>NW_027361672.1:36185000-36868750 GCF_039654945.1 Dendrobates tinctorius | reverse complement strand
CATCCCATGACCCTATTTGCTTTGGCGGCAGCTGCCTGACACTGGGCACTCCAATTTAGCTTCTTATTGACTAAGATGCCTAAGTCTTTTTCCATGTCTGATTTCCCCAGCAGTTTCCCATTTAGTAAGTAATTGTAGCATCTGTTTCTCCTTCCCATGTGCATAACCTTACACTTATCTGTGTTAAACCTCATTTGCCATTTTTCAGCCCAATTCTCCAATTTACTCAAATCTGTCTGTAGTTGCAAACTGTCCTCCTTTGTGTTAACTACCTTACATAGTTTTGTATCATCTGCAAATACTGATATTTTACTGTGTAAGCTGTCCACTAGATCCTTAATAAATATATTAAATAGTAGGGGGCCCAATACAGAACCATGTGGTACCCCACTAGTAACCCTGGTCCAATCTGAGTACAGTCATGGCCAAAAGTTTTGAGAATGACACAAATATTAATTTTTACAAAGTCTGCTGCTTCATTTTTTCTAATGGCAACTTGCATATACTTCAGAATGTTATAAAGAGTGATCAGCTTAACAGCAATTACTTGCAAAGTCAATATTTGCCTAGAAAATGAACTTTATCCCCCAAAACACATTTCAACATCATTGCAGCCCTGCCTTAAAAGGACCAGCTAACATCGCTTCAGTGATTGCTCCATTAACACAGGTGTGGGTGTTGATGAGGACAGGGCTGGAGATAAATCTGTCATGATTAAGTAAGAATGACACCACTGGACACTTTAAAAGGAGACTGGTGATTGGCATCATTGTTTCTCTTCTGTTAACCATGGTTATCTCTAAAGAAACACATGCAGTCATCATTGCACTGCACAAAAATGG
Source organism: Dendrobates tinctorius (assembly GCF_039654945.1). Lineage (NCBI taxonomy): Eukaryota > Metazoa > Chordata > Amphibia > Anura > Dendrobatidae > Dendrobates > Dendrobates tinctorius. The sequence continues at coordinate 36,867,908 of NW_027361672.1, read as the reverse complement.
CCTAACAGGGAAGAGTATCGCAGCTAGAAAGATTGCACCTCAGTCAACAATCTATCGCATCATCAAGAACTTCAAGGAGAGAGGTTCTCTTGTTGCCAAAAAGGCTCCAGGGCACCCAAGAAAGACCAGCAAGCGCCAGGACCGTCTCTTAAAAGTGTTTCAGCTGCAGGATCGGACTACCAGCAGTGCAGAGCTTGCTCAGGAATGGCAGCAGGCAGGTGTGAGTGCATCTGCACGCACTGTGAGGCGGAGACTCTTGGAGCAAGGTCTGGTCTCAAGGAGGGCAGCAAAGAAGCCACTTCTCTCCAGGAAAAACATCATGGACAGACTGATATTCTGCAAGAGGTACAGGGAGTGGACTGCTGAGGACTGGGGTAAAGTCATTTTCTCTGATGAATCCCCTTTTCGATTGTTTGGGACATCTGGAAAATGGCTTATTCGGAGAAGACCAGGTGAGCTCTACCACCGGTCTTGTCTCATGCCAACTGTCAAGCATCCTGAAACCATTCATGTGTGGGGTTGCTTCTCAGCCAAGGGAATGGGCTCTCTCTGTCTTGCCTAAAAACACAGCCATGAATAAAGAATGGTACCAGAATGTCCTCCAAGAGCAACTTCTCCCAACCGTCCAAGAGCAGTTTGGCGATCAACAATGCCTTTTTCAACATGATGGAGCACCTTGCCATAAAGCAAAGGTGATAACTAAATGACTCAGGGAACAAAACATAGAGATTTTGGGACCATGGCCTGGAAACTCCCCAGATCTTAATCCCATTGAGAACTTGTGGTCAATCATCAAGAGACGGGTGGACAAACAAAAACCTTCAAACAAGACAACCTTCAGACAAAATAAAAGCATTGATTTTGCAAGAATGGACTGCTATCAGTAAGGATTTGATCCAGAAGTTGATTGAGAGCATGCCAGGGAGAATTGCTGAGGCCCTGAAGAAGAATGGTCAACACTGCAAATATTGACTTGCTGCATTAACTCATTCTAACTGTCAATATAACCTTTTGCTACTCATAATATGATTGCAATTATATTTCTGTATGTGATAAAAACATCTGACAAACACACATAAAAAACAGAGGCCAGCAGATCATGTGAAAATATAATATTTGTGTCATTCTCAAAACTTTTGGCCATGACTGTATGCACCATTAATAACCACTCTTTGTTTTCTATCACTAAGCCAGCTACCTACCCATCTACACACATTTTCCCCTAGCCCAAGGTTTCTCATCTTAATTACCAATCTTTTATGTGGGACAGTGTCAAATGCTTTAGAGAAGTCGAGATAAATGACATCCAATGATTCTCCTTGGTCCATTTGAGAGCTTACATCCTCATAGAAGCTGATCAGGTTAGTTTGACAGGAGCGATCGTTCATAAATCCATGTTGATATGGAGTTAAACATTTATTAACATTGAGATATTCCATAATGGTATCCCTTAGAAACCCTTCAAAAATTTTACCCACAACAGATGTTAAGCTTACCGGCCTATAGTTTCCAGGTTCCCTTTTACACCCCTTTTTGAATATTGGTACCACATTTGCTTGCTGCTAATCAAAAGGAACAGACCCTGTTTCTATAGAGTCTTTTAAATATAAGGAATAGAGGCCTGTCTATCACATTACTTAACTCCCTTAATACCCGAGGGTGAATGCCATCAGGGCCTGGTGATTTGTCAATTTTAACCTTACTAAGGCGGTTCTGCACTTCTTCCTAGGTTAGGCAGGTAATATTTAATGGGGAGTTTACATTATCACTCTGCATTTCCCCTGGCAAATCCTTTTCCTGTGTGAACACTGTTGAGAAAAAAGTATTTAAAACATTTGCTTTTCCCACATCGCTCTCTATGATTTCATGAAAATGCAAAATTTGGGGCTAAAAGCATTTTTGTGGGGAAAATGTGATTTTTTTTTTACCGTTATAAATTTCTGTGAAGCACCTGTGGGTTCAAGGTGCTCTTCACACATCTAAATACATCCCATGAGGCATCTAGATTCCTAAATGGGGTCACTTGGGTGGGGGTTCCACTGTTTAGGCACATTAGGTTCTCTCCAAACACGACATGGCATAGGCTAAGGCTATGTGCACATGCTGCGGATTGGTCTGCGGATTTTTTATCTGCGGAACCGCAGGTAAAACCGCAGGTAAAATGACCTGCTGTTTTACCTGCAGATTGGCTTGCGGTTTTCCCTGCGGTTTATCATCTCTACAATGGAGGAGATGGTAAACCGCAGCAGAATCTGTAGAAAAGAATTGACATGTCATTTCTTTCTGAAAATTCAAAACCGCAGCTTTTCCGCAGTTAAAAATCTGCAGCATGTGCACAGAAAATTGTTAATCCCATAGGATAACATGCTACTGTACACTGTCTGCAGAACTGCTGCAGTTCTGCTGTGGCCAAAACCGCAGAGGAACCGCAGCAAAAACCGCAGCGTGTGTACATAGCCTAATTGTTCCAGCAAATTTTGAATTCTAAAAGATGAATGGCACTCCTTCCACTCAACCGTGTGCCCAGTGGTGTTTTCCCACATATGGGGTATCGGAATGCTCAGGAGAAATTGCGCAATACATTTTGGGTTCCATTTTTTCCTGTTACCCATGTGAAAATGAAAAAAATTGGGTCTAAAGTAAAATTTTTGTGAAAAAAAGTTAAATGTACATATTTTTTCCAAATTCCAAAAATTGATGCAAAAGGAGCCATGAAGCATTGAATGCATTTATTGAACATTCATTTCAGTAGGCCAACATTTCCAATTTTAAAGTCATTTTTCAAGCTGGTGTTATAAAGTATTCTAAGCTACTGAGATAATGACTTTTTGTTTTTCATTGGCTGGAAGCCATAATAATCAAACATTAGCAGAAATAAACACTTGACATACATCACTCTGTAATGACTGAAGAACTGAAATAAATTAACTTTTTGATGATATTCTAATTTTGTGAGAAGCACCTGTCTATATCTATCTATTCTATCCTGTAAGGTACTGCTGTGATTTTACTATATACGGCTGCAGAATTGCTGTCTTTTCTATCTATCTGTCTAAAAAAAAGAAGAAAATTAGAGCAGCACAAAGAAAGAGTCCGGGTGCAGAGCCCCCCCCAGGCAAATACCAAACCTCAATTGTAGAAATCCAGAAAAATTGGAGGCAGCACACTGTTTGTAGTGAAAAAGAGCTATTTAATAAGCCCAAAAGGAGACATTTCGGTCCAAACAGGAACCTTTCTCAAGCAGTGAACATGTGAGAGTGCCAGGTATATGAAGGGTATACATAATTATAATCATTTACATTAATCATCATTGTAAGAGCATGTATTTACATTCAAATTAACATACATAAAGTGCAAACAGTGATACAGGAATTATTCATCACATAAAGTGTAGTGCATAAATATAGATAGAGAAGGCATTGAAAAATATGGATTTAAACATCAATTGGTAATAATAAAACAGATGTACAACCTTGTTAATCACATCCATGATTTTCCCCACTCTCTTAGGTAAAGGCAAAAAGATCCAAATAGACAACATGTTACAAAGGAATGAAACCTCAGCGCTACTAAGTCACAGCGCTTTTTTAAAAAAAAAAATATAAGCAGGGAAATAAATATACAACAATGTTATAGCACGATTATAGTTTAGTTTTCATCTTATGCTAATATAAAACACAAGAGATATAGGTCTCTCATTTTCAAGCATGTTACAAAGGGACAAAACCTCTGCGCTACAATATATTCATATAATGACTAATAAGCCACAGGACCTTTATGAGTATAGACAAAAAAACTAATTATACAGCACACAAAGTCTTAATATAGTAGCACTTTGATCTAATGGCACGGATATTGTTCAATAAATCTAATGCTAGTAAAATTAAATTGCACCATACATATAAGACTCTCATTTTCAAGCATGTTTTAAAGAGGATTCCCATTACAATCAAACATTAGAAGGGCTGAGGAAAATCCATAAGGGTGAGAACACCGCCCATTAGCTGGGGCTGGCAACTCGTCACATGAAAAATGGGGGAGACACAAGCCTTGTTAAAGAAATGTGTCTCAACTAGTGATGAGCGAGTATACTCGTTACTCGGGTTTTTCCGAGCATGCTCGGGTGACCTCCGAGTATTTTGGCGTGAGATTTAGTTTCTGTCGACGCAGCTACATGATTTGCAGCTGCTGCACAGGCTAAATACATGTGAGGAATACCTGTTAGGGAATTCCCACATGCATTCCGGCTGGCAAGCAGCCACAAATCATGCAGCTACATCAACAGAAACTAAATCTCTGAGCACGCCAAAATACTTGGAGGACACCAGAGCATGCTCGGGAAAACCCAAGCAACGAGTATACTCGCTCATCACTATTTTTTTTGACATATTTAACCTCTGGATCTATAATAGTTCCATAGTTTTAAGCATTTTAACCCGATCACCACCCCATCTTAAAGGGGGGGATCTGATCAATGATACAAACTTTAACCCCTTAACCACCGCCGATACACCTTTTAATGGCGGTAGTTAAGGGTACTTAAACCACAGAACCATTAATTCACGGTGCTGTGGAGAAAGTAAACAGCGCCCCCCCAGTGTCGGATTTTCTCCAGCATGTCAGCTGCCGGGGGTAGCCGAGACCCCAGAGAACATGAATCGGGTTGGTTTTTACTGACCTCACTTTTGCGATCGCCGTTATTAACCCTATATCGGCGATTGCAAAAAAGCCGCAATTTTGAATTTATTTTCTCTCTCCTCCGATGTGATTGTACATCAGAGGAGAGAGAAATAGGGTCCCCTATCCCCTCGGTACCTCCTGGTGGTCCTCGGACCCCTCCTGGTGGTCCTGGGTCCCTCATGCCTCCTCCGGTGGGCGCTGCCATCTTGGATCCGGAAGAAAATGGCGGGCGCGTGCTCAGTGCGTCCACCACAAAGCTGTCGGCCGGCAGATTCCATTAATTCATTTTGATCACTGTAATAAGCTATCACAGTGATCAAAATAAAAAAAATAGTAAATAGCCCCCCGATTATCACCCCCATAGTCAGATAAATATAATGAAATAAAGAAAATAAATTTATTTTAAATTTTTCATTAGGGTTAGGGTTGGGGCTAGGGTTAGGGTTAGAATTAGGGTTAGGGTTGGAATTAGGGTTAGAATTAGGGTTAGGGTTGGAATTAGGGTTAGGGTTAGAATTAGGGATAGGGTTGGGATTAGGGTTAGAATTAGGGTTAGGGTTAGAATTAGGGTTAGGATTAGGGTTTGGATTAGGGTTGGGATGAGGGTTAGGGATTAGGATTAGTGGTGTGTGGAGAAAGGGTTTGAGCAAGAATTGAGGGGTTTCCACTATTTACCAACTTTGAGGGTCTAATTTCTCCTGTTACCCTTTGGAAAATAAAAAAATTGGAGGCTAAAAAAAATCACTTTTGTGGAAAAAAAAGATTTTTTATTTTCACGACTCTGCGTTATAAACTTCTGTGAAGCAGTTGGGGGATAAAAGTGCTCACCACACATCTAGATAATCTCCTTGGGGGCCTAGTTTCCACAATGGGGTCACTTGTGGGAGGTTTCTACTGTTTAGGCACATCAGGGGCTCTGCAAACGCAACATGACGCCTGCAGAACATTCTATCAAAGTCTGCTTCCAAAATGGCATTCCTTCCCTTCCGAGCTCTCCCATGTGCCCAAACAGAGGTTCCCCCCACATATGGGGTATCAGCGTACTCAGGACAAATTGCACAACAACTTTTGTGGTCCAATTTCTCCTGTTACCCTTGGGAAAATAAAAAGTAGCAAGCTAAAAAATCATTTTTGAGGAAAAAAAAAATGATTTTTTTATTTTCACGGCTCTGCGTTATAAACTTCTGTGAAGCACTTGGGGGTTCAAAGTGCTCACCACACATCTAGATAAGCTCCTTCGGGGTTCTAGTTTACAAAATGGGGTCATGTGTTTTTTTTTCACTGTTTAGGCACATCAGGGGCTCTCCATATGCGACATGGCGTCCAATTTCAATTCCAGCCAATTCTTCATTGAAAAAGTCAAACGGCGCGCCTTTCCGTTTGAGCTCTGCCGTGTGCCCAAACAGTGGTTTACCCCTACATAGGGGTATGGATATACTCAGGACAAATTGCACAACAACTTTGGGGTCTAATTACTCCTGTTACCCTTGTAAAAATAAAAATTTGGGGGCAAAAAGATAATTTTTTGTGGAAAAAAATGATTTTTTATTTTCACGGCTCTACGATATAAACTTCTGTGAAGCACTTGGAACTTCAAAGTGCTCACCACACATCTAAATATGTTCCTTAAGGGGCTAGTTTCCAAAATGGGGTCACTTGTTGGGGGTTTCCACTGTTTAGGCACATCAGGGGCTCTCTGAATGCAACATGGTGTCTGATCTCAATTCCAGCCAATTCTGCATTGAAAAACTCAAATGGTGCTCCTTCCCTTGCGAGCTCAGCTGTGTGCACAAAAAGTGATTTACCCCCATATATGGGGTATCGGCGTATTCAGGAGAAATTGCCCAAACATTTTGTGGTTCATTTTCTCTTTTAACACTTGTGAAGATACAAAAACTTGGTTCTGAAGTAAATTGTTTGCAAAAAAAGTTAAATGTTAATTTTTTCCTTCCACATTGCTTCAGTTCCTGTGAAGCATGTAAAAGGTTAATAAACTTTTTGAATGTGGTTTTGAGCATCTTGAGGGGTCCAGTTTTTAGAATGATGTCAGTTTTGGGTATTTTCTATCATGTACACCCCTTAAAATTATTTTGCTTTGCTGGTGACACTGTTGGGGATTTATTCAAAATTGAAGGCATACAGAACAAGCATGGCTACCACAGCATCTTGCAGCGGCATGCTATTCCATCCGGTTTGCGTTTAGTTGGACCATTTATTTTTCAACAGGACAGTGACCCCAAACACACCTCCAGGCTGTGTAAGGCCTATTTGACCAAGAAGGAGAGTGATGGGGTGCTACGCCAGATGACCTGGCCTCCACAGTCACCAGACCTGAACCCAATCGAGATGGCTTAGGCTACTTTCACACATCAGGTTTTCGGTGTCAGGCGCGATCCGGCGTCGTGCCGGAGCGCCGGATCCGGCAAATATTTCGTAAAACCGGATGTAACGGATCCGTTTTTCTGCCGGATCCGTCTTGTTCTTCACAGACAAAAACGGATCCGTCTCATCCGGTTTATCCGGTTTTTGTTCCGTTTTTCGACGGATTACGCCGGATCCGGTTTTTAAAATCGCCCCTTGTGGCCTTCCGAACGGGATTGGCTACTGAAAAACTATATATAGCATGTTCCTACAGCCCTTCTTTGACAGGTTGGAGAGGAGAAAGTGCAGGTTGGAGAGAAGCGCAAGTTACTGGCGAAGAGGGATGTTGTGATTGGAAATATTTTGAAGAATTTGGCGGATTTTACAGCGGAGGCGAATCGTTTGAGGGTGATTGTTCTGGAGAAGGAGAGAGCGAGACAGCAGCGCATCAGGCATCGTAGACGACGTTTGTGGATCCACCCCATCACAGCCAAGAGAATGACGCTTGGGGTCTATTCTACACTCTGCATGGACCTTAGACAAAACCCGGAGAAATTTTTTGGATATGTTAGGATGAAAATGGAGAATTTTGATTACTTGGTGGAGTGCATTGCACACCTCATAAGAAAAGCGGACACCTATTGCCGCTTCTCCGTTTCACCCGCAGAGCGTCTGATGGTGACTTTAAGGTAAGCCACATTTATTGGATGTGCTCGCATCAGAGCACACTTTCACTGCAATCTTGTTGGTGGTAGTTTGTATCTCCAGGTGAGTTTTGGTATGTAATGCTGTGATTTTAAACTAATTGATTGTTTTTTAATTCCCCACAGATTTCTTGCAACTGGAGAATCCCTTTCGTCACTGCATTTCCAGTACAGACTCGGGATTTCCACCATATCTGGAATAGTGAAGTACACATGCCGTGCACTGTGGGACTCCTTAGCTGAAGAGTTTTTACCAGAGCCCACAACAGAGAGGTGGATTGAAATTTCAGAAAAGTTTCAACAGATATGTCAGTTTCCCAACTGCTTGGGCGCTGTGGACGGGAAAAATATCCGCATTGTAAAGCCAGCCGGATCGGGATCGGAATATTTCAATTACAAGAAATATTTTTCCATTGTCCTCATGGCCATCGCTCACGCGGAATACAAATTTATTGCTGTTGATATTGGGGCCTATGGCCGCTCCAATGACTCTCAAGTTTTCAAACTGTCTGCCATGGGGCGTAAACTGTATGGAAACACCTTCCAGTTCCCACCCCCTAGACCGCTGCCGCAAACATCTGGTCCACCTATGACATTTGTCTGTGTAGGGGATGAAGCCTTCCAGCTGTCAGAACACCTTTTGAAACCGTACTCTAGCAGAGGATTGTCAAGAACAAAACGCATTTTTAATTACCGCCTCACAAGAGCAAGAAGAATGGTTGAATGTACCTTTGGTATTCTGACAGCCAAATGGCGGGTCCTATTGACTGCGATCAACCTCAAGACAGAAACTGTGGACGAGGTGATCAAAGCTTGCGTGGTACTCCACAATTTTGTTATCTGCAAGGAACTCATTTCCATTGAGGACACCTCTGAAGAAACCACCTTGCAAGATTACCATGACATTACCACTAGAAGTTCTGTGACTGTTTCAGTAATGAGGGACAATTTTGCACTATACTTTATGTCACCTCAAGGCAGAGTACACTGGCAGGATGACAGAGTGTGAAAGATTTGTGCCCTTAACCAAACTTGTGTACCAACAGTATATACCTTTGCCAACCAAAGTTGGCTATCTTGTCATGGTCTTACTATTTTTACCTTTAGGCCACAGGTGTGTACCTGGTTGTGTTTTATGCAAAGTATGTATGGGGAAGGAGTTTGGTACGGGGCAGGTTGCTGGAAGTGGGGAGATATCTGGTACTGGGGAGGTTGCTGGTACAGGGGAGTTTGCTGGTACTGTGGAGTTTGCAGGTACTGGGGAGGTTGCTGGTACTGGGGAGGTTGCTGGTGCTGGGGAGGTTGCTGGTGCTGGGGAGGTGGATGGTATGTAATAGGAGGGGGAGGATGGAAAGTGGCTGGAGGGGGTGCAGGTGGAGGAACTACTGTGGTGGGAGGAGGAGGTTGGGAGGTAACTTGCTGGAGAGCACCGTGGCATGAATGCATTACATGCATCTGCTGGGTAGGAGAGAGCGTTTCCATGCGCTCCACAACAGACCTGAAAAAGGTGTGGTTTGGCGAAGATCTTGCTTCTGAATGCATGGTTTGCAGAAGTGTCTTCACCTCCAGAATGCTGGAGTTGATCTGCTGAAAGCCTGCGGAGATTTGCTCTGACAAGACTTTTAGACAGTTCTGGAAAGATGCATTCAGATGCAAGAACTCTGGCGCATAAGTCTTTTCCTGACCCCTCTGCCGCTGCCGCCCAGTACCCGCAGGTGTACTAGAGGTGGCAGGGGCAGAAGGGTGGGGTAAAGGGAAAGCGATCTCCTCACCAGCAGCTTCATGTAATGTAGGCGGCCACGATGCTCCTGTGCTGGTGGATGGGACAGATGGGTCGAATGTGTGGGAAAGCTGGGAAGGTGCAGATGTACCGGGGCGGTCGAAGTGTCCCTCGGTGCCGGTCTCCTCAGGGATCGCCTCAGAAGGGTTCAATCGTGCAGGCTCCCGAGTGCTGCTCACCGTGCTGTGGAATAAAGAGAAAAAAAACAATTAAAATAGTGACATGGTATGGCCCTGGCTGAAAAAAAAAAGTTACATCTAAACTTTTTTTGTCACATGTGGTGAGTAATATTTACCTTCTGGTGACCATTGTATCCTGGAGGAACGACAGGGCTCGTGCATACTTGTACTTGCTCCTGCGTCCTCCAGATCCACTCGGGGCCCGCATCTCTTTATTGAACTCCTTCTTGAAACGATCCCTCACAGACCGCCACCGCTTCACAATTCTCTCCCCTGAAACGAGAAAGGACAAAGTGGTTAGTATACAACATCAGTGTTTCCCAAACTCCAGTCCTCATGGTCCCCAGGGGTCATGTTTTCAGGATTTCCAAAGTAAATAGAAATCCTGAACACATGATCCGTGGGGACCACGAGGACTGGAGTTCGGGAAACACTGGTTTAAATCAAGCAACCGGTACTGTATATACTTAAGCTCTTTAATCTGGGCCCGAGCATCGAGGTCCTCCCAGCGGTCCACAAGGAGCGAACAGATTTCCTCCCAGAGTCGTCGGGTAACGATAAGGTCAGCATGGCGGCGGTCAGCCATATTCCATAGCGGCTCCCTTTCTCTGACGAGATCGATGAGGTGGTCCACATCGATTCCTCATCCTCACCGTCAGAGTCGGGAGCATGCTGTGAAGGCTGTTAAAGAAAAAGACAAAAATAACATAATTAGCCTCCACAAAAGAAATGAAATAAAAAGTGCAAAAAAACAAAGCAAAAATATTTATACTTACACGCTGGTGACCGCCGCGTTGCTGTCGCCGACGACCCTGGGAGGCACTGCGAGGACCTCTTGGCCGAGCACCAGATTGGGAAGACTAGAGAAGAAAACAAAAAATGTTATGTCTTTGGATGTAGGCATTTGTTTGTTGTGTGTGGTCTGCAGAACATTGTTTTCTATGTGTTGTGTGTAGTGTGATGTTGTGTTTCTGCGTTTGATGCAAAAATCTTACCAATTGTGAGCCCACTCCAGGTGTCTGTCCACCCCTTCCTTCTTCTTCTGGGAGCTCCTCTTCATCTTGTGATTCCTGTTTTGAAATAAAAGGCAATGAATAGACATATATTACAGAGATGATGGATTTTGGAAATAAAAACTTACCGTCAAACGCTGACGATGCGAGGGAGGGCTCCCAGAAGAAGATGTGCTGTCTTCCTGCTGGCCAGACTCCATGCCTGTGGGTGGTGTTGCTGCTGCCATTGCTGCTGCTGCTGCATCTCTTGGGCGGCTGTTGAATAAAGAGAAACAAAGGGCCAATGAATATCTTGATATTCCATGGCCCTAGTTTGGAGGAATGGGGGATTTGATAATTACCGTCTCTCATCTGCTGCTGGACTCCCCTCCCGTTGTTCAGCATGCTGCTCCAATTGGGGTGGTGGTGGTGCTGATGGTGCTGCTGCAGATGTCTCCTGCCTTCTCCTGCTCCTGGTTCTTGGCTTGGGTGGCATGTTGGGTGTGGCTGAGGGTCCCACTGTCTTGCTTTTATATATGTCTTGTGGGCAGAGCTACTGAGCATGCTCAGACCAAAAAAAACGGATCCGGCCACCGGATCCGGCTGTCGCCGGATCAGGCGCATTGCGGCGCTCATAGGCTTTCATTGTGTGAAAAAGCCGGACACGCCGGATCCGGCGTGTCCGGCTTTTTCGCCGGAGACAAAAAACGTTACAGTAGCCGTTTTTTCCAGACGCCGGATTGCGACACATTGCCGAATCCGGCGAAAACCGGATGAAACGCATGGCCATCCGGCTCGATCCGGCTCTAATGCAAGTCAATGGGGGGGAAATCGGATCCGGCATTGCATTTCGCCGGATCCGGTTTTTGTCAAAAGCGCCAGATCGCGCCTGACGGGGAAAACCTGATGTGTGAAAGAGGCCTTAGGGAGAGCTGGACCGCAGAGTGAAGGCAAAAGGGCCAACAAGTGCTAAGCATCTCTGGGTACTCCTTCAAGACTGTTGGAAGACCATTTCCGGTGACTATCTCTTGAAGTTCATCAAGAGAATGCCAAGAGTGTGCAAAGCAGTAATCAAAGCAAAAGGTGGCTACTTTGAAGAACCTAGAATATAAGACATATTTTCAGTTGATTCACACTTTTGTATTAATTATATAATTCCACATGTGTTAATTTATAGTTTTGATGCCTTCAGAGTGAATCTACAATTTTTATAGTCATGAAAATAAAGAAAACTCTTTGAATGAGAAGGTGTGTCCAAACTTTTGGTCTGTACTGTATATACAGTGGGGGAAATAAGTATTTGATCCCTTGCTGATATTGTACGTTTGACCACTAACAGAGACATGAACAGTCTGTAATTTTAAGGGTAGGTTAATTTTAACATTGAGAGATAAAATATCAAAAATAAAATCCAGAAAATCACATTGTATAAAGTTTACAATTTTTTTGCGTTTTGCAGTGTGAAATAAGTATTTGATCCCTCTGGCAAACAAGACAATACTTGGTGGAAAAACCCTTGTTGGCAAGCACAGCAGTGAGACATTTTTTGTAGTGGATGATGAGGTTTGCGCACATGTCAGGAGGAATTTTGGTCCACTCCTCTTTGCATATCATCTCTAAATCATTAAGATTTTGAGGCTGTCGCTTGGCAACTCGGAGCTTCAACTCCCTCCATAAGTTTTCTATGGGATTAAGGTCTGGAGACTGGCTAGGCCACTCTATGACCTTAATGTGCTTCTTTTTGAGCCACTTCTTTGTTGCCTTGGCTGTATGTTTTGAATCAATGTCTTGCTGGAAGACCCAGCCACAACCCATTTTTAATGTCCTGGCAGAGGAAAGGAGGTTGTCACTCAGGATTTTACGGTACATGGCTCCATCCATTCTCCCATTTATGCAGTAAAGAAGTCTTGTGCCCTTAGCAGAGAAACATCCCCAAAAATATAATGTTTCCACCTCCATGCTTGACAGTGGGGACGGTGTTCTTTGAGTCATAGGTAGCATTTCTCTTCCTCCCAACATGGCGAGTTGAGTTAATGCCAAAGAGTTCACATTTTGTCTCATCTGTCCACAGCATCTTCTCCCAATCACTCACAGAATCATCCAGGTGTTCATTGGCATATTTCAGATGGGCCTGCACATGTGTGTTCTTCAGCAGGGGGACCTTGCGGGCACTGCAGGATTTTAAACTTTTACAGCGTAATGCGTTACCAATGGTTTTCTTAGTGACTGTGGTCCCAGCTGCCTTGAGATGATTAGCAAGTTCCTCTTGTGTAGTTTTAGGCTGATGTCTCACCTTCCTTATGATCAAGTATACCCCACACGATGAGATTTTGCATGGTGCTGTAACAGATTGCGGGATGCAGTGACAGACAGGAGGCAGAGCAAGGGTTAACAATTTTAATTAGCAATACTATACTCCACACAGGGAGGTAAACCATTAAATGAGGAAATAAACATTTCAATTTGGATATGCAGAGTTAAAGAACAATGAATCAGGTAACGGCAATTCTTGTGAATCACTATATGTGTCAGAAGTTCCTCAGAGTGTGAATTCTGCTGGTAACGGTGGTCAGTCTTCTGGCGGCAGCGGTCAGTCTCCGATACCTTCTGCTGAGCACCTAGTCCTTAAGTTGATGTGGTCGGGACAATTAAGGCTGCAGCACTGTCTGAGTCCAACATAGACCGGCAAGTATAAACTGGCAAATCAGGGCGCAAGTGTCTGTCCTGTACCCGGTTTCTCTTATGTGGCACGTACGCTGTACTCACGGAATAGGAGCGTATGGCGCCTTGCTCTCTGGTAGTCACCGGTCACACTGCACCTCTCTCAGTCAAGTCCCCGCTGGTGCCGGCGGGATTAACCGAATGCAGGCCTGCGCAGCACCAGTCCTCTAGGGACGGAGCACTCCTCTCAGTCTGCTGCACACACACCACCTGCCCGTGCCAAAACTGTCTGCCATCATGTGCGCTTCCTCTTAGCCTCACCTCCTGCCTCTAGGTTACTGGGTCTGTCTGCTGCAGTCCATTGTAGCGCCGGCGGTTTGGGTGCGGAGCGCCCTGTCTGCATTGCTTCTTGCATGCTGACAGCAGGGGTCTCTTTGCAGCCTCGCACACTTTTTCCCTTAGCTTCCAGCCAGGTTTCCTGACTAAACACATCCCTTTTCCTGGGTCATGGGACCTGTCCGGTCCATTATTACTTCCCCAGGGTAACAGGGGATGCAGCCTCAACAGTTTCAGACCTGGCTTCGCACAAGTACTCGCAGCCCGGTCTTCCTCTTCACAGTGCCCCAGATCGATGTCGATTGACAGTCATTATGTATTTCTTCCATTTGCTTACTATTGCACCAACAGTTGTCTCCTTCTCACCCAGCATCTTACTTATGGTTTTGTAGCCCATTCCAGCTTTATACAGTTCTATGATCTTGTCCCTGACATCCTTAGAAAGCTCTTGCCCATGTTGTAGAGGTTAGAGTCTGACTGGTTAATTGAGTCTGTGGACAGGAGTCTTTTATAAAGGTGACTGTGTAAGACACCTGTCTTTAATGCAGGTAACGAGTAGATTAGGAGCATCTAACTGGTCTGTAGGAGCCAGAACTCTTAATGGTTGGTAGGGGATAAAATACTTATTTCTCACTGCAAAATGCAAATAAATTCATATAATTTATACACTGCGATTTTCTGGATTTTATTTTTGATATTCTCAATGTTAAAATTAACCTACCTTTAAAATTATAGACTGTTCGTGTCTTTGTCAGTGGGCAAACTTACAAAATCAGCACTGTGTATATATATATAATTATTTATACACTGTATATATATATTTACTGTATATATATATATATATATATATATGTATGAGGGTCACTGACATCTATATATATATATATATATATATATATATATATATATATCTATTCTATGTGTATATGCTGTATGTAATCCATTCTATTCTATCCTGTTGGGTCCTGCTGTGATTTTACTGTATGAGGCTGCTGAATTGCCGGCTTTTTATCTATCTATCTATCTATCTATCTATCTATCTATCTATCTATCTATCTATTATCTATCTACCTATCTATCAATCTATTATCTACTTTAAAATACTTTAGTAACAACAATGCAACTATTTTCCCACACTTTTACCGAATTTTACCGACTTTTTCCGATTTTAAGAAAACATGCTCGTGTTTCTGATCACGAATCCGAATGTGTCATATTTTTGCTGAATTTATGTTTGGTGATCGTTTTCAGAACATATTCACACATCTCTGGTTATATGCCACCAACATCTACTGTATAACAGACCATAGTAATAGCATATGGATGAGTTACTGAAAACAGAACTATGTTTCAATGCTTTTTGGACTGTTATGTAACACCAAAATGTATCAGAGGCCATGTAATAATATAATAATGAGTAAGGCTGGGTTCACAGGTAGCGGAACTCTCGCAGAAATTACCGCGAGAATTCCCGAATTCCATTCCGCGGGAAAATCTCATTTTAAATTCCTGCGATTTTCCCGCTGAAAAACTAGCATTTTGCAAGCGCAATTAACTTGCAGAATTGCTAGCGTTTTCCAAGTGATCTGGAGCATCACTTGGAGAACTGATTGACAGGTTGGTCACACTCGTCAAACATAGTGTTTGACGAGTGTGACCAACTTTTTACTATTGAGGCCGCCTATGCGGCATCAATAGTAAAAGATAGAATGTAAAAAATAATAATTAAAAAAAATATATTGTTATTCTCACCTTCCGACATCCCGCGCAGCCTTCCCGCCTCTCTCCATGCTCCCGGTCTCAGTAATCCTTTGCGACAATTACCGCGATGACGTCTGTTCTCGCGGGATCACGACATCTCGCGGTCATTCGCGATGACGTCACGCGAATGACCGCGAGACTTTGCGATCCCGCGAGAACGGACGTCATCGCTCGCAAAGGCTTACTGGGACCGGGAGCGTGGAAAGAGGCTGGAAGGCTACGCGGGACGTCAGAAGGTGAGAATAACAACATTTTTTATTTTAAATTCTATTTTTTACAGGGATATGGTATCCAAAGCCCGGAGGACAGTCTCCTCTCCTCCGGACCGTGGGTACCATCCGCAAATGTTCTGCTTACTTTTCGCATGGGGTGCACAGCCACATGCGGAAAGTAAGCAGAACAATGCATTCCTAAGGGTGCAGGATCACCGCGATTCTGCAAAATTAATGAGCATGCTGTGTTTTTTAACGCGAAGCGATTCCGCCGCGGTAAAAACCGCAACATTAGCACAGCATTGCGGAATCCCATAGGAATGCATGGGATGCTTATTTTTCACTGCAAAATCGCGCGGTTAAAACCGCCGCGGAAATGCGAAAAAAACGCCACGTGTGAACTCAGCCTAATGGAATACAGAAAAATGTGTCAAGGTTTTTTTGGAATGTTGAATAACAGGGAATTGTTCACAAAGCAACTAATACTGTATGGATGACAATATAGTAAATTTTTAAACCCAGAAAATAAAAATGTGGTCAATTGGCACAGCTATATATTTAGCCCTGGACTGCAAAGCCCTAATCCCTGCCTAGAAACTGTATTCAGCCACTCTCCCAGCTTCTGCAACTTTCTCTCCATCCCTAGACTAAATGCAGATTATATCTGATACAAACAGCAAAGCACAAGATTATCCCTCAGAAGGGCTGTTAGTTTGATGGTTCAGCTTCAGAACCAGCAAACACTACAGGACTCTGATTCATTAAATGTTGCACACATAAGCCTGGACAAGCACTGTCTCTCCAATAACAACTGTCACTTTGTACATCATGTTGTTGCTTTAGGAAGGCACAGTTTGTATAAGAGCCTAAATATTATCAGCTAATAAACCCTTAGATTTTTTCACTGCCATCTTTTCAAGTGCGGCCTGTTCTTCATTGGGCATCTATCTATCTATCTATCTATCTATCTATCTATCTATCTATCTATCTATCGTACATTCAATCGAACATTTATGTTTTCTTCAGGTCATTTATCGTACAATATACTGTGCTCTTACCAATTCCTGGGGTCACTTATTGTTTAATATAGAAATATAAGCTAATAAAATATTTGTGTGAGAGGAGTAATGATCTTTATGCTCTTTGATGTGCAAGTAAACATAGTTATTTATCCAGGGACACAGGTGACCGGACTTATAAAAATCACTGCAAGACAAGATGTATTGAAACCTGGCACCAGATGACAAATACGGGCGAGGTGCACCAAGAAGAGATGTATTGATTTTTAAATGATTAATAAGGAGAATATAATTGTGTTTCATTAAGATGGATGGGATTTCATTTAGTCTGTCTTCTCCTTTTCCACATCAGATGTGAAAGGAAATCAAGCCATCATCAGTGGCACATCGTGTTAGCCTGCCATGGCAACAAGGTCATTGATTGAGTAAAAGTACTTTTGGAAAAGGCTAGCTATTTCTTAATGTGGATTACTAGAACAGCCAAGGTGTCTGGGATAACAGGCCAAGTTTCATATAATTGCTTAGAGAGTCACAGGAGACTTCTACAGCTGCTCTATCTGATTACATTGCTAGTTTTACATCCTTTATGTGTATAAATGTGGTATTATTTATGCTATATATAGCATGGGACATTCCTTAGAATATAATATAGCAGTATGGATGATGAAACAACATAGCTGATCACTTTTAAATTCTGTATTTTATGTAGTTCTGTGTAACTTTCTCTACGATTTATATCATCAGGGGTGAACAACATTTTCTGCTCCAAGGGCCACATTGCAACATTTAATTATTTCCAAGGACCATAGTAAAACACAAAAGGGTATTACTTTTTGAGAGGTTTACGGCAACCAATCAAAAGTATATGCCACAAATGTTTAACAGAGGCAGATTATACTACCAAAGACTGCCCCAGTGGTGCTCTTTTCCCCAAACATTCCTCTATAGAAAAGGAGACCCTGCACACATGTAGCTCTCTACATTGAAGACTATGGGTGTCGTTGTAGCTGGCTGCATTACACAAAACCATAGGCAGCCAGCACTCTAACTCACATACATCAGTCTAAAGTGCTAAACAGGGGTCAAGAGACCCTAGTCTCCAAATGTATGGGGGACCGAGTTATGGGTACCCAGTGGTCTATTCATGCTTGTTCATCCTTGCTCTTGGAAATTGTGCTACATCTTCTTCCCTTGGACATGGAAAGTACTGCATACAGAAGGTTGCAGACTGCACAAAATGGTATGGGAGGCAGGGCCATCATTAAGGACATTACTGCCCTTACTGCTGTATGGGTCCTGGTGAGTAGCAGTATAATGGGGGGCACGCAGTTTTAGGGCCCTGCTCTTGTGCTTCTGCTTAATGGTGCACTAAAGTGCTAGGTGCTGGGGCACGCACATCGACGCTGGGGCCTGGGAGCTGTGTGACAGCTGTGCATCTCTCACTCCCTCTTCTCTGTACTTCCGGTCAGATGACGGCAGACATGTAGTACCGGGAGCTAGAGGCAGAGCTGCGCCTGCAGGTAATCATCAGTGCGGTAAGTATGAAAGACTTTTTTTGCTTTCTTTACAAAATGAATTAAATAGGTGAGGGGAGGAGGAGGGGGAATGCAAATGATGAAGTGGGGGGGTGAGGGTGACTGCACATGATGAAGTGGGGGGAGTGGGACTGTATATGATTAAGTGTGTCTGAGGGGTCACTGCAAATGATGAAGTGAAAGGAGGTATAGGGGGGCTGAAAATGATGAAGTAAATGGGACTGCAAACTTTTACCTCCAGAACAATATGTGCTTCATGTGCCTTGAGCTCACTGCACCTTGAACTTGGCCTCACAAGCTCTTTAACTCTCACTAACATACTAAACCAGGAAGTAGTTGCCTTTTACTGGCCCTAACCACTCACACTGTGGGCTGGACCAATCATTAATGGTCTCTTTACTCTGTCTGCCACAGCAATCTGTTGCTGGGCAAACTTAACCTTTCACCTACTTAACTACAGTCAATATCTGCTATCAGTATGCACTAAGCATATTACACTTACAATGCCTATCACTGTCTAATCTGTTCTACGCTGTAAGCTCTAAACTATATCCTATACTGAGCTGAGTGCATGTTACTCACTATAGGCATTACCTTTACAGTATTTATACAGCAGCATCAGTACCTTACAACACAATACATTAGTTACATTGCATTACTAAAAATTGCATGACACAGTTCACATTTCACATGGCACAATAAACTTCAGTAAAACAGCACAACACTATTCTTATAATATGATCCTGTCTTCATGGGCAGGGACAAGGTAGTCCACAACCTTACACTGTCTGTAGGGTAATGGGGATGAAAACTGTTGGTTAGGGGGTTGCCGGTAGTGGTGAGGTGGGTTATTGCAGGCTGGTGGCTTTCTTGAAGAGATGCATTTTTCAAGTTCCAGTTCCGAATGTGGTGGATAATCTGACGTGTTGGACCACAGAATTCCAGAGGATGGGGGATATTTGGGAGAAATTTTGGAGGCGACTGGGTTAGGAAAACATAAAGGTGGAGGAGAGGAGGAGGTCTTGGGAGAACCGGATATCATGTGTTGCAAGATATCTGGAGATTAATTTGGAGACATATGGAGGAGACAGATTACGGACAGCTTTGTAAGTTAGTGTTAGTATGTGGAACTGGACGTGTTATGGAATTGTGAGTCAATCAAGGGATTTGCAGAGTGGAGTGGAGAGGATGAGTAGCAAGAAGAGAGGTGGATAAGTCGGGCAGAGGAGTTAAGGACAGAATGGAGAGGTGCAAGAGTGTTAGCAGGAAGGCTACAAAGGAGGATATTGTAGTAGTCGAGGTGGGAGATGATGAGGTAATGTACTAACATTTTAGTAGATTGAGGGTTGAGGAATGGACGCATTCTGGAAATATTTTTAAGTTGGAGACGGCAGGAGGCAGCATGTGTTTTTTGAAAGACAGGACAGATTCAAGAGTTTCTCCAAAGCAGTGGAGTTCCAGTACAGGGAAAACGTTATGTCATTTCTTGTGATAGATAGATCAGGTAGGGAAGTTTAGTTTTGTCCACATTGAGTTTTAGGAAGAAAGAGGGGAAGAGGGAGGATATGGCTGCTAGATACTCTCTAATTCTGCACAGCAGAAAAGTGACATGTGGGCCAGAGAGATAGATCTGATTGTCATCATATATGATGGTACTGGAAGCTGTGGGATTTTATGAGTTGCCGCAGGCCAAAGGACTCATAGACCTCAGTCATAGACTTAGTGCTCTAAATTTATGCACCTTTAAATGAACTTGAAATATATCAAATATGAGCAGGAAGGAGGATGTACTGAGAAGCAATGACTTTTGGGATTTTTCTTGTGTCATATGCTGAGCTCCATTTAAGATAGATAGTTTGCAACCTTGTTTCGAGAGGTGTTTTTCCTGATAGTTTCACTCTCAAGGAGGAGATCATTGTCCGTAGAACAGGCATGGCAGCTCTCGTAAACTCTATCATTGGTAGATTTCAAATTATATGTGGGTGATGACAATGGCTGGCATGAAATATAGAATTCCCACTAGTTGGTTTTTTAAAAAAAGATGTATGGACTCATCTATAGTATTACCTTTTTACTGCCGATCGAAACCCGACCCTAGCGTGAGGTCGGCCATGAGGTCGCCGATCAGCGCGCCAAAGTCGCATTTCAAATGATGCTTTAGTGCCTTTTCTCACCCAATGATGGAGGACGCGCACTGTGGGCAACGCGATGACATGCGCAGCGGCCAGCACCATCTTAGAGAAGGGCATTGAAGTGATTGGCTGGCTTTGTGTGACGTCACAGTGGGTATGAAAGGCTGTGAACGCCGACCGCCATCTTACTTCTGCCGATCTTATCATAGGGAGAGGTGCTGCTGCGGATTCTGAACAGGGAGAGCGTTAGGCAGGGAAGAAGAAGAAAAAACTGCTTCTGCTGATAGCGCTTTTCACTGTACAGTTAGTGTGCAGTGAAAGGGGTGGATTTTTGTTGTGTGCAGCAGGGCTGGTGGTGATTAGGCTGCCTTTTAAGGCTACCTGCTAGGTACATTGCTGTGTGCACACTGCTGTTCAAACTGCTTTTTTCAAAGCACTCCAAATTTTATTATTTTGTCCTGGTGAGTTTCTGAGTGCTCATTTTTTCACACACCGTCTAGCGGTGTACGCTCCTCACACACTGCCGTGTACCGGCTGGTATCACAGACAAATAGAAGCTATCTGGGTGTGACTCTGGAAGAAGAAGCCGAGGAGTTTGTCCGTTTTTTAAGACCTACACCTTAGAATTGTGTCAGTTTTTCAAACAGTTTCTTATATCTGCTGTTTGATTACAGTCAAAACTAGACAGAGACAGCATGTGTCAGTCCGTATACAAATACACAGAGCTTGACAATTTTCCATACAGACACCGTCTAGCAGTGTACGCTCCTCACACACTACCGTGTACCGGCTGGTATCACGGACAAATAGAAGCTATCTGGGTGTGACTCTGGAGGGAAAAGCCGAGGAGTTTGTCTGTTTTTCCAGACCTACCCCTTAGAGTTGTGCCCGTTTTTGAAACAGTTTCGTATATTTGCTGTTTGATTACAGTCAAAACTAGACAGAGACAGCGTGTGTCAGTCCATATACAAATACACGGAGCTTGACAATTTTCCATACAGACACCGTCTAGCGGTGTATGCTCCTCACACACTACCGTGTACCGGCTGGTGTCACGGACAAATAGAAGCTATCTGGGTGTGACTCTGGAAGAAAAAGCCGAGGAGTTTGTCCGTTTTTCCAGACCTACACCTTAGTTATGTCCGTTTTTCAAACAGTTTCGTATATCTGCTGTTTGACAGTCAAAACTAGAAAGAGACAGCGTGTGTCAGTCCATATACAAATACACGGAGCTTGACAATTTTCCATGCAGACACGGTCTAGCGGTGTACGCTCCTCACACACTACCGTGTACCGGCTGGTATCACGGACAAATACAAGCTATCTGGGTGTGACTCTGGAAGAAAAAGCCGAGGAGTTTGTCCATTTTTCCAGACCTACATCTTAGAGTCATGTCTGTTTTTCAAACAGTTTCGTATATCTGCTGTTTGATCAGGGTCAAAACTAGACAGAGACAGCATGTGTCAGTCTGTATACAAATACACAGAGCTTGACAATTTTACATACACACACCATACAGCGGTGTACGCTACTCACACACTACCGTGTACCGCCTTCTAGCACGGACAAATGGAAGCTACCTGTGTGAGAACCTTGAAAAAAAAGTCAAGGAGTTTTTCCGTTTTTGCAGACCTACATCTTAGAGTTGTGTCCGTTTTTTAAACAGTTTCGTATATCTTCTGTTTGATGACGGTCAAAAATAGACAGAGACAGCGTGTGTCAGTCCATATACAAATACACGGAGCTTCACAATTTTACATACACACACCGTACAGCAGTGTACGCTCCTCACACACTACCATGTACCGCTTTCTAGCACGGACAAATAGAAGCTACCTGTGTGTGACTCTGGAAAAAAAAGCAGAGGAGTTTGTCAGTTTTTCCAGACCTACACCTTAGAGTCATGTCCGTTTTTCAAACAGTTTTGTATATCTGCTGTTTGATGACGGCCAAAACTAGACAGAGACAGCGTGTGTCAATCCGTATACAAATACACGGAGCTTGACAATTTTACATACACACACCGAACAGCGGTTTACGCTCCTCACACACTACCGTGTACCATCTTCTAGCACGGACAAGTAGAAGCTACCTGTGTGTGACTCTGGAAAAAAACCGAGGAGTTTTTCCGTTTTCCAGACCTACACCTTAGAGTCGTGTCCGTTTTTCAAACAGTTTCGTATATCAGCTGTTTGATGATGATCTAAACTAGACAGAGACAGCGTGTGTCAGTCCGTATACAAATACACGGAGCTTGACAATTTTTCTTACATACATCGTATAGAGCTGTCCGATTCTCTAACAGTATTGTATATCTGCTGTTCGCATTACAGTCACTTTTATACCTAGTCAGCGTGTGTGTGTGACACTCCGTAAATACATATACGGAGATTGTTAGTTGCATAAAAATCATATACAGCTATACACTTCTGATACAGTTCCGTATATCTGCTTGTTGGATTACGGTCCAATACATACTGTGAGAGCGTCTGTTACTAACATAATATATACGTTGATTTAATTTGTTTAATACACCTTACACAGCTTTACTCTCCTCATACAGTACCATCTCTCTGCTGGTATTTTTGGTACATTTTCCCAAACATGAGGAAGTATGGTGGAAGAGGCCGTGGACGTGCGCAGGGGGGCGCAGCTGGTACTGATGGTGGTGGTGCATTGGCTGGTTCTGGCAAAAGCACAATAGCAGCTAAGGCAGGAGGTGTTGAGCCTGCGTCATCCTCTGGCCCAAGAAGGCCTGTAAGGTTGCCTTTTCTTGGAGTAGGAAAACCGCTTTTAAAGCCGGAGCATCAGGAACAGATTTTGGGGGACATTGCCGAGACAGCCACCGGCTCTATTGCCTCCTCTTCTGAACGGTCGAAACCTGAAAGCACAGAGTCGTCAGTGCAGGGTTCTGGTCATAAAAAAACCCTTTCCTTGTGTCCTTCACCCTCACCAAAAGTTAAAGATGCTGCAGCCCACACTTCAGATTACTCTATGGAGCTCTTTTCACATACCATGTCTGGGTTATCCAGTCAAATCCTGAATTCCCCAGTCCAAAATGAATCTTACATGGAGTGCACTGATGCACAGCCACTGCTAGATGATTCTGCTGGTACATTGACCCACAGCACTACATTGCCCTCGCAATCTATTGAGCCAGAATCTGACCCTGATGAAACCCAGGTGCCCCTTCCCGTATACTATACCACCTTACACGGTGACACAGAGGAAGGTAAAGAGGAAGGTGCAGATGACTTTGAAGAGGAGGTGATGGATGATCCAGTTCTGGACCCGGATTGGCATCCATTGGGGGAGGAGGGTGGCGCTGGCAATAGTTCAGATAAGGAGAAGGACCAGACAGTCAACTTAGCACAGCATGTAAGGCCAGAAAATGTTTACCATAGTAGGAAGAGTGCAGTGTGGCACTTCTTTGTCCAAAATCCTACTGATGAGGCAAAGGTTACCTGTAAGAAGTGCGGAAGGACATTTAGCCGAGGTTAGCAACTCAGAAATTTGAATACCAGTTGCATGCTTAGGCATTTAATCAACATGCACTTGCAAGCGTGGACGGACTACAAAACCTCATGTAGCACATGTGCACCTGCTCCAACTGAAGGTAGCCAACAATGCTCCATCGCTACCCCCACTGTAAGACCACCGCCACCATTAAGCACACCACCAGCACTAAATGTGGAGGTGTCGTCGCAAGGCAAAAGCACTCAGGGAATCACAATGGTTTTGCAACACAACACTGAATCTAGGCCATCACCACCAATATCATCACCAACCCTCTCTCACTCCATCCGGTCCACCGCTACTTCCCCCATATGCAGCTCTCCAGTCCAGCTCACCCTACCAGACACTCTGAGTAGGACAAGAAAGTACTCATCCTCTCATCCGCGTACACTGTGTTTGAATGCCTACATTGCCAAACTAATCTCATTAGAGATGATGCCCTACCGTTTGGTTGAAAGCGAAGCTTTCTGCGACCTCATGGCCTATGCTGTCTCACGCTATGACCTACCCAGTCGGCACTTCTTTTCTCAAAAAGCCATCCCAGCCCTCCACCAGCATGTGAAAGACCACATTGTCCATGCACTAAAACAGTCAGTGAGTGGAAAGGTGCACCTCACAACAGATGCATGGACCAGTAGGCATGGTCAGGGCCGTTACGTGTCCATCACTGTGCACTGGGTTAATGTGGTGGATGCAGGCTCCACTGGGGACAGCGGCGGTGGAGCAGTGCTGCCTACCCCACGGTATAGTAAACAGTTGGCTGTAGGCTTTCGCTCCTCCTCGTCTATCAGCAAAAGCTCGTCCACAGAGCGCAGTCGCACGAGCACTCCATCTGCAGCTGGCAGTGTTGCACACGAGGTGTCCCACTATCGAACAGCTAGTGGTAAGCGTCAGCAGGCTGTGTTAAAGATGATGTCTTTGGGCGATAACAGACATCGCAGAGGTACTGGCCGACTACTTGCAGCGACAAACAGAGTCGTGGCTGGGCAGTCTACATCTTGAGGCAGGCAAGGTAGTCACTGATAACGGCCGTACTTTTGTGGCAGGCATAGCCCGTGCAAAACTCACACAAATACCTTGCCTGGCTCACACTTTGAACCTGGTGGTGCAGTGCTTCCTAAATAATTATCCAGAGTTAACATCCCTGCTCCATAAGGTGCGAAGACTGTGCTCGCACATCTGTCGCTCGGCCGTACACTCCAGTCGTATGCAGAAGCTGCAGCGATTGCTCCACCTCCCCAAGCACCGCCTAATCATAGACGTTGCAACAAGGTGGAACTCCATCCTGCACATGGTTGAAAGGGTGTGCAAATAGAGGCAGGCTGTAGTGCATTTGTGGGAGGATACACGGGCAGGCAGTTTGAGGGAAGACATGGAATTGTCCAGTGTGCAGTGGTCAAAGCTAAAAGACCTCTGTAAAGTCCTTCAGTGTTTTGAGGAATGCACACCGCTGGTAAGCGCAGACGACGCCATCATAAGCATGAGCATCCCACTTATGTGTCTGCTCATGCAAAGTTTGATGCACATTAAGGATCAGGCATCTGCAGTGGAGGAGGAGGAAGAGGAGGAGAGAAGCCTTGATGACAGTCAGCCATTGTCTGGTCAAGGAACTGTCCTGGACGAGGTGGAGGAAGAAGAGGAAGAGGAGGAGGATGAGGGGGATGATTATTTTGGGCAGGAGGATGTTTCTCAGGGGGCAAGAGAAACTGTTGGTGTTCCAAGGTCAGGGACAGTGTTTGTGCGTGACTATAGAGATGTGGATTTGCCAGAAACTGCTCCTCCACCCACCACGGGCAGTGCATCATTGACACCTGGAACATTGGCCCACATGTGCGATTATGCCTTGCGGATCCTAAAAAGGGACCCTCGCATTGCCGAAATGATGAGGGATGATGACTACTGGCTGGCCAGCATCCTCGATCCAAGCTACAAAGGCAAATTACATAACATCATGGCACAGAAGAACCTAAAGATAATATTGGCAAACAAACAAGCAACTCTGGTAAACCGTTTATTTGATGCTTTCCCAGCACACAGCAGCATTGCTGGTTCTCCCACGAGCCGTAGTGGGCACAATGGAAGAGGTGTTCATGATGCACACAGCAGAATTGGCGTTGGAGACAGGGGTTTAATGACCATGTTGTGGAATGATTTTTCAAGTACCACTCACACGACTGCTAATACTGCATCGATTAAAAGTGACAAGAGGCAGCAGCTGTCAACTATGGTTACAAACTACTTTTCCTCCCATATCGATGTTCTCCCTGACAGTTCATTCCCTTTTTGACTATTGGGCCTCTAAACTGGATGCCTGGCCTGAATTGGCACAATATGCCTTACAGAAGCTCACTTGCCCTGCTGCTAGTGTGTTATCTGAAAGAGTCTTCAGTGCTGCTGGATCAATCCTGACAGAAAAAAGGACCTGTCTGTCGATCCAAAATGTTGATGATCTAACCTTCATTAAAATGAACCATGCATGGGTTTCAAAGGATTTTGTCCTACCTTCCCTTGATGACACATAGGTTACCAGAAAAGTGCCTCGGTTTTTTACTCCTCTTCCTCGGACTTACCCATTTATGCCCTTTGCAGCAGCTGAATGTCCAGCCAACACATCTACATATGCTAATTTTTAAACCTCCCTAACTGGGCTGCCCGCCCCTCCCCCAATGGCTGGGGTCAAGACCTGGCACACACCGGCAAGTGTCGTTTCTCTGAATAGGTGGATGGGCCCACTGATGGCTGATGGCAATGGCACAGGGCCCCTCATAGTACAATACAGTGTCTCAGACGGTGGGAGGGCCCACTCGCCGTCAGACACACCAGCGTACTATGAGAGGCCCTGTGCCAGTACCGTCGACCATGATTGTGCCCCCCTGCTTGGTCATGGCCACAGCACTTGCAAGTTGCAATACTTACCTCTCCCTGCTCCACCGCTGTGTAGTCTGGGCAGTTAAATCCTTCACAGGGACGGCCACTAGAAATTTATTGTATTGGTCAATGATGGTTAAGATGTAGCTATGGCCTGTCCTGCTGGCCTCTACCTTCAGATGATCAAAGGCTACCATTTGAAATGGACTTCAACTTACAAGCGGTTGCAGTGGTGGTTTATGATCACCTTTCACAGTTGTGATAGTCACAGATGTGTGACATTCCTGCCACCATTTTTCAATGTCTCCTCTCATGCCAATCCAATAGAATCGCCTACGGCCTGTGACTTCTGTCTTTTGCACTCCAAAATGACCAGACACATCATGATAAGCAGTGAGGACCATGGGTACATCTCTCCCTGTGATCACAATTTGATGAAGATGAGTAACGGTGATGAGATCCACGCTACTGCGATAAAGCAATCCTTTCTTCACAAAGAACCTTTCTCGCATTCTCCAAATACACAGTAATTGAGGGTCTGCATCGCCTCTGCAACATCTACCGGGGGGTTTTCCCGCGATGAGTAATTCCAAAATTTCTGCTAACACTCGACTTTGCATTATACTTGTATCCATGTAGTTTCCAGTAGCAGAGATTCTTGACTGGCTTACTGAGATTGAAATATATACGAAGATTTAAAAGTACCACAACACTGTATATTGGTGTACGCTATGAATACCTTTCCCTTTTTCTACTTTTTTAATTCTGGTGTAATACATAGTGAGCCTGTGAGTGTCTGTGTCTGACTCCGGAAGTATAGACGGAAATTTAACCCTAGACTGGACACACCTGGTATGTGCTGATACAGTACCTTGCTTCAAAAATTTGTATTAAGGTATCATCTGTAGGATAACCAACTGTGGGGGGGGGCCCTCTTCTTGCCGCAGACAAACACAAGACTGAGACAGAGTTCGTATTGAACAGGTCCGTTTTTAGTGCCCATCCTTCTGTCGACAACAGCAATTCACCACAGCCGTTTCACATTTCTCTGTACACAGGCCCCGGTACCTTCACTTCCTTTGTAACTATAATCGTGGCATCCTCTGTGGCTCTTCCACTGTGGCTGGCCTAGGGCCAACCACCACAGAGCTGCACCCGTCTGAGCACACCGTCCGTATGATAGCCCCAGGCCGTCTTCATCTGTGGCTACCGTCCTCTGGGCCGCCCCCCCGTGACCGCCTCAGCTGTCAGGCCTCTCTGGAGCCTTTCCACTGTCTCTATTTCCTCAGCAGAACTTCCTCTTTACTGTGCTCCCTTCGCTGACTGACTCTTCCAGAACCTTCCCTCAGCCTTTTTACTTCCAGTTCTGGTAACTCCGCCCACCATCACCTAACAGTTTCTCTGACCAATGGCAGTTATTCAGTCCCACTCCTACACTCTCCACTGCCCTCCAATGGGCAAGATAAAACACTGCACCCTGTCTCTTTATCTTAGCGGTTTCACACCTACACTGCGCTACACCGCTGCTTCTCACTACAGGCTGGTTTGTCTGTCAGTCCCACCTTCCCTACATCATCCATAGTGAGTTAGCGTGTGTGGGTTACGCCCTCTATATATACGGTGAATCGGAGAAACAAATTTTTACACTATACTCGATACAGCCTGTATCTTGTTATACAGTACCTTTGTTCGACATTAGCATTACGGTCAAATCCATACTGTGTAAGCGTTTGAGAGTGACTACGGGACTATTTATAAGGAGATTTCAATTGTACCCTAAAAAATATATGCTTGCTATCTTGTTATCCAGGACCTTTTTTACAACATTTTTTATTATGGTCAAAACCAAACTGAGTGAGCGTCTGAGGGTGACTACGGAAATATATACCGATATTTTCAATTTGGCCAACACTGTATACAGCAGAACGCTTCTGATACAGTAACCTTTTTAGCTATTTAGATTCTGGTGTAATCCATAATGAGCCTGTAAACGTCTGTCTGTTACTCCGGCAATATATTTGGAACTTTAAGATTACCCCAACACTGTATACAGCTGTATGCTTGTGTTACATAACCCATTTACAGCTTTTCATATTCTTGTGTAATCCATACTGGGCCTGAGAGCGTTTGTGTCTGCCTCCTGAAATGTATACGGAGAATCAAAATGTTTACACTATACTATATATACCTTGTATCTGGTGATACTGTACCCTTTTTCAACTTGTTATTTTATTGGGTAATCCATACTGAGCCTGTGAGCATCTGTGTATGCCTCATGAAATATATACAGAGATTTATTGTTATCCATAGACTGTATAGAGCTGTACACTTCTGATACAGTACCATATATCTGCTGGTATTTTCGGTCAATTTTCAAAAACATGAGGAAGTATGGTGGAAGAGGACGCGGATGTGGGCGAGGAGGGCCACCTGGTACTGATGGTGGTGGTGGTACATCTGCTGGTAGTGCCAAAAACACAATAGCAGCTAAGGCAGGAGGTCTTGAGCCAGCGTCATGGTGTAGCTCTGGAAGGCCTGTAAGGCTCCCTTTATTGGGAGTAGGTAGACTGCATTTAAAGCCGGAGTATCAGGAACTGTTAGTGGCTTACATTGCTGAAACAGCCTCCAGCTCTATCGCCTCCTCTTCTGAAGTTGTAAAAAATGCAAGCACTGAGTCGTAACTGCAGTCTTCTGGTCAGGAGCAACCCCTTTCCTTGTGTCCTTCACCCACACCAAAAGTGAAGGATGTGGAAGCACACACCTCAGATTACTCCATGGAGCTCTTTTCACATACCATGCCTGGGTTAATTAAAAATAGGGCCCATCATGTACTGGAGCAATGTAAATGGGGCAGATTAGACACTGGAGCAGCATCTAAGGGGCACATTATACACTGGAGAATTACAAATGGGGCCCATTATATATGGAGCATTATTGGAGCCCATCATACACTGGAGCATCATCCATGAGGCCCATCATGTACTGGAGCAATGTAAACGGGGCAGATCAGACACTGGAGCAGCATCTAAGGGGCCCATTATACACTGGAGCATTACAAATGGGGCCCATTATATATGGAGCATTATTGGAGCCCATCATACACTGGAGCATCATCCATGAGTCCCATCATGTACTGGAGCATTGTAAATGGGGCAGATCAGACACTGGAGCAGCATCAAAGGGGCACATTATACACTGGAGCATTACAAATGGGGCCCATTATATATGGAGCATTATTGGAGCCCATCATACACTGGAGCATCATCCATTAATCCATGAGGCCCATCATGTACTGGAGCAATGTAAATGGGGCAGATCAGACACTGGAGCAGCATCTAAGGGGCACATTATACACTGGAGCATTACAAATGGGGCCCATTATATATGGAGCATTATGTGGAGCTCATCAGATACTGTATGGAACATTATATGTGACTAATTATTTGGTATGGAGAAATATATGGGGCTCATTATTCTGTATGGCGCACAATGTGATGGCCATAGCACTGTATGGAGTAATATACTGTCCTGTTTTTGAGCTATTGTACAATTTAAAATAGATCAGTCATGTCATGTAAGCAGTGAAGTATGTGTCATTGTACTATACCTATATTTCTGTGGTGTATCGGAGCATCATGAGTTGTGGTATGTGTTAAAGGGGCGCACTGACACTCTTTGGCCCAGGGCACATGAAAACTTGGAGCCAGCCCAACCCCCCCACAACTTTAGCCAAATAACCCCCAGTTTTCAATGCGCAACTATTAAATTAAGGTTGACAAGCTTCAGTTATAAGAAGTGATGTTTTTGGCATTGAAATGGGCACTGTAGGTGTGTTTACTGTCTTCCACTCCCTGTCAACTTTGCTTCCCCATTGACTTGCACTGGGTTTCATGTTTCAGTCGGCCTCCGACTTTTCCCTATAGTCGGCCGATTTTGTTCAATCCGACTTTTGCGAAAGTCGGTTTATGAAACCCGACTCGACCCGAAAAAAGGCAAAGTCGCTCTTCCCTAGATGGGACGATCAACCGAGGCTCCTCCTCCTCTTCCTCCGATGACACCACGGATCGGAAGAGAGCATCGGCCTGGACGTTCTTCTCCCCGGAGAGAAAATGGAGGGTGAAGTGGAACCGGGAGAAGAACAAGGACCATCTGGCCTGGTGAGAGTTTAGCCACTGGGCTGTTTGCAAATACACCAAGTTCTTGTGGTCGGCGAACACCTGGAAAGGGTGGCGAGCCCCCTCCAGGAGGTGTCTCCACTCCGAGAAGGCCAACTTCATCGCTAGCAACTCCCTGTCCCCGATGGAATAATTCCTCTCTGCCGGTGTAAAGGTCTTTTTAGAAAAAGAAGCATGGGTGCTTCTGACCTTGCGTGTTCTTCTGAAACAGGACCGCTCCAGCACTGACAGAAGAGGCATCCACTTCCAGAAAGAAGGGTTTATCTACATCGGGGCGATGTAGCATGGGAACGCAAGCGAAATGGGACTTAATGGAGGCGAAGGCCTTGGAGACAGGTTCCGACCACAACTTGGGATTTGCACCCTTCTTGGTGAGGGCCACCAAGGGGGCTACTAATGTCGAGAAGTGGGGGATGAGTTGGCGATAATAATTTATGAACCCCATAAAGCGCTGCACCGCTTTGAGAGAATGGGGCTCCTGCCAATCCATCACCGCCTGTAGCTTCTCAGGATCCATGGCCAATCCCTGGGCGGAGATGATATAGCCCTGGAAAGGCAAGGACTCCTGCTCAAACACACACTTCTCCAACTTGGCGTAGAGGGAGTTTGCCTGTAGGAGGTCGAAAACTTTGCAAACATCTCTCCGGTGAGAGTCAATATCTGGAGAGTAGATGAGGATATCATCCAGATAGACTACAACTGAGGTGGTGAACTTACCCAGGAAGATGTCGTTTACAAAGTCTTGGAAGACATCTGGAGTGTTATAGAGGCTGAAGGGCATCACCAGGTATTCATAGTGCCCATCCCTGGTGTTAAAAGCTGTCTTCCATTCGTCCCCCTCACGGATGTGAATCAGGTTGTTAGCTACCCGCAGATTAAGCTTAGTAAACACTCTCGCTCCGCGTAGCCTATCGCACAGTTCCGATATCAGGGGCAGAAAATACTTATTCTTAACAGTAATGTCGTTAAGACCCCTGTAATCGATGCAGGGACGTAATTCTCCATTCTTCTTCTGGACGAAGAAGAATCTCGGCCCCGCTGGTGACACCGACTTCCTAATGAATCTTCTTGACAGATTCTCCCTGATATACTGAGACATGGCCTCTGTCTCCAGGAGAGATAGGGGATAGACTCAACCCCATGGAGGCTCAGCACCAGGCAAGAGGTCAATAGGACAGTCATAGGGGCGTTGAGGCGGAAGGGTCTCCGCCGCCTTCTTGGAGAATACATCTGCATACTGTCGATAGCATTTGGGGAGAGAAGAAAGATCTGCGGGGACTTCAGTGTAGGCAACCTGAACGCACTCCCTCTGACATCTACCCTCACAGGATTTAGTCCACCCGAGACTTCTCCCTGAGGACCACTCGATATGGGGAGAGTGATGACGCAACCAGGGGACCCCTAAGAGGACCTGGTCGATACCTTCGGGCATGACAAGGAGAGATAGCATCTCCTGATGGGAAGGAGACAGCTATAGTGTCAGCGGGGTGGTCTGGTGGGTGATCTGAGAGGGTAGTGTTACTCCATTCACCACTCTGATGGTGACTGGCTGAGGTAGTAAAACCAGAGGAATTGCATGCCGTTGGGTGAAGGCAGACGACATGAAATTACCCTCCGCCCCGGAATCCACGCAAACCTCCACCATCAGAGTGGAAGAGCCAAACTCAAGCGTGCCCTCAAAGTACAGCTTGGAGGAAAACATTGCAGTATCTAGTAGGCCTCCTCCAACAGCCACTAGACATGAGCATTTTCCTGGCCACTGTGGGCACCTGTTGGCAAATGTGACAGACCACAGGTGCTTGCGCGGACCGGGACCTGGATGCCGCGCAAGAATTCCCCATGGCCTCTTGGGGCTCGGATGACCGATCGGGAGGTTCCGGAGGTTTGGTAAAACTAGGTGCCAACCTAAACCTCTGCCTACACTGGGACCGCTCCAACCTTCGCTCCAGAAAACGAAGGTCTATGTGGGTGGAGATGATGATAAGCTCCTCCAGTGTGTCAGGAATCTCCCTGGTGGCCAGGGCGTCCTTTACATGGCCAGCCAGACCTCTCCAGAACACCGGAATGAGGGTCTTATCTGACCACTCCAGTTCCGAAGCCAGCGTCCGGAACTAGATGGCATAATGGCTGACCAGAGACGAGCCCTGCGATAATGCCAGCAGCTGGAGCACGGTATCATGGGTGACTCATGGTCCCAAAAATTCCTGCTTCAGAGTGCCCAAAAACCACGAGGCACTCTGCACCACATGATCACCACTCTCCCACAGCGGTGTGGCCCATACTAGAGCCCTGCCTGACAAGAGGGAAATAACAAAACCCACTTTAGCCCACTCGGAGGGGAATCGTGCAGCCAGCAGCTCCAGCTGTATGGTACACTGGCTCATGAAACCCCTACAAGAAGCACTATCGCCCGAAAATTTCTCGGGCAATGGGAGGTGGGACAAAGTCGGGGCAGGGATGGCAGGGGACACACTGGAGACAGCCTCTGTGGCTGCCTGAACAGTGAATGCGGTAACATCCACAGCTGAGGCTGAGAGCTCAAGAGCCTCCAGCCTACCCTCCAGCTGCTGGATGTACCGCTGCAGTCATTGTTCATCTGCCATTACTAGCCAGACCCTGGCACTAGTATAATGTTAGGGCAGCAGAACGCACCAAATATTAAAAGATAGTAATAAGGTGCGTTCGCAGCCCGGGGTCCACCGTGCAGGTGTGGTAAACTGCTTCTCAGTAATGGCAGACACTATATGGTGGTATAATAGAAAAGTACACCCAGGTTAGCGTCACCCGATGTGTACAGGGGTGGACTCTGTTGCTTCACAGAGCCGCATTACCACAGATCATAAATGCTGGAGCCTGTTTAAAGCTCACAGAGCTCGGCAAGGGAGCGCACAGAATGCGGTCACAGAACTCTGCCCCAAGGACACGGGGTCAGAGACCCTCTAGACCTCCTGGGCGTGTGGCGTCGCACCTGTGGACGCCACTATAGACGCTGACTATGGTGGAGTGTCGAGCACGTGCACCGTGGCGTGCAGAGCCAGCGGTGGACACTGATGCCGGTCTCAGACTCTGCCTCTACCTACACCTAAGCCTGGGCACTTAACAGGTTAGGCTGCACAACACATGCGTACCAAGGGAAGGGGTTTCTTAACCCTAGAACTCATACCTGGGGCCAAGCAGGCCTGCTAGGTTAATTGTTTTCTATTTTCTCCAAGATTACTTTAGTTAGAATTCTGAAACTCTAGGTATTCCTCAGGTATATAGTTGTTAATAATTTCCAGTTGTTCATATATTTTTATGCTATAGGCATTTCGGTATAACAACTCTTTTTGAGAATACCCCATATTCACATACCTGGGGCCTTTTAGGCCTGTACTAGGTTTACATGTGATCCTCAGTATTTTTGTCTTTACTTTTGCTGGGGAAGACTTTATCTTTATGACTCAGTCTTTATGACTCTGCTGTTGCTGTGAAGAGTGTGGATTCTGCCTGACTACATGGTCATGTGATCTTGGGAAGGAGGCTCCCTCACAAAGCCATGCGTCTCCGACATCATCACAGGTCCTGAACACACAGGACCAGGAGGACAGACAACATCCTGTTCATTGTGTGCTACTTGCTGAAGAGACTTTGGAGGAAGGAGACAGCTTTCTTGCTTCTGGAAAAAGAAACTTTCTGAAATGCAAAAATCCAGAGGCTTCTACTGCACCTAAAAGAAAGTGGTAACCTGCTGAAGTTGAGAGGAGGGGGGCTGCACTTTACCCTTAGCACACACACTAACAAAGAGTGTACAATGCTGATTGTAATCATTATTGTTTTTTCATTTTAGTTTACTGACATCTAAGGTTACAATGGCACAGTCTACATCCAGGGGTTTGACTGACCAAGAAATCGAAGCAATCATTTTTGATAGTGATGAAGACAGTGAACTTTCTTTGTCTGATGAAGAGTAAATGCCACCAGCTAATGTCTCTACTTCATCGTCCAGTGATTCTTCAGATGATGAAGTAGTGGATACTGCAGAATATATAAATAAAACATCCGGAACTAATGTTTTTTGGAACAGTACTACTGGGGTTCTTGGATGCTCCCCATCACATAATATTGTAAGAGTTGCTCAAGTAACTGTAGGAATTCCACAATTCTTGTCCAAAAGAGAGGAAATCTGAGCTTATCTGTACTACTTGTGGACAAAATGTCTGCAAGGAACATTCTTCCGAACAGATAACATGTGAAAATTGTTGGGGTCATCAGTAAAGTTGAAAAGGAAAGTTTGAAAAGAAATTTTTCTGCACCATGTTTACTACAACTTTTATATAAAAAATGTTTAGACAAAAAAATCGTTATTATAAAGAATTATATAGAATGCATATATTGGGCATTTTAAGCCCGTGTACTTACTTTTTTGTTTTTTTTGCACATAATTATAATGTTTTGAAATATTCACATCTTAGACTGCGTTCCCACTGGCACTGGGGTCTGCCAGGAGGGGATCCGTAATGGATCTGACCTCCTGGTAACTCCAATTATGGCTGCCAGAATGCCGGGATTCCGCCACCCTTAGCTGGGGTCACCAGGAGGTCAGATCCATTACCGATCCCCTCCTGGCGGACCCCAGTGCTAGTGGGAATGCATCCTTACTTTGCAATTTTCAAATAAACTTTGAAAAGTATTTTTATTTGAATTATTCCATGTTGTTTGCACACAGGCCTAAAAGGCCCCAGGTATGTGAAAGTGTAGATTTCTATGGTTATGCGTTCTAGGGTTAATGAGTCATTCACCAGAGACATTCATACCTGCATACAACTCTCACTCCTCACATTCTGGTAATGCAGTCTATACTAGGGCATAGCCGAGCGGCCATGCAAACCTTTTATAGCAACGTCCTTCTGGGACCTTCCTGACCTTTCTGATGGTCCAATCCGAGCTGGAGAAGGACCTGAGCATGTGACCTCCGATCTCCAATGAAAGATCGTCCCACGGGCATGCTTAGCGGACCAAAAGGAGGACTTAGTCCCTGGAGTAGCTCGCTGCTGACGAGCATGCGTTGCTATAGCTGGACCAGAGGTGGCAGCAGCAACCAAACCCACAGTGCTGGTCTGAGCAGCCTCCTCTTCGGCCGGAGAGGAATGGGAGACTGCTGAATGCAAGGCTCGGAATTCCTGCTGTGCAGCAACAGGAACCCGACGCCTAACACCTACAAGGCCATCTATAACCTGTCTCCCCATATGTCTCTGAACAAATCTCCCGATACCTTCCCTCACGTAATCTCCGGTCATCCCAAGACCCCCTTCTCTCCTCCACACTTATTCGCTCCTCACCCATCCACCTCCAAGACTTCTCCCGAATAGCCCCCATCCTCTGGAATTCTTTGCCCCAACATGTCCGACTATCATCCACATTTGGATCCTTCAGACGGAACCTGAAAACCCATCTCTTCAAGAAAGGCTATAGCCTGCAATGACCCCACTACCTCCTCACCACTACCGAAGATATCACCTCAACCAACACTGGAACTGCTGCAACCCACCAACCTACTGTCTCCTTCCCCACCATCCTGTAGCATGTAAGCCCGAAAGGGCAGAGTCCTCTCCCCTCTGTATCAGTCTGTCATTGTAAGCTTGTTTACTGTAAGTGATATCTGTAATTTGTATGTAACCCCTTCTTATGTACAGCACCATGGAATCAATGGTGCTATATAAATAAATAATAATAATATACATAACTTCTCACATATACAGCAGTTTGTGCAAAATGACAGGTGAACCACACTTATCCAAAAGTTGTATTACAATGTTATCATTCTCAGATAGGCCTTACTTTCATGATAGGTCAGATTTTGTGGTTTCTCCTGCTGAGATTCCAAAAAGGATTTCACTTCTGTCTCAATAATGTTTTGGAATGTAATAAAGACCCTGGAAGAAAAAGGGTAGAAATCCAGATTCGTTATATGATCAGATATGAAAGATAAACGCGTATCATTCAAACCAGTGTCCACTTCTTTGCTTAGATCCACCAGGGTCTTAGTAGCAATCTGTTCAGACTTTTCCATGAAGAGAAGAATACTGTCATCAGGAATACAGGGCTTGTCCAATGATGAAACAGCAACATCAGAGTCATCATTGTTAGGACTGGCGGAATGCACCAAAGAAGAAATTATAATAAGGTGCGTTCGCAACCTGGGGTCCACCGTGTGGTGATGGAGAAACCGCAACTAGCACAATGGCGGCGAAAGGCTGAGAGAAAATACTTGAAGCACACTAAATGTCACTTAAATGTCACTCAGTGTGCACAGAGCGCAAAGTAGCAAGCTCTGTTACACCACTGAACGGTACTATGAAACCAAGCAAAAGACTGTACCCAGTTAGATTGCACAGGCGTATAGAAAATACTAATTGGGGTCCCTATAACTTAACCCCCCAGGGAAGGCTAAGCTGGTGGTTGACCCTGCTCTGATGTCTGACGTACGGTGTGGTTTAGCATGCGCGCCTGAGGACGCCCTGTGCAGATACAAAGTTCATGCGGGAGTTTCCACCCTACATTGCCTGTCTAAACCATCACTTGCAGTGCTATAGTGGCACACGTGCACAAAGGGTGGAAAGGCAGTCTCCAACACAACACACACAAGATACTAGCGCACTGGCGTGCGCCATTAAGAGCTTTTTATAACTTGCTCAAGTCCAGACAGACAGGACCTTGCCTATTGGCCAATCTGAAGCTGCCACATCACCAGAGCACTTGATGTCTGAGCACAAGTGGGAAAGCACCATATCATGGACATGCTCAGAAGGAGGAAATCTGGATTTAGGCTCCAGAGCACAGCACTGCACATGTAAACTAGTAGTAAACATAGGCTTAGCTGGAGGGCCAGCAGTAACTACACCTGCAGCATGAGCCTGGGCAAAAGGGAAATAATAAATCCCACCTTGGTACGCTCTGTTGGAAATCGTGAAGCCAGCAACTCCAGGAGGATTGAGCACTAATTCACAAACCCTCTACAATCCTTGATGTCCCCAGAAATTTTTTTGGGCAGCAAAAAACATGACACAGAGGATACAGGAACCACAGTAGTAACCTTAGTAGCAGCTTTGGCAGCTGCTTGTGCTACCAATGCGGCAAGATCCACAGCTGTAGACGCCCGCTGGAGAATGGTCAACCTGTTCCCAAGCTGTTGAATGTACCACTGAAGACACTGATCATCAGCCATTGCTAGAGAGACCCTGGCGCTAGTATACTATTAGGATTGGCGGAACCAAATAAGAAATTATAATAAGGTGTGTTCGCAACCTGAGGTCCACCATGCGGTGATGGAGAAACCACAGCTAGCACAATGACGGAGAAAGGCTGCGAGAAAACACTTAAAACACACTGATTTAAATGTCACTCAGTGTGCACAGAGTAACAAAGTAACAAGCTCTGTTACACCACTGAGCGGTACTATGATGCAAAGCAAAAGACTATACCCTGTTAGACTGCACAGCAGTTTAGAAACTACTAATTGGGGACCCTATAACTTAACCCTCCAGTGAAGACTAAGCTGGTGGTTGACCCTGCTCTGACACACAGTGTGCTTTAGCACGCGCACCTGAGGATGCCTGGTGCAGATGCTAAGTTCAAGCAGGAGTTCCCACCCTACACTGCCTGTCTAGACTAACACTTGCAGTGCTATAGGGGTGCACGTGCACACAGGATGGTAAGGTAGCTACCAACACACCACACACCCATGATACTAGCACACAGACATGCACCATTGAGAGCTTTTTATACCTTGCTCAAGTCCAGACAGACAGGACCTTGCCTGTGGGCCAATCTAAAGCTGCCACATCACCAGAGCACCTGACGTCCAAGCACCAATGGGAAGGCACCATATCATCGATATGCTCAGAAGGATGAAATCTGGACTTAGACTCCAGAGCACAAAGCTGTACGTATAAACTAGTAGTCACCATAGGCTTAGCTGGAGGGCCAGCAGTAACTACATCTGCAGCATGAGCCTGGGGAAGGCGCTGGGACCGAAGTCTGTGCTGAGCAGTCATCCCAGCGGCCGAGCCTGAATGGGAAACCACAGCACCAGACAAGGCTTAAGATCTGTCCCATGCAGCAGGAGAATCCCAGTGCCTAAAATTACCCCTTCTAACAATCCCTCCCTGGTAATGTTTGCCACGCTCAGAAGCTGCCTTATGCTGGGAGGTATGGAAGTGTTTTTGCAGATCTGCTGACATTCTAGATGGTACTTGCCCGGGGGTACAGGGGCTTTTAAACACAGGCTCTCACAGAAGCTAACCCATTTTTGTATGCTTCCTGTTGCCCAATCAATCTGGGGGAGTGAATACGCAGCCAGGTTAACCCCAGAAGTACCTCATCCATACCTTTGGAGATAACTAGAAAGGAGATTACCTCCTGATGCTTCGGAGACACGGTGGTAATGGGTACAGTCTCATGGAAAATTGGGGTTGGAAAAACGGACACGTTAGCTGCCTGAAAAGACATTGGCTTAGGTAGCATAACTAATGGGATAGCGTGCCATTGGGCGAAAGTAGCAGACATGAAATTGCCCTCAATCCCGGAGTCCACGCAATCCTGCGCTGTAGGAGTAGCCGATCCAAACGTCAGAGAAACCCCCAAAGCCAACTTGGGTGGCACCTCAACAGTAACTAGTGATTATCTCCCCAAGGCAAGGCACTGGGACCGACGTCTGTGCTGAGCAGTCATCCCAGTGGCCGAGCCTGAATGGGAAACCACAGCACCAGACAAGACTTGAGATCCATCCCATGCAATGGGAGAATCCCAGCACCTAAGGCTGGTTACACATTAGCGCTTTTTAAGCGCACGCACGGCCGGGGGTAGCTCCGCCCCCGAGCCGGCTCTCTGCCCGGCGTGCCCGCCCCTTGCTTGTAGCGCCGCCTCCTAGCGCACAGCGGTGCCTGCGATCGGCGCACCCTATCTTTAGCATAGGGTGCGCAGATCGTGCGCAGGCTGTGCGCTAGTTGCGCTTTGACCTGCGCTGCGCACTTTTGACGGTGCGCCGTGCGTGCCAAAATCAAACTTTTCGGATTTTGGCGCGCACGGCGCACCGTCAAAAGTGCGCAGCGCAGGTCAAAGCGCAACTAGCGCACGGCCTGCGCGTGATCTGCGCACCCTATGCTAAAGATAGGGTGCGCCGATCGCAGGCGCCGCTGTGCGCTAGGAGGCGGCGCTACAAGCAAGGGGCGGGCACGCCGGGCAGAGAGCCGGCTCGGGGGCGGAGCTACCCCCGGCCGTGCGTGCGCTTAAAAAGCGCTAATGTGAAACCAGCCTAACACTCATAAAAAAGTCATAATCATGATAAGTCACATACACTTATTAATGTCTTTGATGATTTGAAATAAATTACCACTTACAGAAGGCACAAACTTCTTGCCTTTACTTAGAACCTTGAGTTGTGTAGAACAAAAGTATGTTGGGCTTTGTTGGCAGATAAATTGATGACCGTGAATTTGGAAGATGCAGAATCATCCACCCCATTTATTTCCAATAATGTGCAGGATACCAGGGATTTCTTTCTATGTTTTCTTGATGCCCTATGCCTCCTGGATTTTTTTTAAATATTTGTGGTAGAGAAACAGCTATTGAATTTAGGACTGTCCTTGCCTTCAGAATCGGAGGCTTCAGTATTGCTATCAGTCGTTTCAAAATCAGATGATGTAAAGCTGACAAGTCGGGTATGATGATCAAAATGTTTTCTGTCCCGATTATGGTAGGTATGTTTTAGAATAGATCTTGGTCTTCTCTTGTACAGTGGGGCAAAAAAGTATTTAGTCAGTCAGCAATAGTGCAAGTTCCACCACTTAAAAAGATGAGAGGCGTCTGTAATTTACATCATAGGTAGACCTCAACTATAGGAGACAAACTGAGAAAAAAAAAACCAGAAAATCACATTGTCTGTTTTTTTTTCATTTTATTTGCATATTATGGTGGAAAATAAGTATTTGGTCAGAAACAAAATTTCATCTCAATACTTTGTGATATATCCTTTGTTAGCAATGACAGAGGTCAAACGTTTTCAGTAAGTCTTCACAAGGTTGCCACACACTGTTGTTGGTATGTTGGCCCATTCCTCCATGCAGATCTCCTCTAGAGCAGTGATGTTTTTGGCTTTTCGCTTGGCAACACGGACTTTCAACTCCCTCCAAAGGTTTTCTATAGGGTTGAGATCTGGAGACTGGCTAGGCCACTCCAGGACCTTGAAATGCTTCTTACGAAGCCACTCCTTCGTTGCCCTGGTGGTGTGCTTTGGATCATTGTCATGTTGAAAGACTCAGCCACGTTTCATATTCAATGCCCTTGCTGATGGAAGGAGGTTTGCACTCAAAATCTCACGATACATGGCCCCATTCATTCTTTCATGTACCCGGATCAGTCGTCCTGGCCCCTTTGCAGAGAAACAGCCCCAAAGCATGATGTTTCCACCACCATGCTTTACAGTAGGTATGGTGTTTGATGGATGCAACTCAGTATTCTTTTTCCTCCAAACACGACAAGTTGTGTTTCTACCAAACAGTTCCAGTTTGGTTTCATCAGACCATAGGACATTCTCCCAAAACTCCTCTGGATCATCCAAATGCTCTCTAGCAAACTTCAGACGGGCCCGGACATGTACAGGCTTAAGCAGTGGGACACGTCTGGCACTGCAGGATCTGAGTCCATGGTGGCGTAGTGTGTTACTTATGGTAGGCCTTGTTACATTGGTCCCAGCTCTCTGCAGTTCATTCACTAGGTCCCCCCGCGTGGTTCTGGGATTTTTGCTCACCGTTCTTGTGATCATTCTGACCCCACGGGGTGGGATTTTGCGTGGAGCACCAGATCGAGGGAGATTATCAGTGGTCTTGTATGTCTTCCATTTTCTAATTATTGCTCCCACAGTTGATTTCTTCACTCCAAGCTGGTTGGCTATTGCAGATTCAGTCTTCCCAGCCTGGTGCAGGGCTACAATTTTGTTTCTGGTGTCCTTTGACAGCTCTTTGGTCTTCACCATAGTGGAGTTTGGAGTCAGACTGTTTGAGGGTGTGCACAGGTGTCTTTTTATACTGATAACAAGTTTAAACAGGTGCCATTACTACAGGTAATGAGTGGAGGAAAGAGGAGACTCTTAAAGAAGAAGTTACAGGTCTGTGAGAGCCAGAAAT
Organism: Dendrobates tinctorius; assembly: GCF_039654945.1. Classification (NCBI taxonomy): domain Eukaryota; kingdom Metazoa; phylum Chordata; class Amphibia; order Anura; family Dendrobatidae; genus Dendrobates; species Dendrobates tinctorius. The sequence continues at coordinate 36,825,835 of NW_027361672.1, read as the reverse complement.
CTTGATTGCTTGTTTCTGACCAAATACTTATTTTCCACCATAATATGCAAATAAAATGAAAAAAAAACAGACAATGTGATTTTCTGGATTTTTTTTTCTCAGTTTGTCTCCCATAGTTGAGGTCTACCTATGATGTAAATTACAGACGCCTCTCATCTTTTTAAGTGGTGGAACTTGCACTATTGCTGACTGACTAAATACTTTTTTGCCCCACTGTATCTTAAGTATTATTGAGCGATACCTTCCGATATCGGGAAATATCGGATCGGATTGGATCGGACCAATACCTCAAAAATATCGGATATCGCCGAATCCGATACCAGAAACCAATGCAAGTCAATGGGACACAAATATCGGAATGAAAATAAACCCTTACCTTCCTTGTAGGTTAATTCTACATGAAGGAAAACAACTAATAATAATGTAGAATGTATTGGGGGAGGTGGAGGAGACATTAAAGGCATAGAGGTTTAGCCCAATCAAATGGAATAGCAGGAATTAATTTTTTTTTTAAGACGTTTGGAGTTACAAAGATATTGACTATGTTAAGCTTTTTTATATTTTGTCAGAGATTTATGTTTCACTGCTTCCATGCTCTTCACCTTCTTTTTTACTTCTCCCACACTTTCTCCTTCATCATCCTCTTCAGGGTCATCTTCTTGGTCTTCTTTGGGGTGGTCTTCAGGGTCGTCGTCTCCAGGGTCGTCGTCTTCTTCGGGGTCGTTTTCAGGGTCGTGGTCTCCGGGGTCGTCTTTTTCGGGGTCGTCGTCTTCTTCGGGGTGGTCTTCAGGGTCATCGTTTTCGGGGTCGTCGTGTTCTTCAGGGTGGTCTTCAGGGTCGTCGTCTTTAGGGTCGTCGTCAGGGAGATCCAGAGTGATTACCAAAAACCATTTCAAAAAGCTTGAACTTGGAAATGTAGCAGAAGGTACAAGAAGGCTGAGGAACTGCTGAGAACCAGCTGACGGTACTGGAACCTGGATGGGTAGCCGAAGGTACAAGAGCCAATGGAACTACCGAGGACCAGCTGATGGTACTGGAACCCAGTTACTAAGCAGGAGGTACCTGTGCTAGAAAGCACTACCAAGGACCAGCAGACGTTGGTGGAACTCGGATACCGAGAAGGAGGCACCTAAGCCAAAAGCTCTGCCTGGAACCAGCTGACGTTGCTGGGACCAAGGGGGACATATTCAAGATTGACTTCCAAAGAACCAGCTAATGGTACTGGAACTCAGATAGGCAGCAGAAGGTACACATGAAAAAAAAAGTTGCAAGGCCGCGAGCCGGCCGGAGTTACCGAAACCCACAGTCCTACAGGGGGAGCTTGTCCTATTGGCACTACAGAACCAGCCTTCATTGCCAGATCCCGCAGCCCACATAGGAAGCACCTAAACTGCAGGCACCATAGAGTCGGCTAACCCAACCGCATTACGACAGTACAACGTATTGGAGGCAAAGTGACGTTGACACTACCCGGAAACAGCTGGTGTGCTGGAACCAGGCTGGGCAGGAGGGAATACCCGTGCCTAAGACACTTCTGATCAGCAACTGGCGGTGTTGGAGCCCAGGGATTACAGTAGAAAGAGAGTGGAGGCAGAGGCCTAATTGGAGCAAGTTTATTATCTGTAGTAGTGTGAATGTGGACAGAGGAGGAGAAATTGCTGGACACACAGCAGGGGATCAGCTGACATTACTGAACCCCAATAACACTGGAGCATGTGTTGACTGTGCAGATGGCACTTATGAGCATCAACTGGCGGTGTTGGAGCCCAGGGATTACAGTTCAGGTGGTAGAAACATGAACACAACAGGAGACCTGGATACTGTTGCCAACCAATTATTTAATCTGGAAGAGGACTGGCAAATTCCTGCGAGATCCAGGCCTTGTTCATTTTCAGAAAAGTAAGCCGGTCAACGTTATCGGAGGATAGTCGCATGCGACGGTCTGTTAGTACACCACCTGCGGCACTAAAGACGCGTTCTGATAATACACTAGCAGCAGGGAAAGCCAGCACCTCCAATGCATACTGGCTATGCTCTGGCCATGTATCCAGCTTAGAGACCCAAAACTTGAAGGGGGAAGAGCCATCTGGGAGTACACTAACAGGGCAAGACATGTAGTCTGTCACAATCTGACGGAAACATTGCCTTCTGCTGACTGGAGCCGTCTGTGATGGTATAGACATTTGTGGCGTGCACACAAAACTTTGCCACATTTGGGCCATACTGGTCTTGCCTTGTACTGAGGCGCTGCTTCTGCTCCCTCTTTGTGCAGAGCTTCCTCCACTGCCTCGACACACTGAGCTGCTTTGTAAAGCACTAGCAGCACTGCTCTCGGGTGGAATGGAGAACATGATGGAATGCACCAATGTGTCTTGGTACTCCCGCATTTTACGCTCCTGGTTCAACGGTGTTATGAGGCTTTGTAAGTTGTCCCGGTAGCGAGGACCTAGGAGGGTGTACACCCAATAACCAGCCATGTTGAGAATGTGGGCAATGCGGCGGTCATTTCTCAGGCACTGCATCATGAAATCAACCATGTGCTGCAGACTGCCAACTGGCTAAGAAACACTGTCCCCTGTTTGAGGCGTCATCTCTGCCTGCTCTGCATCACCCCACCCTCGCTCTACATACTGACTACTAGAGCATTGTGTACCTCCCTCCTCTGGACAGATGTCTTCCTCCTCCACTGTCTCCTCCTCATCCTCCTCACAAAGTGTCCCCTGCCTAGGCCTTTGTGAGGAACCACGTTGCGCAGACTGTCTAGAAGCAGATGGCATTTGTGACTCCTCATCCTCCACCTCTTCCACAACCTCCTCCCTTAGTGCTTGCAGTGTTTTTTCAAGCAGGCAGATAAGGGGGATAGTTATGCTGACTAGTGCATCATCTGCACTCGCCGTCAGCATGGAATCATCGAAGGCATGCAAAACGTGGCAGATGTCCTTCATAGAGGCCCACTCAGTGGTGGTGAAGTGTGAACGGCGCGCAGTGCGACTTGCTTGCGCCTGATGCAGCTGGTACTTCATTACTGCTGCCTCCTGCTCACACAACCTCTTCAACGTATGTAACGTTGAATTCCACCTGGTGGGTAGGTCACCTATGATGCGATGTTCCGGAAGGTGGAATCGGCGCTGCAGAGCTGCAATGCGCGATCTTGCCATGCTGGAACGCCGCAAGTGAGCGCACTCTATGCGGACCTTGTGCAGCAGTGCATCAAGATCCGGATAGTCCCTCAAAAAACTCTGCAGGACCAAGTTGAGCACATGTGCCAGACATGGGATGTGAGTGAGGTTGCCTAGGCCCAGAGCTGCCACCAGATTTCGGCCATTGTCACACACTACCATGCCTGGCTGGAGATTCGCTGGCACAAACCACACGTCGCTCTCCTGCTTGATGGCATTCCAGAGCTCCTGCGCTGTGTGGCTTCGATTCCCCAAAGAAATTAATTTCAATACGGCCTGTTGACGTTTGGCCACAGCTGTGCTCATATCAGTCGTAACAGTTAAGCGTTCACGGGTCCATGTGGAGGTAGACTGTGACGGCTCCTGCAGCACTGATTCAGAGGAACTGGAATATGAGGAGGAGGCAACGTGTACAGACTGGATTCCTGCAATCCTTGGAGTTGGCAGAACACGTACAGTGCCACTCTCAAGATCTTTACCCGGCTCCACAACATTTACCCAATGGGCAGTGAGGGAAAGATATCGTCCCTATCCATGGTTACTGGTCCACGCATCGGTGGTCAGGTGGACCTTGCTACTGACGGCGTTTAGTAGCGCATGTTTAATTTTTCCCTCCACATGCTTTTGCAGGGCAGGGACGGCTTGCCTGCTGAAATAAAAGCGGCTGGGCACATTGTATTGTGGGATTGCCAATGCCATGAAGTTACGGAAGGTGTCAGTCTCCACCAGCCTGAATGAGAGCATTTCAAGGGCCAGTAGTTTTGCAATGCCAGCATTCAGAGCCTGTGCTCGAGGGTGGTTTGCCGAGTATGGGCGCATTTTCTCCCATGCCTGTGCTACCGATGGCTGTAGACTGGCCTGGGAGTGTGATGATGACAGGGAACGTGGTGCTGTGGGTGGAATGACACTGTGTCTCTGTACAACAGTGCCTGAGGTTCTTCCATGGCGATCCAGACAGGAAGCCGAACCAGCTGTGTGTGAGCTGGAGGAAGAGGCTACAACACGAGCTGAAGAGGTGGTAGGTGGCGCTGTAGGTTGGCCTAGGTCTTCAGTGTGTCTTTGTAACTCCACCACGTGCTTGGTCCGCACATGTTTCCACATATTTGTGGTATTGAGGTTGCTGACACTTTTCCCTCTTTTCACTTTCTGATTACACAGCTTGCATTTGACAAAGCAAATGTCATCTGCAACTGTGTCAAAAAAGGAGCAGGCACTGCAAGTCTTGGGAGCGCCCGTTTTGGGTTTTGGAAGAGGCATGCTCCTAATGGGTGCCGAAGTGGAGGCTACAGGCAACCGAGTCTGCCCCCTCCCTCTCCATCCTTTTTTGGCCGTTCAGGGAATCTCTTTCTCAGAGCTGCTCCCACCACCTTCCTGTACCTCACGCCATGATGGGTCAAGGACCTCATCATCTACACTTCCCTCTTCAAACGACTGCTTCTCCTGGGTAGTCTCAACAGCACAGTACGCACCAGAAAGTGGCACCTGAGTCTCATCATCAGATGCGTACTGAGGTGTGCTGACCATAGGCACTGGCCCACCCGCCTCTTCAGATTCAGAGAGACAAAGCTGTTCCGCATCACTGCCTACTACCTCTTCTTCAAATTCTCGAATGCTGCTTGGCTGGCCCCCTCTTTCCAAGCCAACAGATTCAGAGAACAGAAGTAGAGATGGCTCCTGTCCAGGGCTCTCTGACTGCCTGGGCAATTTGGCAGGTGGTGAAGAGACAGATGGGTGCTCTTCAGTGCTCTGGACCTGAGAGGATCTGGAACTAATTGAAGTCGATGCGTTAGCTGCCATCCATCCGGCAACGGCTTCAATTTGTTCGTCCCGCAGCAGTGGGGTACGGCGAGCTCCTACAAAGTTGCGCATAAAGGACTGTTCCCTGGGAAAACTGGGGGATGCTGAGTCACTGGTGCCCGCAGCAGGCACAGAATCCGATGTCCTCTCCCTGCAGAAACTCCACACCCACAACCATGTGCCTTACTCCCTGCCTTCTTCATCTTGGTAGACTGATAAAGATAGGCAGAAAAGTACTAAGGGCTTAGTGTGCTTATTCCTGAACAGCTGCTAACAGGTATAAGAAACACTAATTTTATAAAGTGTGGACTAGACTTTAATTTGAGCTAATGTGGCCTACAGAACTCTAAAGTGGAGTGTTTGGTGAACTTTATTAACTTTTTTTTTCACAAAAAGACACTGGATGTGCCCAAAGATGTAAAACCGATAGTATCACAAACTTTTTGTAGCTATTACAATGCAGGAAGGTAACCTACAATGCAATAGATAAGGCTCCAAAAAATAGGCTAATACTAATCTATCTGGGGCTGCAGGGCACAAGCCAGCAGAAAGGCTCCTATATCTACTCCTATATAGTGTTTGCAAATATTCTAGCTGGATACGGATGGAACCACACTAATAGGAGAAATCTGGAAAAATGAGCAGCACTAATGCAAAAAAGGACAATGTATGAGGCAGTGACGCATGCTGAGTGGACTACAACTGGAGGTGGCTGCAGAACACACTACAGCGTGAGCTGCATTCACACACAGAGACCACGCAGACAGCCGTGAACAGCTCTGCAAGGCAAAAGAAAGCTACAGCGGTTGATAAAGTAGCCTGGGTAAAGAACTATATAGCAAATCGCTAGGTCACACTGTCCCTCAGAACAGCAGCGTCCTATCCCTAACTGAATTCACAGCAGAGTGAACCCAAAATGGCGGTGGCGGCTTTTATAGTGCATCATGACATCATTTCAGCAGCCAATCACAGCCATGCCAGTAGTTACATGCCTAACATGCTCTAACAGGATGTGCCCACACTTCTTAGGATACTCATTGGCTGAATAAAATCAAACTGGCTCATTGCATTATGGGAACTTCCGATTCCGGTATTCGATATACTAAAAGTATCGGAACTCAGTATCGGAATTCCGATACTGCGAATATCGGCCGATACCCGATATTGCAGTATCGGAGTGCTCAACACTAATCTTAAGTATAAACATGTTTGATTCATAATCCTTGCATTCGGGGTCAAATTTAGATTTTTTTCTTAGGAGAAATAATGGATTCTTCCATGGAATTAATTTTAGCTTGTAAGTTGTTACTGAAGTTGCCAAAATCCAGGTGGGTTGAACAGTTTTGAAAGACTCCTACAATGAGTTAATAGAAATCTCAAAATACTGAATTTGGTTGATTCCTTCTTAATGATCAGTTTCATCAATTCACGAGGAAGGAAATTGGAGACATACCAAAAATAGACAGATATACATTTGTGATAGATATTCTGTTCAGGAGACAGGAGATATACCAGTGGATGAGACAAAAGGGTGGCCAGATCAAGTGTGATGGTAATATTGAATGATATATACCATGTGATGACATTTCTGGTATATTTTTGCTGTGCTTTATGAAGCATGATATGAATGAATGATATACACTGTGTGGTATAAATTATAGAATGCATAAAATGTAAAAGTGCAATAGGATCTTATCCAAGTAACAGAAAGGGAAATAGATGGTAATTGTGCTCACCATATAGGGTTGTGTGTGACATAACCACTAAAAGACCAAAGACCAGATGATGCATCATCTAACGATAGTGTCAGAAAAATGTTGCTAGGGCAATGGAAGTATTCTGTGCTTACTTGAAAAATGACATCCACGATTGTTAAATTCTGGTTTATTGTCAACGCATTTCACACCGACTCCTTCTTCAGGACACCCATGCATTAAACTATGTATGGTTGTCCTGAAGAAGGAGTTGGTGTGACTCTGAAACGCTTTAACAATATACCAGCATTTACCAATTGTGGATTTCATATTTCCAGTAAGGGCAGAATACTTTCATTGCCTTGGAAACTTTTTTCTGACATTATACCATGTGGTATACATTTTTTTTTTTTACAGTTAGACCCTATATTTGACAGATGCCATGGCATCCATCCATCAGATTTATACCCCATATTCATAAAAAATGTATACTTTTCTACTCTGGCTGATCTTTGTCTACGGCCACTTTTCATTAGATAAAAGAGAAAAATGTGTACTTCTGTCAAAATTTTGACAGATATACAGTGGGGCAAAAAAGTATTTAGTCAGTCAGCAATAGTGCAACTTCCACCACTTAAAAAGATGAGAGGCATCTGTAATTTACATCATAGGTAGACCTCAACTATGGGAGACAAACTGAGAAAAAAAATCCAGAAAATCACTGTCTGTTTTTTTTTCCATTTTATTTGCATATTATGGTGGAAAATAAGTATTTGGTCAGAAACAAAATTTCATCTCAATACTTTGTGATATATCCTTTGTTGGCAATTTCAGAGGTCAAACGTTTTCTGTAAGTCTTCACAAGGTTGCTACACACTGTTGTTGGTATGTTGGCCCATTCCTCCATGCAGATCTCCTCTAGAGCAGTGATGTTTTTGGCTTTTCGCTTGGCAACACGGACTTTCAACTCCCTCCAAAGGTTTTCTATAGGGTTGAGATCTGGAGACTGGCTAGGCCACTCCAGGACCTTGAAATGCTTCTTACGAAGCCACTCCTTCGTTGCCCTGGCGGTGTGCTTTGGATCATTGTCATGTTGAAAGACCCAGCCACGTTTCATATTCAATGCCCTTGCTGATGGAAGGAGGTTTGCACTCAAAATCTCACGATACATGGCCCCATTCATTCTTTCATGTACCCGGATCAGTCGTCCTGGCCCCTTTGCAGAGAAACAGCCCCAAAGCATGATGTTTCCACCACCATGCTTTACAGTAGGTATGGTGTTTGATGGATGCAACTCAGTATTCTTTTTCCTTCAAACACGACAAGTTGTGTTTCTACCAAACAGTTCCAGTTTGGTTTCATCAGACCATAGGACATTCTCCCAAAACTCCTCTGGATCATCCAAATGCTCTCTAGCAAACTTCAGACGGGCCCGGACATGTACAGGCTTAAGCAGTGGGACACGTCTGGCACTGCAGGATCTGAGTCCATGGTGGCATAGCGTGTTACTTATGGTAGGCCTTGTTACATTGGTCCCAGCTCTCTGCAGTTCATTCACTAGGTCCCCCCGCGTGGTTCTGGGATTTTTGCTCACCGTTCTTGTGATCATTCTGACCCCACGGGGTGGGATTTTGCGTGGAGCACCAGATCGAGGGAGATTATCAGTGGTCTTGTATGTCTTCCATTTTCTAATTATTGCTCCCACAGTTGATTTCTTCACTCCAAGTTGGTTGGCTATTGCAGATTCAGTCTTCCCAGCCTGGTGCAGGGCTACAATTTTGTTTCTGGTGTCCTTTGACAGCTCTTTGGTCTTCACCATAGTGGAGTTTAGAGTCAGACTGTTTGAGGGTGTGCACAGGTGTCTTTTTATACTGATAAAAAGTTTAAACAGGTGCCATTACTACAGGTAATGAGTGGAGGAAAGAGGAGACTCTTAAAGAAGAAGTTACAGGTCTGTGAGATCCAGAAATCTTGATTGCTTGTTTCTGACCAAATACTTATTTTCCACCATAATATGCAAATAAAATGAAAAAAAAAACAGACAATGTGATTTTCTGGATTTTTTTTTTTCTCAGTTTGTCTCCCATAGTTGAGGTCTACCTATGATGTAAATTACAGACGCCTCTCATCTTTTTAAGTGGTGGAACTTGCACTATTGCTGACTGACTAAATACTTTTTTGCCCCACTGTATGTTTGTATGTTGCATATTAAATTGTATAACAAAGAGTAGCAGATTACAGTTTCATATACTGCAACAAATAAATAAATATATATTGTGTGGTATACATTAAATAGTTTTACAATAGGACCCTATGTCTGATGGATGCCGTGGTTTTCATCCACACTGTGGCCACTGCATATATGCCTGACTAGCCAGAAATGATTTGTGCACTTAGCCTTAAATTGGTCTAAAGGAAGATGTGTGGTTCTACAGCGGCTGGAAATCACTTCTCATAATGTAGTTTCCAGTATTTGCACAGTAAAGCTCTACGTGTTGTACAGTGAATATATTAATTCATATCAGTTTGTTCTTCAACAGATTAAATCTGTAAATCGCCAGAGAATGATTTGTATCTAGTAATAGTTGGTTAAACTGCAATAAGTATTCTGCAGGATGATCACACTTCATCATACTGTGAATACAAGGAGATTAAGTGGTTTTTTTTTACATTTGCCAGCACTGACAACTGAGGGTGGAACAATTTCAGCAATGTTAAACTAGTATGGGTTATGAAATGCGGCCTGGTAATAGATTTCTATGAGCTCAATTATATAATCTTCTGAGCTATTCGTGAAAATGTATACAGTCAAATACTGCATATCAAAACACTACAGCTTGTAAAATATGGGTTTCGTCTGCTATCTGGGAATGACGATCACCTCAGGAATAATATACCAGTCTATGTAGGGTTAGCCTTTTTATACCGTAAATCCAGCCAGTACAGAGGGAAGAATCCAAACTCTATTTAAATGCTGAGTGATTGGATGCCAATATAAAAGTTGGAGCTTCCCATCAGAAGTTTAAAATGTGATGCCATGAAATGCTGCCATAAATAAAGATGTTTTGGCTCCCTAAGCAACTGTCCAAAGCTGGTAGTCTCTGCTGCTCCTACTTGGAACCGCCCCTTAACCCCTTCACCCCCAAGGGTGGTTTGCACGTTCATGACCGGGCCAATTTTTACAATTCTGACCACTGTCCCTTTATGAGGTCATATCTCTGGAACGCTTCCATGGATCCCGGTTATTCTGACATTGTTTTCTCGTGACATATTGTACTTCATGATAGTGGTAAAATTTCATTCATCTAACTTGCGTTTATTTGTGAGAAAAACGCAAATTTGGCGAAAATTTTGAAAATTTCACAATTTTCCAAATTTGAATTTTTATGCCCTTAAATCACAGAGATACGGCACACAAAAAACTTGATAACTAACATTTCCCACATGTTTACTTTACATCAGCACAATTTTGGAACCAAAATTTTTTTTTGTTAGGAAGTTATAAGGGTTAAAATTTGACCAGCGATTTCTCATTTTTACAACACCATTTTATTTTACGGACCACATCACATTTGAAGCCACTTTGAGGGGTCTATATGATAGAAAATACCCAAAAGTGACACCATTCTAAAAACTGCACCCCTTAAGGTGCTCAAAACCATATTCAAGAAGTTTATTAACCCTTTAGGTGCATCACAGGAATTTTTTTGAATATTTAAAAAAAAATGAACATCTAACTTTTTTTCACAGAAAAAATAATTCAGGTTCAATTTTTTTTATTTTACCAAGGGTAACAGGAGAAATTGGACTGCAAAAGTTGTTGTGCAACTTGTCCTGAGTACGCTGATACCTGATATGTGGGGGGGAACAACTATTTCGGTGCATGGCAGAGCTCAGAATGGAAGGAGCGCCGTTTGACTTTTTCAATGCAAAATTGGCTGGATTTCAGATCGGACGCCATGTCACGTTTGGAGAGTCCCTGATTTACCTAAACAGTGGAAATCCCCTACAAGTGACCCCATTTTGGAAACTAGACCCCCCCAAGGAACTTATCTAGATATGTGGTGAGAACGTTGAACCCACAAGGGCTTTACAGAAGTTTATAACGTACAGCGGTACAATTAAAAAATCATATTTTTTCCACAAAAATGATCTTTTCACCCCAATTTTTATTTTCCCAAGGGTAACAGGACCCTAAAAGTTATTGTGCAGTTTGTGCTGAGTACGCTGATACCCCACATGTGGGGGTAAACCACTATTTGGGCGCATGGCAGAGCTCGGAAGGGAAGCAGCGCCATTTGACGTTTTTGGCTGGAATTGAGATCGGACACCATGTCGCGATTGGAAAACCCCTGATGTACCTAAACAGTGGAAACCCCCCACAAATGACATCATTTTGTAAACTAGACCCCCCAAGGAACTTATCTAGATGTGTGGTAAGCACTTTGAACCCCCCAGTGCTTCACAGAAGCTTATAACGCCCGGGCGTGAAAATAAAAAATTTGTATTTTTTCCACAAACATGATCTTTTAGTCACCATTTTTTTTATTTTCCCAAGGGTACCAGGAGAAATTGGACCCCAAACGTTGTTGTCCAATTTGTCCTGAGTATGCTGATACCCCATATGTGGGAGAAAACTACTGTATGGGCACACGTCGGGGCTCGGAAGGGAAGTAGTGACGTTTTGGAATGCAGACTTTGATGAAATGGTCTGCGGGTGTCATGTTGCCTTTGGAGAGCCCCTAATGTACCTAAACAGTGGAAACCCCCCCACAAATGACCCCATTTTGAAAACTAGACCCCCTAAGGAACTTATCTAGATGTGAGGTGAGCACTTTGAACCCCCAAGGGCTTCACAGAAGTTCATAATGCCCGGGCATGAAAATAAAAAAATCATATTTTTTCCACAAACATGATCAATTGGTCCTCAATTTTTTTATTTTCCCAAGGGTAACAGGAGAAATTGAACCCCAAAAGTTGTTGTCCAATTTGTCCTGAGTACGCTGACGCCCCATATGTGGGAGAAAACTACTGTATGGACACATGTCGGGGCTCGGAAGGGAAGTAGTGACGTTTTGGAATGCAGACTTTGAGGGAATGTTCTGCGGGTGTCATGTTGCCTTTGGAGAGCCCCTAATGTACCTAAACAGTGGAAACCCCCCCACAAATGACCCCATTTTGAAAACTAGACCCCCTAAGGAACTTATCTAGATCTTTGAACCCCCAAGAGCTTCACAGAAGTTTATAATGCCCGGGCATGAAAATAAAAAAATCGTATTTTTTCCACAAACATGATCAATTAGTCCCCAATTTTTTCATTTTCCCAAGGGTAACAGGAGAAATTGGACCCCAAAAGTTGTTGTCCAATTTGTCTTGAGTACGCTGACACCCCATATGTGGGAGAAAACTACTGTATGGACACACGTCGGGGCTCGGAAGGGAAGTAGTGACGTTTTGGAATGCAGACTTTGATGGAATGGTCTCCGGGTGTCATGTGCGTTTGGAGAGCCCCTGATGTACCTAAACTATTGAAACTCCCCACAAGTGACCCCATTTTGGACACTAGACCCCCCACGGAACTTATCTAGATGTGTGGTGAGCACTTTGAACCCCCAAGTGCTTCACAGAAGTTTATAACGCTCAGACGTGAAAATAAAAAAATCATTTTTTTCCACAAAAATGATATTTTTGCCCCCAATTTTTGATTTTCCTAAGGGTAACAGGAGAAATTGGACACCAAAAATTGTTTTGCAATTTGTCCTGAGTAGGCTGATACCCTACATGTGGGGGTAAAACACTGTTTGGGCGCATGGCAGAGCTTGGAAGGAGCACCATTTGACTTTTTCAACTCAGAATTGGCTGGAATTGAGATCAGACGCCATGTTGCATTTGGAGAGCCCCTGATGTGCCCAAACAGTGGAAACCCCCAATTCCAGTGGCGTATCTAGGGGGGGCCGCCGGGGCAGTTGCCCCGGGCGCAGCCAGCAGGGGGGCGCAGTCGGGCCGCCTAATGCAGCGGTCCGCAGTGTCCTCCCTGGCGGCTGCGTTCTGCCGCCCCCCCGCCTGAGAGTCGGCGGTTCTCTGTGTCGGCTGTCAAGCTGACAGCCGGCGCAGAGAAGGAGGCCGTGCCGGCTCCCAGGGAGCAGTTGTACTGGCGTCTATACAGACGCCTGTACAATTGAAGCTCTGACCGCTGGGCCAGAGCGACGTCAGCAGCGTGACATGTCATGTGATCACGCTGCTGACGTCACTCCCCGGCGCCCAAAGCAAACGCTGGTGGTAAGTGTGCTCCACTGTGGAGCTGAAGAACCACCGAAGATGGGAGATGAGGGGGAGTTAATGAGTGGAGATGGGGGGGATTTGTAGAGGGGATGGCGGTTAATGTGTGGGGGTATTTAGAGTGGTGATGGGGGTTAATGAGTGGGGATGCCATGGGGTTAATGTGTGGGGGTATTTAGAGTGGGGATGGGGGTTAATGAGTGGGGATGCCATGGGGTTAATGTGTGGGGGTATTTAGAGTGGGGATGGAGGTTAATGAGTGGGGATGCCATGGGGTTAATGTGTGGGGGTATTTGGAGTGCTGATGGGGGTTAATGAGTGGGGATTGGGTTAATGTGTGGGGGGGTTAATGAATGGGGATGGGGGTTAATGTGTGGGGGGTTAATGAATGGGGATGGGGGTTAATGTATGGGGGCGTTAATGAGTGGGGTTAGGGTTAATGTGTGGGGGTATTTGGAGTGCTGATGGGGGTTAATGAGTGGGGATTGGGTTAATGTGTGCGGGGGTTAATGAATGGGGATGGGGGTTAATGTATGGGGGCGTTAATGAGTGGGGTTGGGGTTAATGTGTGGGGGTATTTGGAGTGCTGATGGGGGTTAATGAGTGGGGATTGGGTTAATGTGTGCGGGGGTTAATGAATGGGGATGGGGGTTAATGTATGGGGGCGTTAATGAGTGGGGTTGGGGTTAATGTGTGGGGGTATTTGGAGTGCTGATGGGGGTTAATGAGTGGGGATTGGGTTAATGTGTGGGGGGATTTGGAGTGGGGATGGGGGGTTATTTAATGTGTGGGGGGGATTTGGAATGGGGATGGGGGGATTTAATGTGTGGGGAGATTTGAGGACACAAAATAAAGAGTATGTATGAGGAAACAGTATGGGGGATTGGTGCAGACAGTATGGGGAGCGAATGGGTTAATGTATAGGTGCAGACACAGTATGGGGAGTCGGGGGTATGTGTGAGCAGACAGTATAGAGAGTGAGGGGGTAAATATATGAGGAGACAGTATGGTGAACAGGTGGGATGTTAGAGGAGACAGTATGAGGAGGGATGGGAATAGTGTGAGGAGACAGTATATTGCAGATATTTGTATTTAGGAGCATTATAATGACACTTCTATCTTTAAGGGCGTCGTGTGGAGATTTGCTGCAGAAGACCCGAGAGGATGGAAGTCTACAGAGACGAGATGTGGATGAGAAAACTCATCAAGGGATCTAGAAGAAAAGGAGACTGACTGCAGAGACGACGTCATCTATAAGGTACTTGGATGTAAATGTTATTTGTGATACTGACTAATTCTCATGTTTTTATTTGTTAGGAACATTATAGGGGTTGTCCAGGTTTGTACGGAGTCTGCAGTCATTCTATGTGACTGCAGGCGTCTGAATTCTCACAGTGCTCACTGAACGCTGTCAGGATTCTCTCGTGCCGGTAATTTACATACATACGGTCACATGCTGACTAGACATGTGTGGCCTCACTCAATGAAAGTGAACGGAGCGAGGCCGGGCACGTCTAGTCGGAATGTGGCCAGAAGTATATAAATCACATACTTGTGCTGACATGACTGTACATCGGCAAGGGAGAATCCTAAATGTGTGCAGTGCATTCGTTGTGAGAATTCAGAAGCTGCAATGTCAGGATTCAGCTCTGCAGGTTCCAGCAGTCATCACATGGACACTTCACTCATATGCGATTTTCATACTTGACAACGAGCTTCTCTTCCTGCTTCTCTCAGTTTTTTACTGAACATTGAGAGCATTAGGAGGAGCAGCCTCGTGGGTACATGGCTAAGTGTGCAAGTCGCATATGCACTTGGGGGGGGCGCCGAACCGAATTCTTGCCCCGGGTGCCAGAGAGCCTAGATACGCCTCTGCCCAATTCTAACTCCAACCCGAACCCCAACACACCCCTAACCCTAATCTCAGCCCTAACCCTAACCCTAGCCCTTGCCCTAACCCTAGCCCTGGACCTAACCCTAGCCCTAACCCTAACCCTAATGGAAAAATGGAAATAAATACATTTTTTTATTTTATTTTATTTCCCTAACTAAGGGGGTGATAACGGGGGTTTGATTTACTATTTGTGGCGGTTTTTATGTTTGACAGCTGTCGCACGCTAGAAGACGCTTTTTATTGTAAAAATAGTTTTTGCATCACCACATATTGATAGCTATAATTTTTCCGTATTTTGACCGACCGAGTCACGTGAGGTCTTATTTTTTGCGGGACAAGTTGACGTTTTTATTGGTACCATTTTTGGGCATGTGACATTTTTTGATTGCTTTTTATTCCGATTTTTGGGACGCAGAATGAACAAAAACAAGCGTTTCATGAATTTCTTTAGGGGGGGTGCGTTTACACCGTTCCGCGTGCGGTAAAATTGATAAAGCGGTTTTATTCTTCAGGTCAGTACAGTTGCAGCGATACCTCATTTAGGTCATTTTTTTATGTTTTGTCGGTTTTTTGCAATGAAAACTATTTTATATAAAAAATTATTATTTTTGCATCGCTTTATTCTGCGAGCTATAACTTTTGTATTTTTTCGCTGATGATGCTGTATGGCAGCTCGTTTTTTGCGAGACAAGATTACGTTTTCAGCAGTACCATGGATATTTATATGCGTCTTTTTGATCGTGCGTTATTACACTTTTTATTTGGCGGTATGATAATAAATCATTATTTTTTGCTTCGCTTTTTATTTTTATTTTTTAAGGGGTTCGCTAAAGGGGTTAACTAATGGGACAGTTTTATAGGGCGGGTCGTTACGGACGCGGCGATACCTAATATGTGTACTTTTATTGTTTTTTTTTTTTATTCCCAAAAAATGGATTTATTGGGGGAATATTTTTTTTTTTTCTGATTTATTTGGCGATCTTTTTTAAATTATTTTAACACTTTTTTTTATTTTTTTTTAACTTTATTACTTAGTCCCAGGTGGGACATCACTGTCCTGTGACAGATCAGCGATCTGTCAGGCAGTGCAGAAGGCTTCCTCATGCCTGCGCTTTGCAGGCTCTGAGGAAGCCAGCTTCCTGCAGGCCCCCGAAGGCCCCTGTTGCCATCTTGGATTCTTAACTGTGGATGCTTAACTGTTCACAATAACAGCATCATCAGCGAAAAAATAAAAAGGTTATAGCTCGCAGAATAAAGCGATGCAAAAATAATTATTTTTTATGTAAAATAGTTTTCATTGCATAAAACCGACAAAACATAAAAAAAGACCTAAATGAGGTATCGCTGTAACCGTACTTACCTGAAGAATAAAACTGCTTTATCAATTTTACGGCACGCGGAATGGTGTAAACGCACCCCCCCAAAAGAAATTCATGAAATGCTGGTTTTTGTTCATTCTGCGTCCCAAAAATCGGAATAAAAAGCGATCAAAAAATGTCACGTGCCCAAAAATGGTACCAATAAAAGTGTCCCACAAAAAATAAGACCTCACGTGACTCGGTGGGTCAAAATACAGAAAAATTATAGCTCTCAATATGTGGTGATGCAAAAACTATTTTTACAATAAAAAGCGTCTTTGAGCGTATGACAGCTGCCAAATATAAAAACTGCCATAAATAGAAAATCAAAACCCTGTTATCACCCCCTTAGTAAGGGAAAAATAATAAAATTAAAAGAAAATGTATTTATTTCCATTTTCCCATTAGGGTTAGGGCTAGGCTTAGTGTTAGGGTTAGGGCTAGGGCTAGGGTTAGGGTTATGGCTAGGGTTAGGGCTAGGGTTAGGGCTAGGGTTAGGGCTGAGATTAGGGTTAGGGGTGTGTTGGCGTTAGGGTTGGAGTTAGAATTGGGGGTTTCCACTGTTTGGGCACATCAAAGTCAAATGGTGCTACTTCCCTTCCAAGCTCTGCCATGCACCCAAACAGTGTTTTACCCCCACATGTAGGGTATCAGCCTACTCAGGACAAATTGCAAAACAACTTTTGGGGTCCAATTTCTCCTGTTACCATTAGGAAAATCAAAAATTGGGGGCAAAAATATCATTTTTGTGGAAAAAAATTATTTTTTTATTTTCACGCCCGGGCGTTATAAACTTCTGTGAAGCACTTGGGGGTTCAAAGTGCTCACCACACATCTAGATAAGTTCCATGAAGGGTCTAGTGTCCAAAATGGGGTCACTTGTGGGGAGTTTCAATAGTTTAGGTAGATCAGGATCTATCCAAACGCACATGACACCCGCAGACCATTCCATCAAAGTCTGCATTCCAAAACGTCATTACTTCCCTTCCGAGCCCCGACGTGTGCCCATACAATAGTTTTCTCCCACATATGGGGTATCAGTGTACTCAGGACAAATTGGACAACAACTTTTGGGGTCCAATTTCTCCTGTTACCCTTGGGAAAATGAAAAAATTGGGGACTAATTGATCTTGTTTGTGGAAAAAATACTATTTTTTTATTTTCATGCCCGGGCATTATAAACTTCTGTGAAGCCCTTGGGGGTTCAAAGTGCTCACCACACATCTATGTAAGTTCCTTAGAGGGTCTAGTTTTCAAAATGGGGTCATTTGTGGGGGTTTCCACTGTTTAGGTACATTAGGGGCTCTCCAAAGGCAACATGACACCCGCAGACCATTCCATCAAAGTCTGCATTCCAAAACATCACTACTTCCCTTCCGAGCCCTGACGTGTGCCCATGCAGTAGTTTTCTCCCACATATTTGGTGTCAGCGTACTCAGGACAAATTGGACAACAACTTTTGGGGTCCAATTTCTCCTGTTACCCTTGGGAAAATAAAAAAATTAGTGACTAAAAGATCATGTTTGTGGAAAAAATACTAATTTTTTATTTTCACGCCCGGGCATTATAAACTTCTGTGAAGCACTGGAGGGGTCAAAGTGCTCACCACACATCTAGATAAGTTCCTTGAGGGTCTAGTTTCTAAAATGGGGTCATTTGTTGGGGGTTTCCACTGTTTTGGTACATCAGGGGTTTTCCAATCGCGACATGGTGTCCGATCTCAATTCCAGCCAAAAACGTCAAATGGCGCTGCTTCCCTTCCGAGCTCTGCCATGCACCTAAATAGTGGTTTACCCCCACATGTGGGGTATCAGCGTACACAGGACAAATTGCACAATAATTTTAAGGGTCCTGTTACCCTTGGGAAAATAAAAATTGGGGGTGAAAAGATCATTTTTGTGGAAAAAATATGATTTTTTAATTGTAAACTTCTGTGAAGCCCTTGTGGGTTCAAAGTTCTCACCACATATCTAGATAAGTTCCTTGGGGGGTCTAGTTTCCAAAATGGGGTCACTTGTGGGGGGTTTTCACTGTTTAGGTACATCAGGGGCTCTCCAAACGTGACATGGCGTCCGAACTGAATTCCAGCCAATTTTGCTTTGAAAAAGTCAAACGGCGCTCCTTCCCTTCTGAGCTCTGCCATGTGCCGAAACAGTGGTTCCCCCCCACATATCAGGTATTAGCGTACTCAGGACAAATTGCACAATAACTTTTCCAATTTCTCCTGTTACCCTTGGCAAAATAAAAAAAGTCGAACCGGAAATATTTTTTTGTGAAAAAAAGTTAGATGTTCATTTTTTTAAAATATTCAATAAATTCCTGTGACGCACCTAAAGGGTTAATAAACTTCTCGAGTGTGGTTTTGAGCACCTTAAGGGGTGCAGTTTTTAGAATGGTGTCACTTTTGGGTATTTTCTATCATATAGACCCCTCAAAGTGGCTTCAAATGTGGTGTGGTCCGTAAAAATAAAATGATGTTGCAAAAATGAGAAATCGCTGGTCAATTTTTAACCCTTATAACTTCCTAACAAAAAAATTTTGGTTCCAAAATTGTGCTGATGTAAAGTAAACATGTGGGAAATGTTACTTATCAAGTTTTTTGTGTGCCGTATCTCTGTGATTTAAGGGAATAAAAATTCAAAGTTGGAAAATTGCGAAATTTTCAAAATTTTTGCCAAATTTCCATTTTTTTCACAAATAACCTCAAGTTATTTGAATGAAATTTTACCACTACCATGAAGTACAATATGTCACGAGAAAACATTGTCGGAATCACCGGGATCCATGGAAGCGTTTCAGCGTTATTACCTCATAAAGGGACAGTGGTCAGAATTGTAAAAATTGGCCCGGTCATGAACGTGCAAACCACCCTTGGGGGTGAAGGGGTTAAAGATGGCACATTTGTTTTGTATTTTAGGTTAAAAAGTAATACACATTGTAATTTTTTCACATTTTAAAAATTACAAAAATAAAAATGGTCCGATGCTAAAGTTTGGGCACCTTTGGAGATTTGTGTGCTCTGATAACTTTAACCAAGGTTTCAGACCTAAATTAGCCTGTAAGGGATATGCCTTGTTCACCCTCAATGTTAAGAAAGGCCAGCTGATGCAGATTCCACAGGTTTAGAAACACATAGCCTCCTCTAACCTTGTGCGAAAAAACAGCCACCATGGGTTCTTTTAAGCAGCTGCCTAGCACTCTGAAAATGAAAATGGTGGAGGCCCTCAAAGCAGGAGAAGGCTATAAGAAGATAGCAAAGTGTAAGATAAGGTCTGGAAGGCCAAGCAAAATTTCAGAGAGAGCTGCTTGTAGGATTGCTAGAAAGGCATATCAGGACCCCCACTTGACTGCAAAAGACCTTCAGAAAGATTTAGCAGATTCTGGAGTTGTGGTAATTGTTCTACTGTTCAGAGACACCTTATCAAATATGGCCTTCATGGAAGAGTCATCAGAAGAAAACCTCTCCTGCACCCTCACCATAAAATGTAGCATCAGAGGTATGCAAAAGAACATCTAAACAAGCCCAATGCATTTTAGAAACAAGTCCTGTGAATCATTGAAGTTAAAATAAAACTCTTTGGTCGCAATTATCCAAGGTATGTGCAGAGAAAAAATTGCGTAGAATTTCAGGAAAACAACATCTCTCCAACCATTAAGCATGGGGATGGATCAATCATGCTTTGGAGTTGTGTTGCAGACAATGGCACAGGGAACATTTCACAGGTAGAGGGAAGAATGGAGTCAATGAAATTTCAACAAATTCTTGATGCAAACATAACACCATGTGTAAAAAAGCTGAATTTGAAAACAGGATGGCATCTACAAATGGATAATGATCACACACATCAAAATCCACAATAGACTACCTCAAAAGACAATAGCTAGAGGTTTTTCAATGGCCCTCACAGTCCCCCGTTTCGATCATCATTGAAAATCTGTGTCTAGTCCTCAAAATAGCAGTGCATGCAAGACGACCCAGGAATCTCACAGAAATGGAAGAATTTTCCAAGGAAGAATGGATGAAAATCCATCAAACAAGAATTGAAAGACTCTTGGCTAGCTACTAAAAGCATTTACAAGCTGTGATATTTTAAAAGGGAGTGCTACTAGGTACTAACTATGCAGGGTGCCCAAACTTTTGCATTGGCCTATTTTCCTTATTGTAATTTTTAAAATGCAAAAAATGACAATATATAATTTTTTTTGCCTAAAATACAGAGAAAATGTGTCATCTTTAACTTTAGCCCTTTTAGAGATCATTCCATCTTCAACTTGCTTAACTGGTCACAATAACAGTAATTTTGAACAGGGGTGCCCAAACTTTTAAATGCCACTGTATCTATGGACTTGTTATATATAAATGTAATTGTAATAGTATTAATTGTATTTGCATAGACAATAAAGATATGCCCTACAGCATTAATATACAGCTAGTCACTGTACAACACACTATTCAAAATACAAACTGATAAGCCATCAATGTTCCCTCCATTAACACCTTCACAACCTTTGACGTATAGGTCGTGTTCCTGCCTTTGATTTGTGCTCTGGCGCTGAGCCTGCATCTTTCCCCCATGCATGACTGCTGATCTGATACGATGTCATGTGCCTCTAACAGCCACGGGTGGATCCAAGATCCACCTGATGCTGTCAATCACTGACAGCGGCATTTAACATGTGTGGGGCTGAAGTGCATCACGGGTCTCACCCATGCTCATGGCGGCTTTTATAAATAGTGATTTTTGTTATACATAGCAGGGCTGAAGCCCAGCTATGTGTTGCACAGGTGATCGGATGATCGCAGCTTCAGCTCTCTTAAGGAGACTATTGAAGCAAGTTAAAAAAAATATACGTTTAAACCACCCCTCTTTTTGCCTTATTGAAAATAAAACAATTTTAAAAAGTACATATTTAGTATTGTCGCATTCAGAAATGACCAGTCTATCAAAATATAAAGTAAATTAATCTGATCAGTAAACGGTGTTACAAGAAAAAAAATAGAAATGCCAGAATTAAAGTTTTTATGGCCACCGCAACATTGCAATAAAGTGCTAAAACGGGCAATGAAAATATTGTATCTGCCTCAAAATGGTATCAATAAAAACATCAGCACAGGGCACAAATAATAAGTAATCACACAGCCCCAGGTAATGAAAAATGGAGACGTTGAGGCTCTTGGAAAATGGCGACATTAGCAAATTTTTTTCTTACAAATTTTGTATTTTTTTTCACCACTTAGATAAAAAAAGAGCCTTATCATGTTTGATCTCTACATACTCGTACTGACCTGGAGAATCATAATGGCAGGTCAGTTTTAGCATTTAGTGAACATAGTAAATAAAAAAAAAAAATAAATTGTGGAATTGCACTTTTTCTGCAATTTCACCGCGCTTGGATTTTTTCCCCGTTTTCCAGTACATTATATGGTAAAATAAATGGTGTCATTCAAAAGTACAACCCATCTTGACTGACAGCCACCTCAGTACCATCTGCCACCTGATAGTTACCTTACTGGTGCCTGTATAAATATTAATGCTTCTTAAATGCCCACTTAATATTTAACTGAATCTCCCTATGTACAGTAGTAATGGCCCCAGCATCGCTGATGTGAGCAGGGGGTCGTGTGATGACTCTCCCTGTGCCCCGTCACCCTGCCTCACAATACCCATCCTCTCACATTGACTCCCTGTGCCCTGTCCCCCTGCCTCACAATACCCATCCTCTCCCATTCACTCCCTGTGCCCTGTCCCCCTGTCTCACAATACCCATCCTCTCACATTCACTCCATGTGCCCTGTCCCCCCTGCCTCACAATACCCCAATCCTCTTACATTATCCCCATGCCCTAGCCCCCACATATCCCCATCCTCTCACATTCACCCCCTGTGCTCTGTCCCCCCTGCCTCACAATATCTCCATCCTCTCACATTATCCCCCCGTGCCCTAGCCCCCACAATATCCCCATCCTCTCACATTCACCCCCAGTGCCCTGTACCCCCTCCCCCACAATACCCCATCCTCTCACATTCACCCTACAGTAACCATGACATGCCTAAGCTGAATGAATTTAATAAATTCCATCCCCACTTACCATGAAGCTTGCAGGCAGCAACTGAAGCAGGACCAGGAAGTGTCCAGTTTATGCACACAGAGGGCACTAGGACCCAGCGTGCCTGAGACAACCAGAGCATGCATGGCAGAAACTGCAGGTGCTGCTGGCCAGTAAACAGCATTTCCAGTGAGACAGCAGCACTGTACACTGCACACATACAGGCTCTGCAACCTGCCACTGTGCAGAGTAGTCTGTCAGACAGGGGAGCCGGCATTGTGCTGCTCTCTCCCTGACACCTCAGATACTGGTCATGTCTCCCAGTGGGCCCCTGCATGTGACTGGGCCCGGGGCAACGGCCCCCTCTGCCCCCCAGTAGCTATGCTACTGGGTTGTTCCCTTTCAGATAACATTCAGCCCTAGCTGCAGTTTATTAAAAAATAACATGCTACCAGTGAGCGCAGTGGCACTGAAAGTGTACATGAAACACCCCATTCAGAGACGCTGAGATCACTGATTTGGCTGCACTATTGAGGTGAGATCAGCACCGCAGCCAATGGCAGACTCTGGGAGGAGCAGCAGAGACTTGCTGGTGGCCTCGGGGAAGGTAAGTACAGCACGTTTTGTCACTTTTAACAAATTGCAACTAGGGCCCGGACATTATCTGAATATTTTACTGCACTATGCTGTCCCTTTATGTGCACATATGATGAAAGAAGTGGAGAGAAACAGTGTAGTATGAATATGTAATAAATTATGTTTTCTATAAAACTAGAAATAAAGGTCAATACTAGGAGTCATACCAGCAACATGTGATATTGAAGCCAAAAGCTCTGCACACTGAGTCACAAGCTGCTGCAATACATATGTGTGCTAAATTTGTTGACACATTTAGCTATTTAGGTACTTTTTACCTTTTTTTAGAGGTCCGATGTCCCAGTCATGAGAAATCAGTGTCGAATAATTTAGAATTCATATGAAAATCTAGCTGAGAGTGCACTGGGGCTGTGTCACTGCCCATGTACTGCTTCTTCCAAGTGTGTTGACACACCCTTAGTGCACTTCAAGCTTAGGCCTCTTTCACACATCAGGTTTTCGCCATCAGGCGCGATCCGGCGCTTTTGACAGAAACCGGATCCGGCGAAATGCATTTCGCCGGATCCGGTTTCCCCCCCATTGACTTGCATTTGCGCCGGATCGCGCCGGATGGCCATGCGTTTCATCCGGTTTTTGGCGGATCCGGCAATGTGTCGCGATCCGGCGTCTGGAAAAAACGGCTACTGTAACGTTTTTTGTCTCCGGCGAAAAAGCCGGACACGCCGGATCCGGCACGTCCGGCTTTTTCACACAATGAAAGCCTATGAGCGCCGCAATGCGCCTGATCCGGCGAAAGCCGGATCCGGTTTTTTTGGTCTGAGCATGCTCAGTAGCTCTGCCCACTACAACCTGTCAAAGAAGGGCTGTAGGAACATGCTATATATAGTTTTCCAGTAGCCAATCCCGTTCGGAAGGCCACAAGGGTCAATTTTAAAAACTGGATCCGGCGTAATCCGTCGAAAAACGGATAGAAAAACGGATGAACCGGATGAGACGGATCCGGTTTTGTCTGTCAAGAACAAGACGGATCCGGCAGAAAACCGGATCCGGCACATCAGGTTTTACAAAACATTTGCCGGATCCGGCATTCCGGCACGACGCCGGATCGCGCCTGACGCCGAAAACCTGATGTGTGAAAGTAGCCTTAATTTGTACATGCGCTCATGACTAGCACCACGGACTTCTTCAAAAATGGGATGATTTTTATTGTGGAACAAACATCCAAACAAACATACCACAACTTCCATATGTAAAAATCTGATGACAAGTTTCCTTAATTTTTTCTTATATATTTTGGGTTAGCTGTTTGGAGGTGGTTTTTCATTTTTCATTAAGCTATGTTTTCAGGTTAAAATATGTAAACTTACAATAGTCACCCTAGAACTTGTAACTTGAGAAACTACTATACAGGGCTGGACTGGCCATCTGGCAATTCTGGCAAATGCCAGAAGGAGATGTCTGGTCATGGGCTGCCTTGTCTGCTATATTGTTAACAGAATTGGTGTTCTCAAGACACTCATACTGTTAAGAGTTGTGATGGAGCACAGTCGCTGACTGCGTCACTTACCCCAGCAAATCATGGATATCATTAGAAATATTGGTCTTGTAGAAAATTTTCCTTTCCTCCATCCAGAATAATATTAGTGATATATCCCATCTGGTGCTTGGGGAAGGGGACAACATGGGCCTGTGTGATTTCAAATGCCAGGGCTTAATTTCAGCCCCAGTCCGTTCATGCTACCATATAAGTAATGATATAAGTGATAAAGAAAGGAAGCCACAATTGTTTCATAAGTAGAGATGAGCGAATATTTCATTTTTCGGTGTGGTCGCCGTATATGCAATATTACCCAAGCGAGTCAATGGGAGTACAGATGAGTGAAACGATCGTCAAACCTAAATTCGGCTTGAATATGGTACAAATATGGCAAATTTGGATTCGGCGATCATTTTCCAAACATATTCGTTCATTTCTATTCATAAGGAGCCACCCTTAAATATTATTATATGCATGCATAGTTAAACTTATGTAGAGATTGTAACTACTGTATGCATGGCTAAGTTACATGGTTGAAGAAGAAAGTAATATAATCTGTGCAAAATTCACTTAGCAGCAGATCATTTACGTTTAAAAGAGAAAAGCAAGAGGGAAAAAGAATAGGTGCACACTGCTTCTATATTCCTGCGGCATCCGTAGCAGCTGCCTAATGACACATGTATCATTATATCCTAAAGTAGTTGCAGGGCATAAAACAGACTTGATTACACTACAGACAATTGTTTCACAATAATTCTGGGCTATTTTTCATTAGCCGTCTTTCCTTACAGCAATGTAGGGGATCATTTTTTAAAATGGAAAAGAAATATAAAATACTACACCTCTCATAGATTCTCTTACAGTCTGGGATTTTTAATAATTCATCATGTGAAACATCTTAAGCAAAATGTTTTTTTTTTTATTTTATTTTCCAGGCAAAAATCTGAAAGGAGATAAATGGAAGTAACTTGTTTTATATACTCTGTGCATTAATGCAAATAATTGGTCCATTTGTTGTTATTGTAAATTTATACATTGCACTTAACTTTCTAGTCCACGGGCTATTGTTATTTTTCTACTCAAAAGAAAAAGAAAACCGATGACAGAAGGTGGATTATTGCTGTCTTGTGTACTTATCTAAGATTCTCTGATACTACAACTACGACCCCTATTATTCTAGACGTTGATCATGCAGCTAAAGATTGTATAATTACATAATTAGGGAGATCCTGGACATTCCCATGACAACCGGAAGTTATAAATTAAATCACATGTTGCTTTAAGACCTAGTTGTTGCCAAGTACAGAGCCTTTATAGACAGATTGATCCATCGTTCTCACAGTTCATTGACACATTGCCCTGAGACAAATAACATAATGTACAGAGCCTAATGCAGTAAAGCATGTCCCTAAATGGTGTGGACATGCCTGTAAATATAATCACAATGGATCACCCTTACTGGGTTGTGCAGGAACGGAAAAGAAAAAAATCTATTTTATACCAGGTAACTCTTTTTTATATCCTAGTACCCAGAGTACTCTTTTTTTAAGCTTGAGATTTTAGATAAGGCAAATATTATTCTTAAAAATTATTTAAAACAACACTTTTACAGTATAACGATAATATACAGTTAACCTCATTTAATGTCTTAAGTATGGAAAGAATAGGACTCAAAATTTGTTAGAATTTAAATTCTAGCTTGTGTTAAGATAATTATAGAATATAATTGTTCACACTAGTCTTGATGAGGAGGCGAGCTGGAGTCTGTCATTCCTATTTCATAAAGAAGTGCGCGCCTCTTTAGGAATAAGAAGCATCTGATGAGTGACGTTTACCTCATTGTGTGCCACAACACGAATCTTACTGCAGTCCCTGCTGGAGTAAGAATTGTGGCATAGCATACACCGCCGCTTGAATTTGTCAATGTAACATCTGTGCCGATTCATTCCTCCTCTGTTTCCTCTTTGGTCGTTGGCCAGTGGCCTTTCATGCTTGCGATGCGCGACATCTTCAATTCCTTTTTTTTCCATGGAACTTTTGCTGCTGCTTTTTAAGGAGTTTATTTTAGTCTAGTTTTTATCACTCCTTACTGAGACCTCTTGACCGGGCAGTCAGCTATTTAAATCTCTGAGGTTCTGACTCCCACTGCCAGTCATGTGTTGTTGCCCTGGCTTAATACTTCTGTGTGGGGCTCCTGTTTGTATTTTTCTGCTTATTCCTGTTCTCTGACCTTGGCTAGTTTATTGATGTTACTTCCGGATTATAATTTTGTACTTCCCATATCGTACATCATGGCTATTTCCTTCTGGGTCCACACAGGTTGAAATATCCTTTTTACACATGCCCTTATGTATTTTGTGTGTTAGTCTATGTCCATTTATTGAACTGGTAGCTATGTTGTATATGACTTTTTTGAGCAGACCTTTCTACCGATTTAGTAAAGCGTTTTCCTATTTCGGAAAAAGAAGTTCAAGATCAGAAAGCAAAAAAGTTAAGCGAGACTTACAGGACATTCAAAATAAAACTGTAAGTAAATGGCAGCATTGAAACATTAGAAACCATTCCTATCCTAATGTACCCTCACTGTCCTCACTCTCATTAACTGAAGATGAATTTGGAATCCGTCAATGGCAGAACAAGATATTAATTTCGAAAAGGCAAATGACAGGCTGGAGATTACTGCAGAAACCTTGATTTGAAGAAATGAGTGCCATCTGGAGTGTTGGAGTCATCTACCTTACAGGTGATCAGTCTATCTAATATTGATCATTTTCCCTCAATGATCGAGGTCCTTAAATTGGGTCTTACTTTTTCCCCTACATCGCCCTTTGATATCTTTACAGTCATAAAGGACCTGCCTCTCTTCTCCCGGAAATTAGTTTTAAATAAACTTTATGAGAACCCCACTGAAGAAGGTCAATGGTCCAGCAAGGAATAAGAAGCTATTCAGATTTTGGAAGAATTCAGTGATAAACAAGATGTATATCTGACTAGTGGTAAGTTCAGTTTTCCAAAAAGTTTCCTCTTTTAAATCTTTACCCTAGTATTAAAATTTTTTTAAGGTTGGTCAGTGAAGAGTTTCAGAAAATTTCCACAAAAATTAAAAATGATAACCTGTCCCCTACACAATGACAGGCATTATATGAATCGAAACAATTAAATAAAGTTATTATCAAGCTGGTTGACAAAGGCGGTAACATTATCCTTTGGCCAATCACTCTACATAAAAGAGAAGCCTTCAGACAACTTAGGAATGGGGAATACTACAAGAGACTTGCTTTCAACCCAACATCCTCTTTTCATACCCACTTAGGTTTAATTGTGGACGAGGCATTCCAGAAGGGAGTGATTGTGTATTTTGGACAAAATATCGACCAATACCTCATGTAATTTATTTATTGTATACATTTGTCATTTTTTATTGTACATTTTCCATTTTTTGCAGGATGCAGCAACTGGGACGTCTGTTCGTGTGGCTTGCACTCATATAGTGCTGGACAGTCCGCTTGATCTAATATGTAGTATGGGAGTCATTAACAGACTGTAAGCAATATACTGTGCATCACACATAACTGTGTGACTGACTTCCTACACAAGCCTCATTTGTGTGCATTTTTCACTAGGTAGCCACCCCCTCCATGAATTAGTAGGCTTATGAGTTCGATATTTTCATCACTAGTTTGCACCTGTGCTGCCCTCACCTTTATCATGGGGGTCTGCTGTATCTTGCTAGGGCATTTGAAATATAACTTGGAGTTGGTAAGGCTGTTTCTTTTTCTGGTATTTTTTTTTAATTTATGTCCTGTGGTGAACCTTTTTTAACTTTTTGTTAGGACTCGCAAATGTGAGTACCCTTGATGTGGGCTGCAAGCTTGTGTATTTTGGCCAAATCATTGACCAATACCTCAGCTAATGTATTTATCGTATACACTATTTTAATTTTTTTTTTGCGGCCCTTTAGTGTTGGTTAGGCGAATTGAGGCGTCTGTCCTTCTGGGGTGCACTCATATAATGTTGAGGCTGCCTGATCTAACAGTATGGGTGTCATTAATAGGCTGTAAGACAGACACTGTGCATCACACATACCTGTGTGACAGGTGTCGTATGAAAGCGTCATTTGTGTGCATTTTGTACTAGGCAGCCACCCCCTACATGAAATGGTAGGTTTGTGAGTGGCTGTTTTATCAGTATTTTGTATTTGTGCTGCCCTCACCTTCATCATGGGGGTTTGATGCATCTTTCTAGTGCATTTGTAATCTGACTTGGTGTTTGTAAGACTATTTCTTTTTCTGGTATGTCTTTCCATATGTTGCACAGCACCAAAACAACAAAATCATAGACATAACTCCCTAGCCTTTTCCAGGTGCTATCTAAACAGTATAGACTGTGACTACTTTAGACATTGCTGAGCTAGCTCCAGTTCGGGCACAGAAAACTGCTATCATCCATAGCAACCAGAGATACTTGCAGTTTAGTGCACATGGTCTGTGCTGACTCTTCTCAAAAAATTTCTGCCATATTTCTGTCTTCAGCTTCAAGACACATCCAGCCTGGTTAGCTTCCCTGAGCTGACTGACTTAGATGAACACCTAGCCATTTTATATGCAGAGATAGCCAGGTGTACTATTCAAAGCCTGCTGAGCTAGGATTTAACTCTAGAATACATGGCATTGGTACAAAAAGATAGCGTTTTATAGACATGGGTTGGTTCTCCTGATAGTCAGAACAGCACGAACAGTATTGTGCCATTTGTCTGGTATAAACATAAAAAGTAGGCTTATGATTATGAGTCTGCTGAATTCATGAAGGGAAGTGCTCTTCCCACTTCACCTCAGTTGTGAATAAAAATTTGTGTTGTATAATTAATAGGTTAATAAAAATACAGAACTCAGCACTCTTTGTGTACAATGCAAATTTAGACTTTATTGTGAACAAGAATTCATAAGCAATTATATGATGTTTGGGTCTTTATATAATCAGACCTTCCTGTATGGTGCCATATACAAGTGTGGACATGCCACTCCAATAGCACTGCCTTAGCTAACATATTCACTTTATCTTCTTCGCACTACTACAGCAATCCATTTCTGATGAAGGTCTGATTATCGAACGACTGAAATTTCATATGGTTACTTGTGGGTTGTTAGCACAATAACTCTAAATTTGTATACTAGGAAAAGAGGACCGACCTGTCTATATTTCTTGAAATTGGGGTAGAACCCTACTTGTGCACCCACAGTGCAAGAGTGCCATGTATCCCTCTGCACATATTAATTAATAGGTTCAACTACAGGACTGACATTGAGGGTGCGCTCACATGGTCATATTGCAAGGTTAGTTAAAATGTTTAAAGGGAATCTGTCACCTATTTTTTGGCCTATGAGCTGCAGCCTCCACCATCAGGGGCTAATCTACAGCATTCTGTAATACTGTAGATAAGCCCTCGATGTAACCTGAAAGATAAGAAAAACAAGTTAGATTATACTCACCGGGGGTCCGGTCCAGTCCCATGAGTGTCACGGTCCGGTCCGGTGCCTCCCATCTTCTGGCGATGACGTCCTCCTTCTTACTTTTGCCGCGGCTCCTGCGCAGGCGTACTTTATGTGCCCTGTTGAGGGCAGAGTAAAGTACTGCATTGCGCAGGTGCCGGACCTCTCTGACCATTCCCGGCGCCTGCGCACTGCAGTACTTTACTCTGAAGAAGTGTTGCTATTTCGAATTACATTGACAAATTAACTGTATCTTTACATTTCCTGGATCCTTGGCTCAATTCATCTACAGCTCTTGAATCTAGCAGCACATAATTCAATCCATTTTTCCAACAATTACTGTGATATGATGGTTGCATTGGACTATTGGAGTTCACCGCATTTAGATCTGATTTTTTAGGTTCAGAGTAGCGTTTGCCTTCAAGGGTTAATAATAATAATATACAGTAATTATAATGAATCTGCATGTGTCATACAAGAACCCAAAAGAGGTGTTTATTTTATCATAATGGATTAGCGTAACATCGCCATAGTAATCTAATTTTTTTTACCATAATATGTCTATGTTGGTTGTGATTGTTTCATACTACTACTCTTGGAAAGCATATTTTCCAGCAGGATGCATAATGATTATGAAGTACTGTATACGCCTGTAAGTAATTATGTGATAAAAATTTTAGCATGGCAGTTCTTAATAAACAAAGAGCTGTAAGTACTGACATGTCATTTCAATAATATTTTCCTGCATCCATGTTAAACCCTGAGAAAATTTCTGGCGCATTTTGAGGTTAACCTCAAAGCTTGTTGGAATCAAGTTTTGACAGATTCCGGTAAAAGGAAATCCTTTTTCCTAAATCACTTAAATGAAACATATTTGTTCAGAATTTGGACTCAGATAATGTTCTCATTGTAAAAGAAGTAACGTCCTACATATCTTCTTTAATTTGTTCTAGGACTTCATTGTTGCATAAGGAACATAACTAAATCTTGGAGGGTTTCTTCAGATTCATACAATGAAGTCACAGTTACTGACAAGGAGTCTGTACATGTAGATGGGAGTTTCCCTAAATATATTTCTAACATTCTAAACATACCAAATCCTAATTAAACAATACTGCATTGTGACACTGGGAAATTAATTATTCAAAATAATTAATTTCTGATATAGACAGGTATGGTTGCCAGGAAGTCAATCCATTACTGAAATATCTAAAGTTGAAACAAAAGCACTCTATGTTAGCATCCACTTCTAACTTTAGGAAATGCCGCCACTATAGTAATTGAGGTGGTATAAAAATGCCAAAAGTCACACCATTTTTGTTAAGTTTTTAGCATTTCAAACCTATTTATGAATTGAGGGACATTCAGGAACCAGGGTGCCACATGTCCTCCTTCGGTACAGAAAAATCAGAATGTTTTGGCCACACGAGACTTTTATCAAGCCATAAAAATGACAGCTATGCATAAAGCCATAAAAAAAGAGAGGCATGCTTGATAAAAGCCCTGTAAAGTTACTAAAGAAGGACGTCTGGTACACTGGTTTCTGGATTTTTTTGTATTATTACAACCTTGTGGAAGGTTGCACCAAGCTTGCAAGGACAATAGAGAGGTGCATCGGACTCATCTATTGCAAGTATACTGTAAAAGATTTATGAATTGAGGTGCAAAATGTCTAATAAATAGTGTTGAGCATTCCGATACCGCAAGTATCGGGTATCGGCCGATACTTGCTGTATCGGAATTCCGATACCGACTTCCGATATTTTTTCAATATCGGAATTCGGCATCGGAATCGGAAGTTCAAAGTTGATTGACAGCCTGACGTCATCATGATGCGCGGTGTGTGCGCATCATGATGCGCCGTCATTTCGGGCCTTCCGGGGGTCTCTGCCGGCCTGCCGGGGGGCTGTGTGGACTGCCCGGGGTCTGTACCGGCCTGCCGGGGGGCTGTGCCGGCCTGCCGGTGGTCTGTGCACCCTGTGGGGGACTGTACCGGCCTGCCGGGGGGCTGTGCCGGCCTGCCGGTGGTCTGTGCACCCTGTGGGGGTCTGTACCGGCCTGCCGGGGGGCTGTGCCGGCCTGCCGGGGGGCTGTGCTGATGTCCGGGGGTCTGTGCAAGCATCATCCGATGGGACTACAAGTCCCATCTGGCGATGCCTGCTACCATGACAGTGATTGACACATTAGCCAATGATGGGACAGTAGTAGTCCCATCATCCGGCTAATGTGTTAAATGTAAAAAAAAAAAAAAAAAAAAAAAAATACTACATACATACTACATACATACTACATACATACTACATGCATGCTACATACATACTACATACACACTACATGCATGCTACATACATACTACATGCTACATACATACTACATATATACTACATGCATGCTACATACATACTACATGCTACAAACATACTACATATATACTACATGCATGCTACATACATACTACATGCTACATACATACTACATGCTACATACATACTACATATATAATACATACATACTACATACATGCTACATACATGCTACATACATACTGCATGCTACATACATACTACATACATACTACATACATACTACATACATACTACATGCATGCTACATACATACTACATACATACATACTACATGCATGCTGCATACATACTACATGCATGCTACATGCATGCTACATACATACTACATGCTACATACATACCACATACATACTACATACATACTACATACATACTACATGCTACATACATACTACATATATAATACATACATACTACATACATGCTACATACATGCTACATACATACTGCATGCTACATACATACTACATACATACTACATACATACTACATGCATGCTACATACATACTACATACATACATACTACATGCATGCTGCATACATACTACATGCATGCTACATACATACTACATGCTACATACATACCACATACATACTACATACATACTACATACATACTACATGCTACATACATACTACATATATACTACATGCATGCTACATACATACTACATGCTACATACATACCACATACATACTACATACATGCTACATGCTACATACATACTACATATATACTACATGCATGCTACATACATACTACATCGTGGGTGAGTATTTTTGTGGTTTGTATGTAGCATGTAGTATGTAGTATGTATGTAGCATGCATGTAGCATGCAGTATGTATGTAGCATGCATGTAGTATATATGTAGTATGTATGTAGCATGCATGTAGTATATATGTAGTATGTATGTAGCATGTAGCATGTATGTAGTATGCATGTAGTATGTATGTAGCATGCATGTAGTATATATGTAGTATGTATGTAGCATGTAGTATGTATGTAGTATGTATGTGGTATGTATGTAGCATGTAGTATGTATGTAGCATGCATGTAGCATGCATGTAGTATGTATGTAGCATGCATGTAGTATGTATGTAGTATGTATGTAGTATGTATGTAGCATGCATGTAGCATGCATGTAGTATGTATGTAGTATGTATGTAGTATGTATGTAGCATGCAGTATGTATGTAGCATGCATGTAGCATGCATGTAGTATGTATGTAGTATGTATGTAGTATGTATGTAGCATGCAGTATGTATGTAGCATGTATGTAGTATGTATGTAGTATATATGTAGTATGTATGTAGCATGTAGTATGTATGTAGCATGTAGTATGTATGTAGCATGCATGTAGTATATATGTAGTATGTATGTAGCATGTAGTATGTATGTAGCATGCATGTAGTATGTATGTAGCATGTAGTATGTATGTAGCATGTAGTATATATGTAGCATGCATGTAGTATGTATGTAGTATGTATGTAGTATTTTTTTTTTTTTTTTAACATTTAACACATTAGCCGGATGATGGGACTACTACTGTCCCATCATTGGCTAATGTGTCAATCACTGTCATGGTAGCAGGCATCGCCCGATGGGACTTGTAGTCCCATCGGACGATGCCTGCACAGACCCCCGAAGCCTGCACAGACCACCGGCAGGCCGGCACAGCCCCCCGGCAGGCCGGCACAGCCCCCCGGAGCCTGCACAGACCACCGGCAGGCCGGCACAGCCCCCCGGCAGGCCGGCACAGCCCACCGGAGCCTGCACAGACCACCGGCAGGCCGGCACAGCCCCCCGGCAGGCCGGCACAGCCCACCGGAGCCTGCACAGACCACCGGCAGGCCGGCACAGCCCCCCGGCAGGCCGGCACAGACCACCGGAGCCTGCACAGACCCCCTGGCAGGCCGGCACAGCCCCCCGAAAGGCCCGTACAGACCCCAGAGAGGCTGTACAAGGCAAAAACAGGGTTTTTCTTATTCCGATACCGGAAGTCCCATAGACATGAATGGGACTTCCGGTATCGGAATCGGCGATACCGATACTTTTTTTAAAGATCGGCCGATCCATTCCGATCCGATACTTTGAAGTATCGGACGGTATCGCTCAACTCTACTAATAAATCTTCCCCTTTATGTTAATGTTTTTGTGGAATTAATAGTTAAACCATCATGTTAAGGCCCCGTCTCACTAAGCGATCTCGGTAGCGAGGTCGCTGCTGAGTCACAACTTTTGTGACGTAACAGCGATCTCACCAGCGAGATCGCTGTGTGTGACAGCGATCAGCGAGCGGCCCCCCTGCCGGTATCGCTGATCGCTGGAAGAAACCTCTGGACATTTCTTTGGTCGCTGGTCTCCCGCTGGCCAGCACGCATCGCTGTGTGTGACAGTGGGAGACCAGCAATCAGGTGTAAAAAATAATAAAAAAAATAAAAAATATAGTTATTCTCACCTTCCGACATCCTGTTCAGCCATCCTGCCTCTCTCCACGCTCCGGTCCCAGTGATCCTTTGCACGAATGACCGCGAGACTTTGTTATCCCTCGGGACCGTGACATCTCGCGGTCATTCGTGCAAAGGATCACTGGGACCGGAGCGTGGAGAGAGGCAGGATGGCTGAACGGGACGTCGGAAGGTGAGAATAACTATATTTTTTATTTTGATTCTATTTTTTACAGCGATGGCCAGCGATGCCGGGCGCTTGGCATCGCTGTGCTGATCGCTGGTGAAGCTGTCTGTGTGACAGCTCACCAGCGATCACATAGCGACTTACTAGCGATCCTGACACCTTGATATCGGTGTCGGGATCGCTGGTAAGTCGCTTAGTGTGACGGGGCCTTTAGTCTCACAGACATGGCTAACACAGTATTTTCACATATCAATAAAGACGTGATAAATAAGTGACAATTATCTCTACATATTTCTTAAATATGAGTAGGGATGAGCGGAGCTGTGGATGTTGGGTTTGGCTGAACTGTAATTCAATGTTCAGTTCAGTAACCAAACTCGACCTCAAACCAAACCCAATAGAAGTCAATGGGCACCCCAAATTCAAATTAAAATGGCTGTAAAATGGTCATATTAAGTGCTAGAGGGTGGTAAGAAGAACCAAAATGGGTTAAGAGCAGGACAATTGCTGTCTCACAATGCCCACAATACCTTGGAACTGTGGGTGATAACTAGCTCGCTAGAACTAGGGGCGCCCTAGTCTATCCTTGTCCTCCGGATTACTACTGAAAGTGGAGACGCCGGGTTCACATGCTTTGCTATGCTCTTAAATCAACCAGTATATGTCCCGTCCATCCATGTGAACTTCATCCATGAACTACACCTCCCACTCCAAACCAGAGGTAGGAACTAACTCTGCAATTCCTAAAAAATGGAGATGCCGGGTTCACATGCTTTGATAGGCTCCTAAATCAACCCTTATCTGTCCCCTCCCCCACCTAAACTTCAAGCAACAGTCTCTTGAACAAATCTCCAAGTGCCAGAGGCAAGCATAAATAAAAGAGGGGAGTGGCAGTCAAGGCCAGGATGAGGAGTAGGCAGGTTAGTCACCTGCCTACGGCAGTACCTTCTGCCTTCCTGAGGAGGGCGCACTTTGAAAAAAAATTGTTACAGTTACCCGATATCTTCCTGCAGCTGCAGACAATCAGCACAGTGATGGCTGGTATGCAGGCATGGAGGTGAGCGATGTCTGTCAGTGACACTGCTCAGCCCCCTCTCTGTCCTGCTTCCCATACCAGCACTCAATTGTATTTGTGTCTGTCAGATTCAAATACAATTGCTGTGTGCACTGCCCGGGACAGGAGCAGAGGAGCTGTAGTCTCCCCTGCTCCACCAGGATCTTCAGCAAGATGCAGGCCACTTCCAGTGCCTTGTTGGAGAAGGCACACACAGGGGATGGCGGTGTACACTGATGTCCACTGCTGCACTTCACAGAAGAGGAGACAGTGGAAGGGAGCCTAGATCATGTGTGAGCTTTTTTTCGTTCTTATATTTCTGTGTAGGGGGGCATAAAATGAGGGTCTGTGCTGATGGGGGAATAACATGAGGGGAGAGGCTGTGCAGATGGGGAAATTACTATGAGGGGAGTGGCTGTGCTGATGGGGGAATAAAATGAGGTGATGGGCTATGCTAATGGGGAGAATAAAATGAGGTAAGGGGCTATGCAAATGGAATAAACTGAGGGACTGTGCAGATGGGGGAATAAACTGAGGGGCTTGGTTGACAGGGGAATAAACTGAGGGACTGTGCAGAGGGACGAATAAAATAAGGGGCTGTGCAGAGGAGGGAGAATTACCTGAGGGGATTGGCAGATAGGATAAATAAAATGAGGGGCTGTGCAGAGGGGATTGAATAAAATGAGGGGCTCTATAGATGAGAGAATAAACAGAGAGGCTGTACAGATGGGGTGAATAAACAGAGGGCCTATGCAGATGAGGTAATAAATTGACAGGCTGTGCAGATGGGGGAATAAGCTGAGGGGCTGTGCAGAGGGGGCCATAAAATGAGAGGCTGTGCAGATGGGGTGCATAAGCAAAGTGGCTGTGCAGATGGGGGAATAAACTGACGGGCTGTGCAGATAGAGGAAATAAGCTGAGGGATTGTGCAGAGGGGGGAATAAAATGAGGGGCTGTGCAAATAGACGGAATAAGTTGAGGGACTGTGAAGAGGGGGGAATAAAATGAGGGGCTGTGCAAATAGAGGGAATAAGCTGAGAGACTGTGCAGAGGGGGGAATAAAATGAGGGGCTGTGTAGATGGGGAAATAAAATAAGGAGAGGGGCTGTGCAGATGGGGGAATGAAATGAAGGGCTATTTGGGGGACATTAAATGAGGGGATGTGCATTTGGGCCATGAAATGAGGGGTTGTGAAGGTGTTTGGGGTGTTGTTTATGGGCAGATGGGGGAATAAACTGAGGGACTGTGCAGATGGGGGAAATAAAGTGAGGGGCTGGGTTGATGGGGGAATTAACAAAGGGGCTGTGCTGATGGGGGGAATAAACTGAAGGGCTGTGCAGAGAGTGGAATAAAATGAAGGGCTGTACAGAGGAGGGAGAATTACCTGAGGGACTGGGCACAAAGGATAAATAAAATGAGGGACTGTGCAGAGGAAGGAGAATAAAATGAGGGGCCGTTTAGATGAGTGAATAAACAGAGAGGCTGTACAGTTGAGGATGAATAAATAGAGGGGCTGTGCAGAGGTGGCAATAAAATGAGAGGCTGTGCAGATGGGGGAATAAATTGATGGGCTGCTCATATAGAGGGAATAAGTTGAGGGGCTTTGCAGAGGGGTGAATAAAATGAGGGGCTGTGTAGATTGGGGAATAAAATGAGGAGCTGTGCAGATGGGTGTGAACAAACAGAGTGGGAGGGAATAATCTGATGGGCTTTGCAGATGGGGAAATAAACTAATGGGCTGTACAAATGGGGGGAATAAGCTAAGGGTCTGTGCAGATCATGGGGTAAAATGAGGGCCTAAGCAGATGGGTGAATAAAATGAAAGGCTGTGCAAATCGAATGAATAAACAGAGGGGCAGAGAAAATGAAGGGAATAAACTGAAGGGCTGTGCATATGAAGGTGAGTAAACTGAGCAGCTGTGCAGAGGGGGATAAAATGTGGGGCTGTGCAAATGTGGAGAATAAACAGAGGGGGAATAAACTGAGGGGCTGTTAAGGGGAGCATGAAATGAGAGGCAGTGCGGGGGGCATCAAATGAAGGGCTGTGCGGGGGACATGAAATGAGTGACTGTGAAGGTGTTTGAGGTGTTGGTGTGGTGGACATCATACTATATATTGGGGCTGTGGTGGTGACCATTCTTTATCTTTGGGGGTTGTTGTGGATATCATACTGTATGGGTGGCTGTAGTGACCATCATACTGTGTAGGGGGACAGTGTGAGAAGTGGTTACAGTTTGAAAAGGGTATTGAGGTGGGCAATATGAAGGCACAGTGTGAAAAAGGACACAGTATTGATATAAAGTGGGGACAGTGCGAAATTGAGGCACAATATGGAGAGGGAATAGCATGGTGGGGGGACAGTGTGGAGATATAGAAAGTATAATGGAAAATTAGAGAAGAAACAGACGTGGTTTAGGCCGTGGTTCTTAAGGGTGACTAGAGAATATGTTATCTATAACGTACCTGGATGTAAACGTTTATTTGTGATACTTACTAATTCTCATCAGTATTGTAGTTCTTGTATGGTCAGCAGTCTGATAATGGCTGTTAATAAAAACTCCCAGTATCTCCTTACCATTTTTAAGGACATACTGGAGGTTTAGGTTCATATGATACAATTGTTTTTGGGGTTACTTGATATTACAACTGATTGTTGTACTAAGCTTGGTTCTAGTATTCAAGTATACTTCATTCCGGTTAGGTATTCATGTACTTACAGGGTTTTAGTTACGTATTCATATACTGGAGTTAGGCTACTTTCACACATCAGGTTTTCGGCGTCAGGCGCGATCCGGCGTCGTGCCGGAATGCCGGATCCGGCAAATGTTTTGTAAAACCTGATGTGCCGGATCCGGTTTTCTGCCGGATCCGTCTTGTTCTTGACAGACAAAACCGGATCCGTCTCATCTGGTTCATCCGTTTTTCTATCCGTTTTTCGACGGATTACGCCGGATCCGGTTTTTAAAATTGACCCTTGTGGCCTTCCGAACGGGATTGGCTACTGGAAAACTATATATAGCATGTTCCTACAGCCCTTCTTTGACAGGTTGTAGAGGAGAAAGTGCAGGTTGGAGAGAAGAGCAAGTTACTGGCGAAGATGGATGTTGTCATTGGAAATATTACCACTAGAAGTTCTGTGACGGTTTCAGTAATGAGGGACAATTTTGCACTATACTTTATGTCACCTCAAGGCAGAGTACACTGGCAGGATGACAGAGTGTGAAAGATTTGTGCCCTAACCAAACTTGTGTACCTTCTGGACCAACAGTATATACCTTTGCCAACCAAAGTTGGCTATCTTGTCATGGTCTTACTATTTTTAGCTTTAGGCCACAGGTGTGTACCTGGTTGTGTTTTATGCAAAGTATTTCACCTTTTAACAAAAGTTGTGTACATTGTTAGGAAATCACCAACAATAAACACAACTTTTCAGGTGAAATACTTTGCTTCAAACACAACCAGGAACACAACTGTGGCAAAAAGCTAAAATTTACCCACAGTTATATACCTGGTTTTGAATACCTTTTTACCTTTTAAATACCCTGTATTTAACCTTTTTTTTAAACATATTTCGCCGCAGAAAGAAATGACAGACAACCAGTGTAAACAATAATTTAACTTTTATTTAAAATATTTTTTTTTGTGTAAACTGTTTTTAAAGTTAAAAAAACTTTTTTAATAAAGGTTTGAAACCAACCAAATGGGCATTTTTATTACAAAAAAAACATTATAACTCGGTGTAGTGTGGGGTGGAAATACTGCTGGAGGGGCTGCGGGACACTTCGACAATGGGAGTGTGGAGAGAGGACTGGGATCGTGGTGGGGAAGGAACAGTTAGAGGTGATGGTGTGGAAAAAGCTACAGAATGGGTGGACATGTGGGAGGCAGAAGAGGTGGTGGGCGGTGGAGTGGAGGGTTGGGCAGGGACTGTAGGAGCAGATGATGTTGATGGAAAGTTGTATGGGGAAGGAGTTTGGTACGGGGAAGGAGTTTGGTACGGGGAAGGAGTTTGGTACGGGGCAGGTTGCTGGAAGTGGGGAGATGTCTGGTACTGGGGAGGTTGCTGGTACTGGGAAGGTTGCTGGTACTGGTGAGGTTGCTGGTATGTAATAGGAGGGGGAGGATGGAAAGTGGCTGGAGGGGGTGCAGATGTAATAGGAGGGGGAGGATGGAAAGTGGCTGGAGGGGGTGCAGATGTAATAGGAGGGGGAGGATGGAAAGTGGCTGGAGGGGGTGCAGGTGGAGGAACTACAGTGGTGGGAGGTGGAGGTTGGGAGGTAACCTGCTGTAGAGCACCGTGGCACGAATGCATTACATGCATCTGCTGGGTAGGAGATAGTGTTGCCATGCGCTCCACAACAGACCTGAAAAAGGTGTGGTTTGGCGAAGATCTTGCTTCTGAATACATGGTTTGCAGAAGTATCTTCACCTCCAGAATGCTGGAGTTGATCTGCTGAAAGCCTGCGGAGATTTGCTCTTACAAGACTTTTAGACAGTTCTGGAAAGATGCATTCAGATGCAAGAACTCTGGCACATAACTCTTTTCCTGACCCCTCTGCCGCTGCCGCCCAGTACCCGCAGGTGTACTAGAGGTGGCAGGGGCAGAAGGGTGGGGTAAAGGGAAAGCGATCTCCTCACCAGCAGCTTCATGTAATGTAGGCGGCCACGATGCTCCTGTGCTGGTGGATGGGACAGATGGGTCGAATGTGTGGGAAGGCTGGGAAGGTGCAGATGTACCGGGGCGGTCGAAGTGTCCCTCGGTGCCGGTCTCCTCAGGGATCGCCTCAGAAGGGTCCAATCGTGCAGGCTCCTGAGTGCTGCTCACCGTGCTGTGGAATAAAGAGAAAAAAAAACAATTAAAATACTGACATGGTATGGCCCTGGCTGAAAAAAAAAAGTTACATCTAACATTTTTTTTCACATGTGGTGTGTAATATTTACCTTCTAGTGACCATTGTTTCCCGGAGGAACGACAGGGCTTGTGCGTACTTGTACTTGCTCCTGCGTCCTCCAGATCCACTCGGGGCCCGCATCTCTTTATTGAACTCCTTCTTGAAACGATCCCTCACAGACCGCCACCGATTCACAATTCTGTTCCCTGAAACGAGAAAGGAGTGGTTAGTATACAACATCAGTGTTTCACAAACTCCAGTCCTCATGGTCCCCAGGGGTCATGTTTTCAGGATTTCCATAGTAAATAGAAATCCTGAACACATGATCCGTGGGGACCACGAGGACTGGAGTTCGGGAAACACTGGTTTACATCAAGCAACCGGTACTGTATATACTTACGCTCTTTAATCTGGGCCCGAACATCGAGGTCCTCCCAGCAGCCCACAAGGAGCGAACAGATTTCCTCCCAGAGTCGTCGGGTAACGATAAGGTCAGCGTGGCAGCGGTCAGCCATATTCCAGAGCGGCTCCCTTTCTCTGACGAGATCGATGAGGTGGTCCACATCGAGTCCTCCATCCTCACCGTCAGAGTCGGGAGCACGCTGTGAAGGCTGTTAAAGAAAAAGACAAAAATAACATAATTAGCCTCCACAAAAGAAATGAAATAAAAAGTGCAAAAAAACAAAGCAAAAATATTTATACTTACACGCTGGTGACCGCCGCGTTGCTGTCGCCGACGACCCTGGGAGGCACTGCGAGGACCTCTTGGCCGAGCACCAGATTGGGAAGACTAGAGAAGAAAACAAAAAATGTTATGTCTTTGGATGTAGGCATTTGTTTGCTGTGTGTGGTCTGCAGAACATTGTTTTCTATGTGTTGTGTGTAGTGTGATGTTGTGTTTCTGCGTTTGATGCAAAAAACTTACCAATTGTGAGCCCACTCCAAGTGTCTGTCCACTCCTTCCTTCTTCTTCTGGGAGCTCCTCTTCATCTTGTGAATCCTGTTTTGAAATAAAAGGCAATGAATAGACATATATTACAGAGATGATGGATTTTGGAAATAAAAACTTACCGTCAAACGCTGACGATGCGAGGGAGGGCTCCCAGAAGATGATGTGCTGTCTTCCTGGTGGCCACACTCCATGCCTGTGGGTGGTGTTCCAGCTGCTGCCATTGCTGCTGCTGCTGCTGCATCTATTGGGCAGCTGTTGAATAAAGAGAAACAAAGGGCCAATGAATATCTTGATATTCAATAGCCCTAGTTTGGAGGAATGGGGGATTTGATAATTACTGTCTCTCATCTGCTGCTGGCCTCCCCTCCTCAGCATGTTCCATTTGCTGCTCCATTTGGGGTGGTGGTGGTGCTGATGGTGCTGCAGTGGTCTCCTGCCTTCTCCTGCTGCGCTTGGTTGCTTTCTTGGGTGGCATGTTGGGTGTGGCTGTGGGTCCCACTGCCTTGCTTTTATATATGTCTTGTGGGCAGAGCTACTGAGCATGCTCAGACCAAAAAAACCGGATCCGGCCACCGGATCCGGCTTTCGCCGGATCAGGCGCATTGCGGCGCTCATAGGCTTTCATTGTGTGAAAAAGCCGGACGCGCCGGATCCGGCGTGTCCGGCTTTTTCGCCGGAGACAAAAAACGTTACAGTAGCCGTTTTTTCCAGACACCGGATCGCGACACATTGCCGGATCCGGCGAAAACCGGATGAAACGCATGGCCATCCGGCGCGATCCGGCGCAAATGCAAGTCAATGGGGGGGAAACCGGATCCGGCATTGCATTTCGCCGGATCCAGTTTCTGTCAAAAGCGCCGGATCGCGCCTGACGGCGAAAACCTGATGTGTGAAAGAGGCCTTAATGAGACACTAGCGCTTGACACGATAAAAAACTACCCAACTGCCTTGTTTGGTAAACAACTACAACTCATTGCTTGAAAAGTATATAACAAGTTAAAGAAGTCCAAATGGTGCTTCAGGCAGATTAACCGCTTCATGACTGCCAACAGTACATACACGTCGGCGCTAGCATGGCTTTGTGCAGTGCTGACGTTTGTCTATGGTCAGAAGTTTTGTGCTGATCGGGACCCCCACATACCTTATATCGAGGGGATTCCGACGCACAATGCTTCCTGTGACCCCCGACATCATTGAGACTTGATTGGTTCAGGTCGTGATGATGTCAGCATCACACCAGCCAATAACACAGATCACTGGGAAAGTTTGTTGTGGCAACAAACTTTTCCTGGCAATCTGACTCATAACAATGCTGTTTCTCCTCTGATCTCTATGCAAATTGTCTCTTCAGAGAGGAAGAGGACTAAAACTCTAGTGCCACCTATTAGAAGTAGCAATCCTAGAAGTCAATGTTGACTCTTTAACGAGCCTTGTTACATGACTTAGGATAAAAGTCAAGCCAGAATCTCAATTTGCAGACACTGTGTTTCGGGGTACTGCCCCTCGTCAGCGCAAAGTGTGAGATCTGGTTTGGCTGTGTGAGAGGCGTCTGACTGATATCCAAGAAGTGTCATTTCTCCTTGCGGAGAATGACATGCTAAGCATGCCAAGGTGAGGAGACTTAAAGCCGCAATGCTCCTCTGGGAAATATGCTAATTATGCAAATTGTCTCTTTAGAGAGGAAGAGGACTAGAACTCTAGTGCCACCTTATGGAAGTAGCAATCCTAGAAGTCAATGTTGACTCTTTAACGAGCCTTGTCACATGACTTAGGATAAAAGCCAAGCCAG
Organism: Dendrobates tinctorius; assembly: GCF_039654945.1. Classification (NCBI taxonomy): domain Eukaryota; kingdom Metazoa; phylum Chordata; class Amphibia; order Anura; family Dendrobatidae; genus Dendrobates; species Dendrobates tinctorius. The sequence continues at coordinate 36,782,273 of NW_027361672.1, read as the reverse complement.
AATCTCAATTTGCAGACACTGTGTTTCGGGGTACTGCCCCTCGTCAGTGCAAAGTGTGAGATCTGGTTTGGCTGTGAGAGAGGCGTCTGACCGATATCCAAGAAGTATCATTTCTCCTTGCGGAGAATGACATGCTTAGCATGTCATTCTCCGCAAGGAGAAATGATACTTCTTGGCTATCCTCTGATCTCCTGTCAGTGAGAGATTAGAGGGGAAAAAGTGTGACAAGTGCTGCTGGCAACAGCTGTGCCAGTCAGTGATCTTGTTATAAAGTAAAAAAAAGAACAGATACGGCAGGTTAGGGTTAGTGCTATAGTTAGGGTTAGTGTAAGGCTAAAGTTTGGGTTAGGTTTAGGCTAAAGTTAGGGTTAGGGTTAGGCTAAAGTAAGGGTTAGGGTTAGGCTAAAGTAAGGGTTAGGGTTAGGCTAAAGTTAGGGTTATTGTTAGGCTAAAGTTAAGGTTACTGTTAGGCTAATGTTAAGGTTAGGGTTAGGCTAAAGTTCATCTATCTAGGGAACACAAAATACTTGTGGCAAACACTGAACAGCTGAGACAATCCAGGTAGGAAAGATCCAGGAGATGCAACTTAGTAGATTAACTGTTGCACTGCCAGCAATGAAAAAATATGTTCTGTTTAATAAAATGGTGAAGTACTTCTAACTAGTGTAACAGTTTGTGAAAACGGATGCCGCAACCTTCTGGATTCTCTTGTCACAAAGGTGGATAGGGAAATGACTTAAAAGAACATAGAATTGAAAAATAATAATAATAAACTTGAACTGGGAGTTAGAAGTCAAAGTGGGGAAGAAGATGGAGTAGGTGGAAGAGGTGGTGGTGGACGTGTTGGTGTAGGTGAAAGAGGCAGGGGAAGAAGAAACCAGCATTGTTTTGTGCTTTTTTTGTTTTCTTTTGTTTTTTTTCTTTCTTTTTTTTTTATAGGGAACTGACTTAAAAGTACATATAATTAAAAAAATAAAAAAAATAACAATCTAGAACCAGGAGACGGAGGTCCAAGTGGAGGAGTGGGTGGAGTAGGTTGAGATGGTAGAGGTGGACATATCAAGGAGGTAGTCAACACAGTTTTTTTGGGGGGAAGCCACAAAATTAAACACATGTCAAATAGAAGTGAACAACGGCTGGGTACAGCTGGTATAGTTTTCTAGTCAGTCAAAGGTATGGGCAAGTCCTGTGAGATCCATCCCTGATTCATTTTAATGAGTATTCAATCCTCATATTTGTTAGTTGGTAGATGAAGACATTTTGTCAGTTAGTACATGAAGACATGTGGACACATACTTTTCTCCTGCTAATATGTATCAAATGGTGGTGTCAGATGTTTTGGTGTGCTGACAAAGTTTTGCCACATTTTGGTAATACTAACCCTGCCTTCCGAGGTGGTGGCAGGTGGCAGCAAACAGATGAGTAGTTGGTGCCAGTGAATCTCATGCCTGGATTGGTGGTGTGCGATAATGGCCAACTTCTTATAGCAGCTATCACTCCTTGCCTTGCGCATGTGCTGAATTTGTGGTGCAGAGCTTCTTGATAAATTACCCCCTTATGTCCGAGCTGTCATGATCACGTGTGTCAGGTCGCAGATGATGCCGCAAGGTGAACCCATAACACACGTGACCCTGGATACACCACCTCCAGTGGGGCGCATTTAAATAATAGAACGTGCAGGTGGATACGCCTCCTCCACCTGGCGAATTTAGGTATTACACGTTATAAATATATTTCTGGAAACACCGCCTCCAGTAAGGCGCATTTAAATAATAAGGGGGGAACCTGGGAAACTTTAACAATGGTGGGCCCTGCGATAGGGAATGGGGGACGTGGAGACCTCCTAAGCTCCCCTGAGCCAGTGTCCCTGCACTCCTTACATTCCCTAAACAGGCTCCGCACCTGTCGCCGCACGCGTACCTTAACGCCCTTGCTCACCCTGACCCTAAACCCTCACTAGGGAATGGGTCGGTGCGGAGACTAATCCCACCACTGCACTAACAACACACATGAGGAAAGAGACAATACAGGGGAAACACCACTTAGCTTTGCTCTGTTGCGTACGCTCCTAGCAACAGAGCCCACCACCTGTGTGCATCTTCTCCTCCACCCTGATTCATCACCATCGTGCAGCCTGGGAGCAGAGTCCATCACCACTTGCAGCAGTCCAGTACACAGAGTCCCAAGATGAGTCCAGCCTCTGCCAAGAATCCAAGCATGCTCGAGTCCAGTTCTCAGCAACCAAGTCGAGCATGCTGAGTGCAACTCTCTTCCTAGTCGCCACTCCTCTAAGCCATGCCCGCACTTCCTGCCGACACCATAAACTGCGACTCCACCAGGCCATGCCAGTCCTTCCTGCAGACACCATTAGCTGGCACTCGTCCTCTCTGGCTGACTGCGCAGGACTCCAATCCAGCTCCATCCTTCCACCAGGCTCTCCAACAACTAAGCAAGAAATATCACCAGCCGTGAGTGAACACCCTGAGACCCATTTATAGAGTGTCACACCTGAACCATAATTAAGTGCAACCTAACCTAAGGTGCAATACCACTAACCACCACCGGGGACAGTCAAAACACCTTTGAACTTAACCAAAGTAAAAAAAGTTCACTTTGTGCTTTTAATACCGCCAGATCCAAACACTGGATCATGACAGTACCCCCTCCTTAATGAGGGGCCTCTGGACCCTCAAGACCACCCCTCATTAGGGAAACACCTACAGCGGGGACGCCCAGATCCTGAGTTCACCCCACCATTACCTGACACTTCAGGTTTATGACAAACACCGCTGGTATAGGCAATACATGTTCATTTTGGAGGCACCACTCATCTCCACAGCGCCGACCTGGGGAACGAGATTATGTATGTGTATGTATGCTAAGAGCTGATCAGACTCCACAACACATTTCCAAGATGTTTTTTGGTGGCACCCATACATGCTCGTTCACACACAGGTCCGGACCTGAACGTTTATTGCACACATACATTTGTCATAACTTGGTGAACTCACTCTGGACTTGACAACAGAGGCGTCCCCCTGTGTCACCAAACTCACACCCCCACTATTCACCAAGGGACACCACCCTCCAACCCTTTCACCCTGAGGACTGCGCCTCCTAGGGTTGGTTAATGGCGAGGGTAGAGATTTGTCCCTACTCCCCCGCAGCACACCTGCTGCACACACCAGGAGGAGAAGGGGACCGGGAAATGGAGGAAATATACTCTCGCTGGTCGCCTCCACACGACCAGGAGGGCGGCTTCTTCGATGGTATGAAGATTCGGCGTAAAACCCCGTGGACTATCACACCAGTCAGCTCACCACAGGGGCGTACCCCTTCACCTCGGGGAATACCAGGCAGCTACGTGGGGCACCATTCCTCCCACCTGCCTGGGTGCGCCCGCCTGCATGAACCAGTCCTGCTCCCCAGCAGCGACTCTAGGGGGTTTTAGTACCATAGCCGCCGGAATATGGAGGAAAATATATACCCTCGCTGGTCGCCTCCACACGACCAGGAGGAGCGGCATCGAAGATTTGGCATGAGCCCCGCGGACTATACACCAATCTGCTCCCTACAGGGATGTACCCCTTCACCTCGGGGAATACCAGGCAGCTCCATGGGGCACCATTCCTCCCACCTGCCTGGGTGCATCCCCTGTATGAGCAAGTCCAGCTCCCCAGCAGCGACTATACACCTAGTCTGCTCACCACAGGGATGTACCCCTTCACCTCGGGGAATACCAGGCAGCTCCGTGGGGCACCATTCCTCCCACCTGCCTGGGTACCTCCTCGTGCATGAGCAAGTCCCGCTCCCCAGTGGCGACTCTAGGGGCTTTTGCCAGACCGCAGCCGCCATTTTTGTTTCTCTGGTTATCTGAGCAGAGGCCCCAGACCCTGATAACTGCTGCTGCAGCGGCACTAACACACCATGCCGCTCCCCACTCTCCTCAGTGAGGCCCGGCAGCAATTATCACAGGTCTCCACATGGCCAAAGCTCACCAGAAAAAAAGTATGGGCTGGTGATAATGTCATGATCACGTGTGTCAGGTCGCAGATGATGCCGCAAGGCGAACCCATAACACACGTGACCCTGGATACACTGCCTCCAGTGGGGCGCATTTAAATAATAGAACGTGCAGGTGGATACGCCGCCTCCACCTGGCGAATTTAGGTATTACACGTTATAAATATATTTCTGGAAACACCGCCTCCAGTAAGGCGCATTTAAATAATAAGGGGGGAACCTGGGAAACTTTAACAATGGTGGGCCCTGCGATAGGGAATGGGGGACGTGGAGACCTCCTAAGCTCCCCTGAGCCAGTGTCCCTGCACTCCTTACATTCCCTAAACAGGCTCCGCACCTGTCGCCGCATGCGTACCTTAACGCCCTTGCTCACCCTGACCCTAAACCCTCACTAGGGAATGGGTCGGTGCGGAGACTAATCCCACCACTGCACTAACAACACACATGAGGAAAGAGACAATACAGGGGAAACACCACTTAGCTTTGCTCTGTTGCGTACGCTCCTAGCAACAGAGCCCACCACCTGTGTGCATCTTCTCCTCCACCCTGATCCATCACCATCGTGCAGCCTGGGAGCAGAGTCCATCACCACTTGCAGCAGTCCAGTACACAGAGTCCCAAGATGAGTCCAGCCTCTGCCAAGAATCCAAGCATGCTCGAGTCCAGTTCTCAGCAACCAAGTCGAGCATGCTGAGTGCAACTCTCTTCCTAGTCGCCACTCCTCTAAGCCATGCCCGCACTTCCTGCCGACACCATAAACTGCGACTCCACCAGGCCATGCCAGTCCTTCCTGCAGACACCATTAGCTGGCACTCGTCCTCTCTGGCTGACTGCGCAGGACTCCAATCCAGCTCCATCCTTCCACCAGGCTCTCCAACAACTAAGCAAGAAATATCACCAGCCGTGAGTGAACACCCTGAGACCCATTTATAGAGTGTCACACCTGAACCATAATTAAGTGCAACCTAACCTAAGGTGCAATACCACTAACCACCACCGGGGACAGTCAAAACACCTTTGAACTTAACCAAAGTAAAAAAAGTTCACTTTGTGCTTTAAATACCGCCAGATTCAAACACTGGATCATGACACGAGCCATGTTCTCAACCTGCTGATGCTCACCTATCTGCTCGGCAGCATCACTTCTGCCTTCCCGCTCACCGTCACATACCGTATTTTTTGGACCATAAGGCCTCTTTCACACATCAGGTTTTCGCCGTCAGGCGCGATCCGGCGCTTTTGACAGAAACCGGATCCGGCGAAATGCAATGCCGGATCCGGTTCCCCCCCCATTGACTTGCATTTGCGCCGGATCGCGCCGGATGGCCATGCGTTTCATCCGGTTATCGCCGGATCCGGCAATGTGTCGCAATGTGTCGCGATCCGGCGTCTGGAAAAAATGTCTACTGTAACGTTTTTTGTCTCCGGCGAAAAAGCCGGACACGCCGGATCCGGCGCGTCCGGCTTTTTCACACAATGAAAGCCTATGAGCGCCGCAATGCGCCGGATCCGGCGAAAGCCGGATCCGGTGGCCGGATCCGGTTTTTTTGGTCTGAGCATGCTCAGTAGCTCTGCCCACAGGAGATATATAAAAGCAAGACAATGGGACCCTCAGCCACACCCAACATGCCACCCAAGACAGCAACCAGGCGCAGGAGAAGGCAGCAGACATCTGCAGCAGCAGCACCATCAGCAACAAATGGAGCAGCATGCTGAACGGGAGGGGAGTCCAGAAGCAGATGAGAGACGGTAATTATCAAATCCCCCATTCCTCCAAACTAGGGCCATGGAATATCAAGATATTCATTGGCCCTTTGTTTCTCTTTATTCAACAGCCGCCAAAGAGATGCAGCAGCAGCACCATCAGCAACACCCCAAATGGAGCAGCATGCTGAACGGGAGGGGAGTCCAGAAGCAGATGAGAGACGGTAATTATCAAATCCCCCATTCCTCCAAACTAGGGCCATGGAATATCAAGATATTCATTGGCCCTTTGTTTCTCTTTATTCAACAGCCGCCAAAGAGATGCAGCAGCAGCAGCAGCAGCAGCAGAAATGGCATCACTGGCAGCAGCAATACCCACAGCCATGGAGTCTGGCCATCAACAGGACAGCACATCTTCTTCTGGGAGCCCTCCCTCGCATCGTCAGCGTTTGACGGTAAGTTTTTATTTCCAAAATCCATCATCTCTGTAATATATGTCTATTCATTGCCTTTTATTTCAAAACAGGAATCACAAGATGAAGAGGAGCTCCCAGAAGAAGAAGGAAGGAGTGGACAGACGCTTGGAGTGGGCTCACAATTCGTAAGTTTTTTGCATCAAACGCAGAAACACAACATCACACTACACACAACACATAGAAAACAATGTTCTGCAGACCACACACAGCAAACAAATGCCTACATCCAAACTCATAACATTTTTTGTTTTCTTCTCTAGTCTTCCCAATCTGGTGCTCGGCCAAGAGGTCCTCGCAGTGCCTCCCAGGGTCGTCGGCGACAGCAACGCGGCGGTCACCAGCGTGTAAGTATAAATATTTTTGCTTTGTTTTTTGGCACTTTTTATTTCATTTCTTTTGTGGAGGCTAATTATGTTATTTTTGTCTTTTTCTTTAACAGCCTTCACAGCGTGCTCCCGACTCTGACGGTGAGGATGGAGGGATTGATGTGGACCGCCTCATCGATCTCGTCAGAGAAAGGGAGTCGCTCTGGAATATGGCTGACCGCCGCCACGCTGACCTGATCATTACCCGACGACTCTGGGAGGAAATCTGTTCTCTCATTGTGGGCCGCTGGGAGGACCTCGAAGCTCGGGACCAGATTAAAGAGCGTAAGTATATACAGTAACGGTTGCTTGATGTAAACCAGTGTTTCCCGAACTCCAGTCCTCGTGGTCCCCACGGATCATGTGTTCAGGATTTCTATTTACTATTGAAATCCTGAAAACATGACCCCTGGGGACCATGAGGACTGGAGTTTGTGAAACACTGATGTTGTATACTAACCACTCCTTTCTCATTTCAGGGAACAGAATTGTGAATCGGTGGCGGTCTGTGAGGGATCGTTTCAAGAAGGAGTTCAATAAAGAGATGCGGGCCCCGAGTGGATCTGGAGGACGCAGGAGCAAGTACAAGTACGCACAAGCCCTGTCGTTCCTCCGGGAAACAATGCTCACCAGAAGGTAAATATTACACACCACATGTGAAAAAGATGTAACTTTTTTTTTTCAGCCAGGGCCATACCATGTCAGTATTTTAATTGTTTTTTTTTCTCTTTATTCCACAGCACGGTGAGCAGCACTCGGGAGCCTGCACGATTGGACCCTTCTGAGGCGATCCCTGAGGAGACCGGCACCGAGGGACACTTCGATCGCCCCGGTACATCTGCACCTTCCCTGCCTTCCCACACATTCGACCCATTTGTCCCATCCACCAGCACAGGAGCATCGTGGCCGCCTACATTACATGAAGCTGCTGGTGAGGAGATCGCTTTCCCTTTACCCCACCCTTCTGCCCCTGCCGCCTCTAGTACACCTGCGGGTACTGGGCGGCAGCGGCAGAGGGGTCAGGAAAAGAGTTATGCGCAAGAGTTATTGCATCTGAATGCATCTTTCCAGAACTGTCTCAAAGTCTTGTCAGAGCAAATCTCCGCAGGCTTTCAGCAGATCAACTCCAGCATTCTGGAGGTGAAGACACTTCTGCAAACCATGCATTCAGAAGCAAGTTCTTCGCCAAACCACACCTTTTTCAGGTCTGTTGTGGAGCGCATGGAAACGCTCTCTCCTGCCCAGCAGATGCATGTAATGCATTGGTGCCACGGTGCTCTACAGCAGGTTACCTCCCAACCTCCACCTCCCACCACTGTAGTTCCTCCACCTGCACCCCCTCCAGCCACTCTCCATCCTCCCCCGCCTATTACATCTGCACCCCCTCCAGCCACTTTTCATCCTCCCCCTCCTACTACATACCAGCAACCTGCCCAGTACCAGCAACCTCCCCAGTACCAGCAACCTCCCCAGTACCAGTCATCTCCCCACTTCCAGCAACCTGCCCCGTACCAAACTCCTTCCCCGTACCAAACTCCTTCCCCGTACCAAACTCCTTCCCCATACAACTTTCCATCAACATCATCTGCTCCTACAGTCCCTGCCCAACCCTCCACTCCACCACCCACCACCTCTTCTGCTTCCCACATGTCCACCCATTCTGTAGTTTTTTCCACACCTTCACCTCTAACTGTTCCTTCCCCACCACGATCCCAGTCCTCTCTCCACACACCCAGTGTCGAAGTGTCCCGCAGCCCCTCCAGCAGTATTTCCACCCCACAATACACAGATTTGTAATGTGTGTTTTTTAATAAAAATGCCCATTGGGTTTAAAACCTTTATTAAAAAAGTTTTTTGCACTTTAAAAACATTTTACAAAAAAAAAAAAATTTAAATAAAAGTTAAATTATCGTTTCACAATGGTTGTCTGTCTTTTCTTTCTGCGGCGAACTATGTTTAAAAAAAGGTTAAATACAGGGTATTTCAAAGGTAAAAAGGTATTCAAAACCAGGTATAACTGTGGGTAAATTTTAGCTTTTTGCCACAGTTGTGTTCCTGGTTGTGTTTGAAGCAAAGTATTTCACCTAAAAAGTTGTGTTTATTGTTGGTGATTTCCTAACAATGTACACAACTTTTGTTAAAAGGTGAAATACTTTGCATAAAACACAACCAGGTACACACCTGTGGCCTAAAGCTAAAAATAGTAGACCATGACAAGATAGCCAACTTTGGTTGGCAAAGGTATATACTGTTGGTCCAGAAGGTACACAAGTTTGGTTAGGGCACAAATCTTTCACACTCTGTCATCCTGCCAGTGTACTCTGCCTTGAGGGGCCACAAGGGTCAATTTTAAAAACCGGATCCGGCGTAATCCGTCGAAAAAACGGATAGAAAAACGGATGAACCGGATGAGACGGATCCGGTTTTGTCTGTCAAGAACAAGACGGATCCGGCAGAAAACCGGATCCGGCACATCAGGTTTTACAAAACATTTGCCGGATCCGGCATTCCGGCACGACGCCGGATCGCGCCTGACGCCGAAAACCTGATGTGTGAAAGTAGCCTACGACGCACTTTTTTCCCAAAAATTTTTTTGGGGAAAATGGGGGTGCGTCTTATCAGTAACAGATATATGAGAGACAGGAGTAGACCTAGTGCTCTGAGAGTCCTGCCAAAGTCATGTAACACACATGAAGGAGACCCAACTTGGAGATCAAACACTCCTAAAAATTAGGTACAGACACCAGGAAAAGTGGTATCAATTGACCCACAGTAGAAATTTTATAATGGTGCAGCAGTCAGGCATTCAGCATGCATGAGACAAGGTCTGGGCCAGCATATACAGCTTTGAATTTAAGTTAAAATAGAGGTGGGTGACGGACTGGTGTAGGCCTGCTGTCTGTCCTGTGAGCCCTGGTACCTCATGCAAAAGCTCAAACTGCTTTTTTGCTCTGCTACACTCAGGTGGCATAAATATCAGCTTTGTAGACTCCATTGTTAGAAACATTTAAGGATAGTAACACAGGTAGTTGACCAAAAGTAAGTGCAGGCCTGCCGGTCTGGGCACCCTAATGCCACAGGCAACACACATGAAGGACACCCAACTTGGAGTCCAAACATGACCCACCGTAGAATTTTATAATGTTGCAGCATGGATGGATGGGACTTGTGGAGCAGTCCATTGCTCGCCGGCCCCACAGCCCCCAGAGTCACCCAGTGCCCAGCCAGCAAAATGAAACTGTGATGTTTTCTGTGACAAGCTGGTGTTGCGCAGGCACAGCTTTCTTACAGAAGTAGTGGTGACTGGGCAACTTGTACTGGGTGAGTTCAACAGCCATCAGCTTTCGGAAACCATCTCTATCCACCAGGCGGAAAGGCAGCATTTCCATGGCCAACAAATTAAATGGAGTTCAAGCTTTTAGCTTTGGTATGTGTAGAAGGAAATAACTGCAGGACTGAGGGTTGCCTGCTGTGCTGAGAGATGGTGGAGTAGAGTGAACACGGAAAACTGCTGGACTGTGAGTGAGGTTCAGGCAGAGATGGTATGGCGGATTCAGAAAGAAGTGGGGTGCTTGGTGAAACAATAAACAGCAGGCATCTGCACTTCTATAATAGGTGATGGGTTCTCACTCACCCCAACTGTAGGGGGTAAACCAGTGGAGGTTCTGTGGCCGGAGACCTGTGTGAGAACACTTGCCTCCGTTACAGAAGAGGAAGAAGCAGCAGATGTTGTTGATGGGATGGCTGGTAGTTGGCGACCCCACTGGTTTGCATTTTAGCAGAGTTAGATTTCCATACTAAAGCATTTTGATCACGCATGTGCAAGTTCAATCATGTAGTAGTCAAATTACTGGAATTTTTGCCTCTACTGAGTCTTTTTTTGCAAAGTTGGCAGATAACATGTGTTGGGTCATCCTTTTCGGTACCAAAAAAGGCCAATGCTAGACAACCCTTGCCTTCTCTATGAACTGCAGACTTGCAATCGCTGCTGGTCACAGCTAGCGTTGTGGCTGAGGATGCAGTGCTTGTCGTGGTTGCATCACTCCATGTCTGTGCGGCAAGCCACAAAGTAACCTCCTCATCTTGTTCCTCCTCCACCTCCTCTGCTGAGCTACTCAGCTGCATGCTTCTGGGTTCACACCAAGTGGGATCGACAACTTCATCATCCTCTCTGTTCTCCGACTCCTCGCACTGAGAGTCACCCTCCTCCTCTTCCTGCCCTGACAGCACAGACTGTCTGAGTGTGCCTCAAGCATCTGAGTTTCATCAGGATCACTTTCACTCCTGGGATTTAAGGTCTGGTGATGAGGGTCTGAATTCAGTTCAGACCCTACTTTGTCCGGTTTAGATGCTGGAAGGTCGATTTCACACAGGATCCTATCTATCTAAACTATCTGATTACTTGTAGCAGCAAAAGCAGCCTCTCTGTGCTGTTACTCTGACAAAATGGCATTAATAAATAACATGTCTGCTTTTTATATGGAGAAGGACATATGACTTTGGCAGCCAATGACAGAACCCCTTGTGTGTAGATGTTGCGGATGGTTTCTGTGTCCTGTTTGGCTGCCAGAATCTCCACACATTAAGTTAATAGAAAAAAAAATTGAAAAAGGCATTCCTACACTACTCTGACCTCTACTCACCCATCCCCTGATCAAACATGTCCTCCCCACTCATCATACATTAACACTATCCTAGCCAATTTCCTAACAAACATATTAGGGCTCTTTCACACGTCCTGATATTTCTGGTATGGAGATATGTGCCTTTTCTGGGGCGGATGTGGGCTGTTATTGTTAGGCTGGGATTGTCAATATCCACGGCCCCTTACCAGCCTGAGAATACCAGCCTCTCATTGTCTACTTTAGCTTAGCTGGTTGTCAAAAGTGAGGGGGACCCCACACACTGTTTTTTAAATTATTTATTTAAATAATTAAAAAATACGTCCTGAAGACCTTCCTATTATTGTTAATCAGCCTTGCTAAAGGTGACAGCTGAGGGTTGCAGCCCACAGCAGTCAGTTTTGCCAGGCTGGCTCTCAAAAATACAGTAGAGTCCCACGTCTTTTTTTTATATTTATTTATTTATAGTGCAGGCAGCAGCTAATGTTAAATACAACTCTCAACATTGTCCCCTACTAGTGCTGATTGCAGCGCGAGCAGGGGACAAGGATGTGAGTGGTCTTCAGCACTCGGTGCCAGGGAACAGAGCTAACAATACAGCTGCTTCCCAGGCCCAGGTAAGTGTCACACTGATGACATACATGGATGCCATCAGTGTGCACGCATGCAGGACGTTTTGCGGCTTATGCTGCTACCAGAAACACTGATGTCTAAAAGAGCCCTTAGTAGAAAGTTGATGATATATGGAGCTTTGGCTCGATTTTGACGATTTTTAGGGAAAAATGCTCAGCTATCTGAACATGAATCCTATTGTGCAACATTCGTGCCGAAATTGAGATTGGAAAACATTTTCTGAACAAGTTTGCTCATCTCTAATTATGACGTGCTGTATATAATAATACATAACGTGTGTAATATAATAGTATTATGGAAAACCCATATTAAGGGACTGGACTAAAGATGTGCCCCTCTAAACCACACAGTGTCTGTTCCATACACATGCCCACTGCTCTCCTAATGTGCTTCTCCACACTGAGCATGTCCGCATCAACCTTTGGCTTTTCTCGTCACCGCTCATCTTGCACATGCGCACGACATACAGATTCAGCCAGCACAAATGTCACCGGAAGCAGTTTACGGCACGGCCCCTTCCAGGTATAAAACACGCCTATGCGGCATCAATAGTAAAAGATAGGATGTTAAAATGCTAAAAAAAGTAAAAAAATTGGGGTATATTTACCTTCCGGCGTCCCGCGCTGCATTCCCGGGCCTCAGCGTTCCCAGTAATGCCTTGCGAGACCTGTGATGATGTGGTCTCGCGTTGCTATAGCGATCTCGCGAGACCGCTAGAGTCACGCGAGACTACGTCATCACTGGACCGTGCCGCAAGGCATTACTGGGAACGCTTAGGCCGGGAATGCAGCGCCGGACGCCGGAAGTTAAATATACCCCTATTTTTTATTTTTTTTACAGGGGTATGGTACCCAGGGCCTGGAGGACAGTCTCCTCTCCTCCACACCGTGGGTACCAACCGCACATGAGACGCTTAACTTCCCGCATGGTGGGCATAGCCACATGCGGGAAGTAAGCGATTCTCATGCATTCCTATGGGTGCGGAATCGCGGCAATTCTTTGCGATTCCGCACAAAAGAATGAGCATGCTGCGATTTTTCCCGCGATGCGATTCCGCCGCGGAAAAAAGCGCAGCATTAGCACAGCATGTGCGGAATCCCATAGGAATGCATGGGGGGCATTCTGTACACGATTTTTAAGCGTTTTTGCGCCGAAAATCGCAGCAAAAACGCTTAAAAATCGCTACGTGGGCACATAGCCTTAAACACATATGATGATTGTATCTTACTCAATTTGATTAATTACCCTATGGAATTTCTTTTAACTTTATTCTCTCTATATTGAGGTTTTCCTATTTTTTTCCTTTTCTTTATAGTTAATGTACACAGATATACCTTGTTTTCTTTTGGGTCAAGTAATAAATTAATTTTTCATTACAAATGGCGTGCCAAAGTTTTCTACATTATTGAAGATTAATATTTACTTCTGAGCATCTCATTTTGTACACTTGATCACCCATTTTCCCACATATATATGACAAGTAACCCACTTTTTTGTTCACCATCATTTTAATTTTTCTTAACGTTACTGTTTTCAAGAAATGAAACATGTTTTACTGAAAGCATTCTTAAATAAATTAAAACTACAGTTTGTGTCAAAATATCTTTGTTTTAAATAAATAATAAAAAAATGGTGAAAGTCAATTTTTGAACAACAAAATTTCTAATACCAATTTTTGCTATTTCAAACCAAGGACTTTTAACACAAAGCAGGTTCTACAGTGCATATGACAATAGTCAAATTTTGTAACAAAAATATTTTGTTAATTGTACCAGGCCAAGCGGTTTTCAAAAATATTAAGCCAATGTAATTTTATACAAAGCACATTAAACTGGATGACTAATTGAAACCAGAAAACTTTTTGGAATTTTTTTTGTAGTTTCAGATACCACTGTAATATAACATTAACTGCGTTAATCTGTATGGATGACATATTGAATCCAGAAAATTTTTTTGAAAGTAAATATTTTGAAAGTGTACTTCAGGTACTCCTACACTCATTAACACTTTGTAGAAAGTGCAAAGCCAAGAAAAAATTATACAGTAATCTTCATGTGTCCACTTCTTCTATTCTTTCATTGGGAGACTGGTAAGACTGCTTACTTCCTGGAGCCCGATTCCCAGGTGGCTAGACTGTAAGTGACCTGCCTTTGGAGCCACCGAAAGAAATGGGCGACAATTTCTTTTGTCACCTGCACCATTGCCTGTTCCATCATATGAGGTGGCGAACCCCAAGGACAGTATGATCTCTTGCGAGTGGTAGTTGCTTCTTGAGCTGCCTAGAGGTGTCTCCCCCAGGGCCATTAATTTCTTAAGAAGAGTGTGGTGGTCAATGTGTGACTGGACACACCGCTTCCAGCAGGGCGAATTTCTAAGGCACACGTCACCCTGGATACACTGCCTCCAGCAGGGCGAATTTAAATAATATAATGTGCAGCCGGATACACCGCCTCCAGCAGGCGAATTTCAGAATTACACGTATAACTGGATACACCGCCTCCAGCAGGGCAAATTTAAATAATAAAGGGAAACACCAGGGAAACTGATACAATGGAGGGCCCTGCGATAGGGAACAGGGACGTGGAGACCTCCTGCACTCCCTGAGTCAGTGTCTCTACACTCCTAGCGATCCCTAGGCCGGTTCCGCACCAGGCGCCGATCAGGAACCTAAAAACCCTAGCTCGCCTGCACCTAGCCCTTTCTAGTGAAATGGATGGTGCAGAAACTAATCCCACCACTGCACTGAAACACACAAAAGGAAAGTTACAAAACAGGGGTAACACCACTTAGCTTTGCTCTGTTGCTCTTGCTCCCAGCAGCAGAGTCCACCACCAGAATTCAGCTTCCACCTGAAGCTACTACACCAGAGCTCTGCCTGAGCTGCAAGGAACTCCTCTGTGTAGCTCCTTCCTCCACCAGACTTGGTTGGAAATGAGCAATATCACCAACAGTGAGTGAGAGAACAAGACACACCAATATAGTTAAACCAGAGCAATCACACCTGTTAGTGATAATCACGTGCACTAAACTAAAGAGACCAGAGTGCAATGACCCTACCGGCCACCAGGGGCAAAACTAGAACCGAAATCACCACAGTGCAATGATCCTAATGGCCACCGGGGGCAAAACTACCTTAAAGCCAAAGGCTTGAAGGAAAAGAAAGCTTACTAGTGCATTTATCTGTCATAATCCAACCTGGATCATGACAGTACCCTCCCTCAATGAGGGGCCTCGGGACCCTCAAGACCGCTCCTCATTAAGGAACTAGCAGGGATTCCCAAGTCCAGAGTTCACCCCAGCAACTACCTGAACTTCAGGTTTATGGCAAACGAGCACCGCTGGTATCGGTAATGTATATTCTGGAGGCACCACACATCTCTGAAGCGCCGACCTGGGAAACGAGTTGTGTATCTGTATGTTTGGGGGTAACTTGAGCTGGTAAGACTCTGCAACACACTTCCACCGGATGTTTTTTGGTGGCCACCCATACATGCTCGTTCACACACAGGTCCGGACCTGAACGTTTGTTGCCACACAATTTGGTGAACTCATTCTGGGATTGACAACAGAGGCGTCCCCCTTTGTCACCACACTCACACCCCCGCAATTCACCACGGGGTACACCACCCCCCAACCCCTTCCACCACGAGGTCTGCGCCTCCCAGGGTTGGCTAATGGCGAGGGTTGAGACTTGCCCCTACTCTCCTGCAGCACATCTGCTGCTCTCACTGAACAGAAAGGGGTCGGTTGAAGAGAGACAGCAGAGACAGTAGTCCCTAGGCAGCAGCCCTCACACGACTGCCTCCACTCCAGCTGACTACTTCCCTCGGCCGCCAATCTATCACCTCCGGTACCCCACAAGCCAACACCTCTGTTGACATAGTACCTTGGGAGGGCAAAATGGAGGAAATATACTCTCCCTTGTTGCCTCCCTCCAAGCAACCTGGGGAATGCGGCTTCTCAGATGGCACAGATAATTTGGCGCGGGTTGGGCAAGCCTTCAGGACATGACCAGTCTGCCCACAGTAAATACATGCCGACACCACTCCCCGAACCGTAGGCAGCTCCGTACACAAACTAGCTCCTCCTACTTGCATAGGTTCGTCTGGAGACTTGGCATGCACTGGGCAAGCTCTCATGAAATGGCCCGGCTTCCCACAGGAAAAGCATACCCCCCACCACGACCAGCCGCAGACACCCCCTTTTTTGTACCAACAACACCTGGCTGTCTGGGTTCCTTCATCCGCACTGGTGGGTCCTCCTCCCTAGCGAGGACAACAGGGGGCACATTTTGTGTATGTCTCTCCCTAAGGCGTCTATCCACCCGGATGGCAAGGGACATGGCGACCTCCAGCGACCTGGGGCGGCGTACTGCACCAGAGTATCCTGCAACTTTGGAGACAGACCCTGCACAAATTGACTCCTAAGTGCAGGGTCATTCCACTGAGTGTCAGTGGCCCACCTCCTAAACTCTGAGCAGTACCCCTCAGCATCCCGGGCTCCCTGCTTACACCTATGGAGTCGGGATTCCGCCAGGGCGACGCCATCAGGATCCCCATACACTAGCGCCAAAGCCGCAAAAAACTCGTCCACAGACTCTAATGATGGTGAATCGTCCAGAAGGGAGAAGGCCCAGGATTGGGGATCCCCCTTCAGAAGAGACATAATGATTCCCACCCGCTGCTCTTCACTCCCTGATGAACGAGGACGCTGCCTGCAATATAATTTGCAGGCTTGCTCAAATACCAAGAATTGATCTCTCCCTCCAGAAAACCTGTCAGGGAGGGATATATTGGGTTCTGGCTGAGCCTGTGCCTGAATCAGACCCCCAAAGCCCACCAACAGCTGCTGCACCAACTCAAAGCGCAGCCCCCTCATCTCATCAGCAAAGATTTGCAGCATTTGGGCAAAGGTCTGCCTTGGGTCCATGTCTCAGCAGAGCAAAAATGTATGGGTTGGTGATAATGTGATGGTCAACGTGTGACTGGACACACCGTCTCCAGCAGGGTGAATTTCTATGGCACACGTGACCCTGGATACACCGCCTCAAGCAGGGCGAATTTAAATAATATAACGTGCAGCCGGATACACCGCCTCCAGCAGGCGAATTTCAGAATTACACGTATAACTGGATACACCGCCTCCAACAGGGCGAATTTAAATAATAAAGGGAAACACCAGGGAAACTGATACAATGGGTGCCCCGCGATAGGGAACGGGGACGTGGAGACCTCCTGCACTCCCTGAGTCAGTGTCTCTACACTCCTAACGATCCCTAGGCCGGTTCCGCACCAGGCACTGATCAGGAACCTAAAAATCCTAGCTCGCCTGCACCTAGCCCTTTCTAGTGAAATGGACGGTGCAGAAACTAATCCCACCACTGCACTGAAACACACAAAAGGAAAGTTACAAAACAGGGGTAACAACACTTAGCTTTGCTCTGTTGCTCTTGCTCCCAGCAACAGAGTCCACCACCAGAATTCAGCTTCCACCTGAAGCTACTACACCAGAGCTCTGCCTGAGCTGCAAGGAACTCCTCTCTGTAGTTCCTTCCTCCACCAGACTTGGTTGGAAATGAGCAATATCACCAACAGTGAGTGAGACAACAAGACACACCAATATAGTTAAACAAGAGCAATCACACCTGTTAGTGATAATCACGTGCACTAAACTAAAGAAACCAGAGTGCAATGTCCCTACTGGCCACCGGGGGCAAAACTAGAACTGAAATCACCAGAGTGCAATGACCCCAATGGCCACCAGGGGCAAAAACTACCTTAAAGCCAAAGGTTTGAAGGAAAAAAAAGGTTACTAGTGCATTTATCTGTCATAATCCAACCTGGATCATGACAGCGAGTTCCTCCTGCTACCTTCCTTCTAAAATCACTCCCACTGCATGCCAGCAATGTAAGACCCTCCATTTTGAGGGACATGACCTTGGTTCCAACCATCCAGCTCTTTCAGCCATCGAGACAAGTGTTCCGACTCTACTGCCCGATGGCTGAACAAAATGTACTGACGGGTCCTAAAGTCTTTGATGAACCCACACCAGGGATGCCAACTGTCGGTACCTTGCGGCTCACAGACCCAAGAGCTTTTTTCCAGCCCTTGTTCTGACTTGCCTCTTTGCCTCTTCTGACCAGTCTACGCCACACAGTCTGCTCACCAGTCCCTGGATCTTGACTCTCCCCTCTGCAGTCCACAAGAAGCCTAGCAGTGAAGGTTGCTGCCTGGATTTGGGACTCGGTGGTTTCAGGAAAATGGCCGGATCTATACCACAGGCTTCTACCATCTCTGCTGTCACCCCAGCTTCCTCTGCCTCCAATATTCCTGCTGTCACTCCCTCGGGAGTCATGCATGCTTCTGCCATCTTTATCGCCCATTAGCATTTTACACTGTATGGATGACTTATTGAATACAGCAAAAAATGTTAACATGTTTTTGGAGCGCTATATATTGCATAAATCTATCCCAGAGCTTGCAGTACTCTATGGATGAGTAAGTGACTACAGCAAAAAAGTAATGCTTTTTTTGGAGTGTTATATATGACAGAAATATACCCCAGAGCACATAATACTGTATAGATGAGTGATTTAATCCAGAAAAATATTTTGACACTTTTTTTGGTGTGTTATATGTCACAGAAATCACATGTGGTACTCTATGATGAGTGACTACAGCAACATGTTTTAAAGATTTTTTGGAATGCTAAATAGCACAGATATGTACCCAGAGAATGTAATACTGTATGGATGAGTAATTTAATCCAGCAAAAAATTTTAAAGCTCTTTTGGAATGTTATACAACATCAAAATGTACCCCAAAGCCCATAATACTCCAGGGGTGTGTAATTTAATCCAGAAAAAAAGTTCAACACTCTTTTAGAGTGTTATATGGAACAGAAATGTACCCCAGCATGTAGAATACTCTATGGGTGAGTAACTTAATTCAGAAATATTTTTAAACACTTTTTTGAGTGTTATATACCACCAAAAGTACCACAAAGCACAAAATACTGAGGGATCATAATATATTAAATTTTTTCACACACACAAAAAAGCAACCACAGCTGCTATATATTTAGCAATGGACTGCAAATCCTAATCCCTGCTTACAGACCGTACTCAGCCACTCCCCCTGCTCCTGCAACTCATTCTTCCTCTCTACATGAAATTCAGAATGTATGTGATACAAACAGCAAAGCAAAGGATTAGCCAACAACGGTTGTTATTATGATAGTTCACCTTCAGCACCAGTATCAACACTACAGGACTATGATTTCTTATACTGTGCACACAGTGCACAGGCCTAGACAAGCTTTCTCTCCATCTTTTTGGAAGTGTCACAGGGCTGTGCAAAGGTGCCAGTGTCGCGAGCCTGGCTGCGCCTGTCCATTTGTAATACTTGATGATGCTATATGGTCAGCCAATGACAGTAATGCCACTACCAAGATAGCTATGGCATTACAGTGAATCGAAGGCAATCCCTGCTTACCTACTGGCTGTGTGACAGGCGCCAAACATGTGGGGTGGGGATTTGCATTTGAAATTAAGCACTGGCTAATGGTTTCCAAGTAACAAATACATCTGGACACCCAGATATTAGTGTGATATCCGAGTATCACCGAGCATGCTCACTCATCCCTAGTAAGTACAAATCACCAATATCTTCTGGATATGCCATCAATGTTCAGGTTGAGATTCCCTATTATTCCTGGATATGACAGAAAGTTGTCATTACACTCAATGGATCACAGCTTGTTTCCTATGGGGTTACATAGTCACAGAACAGTTAGAATATTCAGGCTGATTGCTGTTCACTGCGGAAGGAACTTGTAATGGGAACTTGAGCTAGGCTATGAATAATATTAGAAGGTGGCCTGGTCTGATGAATAGTAATTTCTTTTACACTCTTTAGACATCTGGACGTTTGTCATTTTCCAAAGTAGAGATGGCACCAGAATGGGAAGAAGGTAAGATAATTGAGGCAGTATGCTTTCTGAGCAGTGCTCTACCAGGAAAACTTGGGAATGGCATCAATGTCAATGTTACCTACCACCTACATATCCATTGTTTCATACCTCTACATGGCAATGGTATTCTCAATGGATTATACAATCTACCATGCTGCAAAAATGTTTAAGAATAGTTCTAGGCACATAATATAGGATTCAATGTGTTTACTTGGTCTTAAATTTTCTCAGAATTTGATTTGGTCAGTCAAATGTGAGATTCACTGGAAAAGCAAGTCTGTTCGATGGAGACACCAACTCTCGATTTACAGTACATAAGGGATCTGTGATGAACATATAGTGGAGTCCTTATCTCAGTGGGTCAGAAATATTTTGGGAGCATTAGTCAGACACATTCAATGAAAAAACTCAAAAGTTTCTAATATGTGCAAATGTAAAGTTGTCACAATCCATTCTTGGATCTGTGGCAGATTTGGCATTTTAGTATTAAAACTTTTTTCCTTACAGGCCATCAGGGGTTAATGTCAGTTTTTCCCCCAGCCGCCGCTAGTGTAATTACATTGCTGCTGAGTTTGGTGATACAGGTGGTGACCACTCCCACATTTCTTTAAAAGGTCACATGATGCATCAGCTGACTGTTGGTGATACAGGTTCTTTTGCATACCAATTGTGCTGAAGACAGGAGGTTGCTGGTGCAGTGGTGCTTCAGCTGAATGCTGTTATCTGGTGCCTTACTCTGCTGTGAAGTGCATTGCAGCAGAAAAAGCTGTGTTGTTTTTGTGTTTCCTTTTCCCTGTGGTGTTTGTCTTACCTTACCTTGTGTTGTCTCAGTGCAGAGGTGGGACCAGTGTCTTCACTTGCCAATTCCCTACTTAGGGATAGGAGCAGGGCAAGCAAGGGCTGAGGTATACTGCTCGGCGATGGGTTGAAAGAACCTGTATAGAGATGTTAGTAAGATCAGGGCACTTCCTCAGGTGAGTGCAGGAGGTGTCCATTTTCTCAACTCCCTATTGCAGGGCCAACCGTTGTTAAAGTTTTCCTGTTGTTTCTTGGTGTGTTTTTAGTGACCGACCGAGTGGTAGGTTGTGTCACACTGGGCCAGTCAATTTCATGACAAAAGTATTGTGTAACTCTTTATCTATAATACAAAATGACCAAAATAATGACAATGCCAAGAAGACTAGCTGACAGTGACTTTTATAAATAGGAAAAGTAATTAGATAATAAGGTTAATGACAAAAAGAAAATGATGAGAAATAATGGACTATAGTGTTTGTCCAATTCCCGATCTTCATTTAAGGTAACATATATACATTAAAATCATTCCAACTATATTTATATGTAAAATAATCCCAGCTTGTGGAAAGTGACAGAACAATTATAATGTGACATACCATTACCTTAGCATAGGAAAGCTTGATTTATAATCACCTGGTGCATAGACCTACAAAAATACAACAATGTATCAAATTGCAATAGCCTGTCCTAGCCCAATGTCTGTATTGGCGTTTTCTTATTTTCTAAGTTTCTCCTTTATTACTGTAAAACTACAGTTATCTATTACTGCTGTTCTTGGGTCCCTGGAGGATCTAGTCAATATATTTGGTAATGACTTTTAGAAAGGAAAGGCAAACAAAGATTTTCTTCTGTTTTGATAAATGCGCATGTGAACTCTCATTTGGATTTTGCTTGAAGAGCTGCATTGCACTTGCAGAACAAAAAAATGTTAATTTAAAACTCTGGCGATGATACACAAAACATACTAGAAAAAGTATTATAATCAAATTTCTCATTAATTTTATTAAATGAGGTTCTGTCGCCTCTCCTGACTTGTTGGTGTCTCTAGATACTTGCTTCCCTGGTACTGGAGCACCTTTTCTTAGAATACTGAGGTGTCTCAGTACTCTATTAATCCTCCTGGGAATGTCTGAATAAGTTGACATTTTTACATTAGCTGTTAAGAGATATGTCCCAACATGGTCTAATCAGTGATCACAGTTTCAGACGATAGTCACATAGATTACTCATATGACTTGGATATGACTGACCAAACTATGTGATAGCAAAAAGTTCACAAAAAACATTCTATTGGGGAAATGTAGAAAAAGCAACTTAATTATTATAATTTACAGACCATTAAAATAATATTTACTTAGTAAAAAGGGGTAGTCCACTACTAGACAACTCATACTTTAATGTTAAAATGTCCATAGTAAATTAAAAAATCTTATCCTCACCTCCCAGATCAGTGGTAGGGCTGCCACTAGGAATTTTCGGGCCCCATACTGGCAAAATATATGGCCCCCCTTGAGACACCGTCCAGGCTCCACCCCCAGTTCCACCTCCACCCTAACTCCTCCTCCACCACGCAAACCTTCCAAAATCCCTCCGACCTTTCACTTCTAAACTACTGGATTATCCTGAGCACTGCTGCCTTATGTTATCATTGGGCATTTGGTTTTCCAGCAGGTCAGGATCATCCAGTAGCTTATATATACATTGCTACTGGGGAGTCAAAGGGGGAGGGGAAAGGAATCATTATACAATGATTCCTTCCCCCTCTCCCTTCGACTCCCCAATAGCAATGTATATATACGGTAAGTACAATCACATACTGAAATGGTGGACAAACGAATACATGGACTTGTTACTTACTCACACAGCCGGTGTTGCCTCCGAGCCAACCACCCAGTCATGAAGAATCTAATGGTCGTCTCAGCCTGCCCACCGTTGCCGCCTGCCCACTAAATGAATGGAAAGTGTATATTATTGCATATACAGTATAATCACTGATTATACAATACACTACAAAAAAATATCTTTATTGGTAATTATTAAAAACCGATAAATTATAGAACGTAAATACACCTCAAAACGTAACTGTAAGTGATTATGTAAAAAAAAAAAAATAATAAAATAGGAGTCAAGAGTAAAGGGCTGATCACCCCATTTAGTTTACTAACTTTTATACAGTCATAATTCAAAAACTCTTTAGGGTATGTTCCCATGATCAGTAAATGCTACAGTAAAGTAGACCCCTCAAGGAACTTATCTAGATGTGTGGTGAGCACTTTGAACCCCCAAGTGCTTGACAGAAGTTTATAATGTAGAGCCATAAAAATCAAAAATCTAATTTTATTTTCACAAAAATGATCTTTTCACCCCCCATGTTTGTTTTTCCCCAAGTGTAACATGAGAAATTGGACCCTAACAGTAGTTGTGCAATTTGTCCTCAGTAGACTGATACCCCATATAGGACTACAGGCTGAGCTGTAGGTGGAGACAGTCAACATGCTGGTACTGTGCATGTGCAGCACAGTCTGTGCTGACTTAAAGGATAGGACTACGGGCTGAGCTGCAGGTGGAGACAGTCAACATGCTGGTACTGTCAGCACAGTCTATGCTGACTAAAAGGATAGGACTACGGGCTGAGCTGCAGGTGGAGACAGTCAACATGCTGGTACTGGTCAGCACAGTCTATGCTGACTAAAAGGATAAGACTACAGGCTGAGCTGCAGGTGGAGACATCATCCGGGCCACTGGGTGACCCCCCATGGACAGCCGGCGGGCCCCTGGGTGACCCCACGGACATCCAAGCGGGCAACTAGGTGACCCCCCACGGACAGCCGGGCGGGCCCCTGCATGATCCCCCACGGACAGCCGGACGTGCCCCTGGGTGACCCCCCATCATCAGCTCAGGCCCCTGGGTCCCCTAGACCCCCTCACAGACAGCAGGGCGGGCCCCTGGGTGACCCCCATGGACAGCCAGGCAGGCCCCTGGGTCCCCCACCATCAGCCGGGCCCCTGGGTCCCCACAGGACCCCTAATGCCCCCCATGATCAGACACAACCAGCCCCACCTGGGCCCCCAGATTCCCCTCCACATGATTAGACAACCGGCCCCCAGCGCTGGGGCCCCCAGACTTCCCCCCATGTTCAGACAACAACCGGCCCCCGGCGCCGGGTCCCGCAGACTTCCCCCCCATGATTAGACGGAGACAAGTCCAACAACAGGCCCCCGGCCCCCAATGTCCCCATGATCAGCAGGCTGCAGCCAGAGTCAAACATACAGACACATGAGAGAGACATAAAAAGAATATTTACTTGACTTACCTGCTCGCTGACCGTCCACCGCACCGTCAGACCGAGACCGTCACCCAGGGTCCAGGACCAACGTCTTCTGCTCTGCTGCAGGCCTACAGCCGTTCCTGGTCCCACGCCGATGCCACATGCACACCGCTCTTCTGCTTTCTCAGGAATAAGGAAGTGAAGAGCAGCGTGTGACGTCACGTCACATGAGCCGGGGGCGGTGCTGGAGTGTGGACGGCCATCTGACCATGATGCACTGGGGGGAGGGAGAGAGGAGGAGGAGCCAAGCGCTGGCCGGACCTTCAGTGAATGTAAAACACCAGAGCAGGCTAAGGGGGAGGACGGGGGCCCCGAACCGATGAACAAATTGTAGGGGGGCCCGGCCGGGACCCAAGCGGCGAGCGCCGGGCCCCATACAAGTGTAATGCCTGTCATGCCCTGATGGTGGCCCAGCCTGATGGCGGCCCTGATCAGTGGTGTTCCAATACCACCAGGAATCACACAGCTGACATCGCTACAATGTCACCAGTCTGGATTATAACTATATATTTTTTTTATTTTACTACGAAAATATTCAGAATTTATTTTACTGCAGACACTTTAGCACTTAGTGGACAACACATTTAGGAAGTGAGCTAATACATATGTAAAGGATATTATCATGTTATTGCAGACAACAATGGCACATTGTTTCAGAAATTTATCACAAAAAATCCCTAAATCTGGAACGGGACTACACTCCATTAATTACAGCTGCATAAAAAAAACAGAGTATAAGAGTCTGTGCACATGTTGACGTTTTGTAGCATTTTTGTCCCTTTTTTTCTGCATACATTTGTTTCAAAACCTGAAGGATTTCCTATTGCCACCAAAGTGAAAGAGATTCCTGGCGTCTCATGCACACATTGCCTCGTTTTACCTTGCAGATTTGGTACAGCATGTCAATTCTTTTAGTGTTTTTGCTGCAGATTTTATCCATACTAAGGCCGGTTTCACATTAGCGCTTTTTAAGCGCACGCACGGCCGGGGGTAGCTCCGCCCCCGAGCCGGCTCTCTGCCCGGCGTGCCCGCCCCTTCCTTGTAGCGCCGCCTCCTAGCGCACAGCGGCGCCTGCGATCGGCGCACCCTATCTTTAGCATAGGGTGCGCAGATCGTGCGCAGGCCGTGCGCTAGTTGCGCTTTGACCTGCGCTGCGCACTTTTGACGGTGCGCCGTGCGCGCCAAAATCCGAAAAGTTCGATTTTGGCGCGCACGGCGCACCGTCAAAAGTGCGCAGCGCAGGTCAAAGCGCAACTAGCGCACGACCGGCGCACCCTATGCTAAAGATAGGGTGCGCCGATCGCAGGCGCCGCTGTGCGCTAGGAGGCGGCGCTACAAGGAAGGGGCGGGCACGCCGGGCAGAGAGCCGGCTCGGGGGCGGAGCTACCCCCGGCCGTGCGTGCGCTTAAAAAGCGCGAATGTGAAACCAGCCTAATAGGTGGGGAAAAATCTGCAAAAGAACTGCATCAAAAAATGTATAAAAAAAGTAGCAAAAATGCACGTATTGTGTATAGTGTTTAGGCTAGGTGCAGATTTGCGGATGTCAGAGCTGCAGAGGGCTGCATAGTTCCTCCGTGAAGCTTTGCTCACTGCCGCACCTCCTCCGTTCAGCTCCGCCTATGTCAGCATGCGGCATACATACCTACTGTATCTTTAACATTGGGTATGCAGGTCATGCGGATGTATGCAAATGCGTACAACAAAATGCAACATGTTGCGTTCGACGCAGGTCGCCGCAGAGTCAAAACAACGCATGCAGAGGCATCCGCATACATCTGCATGGCCTGCATACCCAATGTTAAAGATAGGTACGCAGGCCGCATGCAGAAGTAGGCAGAGCTGAATGGAGGAGGTGCGGCAGTGGGTGGAGCTTCACGGAGGAACTATGCAGCCCTCCGCAGCTCTGATCTGAACCTACCCTTATCTAGCCAAGAGATGCAGAAATTTAAGGCTAGGTTCAAATTTGCGTTCAGGAGGGCTGCGGATGGCTGCCTACTTCCTTGTTTCTTCCTCCCTGAAGCTCCACCTACATTCCGCCTACTTCTGCATGTGTCCTGCGTTTCCCTGCATACATATCTTTAGCATTGGGTATGCAGGGATATGCGTTATATACGGATGCTTCCACATGCGGTGATTTGCCGTGTGTGGCGACCACATGAAAACGCAAAATTTTGCGCTTCAATGCAGTCCCCACTCACGTCAAATCACCGCATGTGGACGCATCCGCATACAACTCATGTCCCTGCATACCTAATGTTAAAGATAGGTTAGCAGGGAAACACAGGACACATACAGAAATAGGCGGAGCGTAGGCGGAGCTTCAGGGAGGAAGAAAGGAGGAAGTAGGCAGCCATCCGCAGCCCTCCTGTATGCAAATGTGAAGCCAACCTTAACACGTGTTGAGCATAAAAGGCTCAGAAAAGTGGAAGAGCAAAATGTCTCTAAAAAGCATCAGTTTTTATTTAAAACAAACATCATATAAACATTTAATACTTTTATATAAGGTACATCACAGAGTGCACACACAAATAGCCTTATACTAAATATTGTACCAGAAATGCAAATAGTGTCAGTTGTGTACAGAGATCAGTGCCTTCCATGAAAGTGATGTCACTAGTGTCTGCAAAGTCTTGGAGATGAAGGTGAGAAGTTCAGATTATGGAAGATGTTAGTCTTAGATAAGTTGCAGAACGGATGGCACAGGAAGGGTGAAAGAAATGAAGGAAGAGATATAGGGCAGTGCAGAACTGTGGACAGCTTTGTGAATGAGAGATATGAGTTTGTATTGCATTCTGTAGCGAATAGATAACCAGTGCGGCACAAGGTAGAGGGGTGGGGTGAAGTGACCTGATAGAAATATGACCCTGACTGCTGGATTGAAGAGGAGAGAGTTTGGATAGATGGAGACCGGTCAGTAGAGAGTTGCAGCAGTCCAGATGAGAGTAAATAAGAGTGACAGTAAAAGTTTTTGCAGTTTCAAAGATGAGACAAAGTCGGATTCTGGAGTTGTTTTTAAGGTGCAGGTGACATGAGAGAGTGATTGGATATGAGGAATGAAGGAAAGTTCTGCATCAAATAAGACTCTTAGACACCGTGCTTGATGCTTGGGAGCTATGGTTGCACCACCCAAGGAAATTGCAAAGTCGGGTATAATAGGTTAGTAGAGGGAGGAACACAAGGAGTTCTTTTTTGGAGAGATTCAGTTTCAGATAGAGGTAGGACATGATGTTAGAAACAGCAGACAGACAATCCCTGGTATTTTGTATTAAAGTGGGGGTGATGTCAGGTGAAGAGGTGTATAGTTGGGTGTCATAAGCATAGATATGATGCTAGAAACCATATCTGCTGATGGTTTGTCCAACAGGGCAAGTATATAAGGAGAAGAGAGGGGGGCCTAGGACTAAGCCATCAATTACCCCGATAATAAGGGGAAGAATAGAGGAAAAAAAAGTCGACAAAAGATACTGTGAAGGAGCCGTCAGAGAGATGGGAGGAGATCCAGGAGACAATGGTGTCCTTAAGGTCGATAAAGCAGAGCATAGTTAGGAGGAGATAGTGATCCACAGTATCAAATGTGACAGAGAGATCCAGGTGAAACAGCAAGGAGTAGTGACCATTGGATCTTTATATTAGTAGGTCATTAGAGACTTAAGTAAGGGCAGTGTCAGTAGAGTGTAAGGACTGGAAACCACATTGTGAAGGGTCGAAATGACAGTTATCTGAGAGATAGCAGATGAGATGGGAGTGGACCAAGCTTTACAGGAGTTCATGAAAGGAAGATTAGAGACCGGTCTGTAGTTATCAGTGCAGTTCTGGTCCAGGGATGGCTTTTTAAGTAAATTAGTTATGATGACATTTTTATGATTTATGTTCCAATATCTGAATCCTTTTTGTAAGTAGGGCATAGTCAGATTACAACATACAGGAGCACGATATGACCTATTCGAGATGTAAGTTGCCATGTAAGCAATTGATGGCTAATTAAGAGAAAAATATATATGTCTATGCATACTGTGTAAAGAGAATAATACAGTGAAGGAAATAATTATTTGATCCCTTGCTGATTTTGTAAGTTTGCCCACTGACAAAGACATGAATAGTCTATAATTTTAAGGGTAGCTTAATTTTAACATTGAAAGATAGAATATCAAAAATAAAATCCAGAAAATCACATTGTATAAATTACATACATTTATTTGCATTTTGCAGTGAGAAATAAGTATTTGATCCCTCTGGTAAATCTACCATTAAAATGATAGACTGTTCATGCCTTTGTCAGTGGGCAAACTTACAAATTCAGCAAGGAATCAAATTGGATGTAGCATCCTTCATACAAAAACATGTTGGGGAGACCGGAGCTTGTTTAACAAAGGTTTTGTTTGTGGTTTAGATTTGTTTTTATTCCTGCCAGGGACACTTCTAAACGAAGCTCCAAGAAAAAACTAATGTCAACTCCAATGATGATAAGGACATCCGTAATTTTTTTAAATTTGTTTAAGTATTGATGGCATGTCTTAATTTGGTCACAATTTGAGAGATAGAAGTTTACCAACGCCAAAATTTTGGAGTATTTATTTATTTTACTCATTTATATAGCGCCATTAATTCCACAGCGCTTTACAGACATTATTTGCACTGTCCCCGACGGGGGTCACAATCTAAATTCCCTATCAGTATGTCTTTGGAATGTGGGAGGGAACCGGAGAACCAGGAGGAAACTCACGCAAACATGGGGAGAAGATACCAACTCCTTGCAGATGTTGTTCTTGGTGGGATTTGAACCCAGGACCCCAGCGCTGCAAAGCTAACCACTGAGCCACCTTGCCACCCTAGATAAAGACTTTAACAAACGCATACTTACAATGCAAGAAAGCGGGCGGCACCGCTATTACCGTGCTGAGATCCGTGGCCGGCAGCAGGCGGAGAGCTCACATCCAGGATTCCCGGGTGCTTGACCTCGTAGCAAAACGTTAGTGGTATCCAAGAGAAAAAGGTCGCACTCTGCGGGATAATGATGAATGTTTATTGACACTGAATTACATGTCACGTCGGGGATGTGAAGGAGAGTGTGTCAAATGGCTGACTACGGCCGTTTCACGCTACTCGAGCGCTTCCACGGGTCAAAAGCTTTTGACCCGTGGAAGCGCTCGAGTAGCGTGAAACGGCCGTAGTCAGCCATTTGACACACTCTCCTTCACATCCCCAACGTGACATGTAATTCAGTGTCAATAAACATTCATCATTATCCCGCAGAGTGCGACCTTAAACGCATACTTACCCTCCGTGTTAGACAGTTTTTCTAAAATAGCATGCGTCAGTGATTTGTGTATGCCTATACTCAGTCCTTTAGACTTTAAAACCACATTTGTAACATGGGGCCAAGATGAGTATCTGTTTATAAACTGAGGTATATGATTGCCTCTAAAATGGGTTTCCTGAAGAAAGAGAAAATGTACATGTTGTTTATCCTTAGTATCTGGAACATTAATCCCCTGACATTCAATAAGTAAGTTTTCAGTTATGCCATGTTATATGTAACAAAAGAGGGGAGAGGAGAGAGGGGGAAAGAAAAAAGGATAGAGATGTTAAGAACAAGGAGAAAGTGTAGTCATTACATAGTAAACTCTACCTCTCACCATCTAATCTAATGTATAGATTATGAATACATCAAACAATAGCAAACTGTGAAACAAGCAGATCCCAATGCACGTCCCTAATTGGGTGTTGTCTCTACAGGTGTAAATCAAGGTTTCAGACCAAGAGTTCCCATTAGGGTGTACCATGGAATATATAGCAAGTAAGGAAATGCGGCCTGATATTACAATAATATAAAGTAAACTCAACTTAAATGCTGTTCTAAGATATTATATCAACTAAGACATTCTATATAGTGGAAGCTTGGTCCTTAAAACTCCATTTAGCTATATCTAATTATATTCTTAAAGAAAAATGTAAACATCTGCAAATTATCTCTCTCACTAGGGAAGACAAGACTAATTTTAGAAGCTCATATATTTGGCAGGTTCCTTTCCTGTCTAGGTGCATTACCATCAAGTTCCTGATCCATTGGTCACCTTCTGCAATGTGCTGGAACTCTCTGTGGCAAATAGTAGAGCAGTCAGTCCGATATATGGGTTCTGGGAATGTTCACAGCATCACAGAATCATCTCATGTCCCTTGGATCTTTTATAGTATACAATATTCCATTTTTCCAGACCTGCAGCAGGAATGGGTACTCCCAGAAGTTCTTCAAGCCATTTTCCCAAAGGACAAGTAGTTGTTTCAATACCATTCTTTTAGTAAGAGTTATTTGAGATAAATCTGTTTCCATTTAAATTAACAGGGTCCAACTGCCTAGCTTTCCTCATAAAGGACTCTTTTACAATTAAAAAAATGTACATGGGAAATAATGTCCCTTGGACATTCAGGATCTGAGCCACGAGGGCCTAGTGTAATGTGCACCCTGTGTTATGATTGAGTCACCGTAGGAGGCAAAAATAGAAATGCTAGCTAAGTCCAGAAAACCAGAGAAGTTGGCAGCTATCGGATTGCAGACCCCTGAACCTATCAACACAACTAGCAGTAGCCGTGGGGGGCTCCTACGATGCCCTAGGCCCCTCGATCACAGCCGGAGGACTACATAGCCTAAAGACAGAAAGGGAAATCTAAACTGCCCCAGAGCAGACCCCAAAGCAAAAGGCAGCCCCCCACATATAATGACGGTGAAGCAAGAAGAAAGAACAAAACACAGACAGAAAGATAGACTGAGCAAAGATGGGGCCCAAGCTAGCTTAGATAGGAAAGGACAGGAAGACTGCTGTCTGCAATCCGTGAAAAACCCTATGAAAATAAGAGCCAACAAACTGACAGTAAAAAAGGCCCTGAAGACGCTAGGCTTCAAAAAAGGCTATGTCAGTACTCAGGAATATTCTGAAGACAGAGCAAAAGGCAAAAGGAAATTCTGCTCACCCCAGCAGGGAAAGGCAGAGTCCAGAAAAGCAAGGAAAACAAAACACTAATGCAAAAAGGCAAAGCAGAAATCTTAGCTTTAGATGAGCAGGAATCAGACTGGTTTCCTAGAAGTCCACAGAGAAATCACCCGCAGGCCAGAAGGGCATCGGCAGCCTTATATCCAGTCATTAACTCCACTCAGCCAGTCATCATCATCAGCCCCAGGTGTTTGACAATCAGGCTCACTACCTTTCTTCACCAGAAGAGGGAGTTCCTCGGGCCTCAGTAGTGAAGGGGAAAATGAACTCACAACATCCCTATCTATCTGCAGCTCCTTATCAATAGGATTACCAAGGATAAGTTTGAATAATGTCCGAAGTATTGGCGTAATGCTTGTGCATTGACAACATCAAGTCAGACATGAGGACGAGCTACATGTTTCGATCGCTGCTGCGATCTTTATCTTTATATTCCTTAGATTATCGATTACACTCTTCACTCACACAAAGTTGCTTTGTCAGTAAGGATCACTTTATCAGTGTCAATTATTTAATATATAGTAGGTGTGGGCAATTGATATTCCCAAGGCGCCACATAAAAAACTGTAATAGATGTGGAGGGTAGATATGAATTAATAAATTTGGGTGTAATTCTATTCTACTCAAATTTTACAAAAATCTGTGTTCGCCAAGTGTAATTTTGTTGGAATTTGCTTCAGCTCAATTTCTGAACCATAATGAACCAAGGAAAGGTTAAAAAATACAAAAACTCGCTACCCTCAAACAAATAATTTGTCACCCCTCCTGCTTCTATCACCACCCCCCTGATGACGATTCATTTAAGAGTGATGATATCAGCTATGGCATGGTGCTGGTGTCACTTATCCTGCTTCTATCTCCACATCCAGATGACATCTCTTTTTACAGTAAGAAGCTGCAGAGGTGGACATAAAGGTAGTGTGTCGGCATTGCCCTCACCTCTCTCACAGCCTCTATCAGCCCTATATATCTAATACATCTTCAGAGGGTGGTGATGAATAAAACTGTAGTAAGTGATTGATGACTTCCTGTTCTAAGCAGTGTGATAGAAGTAATAAAAATGCCTTAAAACATTCTCTCTCTCATTATTCTGGCATTTGGCAAATACTAATAATTATGGTAATCCTAATTGACCTAAAATGGGAAAGGTTTATTCTGATTGCATGTCAGATATTGAGAAAAGAGTGCATATATGTATTTTTATATAGTGTATGTAAATTTCTGGTTTCAACTATATCTTTGTGGCACTATTACAATGTAGTTTTGCCTATAAGGTATTAACTTGAATATGTGGACAAGATTTTTTTTCTAAAAATCTCTCAAAGTCGCTTTCAAGTAATCATCAGCAGCTATCTACAGCACCTGCACACATTACTGATATCTCACCACTGTGACCTAATGCCCTCACACTTTACACTGCATTCAGGATCGGAAAATATCTTGGAGCAGTTTTCTACAAATCCAGATTATATGTTATTGAACTATTATAGCTTATATGAAAAGCTAAGAAACTTTTTTTCCATTTTAACATAAAAGAACAATGAACACTTAGGAATCAGAGGACTATAAATGAGAACATACCTCGAGAATGAAATATCAGATGCTGTTTTTGTGTATTGCCATAATCAATTTCTTATTATCATGTTTTATCCAATATAATATTATAATTTGTAATTATGTGTTCCTAGCATGCTAAATTCAACCTTGATCAATATAATTTTGTTTAATAACACATCAAAACAATGTGATAATTAAAAGATTCAGGGAAGGTATCAACTTGGTCAAGTGGTAAATATCTCATCTGTGAATTCTACCTGAGGCACAATTTAATTTTAACAACATACGACAAGCAGAAGTGTTAGACAAGGCCATTTGTGCTGTACGTGTGAAATCTAAGATGTCACTCGCTAAAGTAATGATTTCATTCAAGCTCCATGGCAAAGCTCTGTAAAGCAATTCTGACTACTACAGACAGAAAAAAGTATCAGTATATTCTGAAAGCACAGGGTGCAAATATTATGGATAGAAGGGTGAAATATTTTCAGATAAAAGAGCATCCAAACTACATAATGAGTATTCAATATTTAACTATGTTATTATTGATAATGATATCCTATGGCAAAATATTGAATATTAAGCTATCGGTATTGATAGCAGTACCACTAAAGCATGCATTATACAGATGGCATAGTATAGTAGTGTTTTTTCGTTAGAAGGTTCTGGGTCACTTGAGCCAAATTAGTTCATCTATTTTGCTATTACCAGTGGGTAACAATAGTTATGATTATAGTCCACATAGCTTAGGCAATGGGCTGAAGTTGGGGCAGTTACAGATCAGTTAGGCTAAAAACAAGTAGAGGAAAGGCTAGTTTTACGGGAGATCATCTGTGTTGCATAACCACAAATGAATAAAAGTTGTCTCCTCCACTTGCAAATTCCTCAGCATTCCCCAATCTATTCCAGTGCAAGAGAATGGGGATTTCTTCTTGTTATGTGTTGCTAACTGCAAAGGGAGGGCAAATTAGTGTACTATGTGATATGGGTTGTGCGAGTGATGTCTCATATACATTTAATTTGGCGCCATTGATGAACGCAGTGATGAGTTCCATTAGTTAAATGAAGGCTCACAATGGACTAAGAAAGAGGGTTATGGGTTCACATACTTAGTTTTAATGGTAAAAAGCTATATATATCTTCAGTCTGCAAATAATTATGTTTGACCCCTTGAATGTAAATTATGTGAGGAACCACAATGCATTGCTACTAGAGTTAGTGCGAATTGATATTCTACTTAGGAGGTCCATTGGACATATTAATAATCTGTGGCAGCTGGATGGTAGTTATGAGACATGCATCATATCTGATGGGATCCACAGCTCTACTTTTGATTTGCCGACCTAGAGCGATGCAACATATGCGTCAAGCCGCAACAATGACATTGTATCAAGCTGCCTAATCAAGATAAGGGCAGTGGATGTCCAGTGGCCACAGATTACTGACTTGGCCATTAAGCGGGAGTCACACACAGCAATCTCGCTAGCGATATCGCTGCTGAGTCACAACTTTTGTGACGTAACAGCGACCTCACCAGCGAGATCGCTGTGTGTGACAGCGATCAGCAAGCGGCCCCCCTGCCGGTATCGCTGATCGCTGTAAGAAACCTCTGGACATTTTTTTGGTTGCTGGTCTCCCGCTGGCCAACACACATCGCTGTGTGTGACAGGCGGGAGACCAGCGATCAGCTGTAAAAAATAGAATTAAAATAAAAAATATTGTTATTCTCACCTTCCGACGTCCCGCACAGCATTCCCGCCTCTCTCCACGCTCCGGTCCCAGTAATCCTTTGCACGAATGACCGCGAGACTTCCCGCTCCCTTCATGACGCCTCGTGGTCATTCTCGCAAAGGATTACTGGGACCGGAGCGTGGAGAGAGGCGGGAATGCTGCGCAGGACGTCGGAAGGTGAGAATAACAATATTTTTTATTTTAATTCTATTTTTTACAGGGATGGCAAGCGATGCCGGGTGCTCAGCATCGCTGTGCTGATTGCTGGTGAAGCTGTTTGTGTGACAGCTCACCAGCGGTCACATAGCGACTTACCGATATCGGTGTCGGTATCGCTGGTAAGTCGCAATGTGTGACTCCAGCTTTAGACCAGGTAGTGTGAATCGATTAACACCAACTCTAATTGCTACCTAAGAAGAACGTGAAATAATGGTGCCAGTTCAATCATTTAGCAAACAAATGTATTCACAGCAAAATGTTTTTTTGCTTTTCAAAATTAAGGCAAAACAGTTTTTTTTGGCTAATTTACTGAAAAATTGGAGCAATGGCTATGACTATATAACCTGGTTCATACCTCCACCTTTTAGGTCTTTGGGGGTAAAGGCAGAAATTTATAGTGCTCACGTCCCACGCTTCATCTGACTATACAGTTTAGATTGCTGTTGGTCAGACATT
This sequence comes from Dendrobates tinctorius, assembly GCF_039654945.1. Lineage (NCBI taxonomy): Eukaryota > Metazoa > Chordata > Amphibia > Anura > Dendrobatidae > Dendrobates > Dendrobates tinctorius. The sequence continues at coordinate 36,747,402 of NW_027361672.1, read as the reverse complement.
TGCTAGGCTAGATAACATTGTGCCTTGCAGTGGTTTGATGACTTTTGCCTGGGTCCGTCACCTCAATCCTGTTTCTCTTAATGGATATATTTGTTATAATGAGGCAGGGATCAAATGGACTCCTTTTGGATTCCTTTATAGTGGTATACTTATTTTCAGATAGGCACAATAACAAAGTTGTTTATATTTTTAAAAAGGATGAAAAAAATATTTTTCTTGGTGAACGTTTACCACAATAGTATCCATCCTGCTGCTTTCTTATTACTTATACTTAGGCTAGGTTTACACATTGACACCTGGTCGCCAAGGTGTGCCCTTGTAAGGTGCCTGGATGAAGTGGTTGTGGATGAGCTGTTGCTCCCGTTCGCTCTGGCACCCTACAGACAAAACATGCCCCAGTATGCTGCTGTGTGTGGGGTGCATCACACTTTCTTGTGACGCATGGGCCTTCATTAGCTCCAGATTTCCATCTTCCACAACCTTCACAGCAAGCAATCCAGGGGACATCAAATTAGTAAAAACAGTCAAACTTCTACTTGGTAACTTATGGTCCTTAAAATCAGACATATAGAATAGGGCTAAATGAAGTACAGTCTTCCCCACAGGTACCGGACATAACTTCAGCCCTAATTCTTGATGTGGGTAGAGCATCTCTCTTGCTAACTCCTCTAGCACTAGGAATTCTTTCCACCACAAGCAGTGCACCTGGATTGCATAACCTCCCACCTTTGAGAGATTGAGTCCATCTTTCCCTGCAGGTCTGCAGGCTTAATGTGCTCAAGGGCCCCGACCTTCATCTCAAGGTTACCAGGCCAACACGTAGATTCGCACTGTAAGGTTCTATGGCAATCCATTGCCCCAAGTGTCAGACTCACATTGTCCCTAGAAACCTATTGCCTATGACCGATGCTGTCACTTTATCACTTTCTCTCCAAAGCCCCTTGACACTTCTTGAATTTGCCAATAAGTCTCAGCTCCCCCTCCCTAATCTAAGCCCGCCATTACAGTAAACCCTACCTAAGCTAAACTGCAGTTCCAGAGGGTTCTGCTCTCAATTAAGATAGATCCATGGAATACATTTAACCATTTGAAGTATCAAGGAGTAGAACATCACCTCCACCACTCCTACATTCCCCTACACTTTAATTATGGTTATCCTCAATCATACTGGACCTTAAAAGAAGAATTAGTGCATATATCATAAAACACTGTAAAAACATTCGGTTGGAGACTTGTCCCGACATCTTCTTCTTCTAAATAGACACCTGGCACTTCTCAGATAAGAGACTCGGAACAGCAAGTGCAACATTCTATAACTTTTAAAATGTCAAAACTTTTCTCAGCATCGGTCCTTCTCTGTAAGGACCCTGGGAGCAAAGTGTCCATGTCCATACTTTTAACAGAGGCTCATAAGCCAACATAACGGTAGCCCCTTTTTTTCTAGGGTCACAGTCCTCAAAAAGTCCCTGGATGATACTATTCCTGAAGAATGAAGCTCAGAAAACACGCAGTCTCTATTATTGTAGATATCAGATCTTCGTGGTTGCATCAGTGCCTAAAAATTCCAGCAAAAAAGGTGACTAAGATGATTCCCTATGAAACTTACAATTTAACAGTCGAACACATTGAGCCCAGACCACCTGCCGTTTCAGGATTTTCGCTTTGCGTTTTGCCTCTTCTCAATGAAGGTGGCCCAGGTGGTGGGGAGGGTGGTCTCTTCCATTTCCAGGGCTGGTCTGGAAAGTTTATGGGCCCAGAATTCTCTTCCCTGGATGTGGCGCTTCCGCATCCCACTTGGGTAGGGCCATAGCTAGTGACCTGGAAATTTTGGACTACTTGTCCCGCTGTGACCCTGTTTCCTTCCATTGTCCCTTACTTTATGAGACCTGAATCTTAAGCTTGCGACTTGACAAGCTTGGTGAGTGCATCTCTCTGCAAGATTCAGCCAGTCCATAGGTTTCCAGGAGATATTGAAAGGCTTCTTCCCACTTTATTAGAGACTCTTCAGGGGCTATTTTCTTCTCTCCACAGTAGTCTCTATCCTTTGAGGTTGGCAAAAACAACTTAGGGTCTTCTATGGCACGCTTCTGCTGGGTGATCATCTGGACTCTTCCCCAGAAAACTTTTTGGCCGCTCTTTTGTATGTCCTCATAGGTGTGAGGACGAACTAGGGCTACCACGTACCAGCCACTTCTTCAGTCACATCACACTTCACAAACTCCACAATATCGCCCAGGTAGAGACTGTGGAGTCCAGATTAGAGATGAGCGAACCGTTCAAGGTTCAGTTTGGTTAGGATAGGTGAACGCCCCGATGATAAAATACATTGAACCTCATTTTGCCATTTGGGGTATCAAGGACTAGAACATCACCTTCACCACTCCTGCACCCTCATTATGTAAAAAAAACACCACTTGTAGTTTTCAAATTGACACTTTTCAGTTTTCACTGCTAATGGCAATTCACTGTATAACCATTTACAAAAGGATTATTTTAGCTGCCGTCACAATGAAAATCATATCAATCTACAGGTTGGCTAAATTTTTGTACCAATAGCTGCTTATGCCCCTACTTATACACATAGATGAGATCTCCACTTAGAAGTCTTTTTTTCAAAGCTAAACATTCCCAATTGTTCCAACCTCACCTCATACGAGACGTCTTCCATCCCTGCCTTTGAATTAACTCTAACTTCCTAATATATGTTTGTAGCACATTTGTGATCCCATTTACAGGGATCTTTGACAGAGTTATTTCTGTCTGGATAAAGTTGTGTTAGTTTGTTCTTTTCCAAAATGGATTGTTGTCTGCTTTGCATGGGTTGTCTAAAATACAAGAATTGCTGATAAATAAGTGGCTTACTAATCTGGATCATAGATGGGGTCGCAGAGTGAAAGAAATTGTTGGGATGAGACAATAACTTTAACATTATTAGGGGATTGAGGCTTATAATATATTTATTTATACAATAAAAAATCATACAGATATAGCTAAAGTTATCATGACTCACAATGCACAATCTTGATACTAACTTGTCACATAAGTTTAACTTACTTGAGAGGACTAAGGTAAAGTAATATTGCACAAGTCATTGACCAATGTTGTATTACACTATCTTGTGGTGTGATATCCCAGTGCTGTGTTATATGAGTCAAGGTAACCTTTGTTAGACCTGTGCATGCAGACTAAGGGCTATGTACTCAGGTTCTGGGGTTAATAGTGTGTAAAGTGTAATGAAATGTTATTTATAACAATTTACTACCAATAAGCCCATTATAACAAGCTTGACCAAATGCTAAATTCCCATGACCCCCTAAATTCCTATTTTGCATCTGTTTTCTCTCAGAAAGGAAATGTAACATCAACTGTTATTCACTGTCCTATTAAGGGAATACAAGAATCCAAGATATCTATAAACAGAAAGATAGTGAGGAAACACTTAGCTAACCTAAATGAATTCAAGTCTCCAGGTCCAGATGAATTACACCCCAGAGTACTGAAGGAGAGAGCAGAAGAAATTTTTGAACCCCTCTCCATAATCTTTGAAAATTCATGGAGAACAGGAGAAGTGCCAGAAGACTGGAGAAGAGCAAATGTTGTTCCTATCTTCAAAAAGGGGAAGAAGGTGGACCCAGGCAACTATAGGCCGGTGAGTCTGACTTCTATACCAGGAAAGATCTTTGAACAAATTATTAAACAACATGTATGTCAATACCTGGATAAGAATGAAGTGATCAAACAGAGTCAGCATGGGTTTATAACTAATAAGTCATGTCAGACTAACTTAATTTCCTTCTATGACGGTATCACTGATTGGGTGGATCAAGGAAATGCTGTAGATATAGTATATCTTGACTTCAGCAAAGCATTTGACAAAGTCTCTCATACAATCCTTATTGAAAAAATGACTAAGTATGGAATGGACAAGGCAACTGTTAGGTGGATTCATAACTGGCTTAGTGATCGGACCCAAAGAGTGGTCGTAAATGGCTGCACATCCAGTTGGAAGAATGTCTCAAGTGGGGTACCACAGGGCTCTGTCCTGGGCCCTGTATTGTTCAACATCTTTATCAATGATTTAGATGAAGGAATTGAGGGTAAACTGATTAAATTTGCTGATGACACAAAGCTAGGAGGGATAGCTAATACTAGAGAAGAGAGAGAGAGGATTCAAAAAGATTTAAATAAACTGGAGAAGTGGGCAGCAACTAACAGAATGGTTTTTAACAGGGAGAAATGCAAAGTACTACATCTGGGCAATAAAAATGAAAAAAGCATATATAGAATGGGAGGAATAGGGCTAAGTGACAGCACATGTGAAAAAGACTTGGGTATACTAATAGATCACAGACTGAATATGAGTCAACAGTGTGATGCAGCAGCAAAAAAGGCAAATGCAATTCTAGGATGTATTAACAGAAGCATACAGTCTAGATCACGTGAAGTCATTATTTCCCTCTACTCCTCTTTGGTCAGACCCCATCTGGAATATTGTGTCCAGTTTTGGGCACCACATTTTAAAAAAGACATCAACAAACTGGAGCAAGTTCAGAAAAGAGCGACCAGAATGGTGACCGGTCTGCAAACCCTGTCTTTTGAGGAAAGGTTGCAGGATTTGGGAATGTTTAGTTTGCAAAAGAGAAGACTGAGAGGAGACTTAATAGCTGTCTACAAATATCTAAAGGGCTGTCACATTGTAGAAGGATCAACTTTATTCTCATTTGCACAAGGAAAGACTAGAAGCAATGGGATGAAACTGAATGGGAGGAGACACAGATTAGATATTAGAAAAAACTTTTTGACAGTTAGAGTGATCAATGAGTGGAACAGGCTGCCACGAGAAGTGGTGAGTTCTCCTTCAATGGAAGTCTTCAAACAGAGGCTGAACAGACATCTGACTGGGATGATTTAGCGAATCCTGCTTTGAGCAGGGGGTTGGACCAGATGGCCCAGGAGGTCCCTTCCAACTCTACGATTCTATGATTCTATGAAATAAAAGTAATTTTAACAGAATTAAGTTTCTCCCCAATGCTGAACTATTTGCTGAAGACTAAATGTACATTTATAGTTACATTTGCCCCCAGCCATATCACATTCCTATGACAGCAAAATTCAGTCATCCCTTGTTGAATTTTCTGTTTATTTTTTTGCATATAAAAATAATCAACATTTGATATTTTTTAATTAGATTTAATACATTATTTTAGAAAATATTAATTAGTGTGATAATTTTATTAAGATGTGTAAGAAAGTTATTAATTTTATTCCAGAGACAAGCACTATGCATAGAAAAAGGAAATCAATTTGCACATCTTTTCTTTAGATTAGTACCAATCATTTTATAAATGTTATTGCTTTTTATGTGTCTCTCTGCTTAATACATAAAATAAAAAAAATAAAGGAAATTATATTACTATGGTTAATATCTACAAATTTATAGAAAAAAACATAATGTGAATGGAACTGGGTCGGTCTGGGCGTCTTGGTCAGATAAGAAGCCCAAGGGCACTTCCAACAGTTTCGATATGAGTATGCCCTACCAAACTCACAAGTCTATAATTACCTGCAGCATACATATAGCTCAGGAGCACAGTCACATAGTTTAGAAATTATGAAGAACTCCATAATTACGATTGTTAATATGTCTGGAATGACATCTTGCATGATCATGCTAATCTATCAAAAATTAATATGTAAGTTTTTGAACAAATGTTACAATTCTCCTAAAGAAAAATTAAAAAAAAAAAAGATCTGGGATAAATAGAGGATGAACAGTGGAATGACATACTACAGATGGTTCCCAAACTATCAGTTAGTGAAGTTTATTCTATGTTCCTGGTTTTTGTGCTCTATTGAGTGTACAGAACGCCTTTGTTTTTGCATGCCATTAGTCCGCAAACCTCACCGCTATTTCAGAGATATAGGGTGGATTCAGGAACCCTTTTGCAAATGATGTGGACGTGTCCATTTGATACAGGCTAATATGCACGCATTCTTGGATACATGTAAGATGTGTTACTGCATGGTTGTGTAAAAGTTGCTGTGGTCAGACATCTTCCAACACCGCTGAAGGTAATTGACAGTTCTCTATCTATGGGAGAGACCTGTCAATCACCTCTTACAGTGTAGAAAAGAGCTGCTTGGGGCCTATTCAGACTAGTCTGGTCTCAGGCTATATTCCCTGATCGGATCATCTAGCTATATTTTCTCAGAGCAAAACCAGAGGAAAAAACAATGAGTGTATATACCCTAATGAAAAGGAATAAATAAAAAAGCAAGTGCATTACATAATTAACATAGGGTACTTGGTAAACACTGTTTTGATCAAAAAAGTATAAAGCTGTCCCACCACGGCAAGGTGTACCCATTTGAGACAGTAACTACACCAATGTTAAAACCTACCTAGTGGTTTCAGAAAACATAATATTAATTTTAATGTTGTAGACTTACTTAAAAAAACATAAAACAGTGTCAATGTTGGGTATGTGTTTAAACCTTAAAACAAATTAATGTGTTGATGATTTTCCATCAGGTTTCCATGTCCTTAATAAAATATGTGTACGAAAAAAGGAAAACCATTATACCTGTATATACTCGAGTATAAGCCGACCTGAGTATAAGCTGACCCCCCTAATTTTGCCACAAAAAAACAGGAAAACTTATTGACTCGAGTATAAGCCTAGATTGGAAAATGCAGCAGCTACTGGTAAATTTCAAAAATAAAACCAGATACCAATAAAAGTAAAATTAATTGAGACATCAGTAGGTTAACTGTTTTGAATATCCATATCGAATCAGAAGCCCCATATAATGCTCCATACAGTTCATAATGGGCCCCATAAGATGCTCCATACAAAATACTCCCCATATAATGCTGCACAAAGGTTAATAATGGCTCCATAAGATGCTCCATAGAATAATATGCCCCATATGCTGCTCCATAAAGGTTATGCCCACATAAGATGCTCCATAGAATAGTCCCCATAAGGTGCTCCATATATTATGCCCCAATGTGCTGCACCATAGATTATGCCCCCATATGCTGCCCCATAAGATGCTCCATAGATTATGCCCCTATATGCTGCCCCCTTAAGATACTCCATAGATTATGTACCCATATGCTGCCCCCATGTGCTGCTCCATAGATTATGCGCCCATATGCTGCCCCCATAAGATGCTCCATAGATTATGCCCCTATATGCTGCCCCCATATGCTGCTCCATAGATTATGCCCCCATATGCTGCCCTCATAAGATGCTCCATAGAATAATATGCCCCATATGCTGCTCCATAAAGGTTATGGCCCCATAAGATGCTCCATAGATTATGCCCCATATGCTGCTCCATAAAGGTTATGCCCACATAAGATGCTCCATAGAATACGCCCCATAAGATGCTCCATAGATTATGCCTCCATATGCTGCCCCCATATGGTTCTCCATATATTATGCCCTCATATGCTGGTCCATAGATTATGCCCCCATATACTGCCCCCATAAGATGCTCCATAGATTATGCCCCTATATGTTGCCCCCATAAGATGTTCCATAGATTATGCCTCCATATGCTGACCCATAAGATGCTCCATATATTATGCCCCCATATGCTGCTCCATAGATTATGCCCCATATGCTACCGTTGCTGCTGCAAATGAAAAAAAATGACATACTCACCTCTCCATCGCTGGGGGCCAGGTGCTGGTGTCGCCGCTGGCTCAGAACCCGGCACCTGAGATATTCACCTGTCCCGGGTCCATCGCTGCTTGCCACTGTCTGCCGCGTCCTCTGTCAGTGACGTTCAGGCATCAGAGGGTGCAGCGCGCACTAACCACGTCATCGCGCACTCTGCTGTCAGAACATTCCTGACAGAGGACGCAGCAGACAGCAGCGAGCAGCGATGGACTGGAGACAGGTGAATATTGCATATACTTACCCCCTCCTGGCGTGGTCTCTGCAGCCCCATTCTCCCACAGTCTCCCTTCCTTCCATCAGCGGTCACATGGTACCACTCAATAAACTCATGAATATGCGCATATTCATGAGTTTAATGAGCGGTACCACGTGACCGCTGAAGGAAGGAAGGGAGACCGTGGGACAAGTAGGGGGGTTGCAGTGATGCGTCGGGGGGTCAGTATGATCTGACAACCCGCTCCCCTTCCCCCACCGACCCCCTGGTGTATATGACTCAAGTATAAGCCGAGAGGGGGACTTTCAGCCCAAAAAAATGGGCTGAAAATCTCGGCTTATACTTGAGTATATATGGTATGTCAGCGGCATCAGTCAGTATCTGTTGCAAAACAAATTAAAACAAATCCGTCGTAGATGATGTGAAAACATGACCTCTGGCAAAAATTTTGTGAAGAGTCGTTATTAATTTCAATAATTGAGAGGTTCTAATTTGGCGAAACCTTTTACATGGCGCCTTAAGTATGATGTTATATGATGCTCATAGGGATTTTCCCTTTTAACATCCTGCATGCCATCAGCATGGGTTTGTTAAAAATAATAGAAATAAGTCCTGCACTGCGACTCCGCCACTGCTTTACTGATTGTTTACCTGCATCAGCAGTGACATTAAGTCAACAGCATTGCACTAAATTACTGTGTCCAGCACAGTGGGGACATCCTGTGCACCAACACCGGGGCCCAGGAGATAGATGGCCAAAAAGGATACAAGTATCCCAAAATCACCACTCAAAGAGGTATGTAGTGTTAAAATAGAATATAAATTTTATTATAAATCACATATTAAAAAACATGAATCAAAAAGTAAACCTGAAACATGTTGGAGGAATCAAAGAGGAAATTAATTAAGTATGAAAAAGTGGCCAAAGTGGAGTAAGGTCAGGCTGCGGGTACTAATAGCCTAGATACAGTGAGGAAAAAAAGTATTTAGTCAGTCACCAATTAGTTCTGCCACTTAAAAAGTTGAAAGATGCCTGTAATTGACATCATAGGTAGACCACAACTATAAGAGACAAAATGAGAAAACAAATCCAGAAAATCACCTTGCCTGACTTGGCAAAATTTATATTTCAAATTATGGTGGAAAATAAGCATTTGGTTATCTAAAAGCATGCAAGATTTCTGTCTCTCACAGACCTGTAACTTCTTTTTTAAGACACTCCTTTGTCCTCCACTCATTAACTGTAGTAATGGCACCTGTTTGAACTTGTTATCAGTGTAAAAGACATCTGTCCACAACCTCAAACAGTCATACTCCAAACTCCACTATGGTGAAGACCAAAGAGCTGTCGAAGGAGACCAGAAACAAAATTGTAGCCCTGCACCAGGTTGGAAAGACTGAGTCTGCAATAGGCAAGCAGCTTGGTGAGATGAAATCAACTGTGCTAGCAATAATAAGAAAATGGAAGACATACAAGACCACTGATAATCTCCCTCCATCTGGGGCTCTACACAAGATATCACCCCATCTCAAAATAATCACAAGAACGGTGAACAAAATTCACAGAACCACACGGGGGACCTTGTGAATGAACTGTATAGAGCTGGGACCACTGTAATAAAGGCTACCATCAGTAACACACTATGCCGCCAGTAACTCAGATCTTACAGTGCCAGATGTGTCCCCTTGCTTAAGCCAGTACATGTCTAGGCTCGTCTGAAGTTCGCTAGAGAACATTTGTATTATCCAGAAGAGTTGGGAGAATGTTATATGGTCTGATGAAACCAAAGTAGAACTGTTTGGTAGAAAAAAAACCTGTGGTGTTTGGAGGAGACAGAATGTTGAGTTGCATCCAAAGAACACCATACCTACTGTAAAGCATGTGGGTGGTAACATCATGCTTTGGGGCTGTTTCTCTGCAAAAGGACCAGGACGACTGATCCATGTACATGAAAGAATGAATGGGGCTATGTATCGTGAGATTTTGAGTGCAAACCTCCTTCCATCAGCAAGGGCATTGAAGATGAAACATGGATGGGTCTTTCAGCATGATAATGATCCCAAGCACACCGCCAGGGCAACAAAGAAGTGGCTTCGTAAGAAGCATATGAAGGTCCTGGAGTGGCCTAGCCAGTCTCCAGATCTCAACCCCATAGAAAACCTTTGGATGGATTTAAAAATCCATGTTGCCCAGAGACAGGTCCAAAACATCACTGCTCTAGTGGAGATCTGCATGTAGGAATGGGCCAACATACCACCAACAGTGTGTGCCAGCCTTGTGAAGACTTAAAGAAAATGTTTGACCTCTGACATTGCCAACAAAGGATATATAACAAAATATTGAGATTGATTGATTAACTTTTGTTAATGATCAAATACTTATTTTCCACTATAATTTGAAAAATTAATTTTGCCAAATCAGACAAGATGATTTTCTGGATTTGTTTTCTCACTTTGACTCTCATAGTTGTGGTCTACCTATGATTTCAATTGCAGGCCTCTCTCATCTTTTTATCTGAGAGAACTTGAACAATTGGTGACTGACTAAATACTTTTTTCCCCACTGTATATATAAATCCTACTTACCATGAATGCCAAAAAATGGTAAATAATTGTATAAATATACAAGTATAGCATCCCGATTGTGTGCAGAATGTTAAAAATGAGGAAGGCCTCTTTATAGAAACAAAAGATTCACCCAATGTAGCCACCTAACATACAATTTAATGATGTATTGCAGTCTTTTTTTAAAATGTCTATAGAGACACAAATTCCCTTTTCCTTCTTTGTATTTCAGTAGACTATAATTGCAAGAATTTGTGTAGAATATCATTAGAACATTTCTTCAATACATACTGAAATATTTGATATTCCAAAAGAGAAAAAGGGATTGTGCCACCTCCCATAAGGCTCTCAGGGTGCTGTGAAACCAACTTGTCTGCATCTTACATTTTGCTGACCACTTTTTCTCCTTGGTATATTTTTATTAGAAACCAGAATACTCTAAACAGTACAGTTAGTCGGTCCAACGGAGTGCGTGACTGGCCAATTATGTTCATTAGTCATATTTTTCATTGGTTGATCAGTGTTTGGCTTGGAGTTGACATGAGGAACAAGATGTAATCTGAAACACAGCAATGTTTACCTCTTGTTTAACAGATATGCTGAGCATGTTTAAACCCAGAGGGAGGGAAAATAAACACTTGAAATGAAGGTACCTGTGTGCACTTCAATCTCTAGGCTGCCTCTTTGGTCTACATCCAAACTCTGAAGGCTTTAACTTGAGTCTTTCAGCAAGGTTATGCCTGTGCACTGTAGATATAGGAGTTTTGTATAACATGTAGCTTATAAATTATGCATACAGTGGAAATCTATTAAAAATAACTATTGATGAAATATATAGATGGTAAAATTCCTGGGAAATGTTCAGACTTGCTAACTTGGTGGATTCAAATGTAGCACGCCTAATGGTCATATGTCGGAGTATAGATGTGATGATCAGATTTCATTAGAGCTATTAGAACCTGTTTGACAGAAGAGTTGATTCATGAATGTCTAGCAGCTCCTTCCACGGAATTCAGAATGTAAATTTCCTTGAAGCCTGAGAGGTGTAAGTAAAAGACACAGAAATTAGAAAGTTTGAAGAGATCAGTTCAAAATTATGACCATATTAAAGCTATTAGAAAAAAACAAAGGCATATGCAAAAACAGATATTTACAAAACAAGGTACAATAGGAAAAATAGATAATAAATATGATACACCTTTATCAGAATAGCTACTGTGACATCGATTGATCTCATGAAATTCCCACAATTACTGTGCAAATCCATAAAACACAAATGACTACCTTATAAAAGCAAAGTACCAGTTGTCATTGTAAAAAGACTTCAATTGCTGCTAATTTCTATGAATTTTGTTTTCTTTGTGGACCTCTAGCACTTATAGTCCTTGAAGTACACTCCTTAACATTGAAATTTCAACACCAAGAAGGAAAATTTGCGGAATTATGGAAGTCACAGGTAATAATTGTTATATGAAGAATGTTCTGCCATGCTGAATGCTCTTGAGCATGCAAATCACTATGATCCGCTGCTGGCAGCTCCTTTTGTGATGTATTCTGCTGTGTCGGTTTCTAGAGTGGACCCTCTGGGTCATGGCACCCACCCACCTAGGGCGAGCTGACCTTGTGAGGACCACCCCCTATACAGGGAGTGTCAGGGGCAGGTCCAAGGGGGTGAGCCACCATGGCTGCTGGAACCAGATGGCCGGCTTATGCAAGACACAAGTGAGTGCCTGGCAACAGGGAAGGTGCAGGATACAAGCAGGGTACAAGACAAGGCAAAGCGTGGTCACAGGGTTTCTCCAGTAAAGCATGGTCTCATGGTTTCGCCAGGTTCAAGACGTAATAGCGAGGACACAGTAATACATAGCAAGGCACGTGCGAGGGCACGCCATGGTCCAAGGCATGGTATGTGCTAGGTGGCATACCAGGGTCCAAGGCATGGTGCCTGCTAGGAGACACACCAGGGTTCAAAGTTCAAGGAAGGGTGCGTGCTTAGGGAACATGCCAGGGTCCAAGGTTCACGGCAGAATGTGTCTTTAGGGAACACGCCAGGGTCCAAGTTTCAAGCTAGGGCCTGGGCATGTTAGTTGGCATGCCAGGGTACAGGCTAGGTGCATTCTAGCGGACACACCAGGGTTCAGGCAAGGCCCTGAGTACTAGGCAGGGTTCTGGCTAGGACCTGTGCGTGCTTAGGGAGCACGAGGAGGAACGACAGGGAGCAGGCAAGGCCTGCATGTGCCAAGAGGCACGAAGTGCACAGTGCAGGGACAGCGTGAGTGGAAGGAAGCACAGATGGCACGACTGGGGCACTGGCAGGCTGGTCGGGCTGAGGCACAGACAGGCGGGCACGGCTAAAGCGGGCATGGCTGAGGCCCAAACAGGCGGACACAGCTAAGTCACTGGCCGGCAAGCACGGCTTTGACACAAGCAGGCGGGCGCGGCTGAGGCACAAACAGGTGGGAAAGGCAAGACCAGGCGTGTGTGTAGGGCACGCGGAGGAACAAGGCAAGGCAAGGCTAGGCAAGGTACAGACAGAGTACAGAGCAAGGAGCGGAATGTAGGCTGAAGCACAGAGCCGGGAACAAGAAAGAGAAACAGAGCGTATGCTAGAGCCCAGAGCTGGGTCAAGGTAGAAACTAGATACAGAGCTAGGAGCGGAACATAGGCTGAAGCACAGAGTCGGGTAAGAGAAAAGAAGCAGAGCTTATGCTAGAGCCCATAGACGGGTCAAGGAAGAAACTTGGTACAGACATAGGAGCGGAACCTAGGCTGAAGCACAGAGCCGGATAAGAGAAAAGAAGTGGAGCGTATGCCAGAGCTCAGAGCCAGGTACAAGGAAGAGCTCTGAGTATGAGACAAGACTTGTGCTAAAGGGGCACAATAGGTCAGAAAACAAAGATATAGCTGAAGGCAGAGAACATGGCCAAAGCACATACATACAGCACGGCGAGGCATAGTACAGAAACAGGGTGGTGCAAAAGAGCACGATAGGACAGAGTATAGGAAAGAAGCATAGCTTGTGCTAAAGGAGCACAATAGAGCAGAGGAAAGGAAAGCCACACAAGGAGAGGTAAAGGACATGAGGCAAAGTACAGGACACCAGACGAAGTACAGGACAAGAGACAAAGTACAGGACACAAGACAAGGTACAGGACACAAGACAGGAACAGGACACAAGATGAAGTACAAGCACAGAGCATGTGCGAAGAAGCACTACAGGGCAGAGTACAGGGGCACAGAATACACACCAAGCAGACACTAAGCAGGTCTAGCAGGGACACAACACGATAATCAGGCCCCTTCCATAGGAAGAGGCGGCCTGATATAGGGCTTGCATACTTGGACTTGTGGCTCAGGTCCTCCAGGATCACAGAGAGGATTTCTGAGTCGGGTCCTCCAGGACCATAGAGAGAAATGCTGAGTCTGATCCTCCAGGACCATAGAGAGGACTGCTAGGTCAGGTCCTCAAGGACCATAGAGAGGATTGCTAGGTCAGGTCCTCCAGAACCATAGAGAGGATTGCTGGACCAGGTCCTCCAGAACCAGAGAGAGGATCGCTGGATCAGGTCCTCCAGAACCGTAGAAAGGATCGCTGGATCAGGTCCTCCAGGACCATAGAGAGAGTCGCTGGAACAGGTACTCCAGGACCATAGAGAGAGTCGCTGGAACAGGTCCTCCAGGACCATAGAGAGATTCGCTGGAACAGGTCCTCCAGAACCATAGAGAGGATCGCTGGATCAGGTCCTCCAGAACCATAGAGGGGATTGCTGGTTCAGGTCCTCCAGAACCATAGAGGGGATTGCTGCATCAAGTCCTCCAGGACCATAGAGAGGAACGCTGGGTCAAGTCCTCCAGGACCATAGTGAGGATCGCTTGATCAGGTCCTCCAGGACCATAGAGAGAATCACCAGATTGGGTCCTCCAGGACCATAGAGAGGAACGCTGAGTCTGGTCCTCCAGGACCATAGAGAGAGTCGCTGGAACAGGTCCTGCAGGACCATAGAGAGGAACTCTGGGTCGGGTTCTTCCAGACCATAGAGAGGAACCGTTGCAGGCAACATGGAGATGAGCGCGCACACGCTCACCGGGCACAGGCAGCAGCTGAAAGATCCAGCACAGGAGATGCGCGTGCACACCAGCAAAGGCACACAGCCACAAGGTGGGACACGAGTGCGCACCAGCAACAGCGAGCAGCCGCAAGGTGAGATGCACGTGCGCACTAGAGGGGGCTCCCGGAGCGGCTGTGAGGGTTCTGCTCTGGTAATCATGCGGCGCAAGCGTCATGACAGGCATGACAGGCATGACAGTGGGAATCATGCAGCACAAGTGGCATGACAGGCATGACAGACATGGCACCTTTGCAATTGCGGATCATTCAGATTCCAGATGTGCACAATGGGAAAGAAGTCTGGAGGCGCTGCAGGTCATGATAGCATATTTAGAGTAGGCCGTGCAGGCTGCTGACAGTTGCTTGAGTAACATGTTGCCTGACTTAGTCATGTTGAAAATAGGCTCCGAGGACACTTTGGAGAAATGACCATACCTCTTGTCCTCTGACTGTATCAATGTAACACCGAGGTGTTGTTGTACCTGAAATGAAGACTACTGGAGTCCAGTTGCAGTAAATTATAAAAACCCACGCTATAATCTTTGGAGTAGGACCCATGTAGTATAACCTCGTAAAGGCTTTGTTATGGAATTGTCCATGTGGTCTCCAAATAATTTCTGGCTCTCATTGTGTCCAAGGCAAAAAGTGGGATTTATCAGTGAAAAGTATAGACCTCAATTCCAGTCTCCATTGCCATATTGCTCTGCACCATGATAGTCTTTGAGAATGGTCAATGAGATACCTGTAGTTGGATGTCTTGCTTGCATGTCAATGTCATGAAAATGCCTTGTGATGGTTTGTATAAACACTGTTCTATGCCTTATTCTTGGTATGTGATGTCCAATTTTACTAAAGAATGGTTCACTATGTGCCATTCTTCTAATCAGATGATCAGTTCATGCAGATGTTTGCTTCTTTATTCCTCTTACTGTTATTCAATTTCGTCATTGTTCTCCCAACCACTGGGACATGCCATGCTGATCATTTCAGCCTACTTTGGCAGTGAACTGCTAGATTGATAAACCAAAGTCTTTCAGTTCAAAGATTCAGTCTCTCTCAGCTTGCAATAATTGACTGCCACAGGCAGGAGGTATCGAGCAATCATTCAACAAGACTTGATCTGATATTGGAGGTTTCATGTGGCTAAAAAATTGCTTTCAATGTGGCTTTTAAGTCTCTTTCACATTTGTCACAGATTGAATCTTTGTGCTTGAAAATGTGATCATTTGCAGATACAGTATATGCGACACCAGCTACCAACTGCTGAGAAAACCATTAATCCCAGTTCCAATGACAATAAAATTGAATGGTGTGCATGCATGACCTCTGCTCCATTCAGATGTGGCTCTGGGATAAGTGGTAGCCCCAGCAGTTGGACCTCCTATGAATACCAAGATTTTTTGGATGCGACAGGCACAAGGTGACTTTTACTTCTGCATCGCAAATCACCCTACAATGAGGTCTTTAGGATTGTGCATGTATTTCTTATTCAGCTGCTGACATCTTCAGACTGTGTCTTGCCATGGTTTGTGAGATACTGGGACATTTTAACTTCGTGATGAAGAAGACAGACAAGTTTACAAAAACAAACTCTGTACAGCGGGACAAAGGTTCTCACTTGACGGTTGTTTGAGGTGGTACATTACTTGTGTAGGACATTGTAAGAAAATAAAAGACTATACTGAGGGCCTCCATCCTCCCACTACAGGGCCACATGGATTGATGTGTTGCATTGTGACCACTGCACCCAAACTGCACTCTGTGATCTGTGTAAGGGAGCTATTCCAGCTACCACCTTATGGACATGGCCCAGCGTGGCTGCTCCATATTTAGTCACCTCCAGGTCTTTTTAACACTTACCGACTTGCTAAAATTCACTTCCATTAGGTGTCCCACCTTGCCTGCTAAGAGGATAGACTGCTTCCACTGTAACTTGCTTGCTTGAAATATGCTACCTTGCAGTTCTGCTCTTCACACACCCGATGTTGACCTGAAATGACCAAGAAGAGTGTCCACTTCTCTCTAGCTCAACCAACACTAACTGTAAAAACAGAAACTAACCCCTAGTACCCATTTACTCCTCGCCAACTATGGGCTCGCCATACAGTTAACTCTGTCCACCCCTGTCTAACAAGAAACTGCTGCATACACGAAGATAAACGCACAACAACACACAGGGACATTAGATATAATGAGAGGGTCTTCAGAGAAGTTGTTCAGACATTGTCACTACTTTTACAATTTCATGTAAAATCCAAGAAAGCTCTGTGTGCCTGTGTATCAAATTAGAATAATTTACATACAGTAGAGACCCAAGAAGTGTGTTGCTGTTTTACATCTCTGTACAAAAGCATTTGCACTGTCCTAATGAAGGCAGGAGCATAGGGGCTAAACAATGGGACTGACTGCTAGCAGTTCTATACTGTATAAGGCCACAAACATCTCACTGCTTTATCACAGTGATTTATGGTATATAGCTCAGCTATCGCAGTTTTGATACATCTCAGGTCTACTTACAGATATGACAAAGCTTTATACTGTACTTACACTTTTATACATATAGACCAGCATTCATTAAATCATACCAATATTGGAATAATATGAAATTCTTGTTTTTCTTCATATGAATAAATGCTTTAAGATTGTAATCAATATAAGAAAACAAGTTCACTATTTCTTAAATGCTGTATCTATGTTGAGACAACATTTACTTCACATTTGATAACATCAAAATTATTCTTTCTGTATATTTGTTTTCCTTAAATTTTGGCAAGTCTCCCAGCAGTCCATTGAAAATATAATAAAGATAATATTACTAGATATTTCTGACAGATTTGCATGACATGGTGTTTACTACAAAGTGGCAATTTAGTAAAATGTAAGTACATATAGTACTGAGGGACTTTTTCTAGTGTGGGTACAATCAGTCATTTTATTAATATGATTTTTATTTAAAAAACGAAAATACAATGGGCAAATTGAAGGCGAAAATTACAATATGTTAAGAATTTCTTACATTTTTGCCATTCTCACATAACATGAACTGGTGCCTTAAAATACATATGATATGTATATACTAGACTCCTATTCTCAAAAATGTTGGAAAACATAAAGAAAACAAGAATGCAATGACAGCAACATGTCTCAAAAACGTTGGGGCAAGGTCATGTAATGTCCATTAATTTCACAACAGTCTGTAAACATCTGTAAAAAGAGAAGACGAATTGCTGAAGATTTGGGAGAGAAATGATGTCCTATTCTTGTCTGATGTAGGATTCTAAGTAGAGATGAGCAAATATTTCAATGTTTGGCTCGGATTATGTTCGCTTAATTTGTAATATTCGCTGATTAATTTGTCAAATATTCGCCGATCATTAGGGATGAGCGATATTGCCCGATATCGTATCGGAATTCTGATTTCCGATATTGAAAAAATATCGGATATCGGAATTTCCGATTTCTGATATCAATGCAAGTCAATGGGAGAAAAAAATAGGAATTACAAAATGACCACTACAGTGCTATATAATGGATAAAATGGAGGGGAAACACCTCAGGATAATGGGGAAGGAGTTTGCAGAGGCAGAGGAGCAAAAAATCGCTAGAAAATGCACAGAGTGAAAGCTGTAGCAGGAAAACTGGTCGCCATCTTCTTAACAGTGGTGTTTTTTCTTTGGGTTAGGATTAGTTGGGGTAGGGTTAGGGTTTATGGTTAGTAGGGTAAGGGTTAGGGTAACGGTTAGGGGTTAGGGATAGTTAGGGTTAGTGATTTTACATTATTAAATTAAAACTGCCGGTGGTGGTGTCAATATGCCCTTTGACTGACATGTGTCCGCGTTCAGCTCACCTTGCTTTGCAGGGAGTTTCCAGGAACACAACGTGGAGGAACGGATACACTCCCTTTAAACCATGCTTAGTCTTCTTCTGCTGATTATATTACTGTTATTCAGTAATTCTGCATATTGATATTCTGCTTTTGGTTCATGTACATCTGCTCCTACTGCTTCCTAAACCTCTGTCTATGGTTATCTTACTATTTTCGCTGGTCGCAGAATGTCCCAAACCCAGAGGAAATACGCAGAAGTAACAGTAGGCACAGAAACTTGAGATAACCAGCTGGTGAGTCTGGAACCCGTATAGGCAGCAGAAATTAGCATAAGAGCCAATGGAACTAACGGGCACCAGCTGACGTTACCGGCGGCCGATAACTAAGCAGGAGGTAACCTGTGCCAGAATGCACTACCAAGGACCAGCAGACGTTACTGGAACTCGGATACCACAAAGGAGGGACCTAAGCCATTGTCTCAACTGAGAACCAGCTGACGTTACTGGAACCCAGATAAGCAGCAGAAGGTAAAAGTGCCAGTGGCTGTACTGGGCAACAGCTGACATTACTGTAGCCCGGATACCACAATGTAGTAGTGACATAAGCCAAAAGCACAGCCGAGAAGCCCAAAAAACCCCCACAAAGACCCAAGTTCAAGAGCAAAAAGACAGGAGTCCGGGGACATCTCCATCTGTCTTCTTGTCTTGGGTCTTCTGCATCTGTCTTCCTGTCTTGGGTCTTCTACCGGAGTAATGTCTTCTTGGCAGAAGGTGCAAGAGCCACATTTGCCCCCGCAACCCGGACACAGTCTTCTTTACTCCGCAGTCACAGCAGGGGAGGAGGAGGGCCTACTGGCACTGTCGAGACCAGCCTTGAGCGCCAGGTCCTGGAGTCCACGTAGGGGGCTCCTACACTGCAGACACCACGAATAACAGCAAACTGAGCCGGAATGATGTACGGCTGGGGCGTGGAACAGTGCGGCGGACACAACCGTGTAACGGCAAGTGTTGTCGAAACACAGTCTGGAGCAGGAGGTACCCGTGCCCTTGGGCACTCCCGAGAACCAGCTGGCGATTTTGAAACTCGGTTTACCCCTCGGGGGAGGCACCTGTGTCCGCACTTCACTGCCAGGAAACAGCCGGCGTGGCTGGATCTCGTCTCTTGTGCTTCTGCCTATAGGTGTTTGGCATCTGTCATCCTTTTTTTCCACTTTGGTCTAACGAGGTACAGCTGGTGTTACTATTGCCCAGAAACACAACATGCTGTGAAAGTGGCAGTCACGGAAATGGGCACTAGCTGGCGGTCCTAGAGCCCAGAAACACGGCATGCTGTGAAATCAGCAGTCATGGAAATGGGCACTAGCTGGCGGTACTAGAGCCCATGAAAAACAATATGAGGTGAAAGCGTCAGTCACAGAACCAGGTGCTAGATGTTGGTAGTAGATGACGCTGTGTGCAACATAGGCACATGACAGAGCATGCATACTGCTACCAACCATTAATGTAACCTGTCTACTCTGGCCCAGGGCAGCAAAAGTCACCAGAAATCCAGGCCTGGTTCATTTTTAGGAATCTAAGCCGGTCCACATTTGCAGTGGATAGTCTGGTACGTTGGTCTGTTAGTACATTGCCAGCTGCACTAAAGACATGTTCAGAAATCACACTGGCACCAGGACAAGCCAGGACCTCCAAGGCATACTGGCTAAGCTCAGGCCATGTATCCAACTTGGAGACCCAAAACTTGAAGGGGGCAGATCCATCCTGAAGCACACTGACAGGGGTGGAGAGGTATTGTGCCACCATGTCACGGTAACGTTGCCTCCTAGTGCGTTGCACTGTCTGTGCTGATGGTGCCCGAACTGTTTGCGGGTTCAGAAACCGTTGAAACAGGTAGGGTATACTGAACCTGTCAGTAGCAGATGTACTGCTTCTGCTACCGGCTTCTGAACGGATTCCGCTGGATCCAGGACGTACTGAGGTGCCTGCTAGTGCACGCGCATCACTGCTATGCAGTGGAAAAGAGTACATGAGTGAATTAACCAGTGGTAATGGTTGGTACTCCTGCATTTTACGCGCCCGGTTCAACTGTGTAATTAGGCTTTGAAGGCTGTCCCGGTAACGTGGATCTAAGAGGGTGGCTACCCAGTAGTCATTTGTGTGGAGAATACGAGCCACGTGTGGGTCGTTTCTCAGACACTGCAGCATGAAGTCACTCATGTGCTGAAGGCTGCCAACTGGCCATGCATCACTGTCACCAGCTGGAGGAATGTGCTTTGGCTGCTCTGCATCACCCCATCCACGCTCTAGCTGGTGACTACTAGTAGAGCGCTGTGTACTTTCCTCCTCTGGCTCATCCTCATAGTCCTCCTCATCCTCCTCGCTTGCTGTGTCCTGCCTTGACCTTTGTGAGGCACCCACAGACCTTTGTACCAACCGGGCCGATGAAGATTGCCTGGTTAGTGCAAGTGTCACATCATACTCCTCCTCCTCCAGAGAAACCTCATCCCTTAGTCCTTTAAGTGATGATTCTATAAGGCATATAAGGGGAATAGTCAGGCTGAGTAGGGCAGCATCCGTGCTCACCATCAGAGTGGAGTCCTCGAAGCACTTCAAAATGGTGCATACGTCCTTCATGGATGCTCACTCTGTGGTTGTAAAGTGGGAGGGCTGAGATGTGTGTCGCCTACTTTGCGCCTGCTGCAGCTGCAACTCCATAATTGCAGGTTGCTGCTCACACAACCTCCGCAGCATATGCAAAGTCAAATTCCACCTGGTGGGGAGGTCAACAATGATGCGGTGCTCGGGCAGGCCCAATCTGCGCTGCAAGGCTGAAAGGCGCGATGCAGCCATGCTTGAACGCCGCAAATGAGAGCACTCGTATCTGACTTTGTGCAGCAGCTCCTCAAGGTCAGGATAGTTCCTAAGGAAACTCTGCACCACCAAGTTTAGGACATGGGCAAGGCATGGAATGTGAGTCAGACCACCTAGGCCCAGAGCCGCGACCATTTTTCAGCCGTTGTCACACACCACCATACCTGGCTGGAGGTTGAGTGGCGCAAGCCACATGTCCCTCTGCTCCTTGAGCGTGTTCCACAGCTCGGTTGCGGTCTGGCTAACATCACCCAGATAAACCGATTTCAACACGGCCTGTTGATGTTTGGCCGATGCAGTGCTGAAATCAGTTGTTGTGGTACGTCTGGGTGCAGGCGAGTCTGACGAGGAGTCAATTTGTACGGAGGAGAGGCCTGCAATTCGTGGAGTTGGCAGGACCCGAGCACTTGCACTGTCTACTTCAGTTCCAGGCTCAACTACATTTACCCAATGGGCGGTGATGGAAATGTAGCATCTCTGGCCATGTTGACTGGTCCACGCGTCGGTGGTCAGGTGGACCTTGCTACTAACTGCATTTTGTAGCACTTGCTTAATTTTACGCTCCACATGCTGTTGCGGAGTGGAGACGGCTTGCCTGCTGAAGTAGAAGCGGCAGGGAATGCTGCATTGTGGGATTGCATATCGATAAAGGCTGGCTTCCTCACCAACCAGAATGGTAGCATTTCCACTGCAAGCAGTTTGGCAATGCGAGAATTCATGCCCTGTGCTCGTGGGTGGTTTGCCGAGTACGGGCGCCTTTTCTCCCACACCTGTGTGACAGATGGCTGCACACTGGATTGGGAGTGTGAGGATGCCAGCGATTGGGATGCTGATGCTGACGAAGTACAGACAGTGTGCTGCCGTACAACACTGCCTGCAGATGCACCCTGGCATTCTGGCGAGGAAGCGGGAGCAGCTGTTTGCGAGCTGGAGTAAGAGGTGGCCACTGTGGCTGAAGAGGTGGAAGGTGGGGAACCAGCTGCAGGTGGTGAATCATCTTGGGTGTGATGCTGCCACTCCACAGGGTGCCTCTTCCTGACATGCGTCAACATATTGGTGGTATTAAGGTTGCTGACGTTCTTCCCTCTCTGCACAGTTTGTCGACAAAGCTTGCATCTGACTACTGTAACCTCATCTGCAACTTGGTTGAAAAAGGCCCATGCACCACAACTCTTGGGCGCACCCCTTGTGTTCTTTAAAAGAGCCCTGCTCCTAACGGGTGCTGAAGTTGAGGGAGCCGACAACCAATTTTTCCCTCTTCCTCTCCCACGTGGACGGCCACGCTGTGCCACACCTGCAAGCTCTTCCTCTGAGCTATCCCCACTTGCTTGCTGCCCCTCAGCATGCCATGATGGGTCAAGGACCTCGTCATCCAATACACTTTCGTAAGCAGAAACTGGCAGCTGAATTTCATCATCATCTGCTGACTGGGGTCTGGTCACTGTGGGCACTGGCCCACCCTCCATTTCTTCCTCAGACGGACACAGTGGTTGCGCATCTGTGCACACTACCTCTTCTTCAGCTGCTGGGATGCTGTCTGGATGGCATACAGATTCCAAGCCAACAGATTCTGAGAAGAGGATTAAGGTTGGCTCCTGGCCCTCTGAATGTCTGGGCAATTTAGTGGGCGGTGAAGAAGCAGATGGGTGCTGCTCTTCAGTGGCCTGACCTGATGTGGTGGAGAGGTCCTGTTTGGATGCTGTGCTCATTGAGGTGGATTCCTCAGCTGCCATCCAACCAACAACGGTTTCTACTTGATCCTCTCTTATCAGCCTATGGCCCTGCGCTCCTAACAAGCTGCGCATAAATGACTGCTGCCGGGTGAAAGTAGGTGCTGAGTGACTTGGGCCTGCTGCTTGCTCTCGATGTGCACCATGTCTAGCTGCTGATGCACCTCTTCCGCGGCCGCCGCGGGGACGTCCCTTGCTCCCTGCCTTCTTCATCTCTATCGATGGATTCAGATCAGCAAGAAAGTAATTATTAGGAATTAGTGTGCTTATTCCTGTAGGACTACAAACAGATATAAGAAACACTAATGGCACAGTATGATGATGGTGTGTCTGCTACACTTTATTTGAATCTAGTGTGGCCTACACAAAGAGTAACGTGTGTTTGTGGTATTGGTGTACACGTTACGGTCAGATGTCACAGCGCAGTAAATGACACTGCTGTGATACCAAAAAAAATTGATTCTCCGGGACTGGGCCAGGTGCTGTGTGGCACCAGCCACAGAGGTTGTTTGGGTCCCTCACAGCACAATCCCTATATAGTGTTTAACTTTTAGGAAAAAATAGGGGAAGGGGATTTAAGGGATGAAAAGAAAAGGCAGTGAGACTCACACCACACAGTGCTGCAGCAAGAGGAGCTGCAGCAGCTGCAGTGAATGTGCTCTGCACTGTCTCACTAAGCACCTCACTGAGAGCCTACACAGCACAAAAGTTGAAACTGAGCGGGTTCAGTGAGGAAAAAGACTGCTTCTGTAACACACATGGGCTGCTACAGTCGCTGAAAAACAATTTCTATTAGATCCGAGATCTCTCCCTATCTCCAACAGCAACCTATCCCTATCTGCTTTCACAGTAGAGCGAGGCTAAAGTGGCAGGCGCAGCCTTTTATACTGCCTGATCACACCATCCAGCCAGCCAATCGCAGCGCAGCCCCTAGCTAGCAAGTTTGGACGCCTCCTACCAAGCTTAGGGGAGTTACACAATGTTGTCAGCAATTCTTCAGCTCCTGATTGGCTCCACGGAGTGCTCAGAGGATGAAGGATTATGGGATTTCCGATTTCCGATGTGAAAAAAATATCAGAATCGGAAATCGGAATTAAGATATCCCAAATATCGGGCCGATTTCTGATATTTCAATATCGGAAAGCTCATCCCTACTGATCATTACCGAACACCATTCACCTCTTGGGAGGCAAACACAAACGCATGAACAACACCTTATAACGGCCCCAAATGCTGCCAAAACACATCAAATGAAGGACAGACACCAGGAAAGTGGCCTCAATTCACCCACAGTACAGATTTTAGCATGACACTGCAGCAATCAGACAGGCATGAGGTATCAGGGTCTGGGACAGCATATACAGCTTTCAATTGAACGTCACAGTAAGACGAGGTGGGTGAGGGATCTGTTATGAATGAGTCACCGTAGGAGGCAAAAACAGAAATACTAGCTAAGTCCAGAAAACCAGAGAAGTTGGCAGCTATCGGATTACAGACCCCTGAACCTATCAACAACAAATAGCAGTAGCCGTGGGGGGTTCCTACGGTGCCCTAGACCCCTCGATCACAGCCGGAGAACTACATAGCCTAAAGACAGAAAGGGAAATCTAAACTGCCCCAGAGCAGACCCCAAAGCAATAGGCAGCCCCCAACATATAATGACGGTGAAGCAAGATGAAAAAACACTCACACAGATAGAAAGATAGGCTGAGCAAACGATGGGGCCCAAGCTAACTACAAAGGACAGGATAGAAAAGCTGCTGTCTGTAATCCGCCAAAACCCTATCAAAAGAGCCAACAGCTGATAGGGAAAAAAACACTGAAGACGCTAGGCTTCAAAAAGACTATATCAGTACTCAGGTATTTTCTGAAGGCAGAGCAAAAAGGAATTCAGCACACCCCAGCAGGGAATGGCCGAAATCCAGAAAAACAAGGAAAAACAAAACCAAAACACAAATGCAAAAAACAGAGCAGAAAACTTAGCTTTTGAGGAGCAGGGATCAGACTGGTCTCCTAGAATCCCTCAGAGAGATCACCAGCAAGGCAGAAGGGCGTCGGCTGCCTTATATCCAGTCAGCAACTCCCTTCACCCAGTCATCATCATCCTGCCCAGATGCTTGGTAATCAGCCTCGCTACCTTCCTTCACCAGAAGAGGGAGTTCATCAGACCTCAATGGTGAAGGGGAAAATGAACTCACAACAGTACCTTCCCCTTGAGGAGGGGTCACCGAACCCTTATCCACGCCACCAGGGCGATCAGGGTGAGCCCGATGAAAGGCACGCACCAATCTTTTGGCATGAATATCAGAAGCAGAGACCCAGGAATTATCCTCCTGAGCATAACCCTTCCACTTAACCAAATACTGGAGTCTACGTCTAGCCAGACGGGAATCCAGTATCTTCTCTAACTCATATTCCATGTTACCTTCAACCAATACAGGGTCCGGAGGTGCCACCCCAGGAACTACTGGTTCAACAAACCTCTTCAACAAGGACTTATGAAACACATTATGGATTTTAAATGTGACAGGAAGAGCCAAACGAAAAGAGACCGGATTAATAATCTCCAAAATTTTGTAAGGTCCAATAAATCTAGGCTTAAACTTAGGAGAAGCCACCTTCATAGCGATATTTTTTGATGATAACCATCCATATTACCTTAAACTGGGGACCAATGGTCCTATGTCGGTTGGAAAACCGCTGGGCCTTTTCCTGGGAGAGAGATAACTTATCCACCACTTGGTCCCAGATCTGGTGCATTCTCTCCACCACAGTGTCAACACCTGGGCAGGCAGAAGGCTCCACCTGCCCTGAAGAAAATCGAGGATGAAACCCAAAGTTGCAAAAAAAGGTGACATCAATGTGGCAGAACTAGCTCTATTATTTAACACTAGAACTACTGATGGAGTCATTTTGACTCCTTTCATTTTTTATTTCTCTTCTGTGACTACATTTTTCAGAATTCCGGCTTGAAACTCGGTGACTTTTCCTCAAATATGATGTGAAAAAAGATTTTGTGAGAATAAATAATTTTGGTGAAAAATTTGCGGGTTTTTTTCAAAATTTACCAAGAACTACTGAAGGGAGTCATTTTGACTCCCTACTATATTTTGAGGTCCTTTTGTCACTAAATGTTGCTATAAAGTTTTGTGCATAATTTTTTCACTCTGTCTTATTTACCCTGATGTTCATATAGATGTAGTTCAATTTACATGTCAACTTTTCACATTTTCCTTGTGTTTTACCTGCTTGTATTACTGTGTAATACTGAACAAAATAGCTTGTTTACTCTAGGCTCTTATCTTATCAGATTTGATGAGAAATCTACTCGATCGGAGAGACTGCAAACGGACAAGTTTGCTCTATTTTCTACTGTGTGGGACAGGTTTATTGAAAATTGTATTGCGTGTTACAAACCTGGCCTATACATAACGGTGGATGAGCAACTTTTCCCAAGCAAAACTAGGTGTCCATTCACGCAGTACATGCCTTCCAAACCAGATAAATATGGCCACGAATATTGGCTAGCTGTTGATAAGGAGAGCAAATATCTGGCAAATGGCTTACCTTATCTAGGCAAAAGATGACACACGCCGTGCTGAGGACCGTTTAGCTGACCATGTGGTAATGAAGTTATTGGACCCGTTTTTGAAAAAAGGTCGCAATGTTACAACCGATAATTATTTTACTTCAGTAAAATTAGCTAAACAGCTAAAAAGCAAAGGAACAACCATCATGGGAACACTGAACAAGATAAGGCGAGAAGTGCCTAAAGAAATAAAATCCATGAAAGAGGAATTGTACAACACTAAAATGTTTAGAAATGAAGACAATTTTACACTTACAGTATATCAAGGAAAGCCCAACAAAAATGTTGTCATTTTGAGTTCCGTCCATCCAGATGTTGTTGTTGCGTCTGATTCCGCTAAAAAAACTCCAGAAACGGTAAAGTTTTACAATGAAACAAAATATGGAGTAGATGTAGTGGATCAGATGGCACGAAAATATACCACACGAACATGCACAAGGAGATGGCCTGTTCATGCATTTGAAAATGCCTTAGACTTTGCGGGTATAAATGCATGGATAATATTCAAGGAGATTACCCACCAAAAAATGTCACGCAAGGCATTTTTGCAAACGCTTGTGAGAGAGTTGAGTGGTCCTTATGTCACAGATAGGGAAAAGGGTTCCGCGTCCCAAGTTTCTACATGCTCAGAAGTGATGGTTCAAACAAAATTTTGCCAGATCAAAGAAAAGTGCAAGAAAAATAGATCTGTCGGCAATTGTAAGACTTGTGGTAAGTCTTTGTGTGGGCAATGTACTGCCATAAATCAAAGGCAATGCCTAAAATGCGAAACACCAAATGTTTAGAAGGTGAATTCTGCGCCATATTTTCATTTTTATGCTCCTCCACCTACATTTTCTCTGCTTTTTGTTCTTCAGTTGTTGTTTATATGTGTGCACTTGAATAAAAAAAAAGTTTGAAAAACATCTATTATAATTATTGTTATTTTCTGTAGAAAAATAAGAAAAGCAGAAAAAAAACAATCAAAAGCATTACTGTTGGATCTCACAATAATAATACATTACAAAAAATATAATTATTAATAAATAACCACAAATGAAACTCTAAAAATAAACGAAAACAAGCAAGGAGTCAAAATGACTCCTTTCAGTAGTTCTAGGCGGGGTCACGAGTCCAGTAGTCCTAGTGTTAAAGCGAATTCGGCCAAGGGCAAAAATGAAACCCAATCATCCTGATCAGCGGAAGTAAAACATCTCAAATACGACTCCAAGGTCTGGTTTGTTCTCTCTGTCTGCCCATTGGTCTGAGGGTGAAAAGCAGAGGAGAAGGACAACTGAATTCTCAGCTTGGAACAGAAAGTCCTCCAAAATCTAGACACAAACTGAACTCCTCTGTCAGACACAATGTTCTCAGGAATCCCGTGCAAACGAACCACCTGTTGCAAAAACAAGGGCACCAACTCAGAGGAAGATGGCAACTTAGGGAGTGGTACAAGATGAACCATCTTAGAGAACCTATCACAAATCACCCAAATAACAGTCATTCTCTGAGAGACAGGCATATCAGAGATGAAATCCATTGAAATATGGGTCCATGGCCTCCTGGGGACCGGCAAAGGCATCAACAACCCACTAGAGCGAGAACAAGGTTTAGACCGGGAGCAAGTCCCACAGGACTGCACAAAATTCCTGACATCACGAGACAAGGCGGGCCACCAAAAAGACCGACTCACCAGATCTCTAGTACCAAAAATACCTGGATGACCAGCCAATGCAGAGCAATGAACTTCAGACATCACTCTCTTCTTCCACTGGTCAGGAACCTACAACTTCCCACTGAGACAACGCTCAGGTTTGTCCTCCTGGAACTCTTCCAGAGCACGTCTCAAATCGGGCGATATGGCAGAAAGAACTACCCCTTCGCCTAAGATGGTAGCAGGCTTGGTCACCGCAGGAGAATCAGCAAAGAAGCTCCTAGAGAGAGCGTCAGCCTTGACATTCTTACTGCCAGGAAGAAAAGAGACCACAAAATCAAAACGTGTAAAAAACAAGGCCCACCTAGCCTGTCTAGGGTTCAAGCGTTTGGCCGACTCCAGGTAAATCAAATTCTTGTGGTCAGTGAGGACCACGACTTGATGTTTAGCTCCCTCCAACCAATGTCTCCACTCCTCAAATGCCCATTTCATGGCTAACAGTTCCCGATTCCCCACATCATAGTTACGTTCAGATGGAGAGAACTTTCGGGAAAAGAAAGCACAGGGATTCATTTTAGATGTTACAGGATCCTTTTGGGACAAAACAGCTCCTGCACCAATCTCAGAGGCGTCCACCTCTACCTGGAACGGGAGTGAGACATCAGGTTGCCGCAAAACCGGGGCAGAAGTGAATCTTTGCTTCAGCTCCTGAAAGGAAGAAACAGCCTCCGGAGACCAATTCAACACATCAGCACCCTTCTTAGTCAGATCAGTCAATGGCTTGGCAATACTAGAAATTTTTGCTATAAATTTCCGATAAAAATTAGCAAAACCCAAAAACTTCTGGAGGGCCTTCAAAGAAGTGGGCTGAACCCAATCATAAATGGCCTGTACCTTGGCCGGGTCCATTTCAATAGTTGACGGAGACAAAATAAATCCCAAAAATGAAATCCTCTGTACCCCAAAAAGGCATTTCAATCCTTTGACATACAGGGAATTCTCCCTCAAGATCCGAAACACAGTCCGAACATGTTCCACATGAGAATCCCAATCCTTGGAGAAGATCAAAATATCATCCAGATAGATAATCAAAAATTTATCCACAAAGTCTCGGAAAATATCGTTCATGAAGCACTGGAAGACAGAAGGGGCATTAGTGAGCCCAAAAGGCATCACCAGGTACTCAAAATGTCCCTCCGGAGTATTAAACGCCGTCTTCCATTCATCCTCATGCTTAATGCGGATAAGATTATACGCTCCCCTGAGGTCAAGCTTTGTAAACCAGCAAGCACCTTTAACTCTGGAGAATAGATCCGAAATCAGGGGTAACGGATACTGATATTTAATAGTAATTTTGTTGAGGGCACGAGAATCAATACAAGGCCTTAATGAACCATCCTTTTTGGCCATGAAAAAAAAACCAGCACCTAAGGGTGAAGAGGATGGTCTAATATGACCTTTCTCCAACGCCTCCTTAATATAGGATCGCATAGCCTCGTGCTCGGGTACAGATAAATTGAAGAGCCGACCCTTGGGAAATTTACACCCCGGGCTCAGTTCAATTGCACAGTCATAACTCCTATGAGGAGGCAAAGACGCAGGCTCATTCTCACTAAATACATCATAAAAATCCGCCAAATAGTCAGTAACATCATGCGACTGAGGTGAGGTGGAAAAAACCAGAGCCTCACTAAGGGCACACCGACAACCCCAACTCACCACAGACACAGATTTCCAATCCAAAACCGGATTATGAATTTGCAACCAGGGAAACCCCAGAACAATGGTATCATGCAAATTATGCAACACCAAAAATCTGCAATTTTCTTGATGGTCTGGGGCGACCCGCATTACCACCTGGGTCCAAAACTGAGGTTTATTTTTCACCAAAGGAGTAGCATCAATCCCCCTCAAAGGGATAGGAGTCCGCAGAGGTGTCATCGGAAATCCACAACGTTTAGCAAAATCCAAGTCCATTAGGTTCAGGGCTGCTCCCGAATCCACAAAAGCCTTGGCGGAAAATGTGGACAGGGAGCAGATCAGAGTAATTGCTAGAAGAAACTTAGGTTGAACACCACCCACAGAAAACGTGTGTGCAAAACGTTTCTCTCGTTTAGGACAGACAGAAATAATATGCGAGGCATCTCCACAAAAAAAACACAGCTTATTACGCCTTCTGAACTCCTGACGTTGCTCTCTGGACAAAACTCTATCACATTGCATAGGTTCAGACACTTGTTACACAGGTGGCAACACCTCTCGTGCAGTCCTGCGTTCACGTAAACGCCGATCAACCTGAATGGCTAATGACATAGAATCGTCAAAACCAGAGGGAATAGGAAATCCCACCATAGTATCTTTTACGGCTTCTGACAAACCCTTCCGAAAGAGAGCTGCCAAGGCATTATCATTCCAGGTAGTAAGGACCGCCCACTTTCGGAATTTTTGACAGTACAATTCTGCAGAATCTCGACCCTGGCTCAATGCCAACAGGGTCTTTTCAGCCTGATCAATAGCATTAGGTTCGTCATACAACAACCCCAAGGCTTGAAAAAATGCGTTCACATTAGTCAAAATAGGATCATCTGGTTTCAAAGAAAACGCCCAATCCTGGGGATCGCCACGCAGCAAAGAGATGACAATTTTAACCTGCTGCGCGGAGCTCCCTGACGAGTTAGGCTTCAAGGCAAAAAATAATTTACAATTATTTTTGAAATTCAAAAATTTAGACCGATCCCCAAAAACACATCAGGAGTAGGGATCTTTGGTTAAGCAGCATGTGAATGAGCAAGGTAGGTGGAAATTCCCCTCGCTTCTGCAGCGAGCTGCTCCACATGATCAGACAATTGCTTTATCTCCATTGAGAGAAAAAAAAATTCCCCCTACGGCCTCAGAGATTTTTTTTTTTTACACAATTCTTTCCTGCTATTGAGTACCCTAGGATCTGCGGTATGGCTGGTGATTCTGTTATGGATGAGTCACCGTAGGAGGCAAAAACAGAAATACTAGCTAAGTCCAGAAAACCAGAGAAGTTGGCAGCTATCGCATTACAGACCCCTGAACCTATCAACAACAAATAGCAGTAGCCATGGGGGGTTCCTACGGTGCCCTAGACCCCTCGATCACAGCCGGAGAACTACATAGCCTAAAGACAGAAAGGGAAATCTAAACTGCCCCAGAGCAGACCCCAAAGCAATAGGCAGCCCCCAACATATAATGACGGTGAAGCAAGATGAAAAAACACTCACACAGATAGAAAGATAGGCTGAGCAAGCGATGGGGCCCAAGCTAACTACAATGGACAGGATAGAAAAGCTGCTGTCTGTAATCCGCCAAAACCCTATCAAAAGAGCCAACAGCTGATAGGGAAAAAAACACTGAAGATGCTAGGCTTCAAAAAGACTATATCAGTACTCAGGTATTTTCTGAAGACAGAGCAAAAAGGAATTCAGCACACCCCAGCAGAGAATGGCAGAAATCCAGATAAGCAAGGAAAAACAAAACCAAAACACAAATGCAAAAAACAGAGCAGAAAACTTAGCTTTTGAGGAGCAGGAATCAGACTGGTCTCCTAGAATCCCTCAGAGAGATCACCAGCAAGGCAGAAGGGCATCGGCTGCCTTATATCCAGTCAGCAACCCCCGTCACCCAGTCATCATCATCCTGCCCAGATGTTTGGTAATCAGCCTCGCTACCTTCCTTCACCAGAAAAGGGAGTTCATCAGACCTCAATGGTGAAGGGGAAAATGAACTCACAACAGGGATCGGTGTAGGGCCCCTTTGCTGGGAGCCCTGATACCACATGCAACACTTCTACCTGCTTTCATGCTGAGCCACATTCAGGTGGCACAAATATCATTTTTCTTGACTACCATTGTCAGAAAAATTTAAGGATAGTAACACGGGTAGTTGAATCCAAGGAAGTGGAGGCCTGACGGTCTCGGAGGCCTACTGCTACAGGCAACACGCATGAAAGAGACCCAACCATGAGTATTCACATTTCCAAAAATTATTGGCAGACACCACCAAAGTGGCATCAATTTCACCACAGTAGAAATAGTATAAGAGGGACCGACTGGTCTTTCACTACACTCAATCCAGTAGATGGATACTCAACCAGTAGTGTTCACATTTCCATAAATTATTTGCAGATACCACCAAAGTGGCAACAATACACCACAATATAAATAGTATAATAGGGAACGACAGGTCTTCCACTAAACCCAATCCAGCAGATGGACATCCAACCAGGAGTGCTCACATTTAAAGAAATGAGGGTCTTACACCACAGTAGTGGCATCTAGGGATGAGGGAGTAGTCAAATATTTGGACTCGCTATACTCGTAACGAGTAGGTCCAAATACTTTTTTATTCGTAACAAGTTGCGAGACAATACAAAATAATTTTCTGCTGGACCCTACAAAGTGGTCTGGAGGCCTGAGGAAAAGGCTGAAATGAGTGCATGATTGTTTAAAAGCAGGCGGTAAAAAGCTGTGCGCTGGTTAATTCAGGAAGAAGCCAACCATCATCATCACAAGGGCTTCACAATTATAAAGGCTGGACTACTGTTCTTGCTGTTTCACTGCCACTGCACAATGTGCAGGCATAGTGTCTCCAAAAAATTAGCCCTAGGGGCTGTATTATGGTTGACGCAGGAAGGAGGCCTCAAGGGCCAGACAATTATGAAGCTCAGACTACTAGCACAGTAGTTCCAGTCCCCAATGTGCAGGCATAGACATAGTGTTTCCAAAAATCATCCCAAGGGGCTGTATCATGGTTGATGCTGGAAGGAGGCCCCAAGGGCCAGACAATTATGAAACTCGGACTACTAGCATGGTAGTTTCAGTGCCCAATGTGCAGGCATAGACATGGTGTTTCCAAAAATTAGCCCAAGGGGCTGTATCATGGTTGATGCAGGAAGGAGGCCTCAAGGGCCAGACAATTATGAAGCTCGGACTACTAGCATGGTAGTTCCAGTGCCAAATGAAGCATCTAGAACAATTACCACACCTATAGGGCCCCAAATAGAATATTTGATGGGCAGTCTGAGAGGGTCTATCAGGTTTTCAAAAAGCACCGGGGGGGTTCTTTTAGCGGACCCAAATGTTAGCAAACTTATCTCGCCTAACCCTAGTGTCACATACAGGAGGGGTCGATTGATTGGGGTTTGGTCCATAGTTTTTATCAGAGACCAGTCAGGGCTGGTTCTTGGCTTGACAGAAGACCTTTGGGGTTCTATAGGTGTGGTAATTGTTCTAGATGAAGTATGATGTCTCAAGGGAAGATCTTTTGTAGTGCGGCCAATGGCAGGCTGTTTTCCATCAGGGATTTTGGCAACTGCAGTTCCATGGGTATGGTTTATAAGGCTACCTGTACCTGTCCTATGGACTATGTTGGAAAAACAAAGGGAATTGAGGGTGAGGGTGGGTGAACACCGCAGTGACATAAAGAACAAGAGAGATACACCAGTGTCTCGCCACATTAACAAAATTCATGCTGGTCGATTGACTGATATAACTTTTACTATGGTGGAGCTGGTGAAACTAAAATTAGAGGGGAGACCTTGATAGACTGATATTGAAATGGGAGGCTGAATGGATATTCAGATTGCAATCTCTCTCCCCTAAGGGGTTGAATGAGTTCTTATCTTATGCATGCTTCATTTGAATATACATATTTGTTTTTGCGTCTTCTGCAAACATTGATGGTTTGATATGATTAAAACAGCATATTATATACATGTTTTCACATGTCCCTATTTATGGGTTATTCATTGACAGTTTTTTATTTTCATGTTATTTTATTTGTTTAATATCTCTTTTACTATGTTGTTTTTGGATCTAATCCTTAAAAAAAATATACTGTAAAATGTCTATTGTTTTATCCCCGGTAGCGCTGTGCAATATTTTGAATGCACGGTGCTTTGCAGGGCATCACATGACCATCAGACGTCCCATAGGTAATAACAAGATGTGACGTATGTAAGCCGGGCTCTGGATTCACTAGGTACACGGAAAAGGCGGGACGGAAATGAGGTATGCGCTCCACAGCTAGGAACTCAGGGCATTTCCAGTTGAGCGGGAAATTTTTTCCAGCCCCGCTAGGACACATGCTTCAATATACCAGAAATGAGGCAGCGGTCCACATGTGAAGGGTGAGATCCTGATTTATCAGTATTGCAGCATAACCTATGACCCGGTAATTTTCTGTCAGTGATTGGGTGGGCGGAGCATTCAGTTCCGGGTGGTTATTTAAGTCCACTTGTTGTTTACTGCTGTATGTCATCATCCATTATGGCATTCGGCATGTACATCTGTTTAACCTCCTAATGAACCGTGTTATTGAAGGGGAAACGCATCGGGGTGCACCTGAATCATGATAAGTGACTCCATGGGAACTTTCATCTATTGAGAACTAATATTGCCATGATCTCAGCGTATTGTCTGCTTTGCATGAACTGAATAGTGCTGCAACTACTATTGTGAGACTATTTATGCACCCATGATTGGTACACTGCTTTGTGGGCATGATGCATGGGCTATATTTAGTATTGGGGGTAAATGAGCCACAGTAATTTGTGCCCTAAACATTTTTGAGCAACCAAAATTCAGAATTGTGCTATTGTTATTTGTCTCTATGCAGTATTAGATTGGTTATTAGACTGCCATGATTGGTTACACTTGCCTCTTTATTTACTATGTTATAACTTTATAAGGTCAGTTTTGGGGCTTTTTTGCATCATTGGAGTATGTGAATGGAGTGAATACCATGAATCAGGTTTTTTTGATATGACCTACCAGATACCTTTTTAGTTTAAAGACTCTCTTCATCTCTGCCCTATTATATATTGTTTTCCCACCTTTATGGTAAGGTGTAATAGGGGAGCAAGTGAAAGCCTACACTTTGCGGGGGAGCCAAAAAATAGTTTCTTTTAGGGTGCCAACCTCCACAGTCAGGTAGGGATCATTATAGGCATATTGTAGGGTATCTGTTAGGCTAGGTTTATCTTTGGGTTATCTGGGTATATACCTTTTCACTGGGTTGGTGTTTTTTAAAATGTATTAATAAAGGATCAAGTTTTTTACGGGGAATATATGTGCACATGTCAGTTTACGATTTTCTGGATTATTTTACACGAGAGAATAGTTTTTAAACACGTGCAGATATGTTTTTATATGACAAAGTACTGAGTTTTAGACTTTAACCTTCAGCCTTAAGAAAAACTTATGTCAGTTCTGACACTTTATACACAGACACATAGACACACAGACACAAACACGTATCACACGTTTGTTTGAGAAATGCAAGATTGAAAAATACGATTTGCTTTCATGCTCTGATTTATAAACTATTCAAAGGTAGCAAACAATACTTTTATCTATCAAGAGTAAGAAACTGTAAGCTTTCCCTAGAGGGCTCTTCTGATCTCATTCTCCTTTATTTTCCATCCATATGCATTAAAGAGTGTTGGATACAAAGTAACACACAGTACATCTATATCCATTACAAAAATGTATTTGATTCATTTTACTTCTTATTTCACCTTATTTAACCCCTTAAGCCCCAAGGGTGGTTTGCACGTTCATGACCGGGCCAATTTTTACAATTCTGACCACTGTCCATTTATGAGGTTATAACTCTGAAACGCTTCCATGGATCCCGGTTATTCTGACATTGTTTTCTCGTGTCATATTGTACTTCATGTTAGTGGTAAAATTTAATTCATATATCTTGCGTTTATTTGTGAAAAATATGGAAATTTGGCGAAAATGTTGAAAATTTCACAATTTTCCAAATTTAAATTTTTATGCCCTTAAATAATAAAGATACGGCACAAAAAAAATTTAAAAAATAACATTTCCCACATGTTTACTTTACATCAGCACAATTTTGGAGCCAAAATTTTTTTTTGTTAGGAAGTTATAAGGGTTAAAAACAGACCAGCGATTTCTCATTTTTGCAACACCATTTTATTTTTGCGGACCACATCACATGTGAAGCCACTTTGAGGGGTCTATATGATAGAAAATACCCAAAAGTGACACCATTCTTAAAACTGCACCCCTTAAAGTGCTCAAAACCACATTCAAGAAGTTTATTAACCCTTTAGGTGCATCACAGGAATTTTTTGAATATTTAAAAAAATGAACATTTAACTTTTTTTCACAAAAAAAATAATTCAGGTTCAATTTTTTTTATTTTACCAAGGGTAACAGGAGAAATTGGACTGCAAAAGTTATTGTGCAATTTGTCCTGAATACGCTGATACCTGATATGTGGGGGGAACCACTGTTTTGGCGCATGGCAGACCTCAGAACCTCAGAAGGGAAGGAGCGCCGTTTGACTTTTTCAATGCAAAATTGGCTGGAATTCAGATCGCACGCCATGTCGCGTTTGGAGAGCCCCTGATGTACCTAAACAGTGGAAACCCCCCACAAGTGACCCCATTTTGGAAACTAGACCCCCCAAGGAACTTATCTAGATGTGTGTTGAGAACTTTGAACCCACAAGGGCTTCACAGAAGTTTATAACGTACAGCGGTACAATTAAAAAATCATATTTTTTACACAAAAGTGATCTTTTCACCCCCAATTTTTATTTTTCCAAGGGTAACAGGACCCTAAAAGTTATTGTGCAATTTGTCCTGTGTACGCTGATACCCCATATGTGGGTGTAAATGACTATTTGGGCGCATGGCAGAGCTCGGAAGGGAAGCAGCGCCATTTGACGTTTTTGGCTGGAATTGAGATCAGACACCATGTCACGATTGGAAAACCCCTGATGTACCAAAACAGTGGAAACCCCCCACAAATGTCACCATTTTGGAAACTAGACTCCCCAGGGAACTTATCTAGATGTGTGGTGAGAACTTTGAACCCCCAAGGGCTTCACAGAAGTTTATAACATACAGCTGTACAATTAAAAAATTATATTTTTTCCACAAAAATGATCTTTTCACCCTCAATTCTTATTTTTTCAAGGGTAACAGGACCCTAAAAGATATTGTGCAATTTGTCCTGAGTGCGCTGATACCCCACATGTGGGGGTAAACTACTATTTGGGCGCATGGCAGAGCTCGGAAGGGAAGCAGCGCCATTTGACGTTTTTGGCTGGAATTGAGATCGGACACTATGTTGCGTTTGGAAAGCCCCTGATGTACCAAAACAGTAGAAACCCCCCACAAATGACACCATTTTGGAAACTAGACCCCCCAAGGAACTTATCTAACTGTGTGGTGAGCACTTTGAACCCCTCAGTGCTTCACAGAAGTTTATAATGACCGGGCGTGAAAATAAAAATATCGTATTTTTTCAACAAACATCATCTTTTAGTCCCCATTTTTTTTATTTTCCCAAGGGTAACAGGAGATATTGGACCCCAAAAGTTGTTGTCCAATTTGTCCTGAGTACGCTGACACCCCATATGTGGGAGAAAACTACTGTATGGGCACACGTCGAGGCTCGGAAGGGAAGTAGTGACGTTTTGGAATGCAGACTTTGATGGAATGGTCTGCAGGTGTCATGTTGCCCTTGGAGAGCCCCTAATCTACCTAAACAGTGGAAATCCCCCACAAATGACCCTATTTTGGAAACTAGACCCCCTAAGGAACTTACCTAGATGTGTGGTGAGCACTTTGAACCCCCAAGGGCTTCACAAAAGTTTATAATGCCCAGGCATGAAAATAAAAAAATCGTATTTTTTCCACAAACATGATCTTTTAGTCTCCAATTTTTTTTATTTTCCCAAGGGTAACAGGAGAAATTGAACCCCAAAAGTTGTTGTCAACTACTGGATGGGGACACGTCGGGGCTCGGAAGGGAAGTAGTGATGTTTTGGAATGCAGACTTTGATAGATTGGTCTGCGGGTGTCATGTGCGTTTGGAGAGCCCCTGATGTACCTAAACTATTGAAACTCCCCACAAGTGACCCCATTTTGGAAACTAGACCCCCCACGGAACTTATCTAGATGTGTGGTGAGCACTTTGAACCCCCAAGTGCTTCACAGAAGTTTATAACGCCTGGGCGTGAAAATAAAAAAATCATTTTTTTCCACAAAAATGATATTTTTGCCCCCAATTTTTTATTTTCCTAAGGGTAATAGGAGAAATTGGACCCCAAAAGCTGTTTTGAAATTTGTCCTGAGTATGCTGATACCCTATATGTGGGGGTAAAACACTGTTTGGGCGCATGGCAGAGCTTGGAAGGGAAGGAGCACCATTTGACTTTTTCAACGCAGAATTGGCTGGAATTGAGATCCGACGCCATGTTGCATTTGGAGAGCCCCTGATGTGCCCAAACAGTGGAAACACCCCAATTATAACTCCAACTCTAACCCCAACACACCCCTAACCCTAATCTCAGCCATATCCCTAGCCCTAACCCTAGCCCTAACCCTAACCCTAGCCCTAACCCTAACCCTAATGGGAAAATAGAAATAAATACATTTTTTTAATTTTATTATTTTTTCCTAACTAAGGGGGTGATAACAGGGGGGTTTGATTTACTATTTATGGCGGTTTTTATGTTTGGCAGCTGTCACACGCTAAAATATGCTTTTTGTTGTAAAAATAGTTTTTGCATCACCACATATTGAGAGCTATAATTTTTCCGTATTTTGACCCACCGAGTCATGTTAGGTCTTATTCTTTGCTGGACAAGTTGACGTTTTTATTGGTACCATTTTTGGGCACGTGACATTTTTTGATCGCTTTTTATTCCGATTTTTGGGACGCAGAATGAACAAAAACCAGCGTTTCATGAATTTCTTTTGGGAGGGTGCGTTTACACCGTTCCACTTGCGGTAAAATTGATAAAGCGGTTATATTCTTCGGGTCAGTACGGTTACAGTGATACCTCATTAGGTTTTTTTTATGTTTTGGCGGTTTTATGCAATGAAAACTATTTTATATAAAAAATAATTATTTTTGCATCGCTTTATTCTGTGAGCTATAACTTTTTTATTTTTTTGCGGATGATGCTGTATGGTGGCTTGTTTTTTGCGGGACAAGCTGATGTTTTCATCGGTGCCATGGATATTTATATGCGTCTTTTTGATCGCGCGTTATTGCACTTTTTATTTGGTGGTATGATAATAAATCATTATTTTTTGGTTCGTTTTTATTTTTATTTTTTAAGGGGTTCGCTAAAGGGGTTAACTAATGGGACAGTTTTATAGGGTGGGTCGTTACGGACGCGGTGATACCAAATATGTGTACTTTTATTGCTTTTTTTTATTTTCAAAAAATGAATTTATTGGGGAACATATATTTTTTTTTACTAATTTATTTAGCGATTTTTGTTTTAATTATTTTTACACTTTTTTATTTTTTAACTTTATTACATTGTCCCAGGTGGGACATCACTGTCCTTTGACAGATCGCTGATCTGTCACATCACAGATCACTGTGACAGATCAGCGATCTGTCACAGGCACTGCTGCAGACTTCCTCATGCCTGCGCTTTGCAGGCAGTGAGGAAGTCAGCTCCCTACAGGCCCCCAAAGGTCCCTGTCGCCATCTTGGATCCGGTGGCCTGTAGGAAAAGAGCCCCCCGCAGCAGCGCTGCACATTGCTCTGCCGTGGGAGGCTCAGGGAAGCACGGAGGGAGCCCCCTCCCTGCCGATGCTTCCCTTTAACCCCCGGTACACCGCGATCGTGTTTGATCGTGGTGTACAAGGGGTTAAAGTGTCGGGGGCAGTCCGTGACCGCCCCTGACACATTTTGCCGGGTGTCAGCTGTGATAATCAGCTGACACCCGGCCGCGATCAGCGGCACTCACCACGTGAGCGCCGCTGATCGCTATGACGTAGTATCCCGTCACTGGGAATTAAGTTCCAGGGCACATGGACGGGATAGTATGTCTCATGGCAGAAAGGGGTTAAAATTGTTGAACATTTTATAGAATATTTCAGCTATATCTGTTCCTGGGAAAGCTGATACATCACTATCATGGTTCCCATAAAGGTCCCAAAAATGTTTGAAGGGATATTACCATCTCCAAGATTCTATCCCAATATTTACTAAGTGTAATAATATTAATAGCAAATACCTCCAATTATAGATGTAGTATAGTTTTCCCCGATTTGCTATGTCTCTTTCCTCATGTGCAGGCATTGCAGGTCCTTAGGTATCCATGGTGGCGACCACTAATAACTAGGTAACTGTCACTATATCAGTGGTCGTAACCATGGATATCTAAGATCCTGCAATTTCTGCAAATGAGGAAAGAGACATTGCGAATCTGAAAAACTATACTACATTTCTAAATGGAGGTATTTGCTAATATTATTATTACATCTACTACATATTGAGATAGGATCATGGAGATGGGAATACCCCTTTAACAGGAAATCTTAAAGCATCAGTGGGATATTGATCTATAAAATGTACCTATCAATTAAAACAATATTTATCATTGGGAATTCTTTGTGCTGCTGATCATTTTGGGGCCTGAGTCTTGAGTGGTATATGGGTTCAATTGTTAGTAAGTCTGTTGATCACTGTCACAAAGACTTACTTTTTATCCCTTATGCCACCCTGCAGGGCCGTATTTAAAGTTTATGCTGCCCTAGGCACTTTTAGTGCTGCCTCCCCCATTGGTGAGTATGACTAAGGCTGGAGTCACACTAGCGAGAAATATGGAAAAGTGCTATGCGAGAAAAAAATCGCATAACACTCGGATCAGTATTAATCTATGCCCCAGCTCACATTATCATTTTTTCTTGGCCGTATTATACGTGCAAGTGATTTCACCCGTATATCGGCTGAGACTCGCCAATGTAAGTCAATGGGTGCGAGAAAAAAAATTTGCACAGCACTCGCACCATGCGAGTGCTGTTCAATTTTTAAGCACCGATGTCCTTTGAAAAGCCGTCAATTCATGTCCAGTGTACAGTAAAATCACACTGACAGTATAGAATAGAAAAGATTGAATAGATATAAACACATATAATACACACATATATATATATACACACGTCAGTGACAAACACATATACTGTATATACTGTATATGTATTTATATTAGATAGCTAAAAGAAAATAGAATAGATGGTTTACATACAGTACATACATACAGAATAGGTAGATTTATACTGTAGATGTGTGGGGCAAATACAATTAGTATATTATGTGTGCAGCTTACTGTAAATGTATTGAATTAATAAAACATTATTTTTTGGAAAAAATGGCTCCCGCGCCATTTTCCAACCAGACAGGGAAAGCCAGCCACTGGGGGCCGATGTTTATAGCCTTGGAAGGGGTTAATACCCAAAGATCTTCCCAAGCTACAAATATCAGCCTGCAGCTTTATATTTAGCCTTTACTGGCTAATAAAATAGGGGGACCCCTCAAAAAAAATGACGTGGGGTCCCCCTATAATTAATAACCAGAGAAGGCTATGCAGACAGCTGCGGGCTGATATTCATAGCCTAGAAAGGGGCAATGGAAATTACCCCCCTGGCTACAAACACCAGCTCTCAGTCACCGCATAATTGGCGCACCTGTAAGATGTGCCAATTCCGGCACTTAGCCTCTCTCTTCACACTTGCCCTGTAGTGGTGATGTGTGGGGCAATAGTTGGGGGGTTAATGTCACCTTTGTATTGTAAGATAACATTAATCCCGGCTTAGTAATGGAGAGGTGTCAATAAGACACCTATCCATTACTAATCTTACAGTTGTTTAGAGGTTAAATATAAACACAGCCAGAAAAAAGTCTTTCAATGAAATAAAACAAAAAATACATTTTGCCATCTTTATTAGGCTACTTTCACACATCCGGTGTGTGGGGTCCGGCGGCGTGCGGCGAAAAGCCGGGCCGCTGGATCCGGCCTGCAGCCGTGACACCGGATGTGTGTGCGGCGAGATGATACGGCTCGGACATTATTAAAGGAGCCGCAGGACAGAGGCAGCCAATGAGACAGCTGCTGAAAGGGAGGTGAGGGGAGGAGAGGATAGGAGAGGGGAGGGGAGGAGAGGGGAGGGGGGTGGAGAGAGAGAGACATGGGGGGTTAACATTAGTGTCCAGGCAAGAGAATCTCTCTCTCTTGCTGGGCACTTGTGGGGTTAACCCCACAGAGAGATCTCTCTCTCTCACCCAGACACTGTGAGTGTTAACCCCACAAGTGCCCGGCGAG
This sequence comes from Dendrobates tinctorius, assembly GCF_039654945.1. Classification (NCBI taxonomy): domain Eukaryota; kingdom Metazoa; phylum Chordata; class Amphibia; order Anura; family Dendrobatidae; genus Dendrobates; species Dendrobates tinctorius. The sequence goes on along the minus strand of NW_027361672.1, from coordinate 36,705,040 downwards.
AGAGATCTCTCACAAGTGTCCGGGTGACAGAGAGAGATCTCTCTCTCTCTCGCCGGGCACTTGTGGGGTTAACATTCACAGAGTCCGGGCATGCGCTGTGGAAAAAGCCGGTCCGGCGCTGCAAAAAAACGTTACATGGAACGTTTTTTCCAGACGCCGGACAGGCTGTTTTTGCCGGATCAGGCAAAAACCGGATACGCCGCATAGGTATCCGGCGCGATGCGGCAATAATGAAACTGAATGGGGGAAAAACCGGATCCGGTGGCAACCGGCGCCGGATCCGGTTTTTACACTTTTCGCCGCATCGCGCCTGATGCTGAAAACCGGATGTGTGAAAGAGGCCTTAAACAGCTAATCCATGCGATGCATTCAATCTCCTGTAATAAATTAAAAAACAAGACAACAATATAGCATACCTGTCCGCCGTTGCGTCCCATGCAGTAATCCATATCTGGGGAAACACAGTTTGCAACCAGGATGGTGCTAAGATGCTGTTGCCTCAGCTGCAAACTACTGTTGAATGAATAAGACACTGCCGGAACAGCCTCAGTTACTAGCAGTGATGTCACAGAGTTTGCCCTCCCTGTCGGCCTGACCTGTGCTGAACTCTTCAGCATGACAGGCTGTTATGATCCCAGTGCAGGTTTTTGACCTGCACGTCAGGGGTTAATGTCTTGAGCTCAGTGCAGACTTTGACCTGCATGCCTGGGGTTAATTATTATGGTCTCTCTTAAGTTCAGGGAGAGCTTTTTATAGCCCTGAGAAACTCCAATCCCTGTCAGTTATGCTTTTGCCTTTGGCTGAGTGTTTTGACCCCTGTGTGCCTGTTCGTTGTCTTATAGCTTGCTTATATGGTTCTGATCCGGTTCTGTCCCCCGTTGTGAGTTTGCCTGTTGATTCTGTACTGTATGTCTGCTTCTCTGGTTTCTGACTTCTTGGCTACATCTTGACTATCCATTCTGTCTAGCTCTTTGGTAATTGTCGTGCTATCTCGTGCTTTGACCCCGGCCTGATCTGGTTTATGTCCCTGTTTATGCCAATTAGTAACTTTGTTCTGTAGTTACCATTCTAGGAGTTTTCCTGCAGCTCCTAGCTCTCTGGAGTTTAGGCCACGCCCCCAGCAGTCATGTGCTTCAGGTCCTGTGGGTCTGAAGCACGCATCTTCTCTGCTGCTGCCCGCTCCACAGGTATCTCTGAGCACAGTTTGTCTTACTCAGGACACGCGCACTGGCTCAGTGAGCAAGTGCAGTGCGGTGTTCCTGACACAGGCATTATCCCATGCTCTAGAGTTCAGCGCTGGTCAGGCCGGTAGGGAAGGCAGACTCAGTGATGTCATCACTAGTCACTGATGCTGCGCGCTCTCACAGGCTGACCTGCACTGAACTCTGAAGTGTTGGAAAGTGCCAGTACATTTACCCACACTGCAGAGTTCCGGCAGGTCAGTCTGTGAGGGTGCGCAGCATCAGTGACATCCCTGCTAGTCACTGAGGCTGCTCCAGCTGCATCTCATTCATTCCCCAGTGGTTTCGGACACATCTTGGCACCGTCCTGGTTGCAAACTGTATTTCCCCAGATATGGATTACTGCGTGGGACACAACGGCGGACAGGTATGGTATATTGTTGCTTCGTTATTTTTTTGTTTTTTTACAGGAGAATGAGAGCGTCGCATGGATTAGCTGTTTATTTAAGATGGCAAACTGTGTTTAGTGTTTTATTTAATTAAAAGACTTTTCTGAAGGTGTCTTTTTTAACCCCTAAACAAATGTAGGATTAGTAATGGATAGGTGTCTTATTGACGCCTCTCCATTACTTAGCTGGACTTGATGTCACCTTACAATACAAAAGTGACATTAACTCCCAACTACTACCCCACTTTGCCACTCCTACAGTGCAAGTGGGAAGAGAGGGGCTAAGTGCCGGAATTGGCGCATATTACAGATGCACCATTTCTGGGCCTGCTGAGAGCTGGTGTTTGTAGCCAGGGGGAGGCCAATATCCATTGCCCCTTCCTAGGCTATGAATATCAGCCCACAGCTGTCTGCTAACCTTTTCTGGTTATTAATTATAGGGGTACCACATGTTGGTAAAGGCTAAATGTACAGCTGTGGGCTGATAGTCATAACCTGGGAAGATCCATGAATTTTAATCCATTCCAAGGCTATAAACATCGGCCCCCTGTCGCTGGCTTTCCCTGTCTGGTTTGAAAAATTGCATGCGAGCCCACGCAATTTTTTTCCAAAAAATAATGTTTTATTAATTCAATACATTAACAGTAAGCTGCACATATCTAATATATAATTACCAATAAACTCTGTCACACACGCCCAGCGCTTGTGTCGCTTCCACAATGCACCATGACCGGAAGTACGCCGACCGCCATATTGGAACACCCAAGTTATGGGTATTCCGATATGGATTCATATCCCCCGCCAAGCCGCGCATGCACCGCTCATTGGCTGAGCCGCCCAAAGGCTGAGGCTTGGTGGGGGATTCAAATCCCGCGCGGCATCGCTCATTGGCTCAGCCGGCGGGGCGGGGGATTACATACTTACCTGATCAGGAGGAGCATTGCCATGACGCTTCTCTTCTCAACGGAGACCGGGGCAGGAGTGTGGTGCTGGAATCGCGCATGTGCATAGCGCTATCCGGTGCCATTTTACTGAAGACACATTTGCAGTGTGTCTTCAGCAATATGGCGCCGGACAGCGTGGTATGGGCATGCGCATATTCTGGCGCCACACTCCTCCCCCCACACTCCTCTTCCAGTCTCCGGCAGAATGTGACAGCGTTGGAGCACAAGGAAGAAAGGTGAGCATAAACATAAGGTGTCTTTTATACTGATAACAAGTTCAAACAGGTGCCATTACTACAGGTAATGAGTGGAGGACAGAGGAGCATCTTAAAGAAGAAGTTACAGGTCTGTGAGAGCCTGAAATCTTGCATGTTTTTAGGTGACCAAATACTTATTTTCCACCATAATATGCAAAATAAATCTTGCCAAATTAGACAAGGTGATGTTATGGGTTTGTTTTCCCATTTTGACTCTCATAGTGGTCTACCTATGATGTCAATGCAATGACAGGCCTTTCACATCTTCTTAAGTGGGAGAACTTGCACAAGAGTATATATATATATATATATATATATATATATATTTTTTTTTTAAATGATGGTTAGCATTTGAATTTGTTATATATGATTTATATATGGCAATTACCCAGAAGCTTCTGTAAATTTAAATTGCAGTGGCAATATCAAAAAAAGTGATTATTTTACCTTAGCATACATTTTCAGCTTTTGTATACATTTTTTTTATGTGATGCATAGTAATAGCTGCAGCGTCAAGCATAAACACAACCTTATGTTGTTGTATTACTATTTTATACTCTAAAATTAATGGATCCATTAGGAAAAAGCTGAGGTGTAGGTTGCAATTGAGCCTAATGGCCTTACCCTATAACCTTAGGGTCAAGGAAGTAAACTGAATTTGAAAACATACACAGAACCTACAAACAATACTACAAGTCACATAAATCTTGGTGTAATGATTTTTTCCTGACAGCTAAATTCATTCTGAGGTTCACATGTTTGTGTTAGCTCTTAAGGGACTCAGAGTGTAGCACATTATTTATACAACGTTCTTCAATTGTTGATTATTATTAATTACTATCCTGAATAGCTTCCAAGTCTAGGCAAACTCCCCAAAGAACTTCAGCTTGGGCAATTACCTATACTGAATGTTTTTCAATCTTAATATATTTTATATAATGACTTTAAAAAATGGAATTTTTCAAAAAATTGAATTTTACTTTTTATACATGAAAACAAAATACAAACTATGAGATCTGGAGAGATACTTTTATGTTGAAAGCTTAATGCAATGTGTCATCAGAAAGCAGAGGTATTTCAGTTTACAAAACTTATCACAATTCACTTGGATAGGCAGTTAATTGTTTTTTTTAATGCCAAGTTATACAGTATATTAGAGAGGAGCATATCTCTTTGCGGAGGAAAGAGTTGAAGTCGAATTTCCTGAAATTCAAGATTCCATGTGAATTCAAATACTTTGCTTTTCAAATCATAAAAACAAGAGAATTTTTATGAACCATTTAGGGCTAGCAATTGGTAAAAAACAAGCAAAAAAACCTAATTCTCACCTCACTCTGCTCATTTCTCTCATGTTGCTAGCCATTCAGTCCTCTTCTTTCCAACGTTGCATGTCACCTCTCTAACCTCTTCATTATAGGCCATGACTTTGAGCTGTAGTTACGTTTTGGGGGTCATTACACATTGTAAAGTTAGGATACTGTGACATCATGACATGTGCTGCTATTCTACAACATGAAGTGCCCAGTGAGGTGAGTGGTGAGGCAAGACCCCAGAGAATAATAAATACCATTCAATTTGTGGCAAATTTAGTTACTACAAATTAAATTTTGGGGGTGGGGAAACTTGGCAAAGTCTGCACATTTAAATCCTAAATGATTCCTAGAATTATATATTTTTAATTTTTAATAATGGCTGCCTCTCTAAATCATGTTCAGAGCATAGAATAAATAAACTACAACCAGAAAATAAAAACTGTTTAAGAAATAAGAATATATATTAGTTTGGGGTTTTATAGTATCCACTTATTTTTTGGAATTAAAATCTGTACTAATAGTAGTTTCATGTCAAACCCTGTAACTTCCAAGACCCCATATGTAGATGAATGTCCTGCCTTGAAGGGGTTGCCTGGTCCAAATTGACAAGTCAGCAATCACTCCCGGCCAGAGCCTGTCTAGTGGGCAAGGCCTTGCTCCATACACTTGTATAGAGCAAGGCCACGATCCATATAGTAAAATGGTCGTGCAGTGGACATGGCCAACTAGAAAGCATGGCCTTGCTCCATACAAGTGTATGGAGCAAGGCCATGACCACTAGATAGGCTCTAGCCGGGAGTATGTATAACATATACATATCCTCTGATCCCGGCTCAGAAAATGGTCAATCCCACAGTGCACAGTGCGTGCGCTGGGGGAATTGATAAGTCTGCTCACACAGAGTGACTGCAGACTTATTGATTTGGACCAGGTAACTCCTTTACTGTACAGTAGCTTGTGTGACGTGTTGGACTGCAGTTACTTGAGACCACCAGAAATGAAATTATTATAAATACCAACCCTCGATTGCTTTTGATTAAATATATTAATCACAAAAGACTACAATTTGAAATTTGCAACCTAAAGTAGACCAGATTTTCCTTTGATAGATTTTCCTTTCTCTTTCATCCTATATGTTTTGACCTTCCTTATAAAAGACCAATTATTGACTACAATTTTGCATTACTCTCTTAAGGGGGTTTCGTTGTTATTGTTTTATGAAGATTGCTTTATCAGCTCTTAAAAGTTACAACATATAATAAGTGTTATATAGGGATGAGCGAACCCGAACTGTAAAGTATGGGGTCCATACCAGACGCCTAGGGTCCTGTACTGAAACTCAAACACAAGCTTTTAACATGATGTCCGGTTTACTCTTTGGAGTCAGATGCCTAATAGTTTTTTTAAAGGCTGCAGTATTGGCATAGCCGTGATTGGCTGCACCACATTACCCTGCTTGTATAAATACCGGAACACGAGTGCCACCACCATTCTGCTTCTGATTAGTGTAGAGACAGGACGCAGCTGGAGTGAGGGACAGTTTTAGGTTGTGCATTCTGAAAACAAGCCGCTGTGTGTACTCTGCACGTGCCTCAATGGGAGAACTGTGTCAAAAAGCCGCTGTGTGTACGCTGCCCTCATATCTATGGAAGTACTTTGCCAAAAAGCTGCAGTGTATTCTCTGCACCCATATCTGTGGGAGAAATGTGCTAAAAAGCCATTGTGTGTGCTCTGTACCCTCGCTTGTTGGAGTACTGTGCCTTTAAGCCGCTGTGTGTACTCTTCAACCCAACCTGTGGAAGTACTGTGCCATTATGCCTTTTTGTGTACTCTGCAACCCTGCTTGTAGGAGTACTGTGCCAAAAAGTTGCTGAGTATACTCTGCTACCCTGCCTGTTGGAGTACTGTTTAAAAAGCTTCTGTGTACTCTGCAGCCATGTCTGTACGAGTAGTGTGCCCAGAAATGAAAACTACACTGCAGCCTTTTCTCCATCCTGATACATGGCCCAGCATGCTAAAAAACTAGGAAATAGCATAAAGCAGTAGAATTCCAGAACATGCTTATTTGCAGTTAAATAGAATGTGGCATCAGAAAATGAACTACTGTATTGTTTATAGCTAGTTTTGTATAATTTTTTTTCAGATACTTGTACATTTTTTTCCATGTCACACTTTTATTTAAAAATAAAAACTAAAAATCTTGTTGCATTCACTGGGGCTATTATAGACTCCTAGTTCCTTCTGTTTTAGGAAATCTACAGTGGGGCAAAAAAGTATTTAGTCAGTCATCAATAGTGCAAGTTCCACCACTTAAAAAGATGAGAGGCGTCTGTAATTTACATCATAGGTAGACCTCAACTATGGGAGACAAACTGAGAAAAAAAAATCCAGAAAATCACATTGTCTGGTTTTTTTTCATTTTATTTGCATATTATGGTGGAAAATAAGTATTTGGTCAGAAACAAAATTTCATCTCAATACTTTGTGATATATCCTTTGTTGGCAATGACAGAGGTCAAACGTTTTCTGTAAGTCTTCACAAGGTTGCCACACACTGTTGTTGGTATGTTGGCCCATTCCTCCATGCAGATCTTCTCTAGAGCAGTGATGTTTTTGGCTTTTCGCTTGGCAACACGGACTTTCAACTCCCTCCAAAGGTTTTCTATAGGGTTGAGATCTGGAGACTGGCTAGGCCACTCCAGGACCTTGAAATGCTTCTTACGAAGCCACTCCTTCGTTGCCCTGGCGGTGTGCTTTGGATCATTGTCATGTTGAAAGACCCAGCCACGTTTCATATTCAATGCCCTTGCTGATGGAAGGAGGTTTGCACTCAAAATCTCACGATACATGGCCCCATTCATTCTTTCATGTACCCGGATCAGTCGTCCTGGCCCCTTTGCAGAGAAACAGCCCCAAAGCATGATGTTTCCACCACCATGCTTTACAGTAGGTATGGTGTTTGATGGATGCAACTCAGTATTCTTTTTCCTCCAAACACGACAAGTTGTGTTTCTACCAAACAGTTCCAGTTTGGTTTCATCAGACCATAGGACATTCTCCCAAAACTCCTCTGGATCATCCAAATGCTCTCTAGCAAACTTCAGACGGGCCCGGACATGTACAGGCTTAAGCAGTGGGACACGTCTGGCACTGCAGGATCTGAGTCCATGGTGGTGTAGTGTGTTACTTATGGTAGGCCTTGTTACATTGGTGCCAGCTCTCTGCAGTTCATTCACTAGGTCCCCCCGCGTGGTTCTGGGATTTTTGCTCACCGTTCTTGTGATCATTCTGACCCCACGGGGTGGGATTTTGCGTGGAGCACCAGATCGAGGGAGATTATCAGTGGTCTTGTATGTCTTCCATTTTCTAATTATTGCTCCCACAGTTGATTTCTTCACTCCAAGCTGGTTGGCTATTGCAGATTCAGTCTTCCCAGCCTGGTGCAGGGCTACAATTTTGTTTCTGGTGTCCTTTGACAGCTCTTTGGTCTTCACTATAGTGGAGTTTGGAGTCAGACTGTTTGAGGGTGTGCACAGGTGTCTTTTTATACTGATAACAAGTTTAAACAGGTGCCATTACTACAGGTAATGAGTGGAGGAAAGAGGAGACTCTTAAAGAAGAAGCTACAGGTCTGTGAGAGCCAGAAATCTTGATTGCTTGTTTCTGACCAAATACTTATTTTCCACCATAATATGCAAATAAAATGAAAAAAAAAACAGACAATGTGATTTTCTGGATTTTTTTTTCTCAGTTTGTCTCCCATAGTTGAGGTCTACCTATGATGTAAATTACAGACGCCTCTCATCTTTTTAAGTGGTGGAACTTGCACTATTGCTGACTGACTAAATACTTTTTTGCCCCACTGTATATGTATAGAAATAGACAGATTAAGTTCCTTTCTATTGTATTGAAGCGTCAGCTTACCTTGTGCAAAGGCTATTGTGAAAGAAGAGGAGAAAAGGTGAGCAATGACATCATTTACTGTGAATGATAAATCCTGGGTTATCAGCTGCATATAGAGGTGTAATCTGTTATTTTAAGGGTATATTCACACTGAGCGTTTTTACTGCTTTTTTTCCCTAGTTTTCAGCTGCACACACACATTATTTTTTGTGTCATCAGGATTTTGTGCTTTGCTGCTTTTTTGGACATATAGCATATCACTTCTTTCAGCATTTTTGCAGGGTTTTTCACCCATTGGCTTGAATGGGTGTTGAAAAATTGCAGCAACAATGCAGGTATCTTTATTTGCAGTGTTTTTTCTGCAGAAAAGTCATGAACATTAGCATGGACAAAGAGACACAAAAGAACACACCAAAACCGCACCGAATCCACACCAAAAACACTTGAAAAACGCACCTCAACCTGCGTTTTTGCTGCGCAGCTTCTTTCCTGCCAAGAAATCAGGTTTTGCTGCAGAAAAAAAAGCAGCAAAAACGCCCAGTGTGAACTTACCCTAATACCGCCTTTGATTATAATGAGCCTGCTGAAAACTGTTTCTGAAAGAACAGGAACTTAGAGTCTCAAATAGCTCTAGTGACCAGTCTGATAATTGAAATTTTTTTTAAAATTTCCTTTCTAATAAAGATCATGATATGGAAAAAAAATGCCAGACCTTTTTTTAAATACATGCAACACCAAAACCTGAATTAAACAATAGGTAATTTTCTGATGATGTATTCTCTTTAACTTTTGAGTTAATTACTTTTTACTAAAAATCACACAACACAGAACCAGACCCCAATCAGAGGACAATAAAACTTTCACACTCCTTATCTATGACCTGTTCCAATATTTATGTTTCTCCCTCTCCCATAATGACAATTCTGCTTCACGTCACTTGTCTTATCTATTGCATTATTTCTCTGCTGTGTTGTGTATAAATATGTGATTCTTCAGATGTATTAGTCTAGCCTGATGAAGAGACCTGAGTAGTCTCGAAAGCTTGCAATTTGTTAACATCTTTTCAGTTAGCCATTAAAGATATCAAACACTGAGGACTCTCAATTCTGAATATGATATTGTTGAAATTTTCACGCTTATTCTACATGGATTCCTAAAGTTGTAATAACACACCACACTGGATCATCTTCTCTTACAGCAGAAAGACGAGAAGTAAATGTGAGATTCCATCTCTATCAGCATAACTTACAGTATTTGTAGCATAGCTCCAGGGCTAGAGATGTGATACATCTGTACATCACACTACTGTAATTTGGAATTACATTCCCTGCATTGCAATTATCACCAGCAGGTAAATCAGATAGTAATATTCATGGGAACTACATACTTTTCTATTTATTTATTCCTTTACAAAACAGCAAATTCTGAATTTGTATAGGAAGTTTAGTTAAATTCAAGGATTTTTTAATGAAAAGAGTGTGACTCACAATGGATGAAGCAAGAAGTAGTAATATTTGTGAAAATGTAACTGTAATTGAAATCTATACTATTAACATTGAATGCTTATAGTATGGGCATGACGATTATACTGAAGGTGAAGTTTTGCTTATTTTACCATTAAGGAGGTTTTCATAATTAATTAAACTATTACTCAAAGGTAGGTAATGTTATAAAAAAAACTACTTACCCAATGAACCCCCGTTACTTCAGTGCTGCTGCTACTATGGGTCTTCCTGTTAATGGAAGTGATGACTTCATGTCCAAAAGTCCTCTAAATGCTACAATCAGTGACATCAGTAAGAAAGTTGCACATACAGCATTTAAAGGGGTTGTCTACTGTTGAGCAGAGCCTTAAGTTCAAATACTTAATTAACCTCAAGTGTATTATTTCACCTTACATGAGCTTTTTCAGATCAAAGTGTGACACTAAATATGGCTGCCATCTCCTGCTTGACTCATGCCATATGCTATTGGAACTGGAATTTCCAGTTCGGCCAAACCACCATGTGCTCCAAGGATCCACCCATGACGATGCCCACTGTGATGACCTCATGGACCAACCCAGCCTGATGACCTCATGGATCCGCCCAGACCAGCTCACTGCCCAACCCACTAACCAATGGAATACATCCGGACACTCCCATTTTAGGGTTAACCGAGCCCTCTAAAAAGGGGCATAAAAGCCTATGTTTGAATCAGTAAAGCTCTTACTACTCTTGTTCTCCCTTGGAGCTGTGCCATACATTGATCAAGAGAGGTTACATCCAATTGTGTGGTGTGATTCTTTTAGTGCGCACTGATCAATACCCATTGGGCCAGGAGCAGGCAACTATTGAACATTATTTATTGTTCAACCTAACATCCACTATCCTAACTCAGTTACTTTTTTTTGCCATAAGTGCTTAAGGATAATGCCCCTAATGAGCCCCATATAATTTTTCTGCCAGTTTCATGTTGTTTTCTGCATTTTTCCCTTGCTTCCTGTGCCCTGACATCAGCTCTGCTGTTACAGCCATCACTTCCTCTTCAGATTCCTCTGCTGACATCTGAATACATTTCCCATCAGCCCTTGTGGTGGGCTGCAAGCCAGCAGTGAGCATACTCACTGTATCTCCATCCACTACCCTCAGTCCAATCTCTTTACAGCAGAGGAAGATCACAGCTAGGGCATGTTCACACACTACATTTTTGCTGCATTTTCTCACCATAATTTCCGTGTTAAAAATGCAGTGCTTTACATTAACAGCAAAGTGAAGGAGATTTCTTAATTGTCACACACATGCTGTTTCATTTTTCCTTGCAGATTTGAACCTCCAGAGCATTTTTTACAAATCTATACCATGTTAATCCTTTCAGCAGTTTTTAAGTGTTATTAATCCATTCATATACTGTAAATCCATCAAAAACGCACAAAAAATACCAGCCCTGGCAAAAAAGGCTATCCCCTACTCTCCCTTATGGATGGGATAGCAAGAGAGACATTAATGTTTTCATATTATAGTTGGAATAAAGTAGGATGTATATGCATTACACAGGGTATGGAGCAGTATGTACATGTATCTACACCCTGCTGTATACATACAGATACAATAGTGTTGTGTCTACCGGATGACTTGTGTCTGCAGCAGCATGCGCAGGAGCACTGTGAGCACTGCAGAATGAAACCTGTTCACCCACAGAGAAGCCATACCCACATGTCAGTTCACAGAGATCAGATCTTAGATCTTCGGGAGAATGTCATGTGACATCACAGGATCTTAGAGGATTCTTAGCCAGAAATCATTTAACGAGGAAAGCAGCTCAGATTGCAGAATTTGGGAAAGCAATTATTTATAAAAGTGCTTATTTATGCAGTTAGTTCACATGAAAGAGATTAAATTAGTGGCCAACCACTTTAACAGTTGAAGGGAATCTGTCACTCCATTTTAGCCCTATCAGCTGCCGGCAGCGCCATCAGGGGCTTATCTACAGCATTCTGTAATGCTGTAGATAAGCCCCCGATGTAACCTGAAAGATAAGAAAAACAAGTTAGATTGTACATACCGTGGGGCTGGATTGGGTGCGGTGGGTGTTGCTGTCCAGTCCCTCCCATCTTCATACGATGCCATCTTCCTTCTTACTTCTGCTGTGGCTCCTGCGCAGTCGTACTTTCTCTGGCCTGTTGAGGGCAGAGAAAAGTACTGCAGAGCGCAGGCGCCGGGAAAGGTCAGAGAGGTCCGGCGCCTGCACACTGCAGTACTTTACTCTTCTCTCAACAGGGCAGACAAAGTATGCCTGCACTGGAGCCGCGGCAGAAGTAAGAAGGAGGACGGCATCGTATGAAAGTGGGAGGCGCAAGACCGGACCACGACACCCATCAGACCGGACCCCCGGGTGAGTATAATCTAACTTGTTTTTCTTATCTTTCAGGTTACATCGGGGGCTTATCTACAGCATTACAGAATGCTATAGATAAGCCCCTGATGACGATGCCGACAGCTGATAGTGCTAAAATGGGGTGACAGATTCCCTTTAAGACCAGAGATTGACTGCTATGGTGAATGATCGGTGGGATCTCATTACTTTCGATTCCAGTGGAGGGCTATGGAAAACAGGTGATATGTGATTATTTTTTAAAGGTGATGTGTCATTTTAAAATGACATAGTTTTTATGTTAAATGTATTTTTTTTTAAATTGTTTTTTTTTCTTATTACAATCATGATAAATGTAATATTCACACAGACCACAGGAGCTATTCTAGACTCATTCTTCCTGTCATTTCAACAAATGTACATTTATCGTAGTAGCAATATGCTGATTCAGACCCTAACTTTGCATTGCAGCATCAAATGACTGTGTGCAAAAGTTATTGTAAAATGGGTTGTGACATGAGGGGGAAATGTAACATTGGTGGATCCCGTGTTATTATAGTAATCCTATCTGTTATGATAATGAGACTTCTGAAAAGTTTTCTGTAAAGAGTAGAAAGTATGATTCTAAAATAGCTGCAGTAGCCACTTGCAAGATTTCCAAGATTTTTAATACGGAATGGAATATGAAAGTGCCAAAATTAAAAATACAAACAAACAAAACATTTAACACAAAAGCCTGATTTAAGCAAATTGATAATTTTCTGATTAAGCATTCCCTTCATTTTTATAACATGGAGGGCTAAATTTGTATAACTTTGGAAAAGTTTTACTTTTAACTTTTAAGTTCTATTAGGATAACAGCAAACATTAACTATTATTTTCTTTTCTTAGGATTATGTCATAAAAATGTTTGGGTTCCATGGAAAGATTGTGTATGTTGTTTGGCTTTATCTCCTAAGTGATAGTAGAATGCATTAATAGAAATATAATTGTAAATAGTAGAGAAGAGAAAATCGTTGAAATTCAAATTCATCAGCTTTGCTAAATTTCTCCCAAAATTTGATTTGAGATTAATAAGTTTGCCTCGATTCTCAATACTACAAAGCCTCTAATTGTCTGGAAAATGTGTGCATTACACTTGGAGGTATCCTAGGACTATATTGAACTCCTTTTGAGTTCTTTAATGCAAACACAGCCTTATTAATGTCCAAATTAACTGAAACTATACAGGGAAAAAGGATAGTCAATACTAGTAATCAACAGCCTACTAAACATCAGACTGCACCTATAATCTTTATTATATAGCGCTAACATATTCCGCAGCTTTACAGTTTGCACACATTTTCATCACTGTCCCCGACAGAGCTCTGGAGTGTGGCAGGAAACCGGAGTGCCCGGAGGAAACCCACACAAACAGATATTTGTTAGGAATCTGGGCTCTATAATGCCTCTCTCCAGAGGCTAAGTCCTTTTTCCCAGCTTCTGAGCATGCCCACGAGTCCAGGAGCTCAGAGGCTTGGCTTTCATTGGCTTGGCTCAGGGCCTGTCCAGGCATGCGTAGTTGTGATGCCGAGCACACGTGTACATGGTAAGTCCGCTCTGTTGTAGTGACTGTATTTAACTACTCCGGTTTCCGGCTTCCGCACATGTGCGGCTGAGATCCTGTGCTGTTTACAGGCTCAGCAATACTTAGGTATTATTTTTCCCTGCAGCTCTGTGTCATTTAACTGAGCTTGCCTTTTGCACCTGGGTGAGTTAGAACCCTGTGCATATTACCACTGTAGTGCTCTGCCCCTCTCAGCAGCGGTTTTGTCATCCACCGCACGGTGGACCCCGAGTGGCGAAGGCACTTTAATTTTTTTTTTTTTTTCCGCCACTCCTAACACTTGGTGAGATTCGAACCCAGGACCCCAGCACTGCAAGGCTGCAGCGCTAACAACTAAGCCACCGTGCTGCACCTATAGACATATTCAGCTAATTCAATTGTAAAAACAGTCCAAAAATTGTCCCTTTTACAATATTTTTCAGCACTGCAGTAGTTAACTACAATGAGATTTAGATATTTTATCTCTAGCTGTAATAATGAGCTGTGGGTTCTAACCTCTTAACCCTAATGCTGTAAAATCCTAAAATGGCCACTGCTTTCCCTGCCCTCCTCTTTTTAAATCTCATGTGATAGTCAACCCTGATTGCCTGTGCTAGACTATGTAATGTGATAGGCCGATAGCATTATGGGAAAGCTTGCACGGTTGTGATAGACATAACGGTTGTGTGAAATAGTGCTGTGTATTTTTTTTCTATCCTTGTGAGTTGAATTGCAAATCGTTCAAATTTGCCGGGGCCTGTGAATTTCAGAAAATTGGAATTAATATCAATTGGAAGCAGATCAATCTGCTCATCTCTAGTAAATAATGTAAGTAAACTGTGACACTCATGAGAAAAAGAGAAAAAAAAATCCACGTGGCTGTATGAATAAAAATATTCTAGTCTTTATTTCACATGGTTAAAAACAAAAAATGTCCAGACAGTTAAAAAACCGTGCCCATTCTGACTCTTTTCAGGCCAGAGCGCTTAGTCATATAGTGCTTCTGAATATCACATGAATTACCTAGTAAAAATTTCCCTTTTTCCTTCCTGTCCATTGTAACCATTTAGTTTACCTGTCCTGGAAATGTTGTCTAGTTTCAAATATTATTACCAGATAGGCTTAATGATGTAGAAAATGACTAAGTTTCACTCACTCTTCCAAAGTCCAGCAATGCATCTCCATGGCTGCTTCAGTAATTGTTGATAGGCTGTAACAGTGACCTAACTTTGACAGCACTGCAATGAATCACCGGGCTCAGTGACCCCACTAATATTCATGACATGAGTTACTGAGCTCAGTGATTAGCTTCAGTTCTGTCAATGTGACATCAACACTCAGTTTATTTTATGTATCACTGGACCTATAGGTTTATAATATTTAAAATGGGACAAACGTTTTCCGATAGAATCGGGTAGCAGATTTATATGTTGTGATAAAAATGTTTATCCAGATGAGTAGTACAGGTCTGCAATTTAAAGCACCACTCCAGCGTTTTATTTTCAGCAATGTAGTGGTGCCACTAATGTAAGTTCCCTACCCTTCATCTTATACTTACACACCAGAGTCTTCATCTTTTATTAGCACCACTCCAGGCTAATGGCATCATCTTGTGATCACAACTCCTGACAGTGTAATTGTATGAGAGCCAGAATGAGGCTTTAATAGACTTGCATTGAAAAATGACCTCTGACTTGTTTCAGCAAACACTGGAGTCATCTGGCAGTTCAAAACGGCTGAAGACTGACTGGACCGGTGGCGGCAACAGCTAGCTGAAGATGGCAATTAGTAAATTTGAGAGTAGGGAAAGGGAACTTAGATTAGAAGCACCACTGCAGAGCTTCATTAAAAAATGATGGAGTGGTGCTTTAATGTGATCATTTTGTTATCGCAAAGTGTTTGTGAGGCGGCAACCATGAATGGAAGTTTGGCTGCATAGTCTCTGATATCACACATTCATACAACGAAAGCAGTGCTATACACAGTGTATACAGAAAAAGGAAGGACAGAAAATAGAAATTGGAGTGTGACATCTAGTTCACTTAGCAATGCCTCCTCAGGTTTTTTCCTGTACATCAATACTGGATATCATTTATGACATAAGGTATTAAAAATTAATTTCATATTGTCTTGTATAAATTGAGCAAATCTGGATAATTTACAATTTCTACAATTATGGTAATACTACACCGTAATTCTTACATAGGCTACATAATTATGTTTGCTACTAAATGTTATCTTTTAAAGGGTATACCGTATAACCCATCTCACATATTTATTGTAACCACATTTACATTGGCATAAAAGTGTGATAGATGCAGGATTCACCTCTAGGACCTACATTTAGAACCCTGTCCTAGCTCATGCGTTGTGTGCTGCTTGCCGCTTCTGGGCAGCACCTGAATGACTAGCAAGGTTGTCAACTGTCCAGCGATTCCAGGACAGTCTATAAAAATTGAGCACTTTATCTTTTTAGGCTTTTTTAGAAGATTACATAGATTATTTTAACTGTTGTTATCATTTTACAGTTTTCAGTTAGTGCAGCTGATGTCTACATATCAGAAATATGGTCTTTAAATATGTATCACATATATCCGCTCTTGAACTCTCTACTCCAACATATCAGACTCTAGCCTACTGTGGAAACCTTCGAGAGGAACCTGAAGACCTACCTCTTCCGACAAGCCTACAACCTGCAGTAACCACAGATCCATCAAACCGCTGCACGACCAGCTCTACCCTCACCTACTGTATCCTCACCCATCCCTTGTAGATTGTGTGCCCTCACGGGCAGGTTCCTCTCTTCTTCTGTACCAGTCGTTGTATTGTTTAAGATTATTGTACTTGTTTTTGTTATGTTTACTCCCTTTTCACATGTAAAGCACTATGGAATAAATAGCACTATAATAATAAATAATAATAATGATTTATTATGGACTCTAATGAGTTTATAAAAGATATTGTGTGTCTGTGATTTTTTGATAAGCTGCCCATAGAAAAAAGGTCAAGCTGGCACCTGATGACTAGATAGCCACACTTGATGACCCACTTAGGCCAACATTTATTAGGAGGTATTTGAGGACAGGAATAGGTATGACTCCTACTTTTGGTGCCATGCTTGAGCCTGGTGGCAATATATTGATGATATCTTTTGCTGTGGGATAGTAGTGTTGATGAAATGCTTGCCTTCGAGAGTCATCTTATTTGTGTTTATCCAGAGCTGCAGTTCACATTAACCTACTCTATGACTGAGTTCCAGTTTCTAGATACCTTGGTATACAATGACAATGGTAAATTGAGTACTGACTTGTTTGTGAAACATACTGACAAGAACAGTTTATTATTGTTTGACAGTAACCATCAGAGTAAAATGATGAACTCTCTCCACTGGAGTCATTTGTTCAGAGTCAGACATATTGTTTCATGTGAGGACAGGATTGATGAAAGGTTGGATGAGATGTGTCAAAATTTCAGATCTAGCGGTTATCCCAACTCAGCAATTCATAGATTTAAACTGAGGGCGGCACACTCAAACAGGAGAATCTTCTGAGGAATGCACTTTCCAAGCATACAGTGAAGTGGATTCCTTTGGCTCTACTTTTTGTCTTTTCAGCGGATGTCTGGGAAGTATACTCAATTGACATTGGCCCCTGTTGCATAGAGGTCTGCCTTCATCATGTGACTGCTTTCTGGTCACTAAGGATACACCTATCTGCTGCGGTAAGCACTGCTTGTGCATGCACAATATGCCCGCAAGTCGCCTGCATTGTGGTCATGTGATCAATGGGCTAATGACATGTATACCCGTCCATTGTGATCAAAGCGCTTGCAGCACAGGAAGATGTGTGTTCCTGGGGCAACCTTGATGTATTTACTTGATTGGATGGGTGTGAATATACCTTCAATCACATAGTAGGACTAACAGCGTAAGGATCTTGGCATTTTCCTTGCTGGGATATTTTTGACTCGCTGTGGGGCAGTTTTGAATTAAGGTATATACACATATGCAATTTTGATTGGTGGCTTGTGGCTATGATGATACTAATACTCCTGATTGATATTGACTCATGATGAGGAACATGCTCACCCCTACTCGGTGCTTGCCCGAACATCTCGCGATGTTTGGAGCTCGCCGAGTATTTCCGGGGTTGCTCGGCGGGAGCTCAGGTCCCCGCCCTGCATGTTTGGCGCTCTTTAGAGAATCAATCAACATGCAGGGATTGTCTGCCACACACTGTAATGCCACTGGATGCACAGCGTCATCAGGTCTATTGTAGACCAGACGCCGCCCTGCTCTTCACAGTCTGCTCTGGACTCATGCAGTGCAGGGAGAATTGCTGCTGAGATAGGGAGAGATTTGCATTTTATTAGTTAGTGTGGGTATACCATCTGCCATACACAAATCCATTTTAACCAACAGTCCTTCTGATGACTAATCAAGGTGTATATAGATATCAGTGCTAGGCAAGCAGGCAGTGTATGTGGGTATATAGATATCAGTGCTAGGCAGGCAGTGTATGTGGCAGACTTCATTGCATATAGCAAAAGGGTCCATACCAGTACTGTCTGCTGCTGTTGCCTATTACAGATATTTATATACATAGTCTAGTCCCAGGTATCAGGGACCCTTGATGTGGGTTGCGAGCTTGCATATTGTGTCCAAAATATCAACTAATACCGCACTTATTTTTATATGTGCTTTTTGCAACTTTATTTTTCAGGGTGCATTTGGGCCCATTCAGTCTTGTTCACAAGGGATGCATTTGGATAGCGCTGACCTGATCTAAAAGTGTGGGTGTCACTAATAGGCTGTTAACCTGGATGCTGTACATTACAATTTTGTGAACAGCACCGCATACAAGTCTCCATTGTGCAATAACATGCCAAGCAACAACCCCCTCCATAGAATTGGCAGGCTGTGAGTGGTTGTCTCATCGGTATTTTTGCACCTGTGTTGCCGCCATCTTAACTATATGGGTCCACTGCATCCTGATAGCGCATTTATTTGGAGGCCTGGGCAGGTAAGCATCTCTGCCTTTTTAATATTATTTTTGAATTTTTGGAGGATTTCTAAGTCCTCTTTTTGTGCTATCATTGTTTAGTGTTAGGACTCACAAGTGTGAGGACCCTTGATGCGGGTTGCGAGCTTACGTATTTTGGCCAAAATATCAACTAATACCGCACATATTTTTATATGTGCTTTTTGCACTTTATTATTCAGGGTGCAGTTGGGCCCATTCGGTCTTGTAAACTGTGGTGTCTGTTCACATTCGCATGGGATGCATTTGAATAGCACTGGGCAGTCCATCTGATCTAATAGTGTGGGTGTCACTAATAGGCTGTTAACCTGGATGCTGTGCATTACCATTGTGTGAACAGCGCCACATACAAGTCTCCATTGTGCAATAACACAACCACCCCCTTCATAGGATTGGTAGGCTGTAAGTGGTTGTCTCATCGGTATTTTTGCACCTGTGTTGCCGCCATCAAAACTACATGGGTCCGCTGCATCCTGATTTCTGCCTTTTTGCTATTATATTATCCAGGTATCAGGAGCCAGGAATATTTTTTTGGGATCTTAATCTTGATTATTTTCTTTAAAAGCAATCCAGAACACACCATTTTTCTGCTCCATTTGCTTGTTGGCACTGCAGAATACAGCCAGATCCTTTCTATATTACAGTGTAAAAATCCAGCTATTTTAAACAGGGGTTTGGCTGTCACACAGATCATATCTCAGTGCATTGAAAATTCTGCCATTTCTGGTCTACTGTTACATTTTGTTGTAGTGTCTTAGATAAGACACCAGTTTGATGAAAAAAATATTTACCTACAGGCCAGATATTTTACACTGGGGTTTGTCTGCCACACAGATCGCATATCAGTGCCCTCAAAATTGTGCCATTTCGGGCCTCAATTTAAATTTTGTTGCAGCGTTTTGGGCAAGTAATTGACACCAGCTGGCTGAAAAAAATATTTACCTACAGGCCAGATATTTTAAACTGGAATTCTCCCTCATATGGATCACATATAAGTTTGCTCCAAATTCAGTCATTTGTAGTGAACATGTAAAATATAGTCCTCTATTTAAAATGGGCAAGGCAAGTGGCAACGGACGGGGAACTGGATGTGATAGTGATGGTGCATGCAGAGGTTGAGGCCGTGGTCATGGGCAAGCTGAAATTGTGGCACAACAAACACCCACATCTTCTCACCTGACCTTCCTGTCCCTATTACTAGGGGACTGCAGCACACCACTATTGAACCCAGATCAGTGTCAAAAAGTTGTTGATTGGATAGTGGATAATTCTTCCAGTCACTTTGCTACCACCACCACCCTGTCTTCCACATGGTCAAGTCTGAGTAGCCGTGAGTCTGGGCAGCATATTCCTCACCCTGATCCTATTTCCTCCCACCATGCCGAGTGCCCAGAGACAACTGATCCCACACTTGGACACTCCGAAGAGCTGTTCACTTTTTCATTTATAGATTTGGGCCTCTCGCCCAGTCTACTTGAAGCGGGGCAAGAGGAGATTGCATGTAACAATGCCCAAATATTTGAGCAGCTATGGTCACACGAAGGCAACGGTGGGAAAGTGTCACAAGAGGTGAACAATGATGAGACACAATTGCCATAAAGTAAGGAGGAGGACCAGGGTGCGGAAGTGGAAGATGAGGTGGTGGATGATATAGTAACTGACCCAAGCTGCGGAGGACATGCAGAGCAAGGACAGCAGCACACAGGGGAAGGGAGGCATAGCAGTGTGGTGGCTGAAGAGAGAAGGCGGGCAACCATTCACCTTAACACCAACACGACGGAAGTTGCCAGTCCAACTGTTAGGTCTTCCCGAGTCTGGTTGCTTTTCAAAGACTGCCGATAACCCCAAAAAGGCCATTTGCACCACCTGCCAGGCCAGCATCAGCAGGGATAGCAAAACTACCAGCCTGACCACCACCAGCGTTATCTGGCACATGACAGCAAGCACCCAACTCTTTGGGCCAAACCCCAGGGCCCAGGAACAGTGTCTGCAGGTGACACCACTTCTGCTGCTGTTGTGTGTGCAAGCCAATCCCCTATTCATGGTGCATGTGAAGATACCTCCTACCCTGCACCTGTCATTGCACCCACTCAACTTACACCATCAGCAAGCATGTTTATGTCCTTGTCACAGCGCAGTGTTCAGTTGTCCATACCTCAGTTCTTGGAACGCAAGCGCAAATACGCAGCCAATGCCTCACAGGCCACACAACTAAATTCACACATTTCTGAACTACTTGCACTTGAAATGTTGCCTTTTAAGCTCATGGAGACAGAAGCTTTCCGCAACCTGATGGCAGCTGCCATCCCTTGGTACTCGGTCCCCAGCCACCACTATTTCTCCCGGTGTGCCGTCCCCGCATTACACAAGCACGTGTCCCACAACATTAGCCGTGCCCGCAACAATGCAGTTACTGGGAAAGTCCACCTAACCACGGGCACATTGATAAGTGCTTGTGGGCATTTACGGTACTACCTGCACATTTGTCTTACCATCTGTTCAGCAATTTACAATGATATTTGTACAATGATATTACTGAGGTTAGTTCTAAGTGTTGGAGGCCTGAGGACAGGGATGAGGGAGAGAAGAGCATGGTCAGTCGTCCTCTTAGTGAGGACACAGAAGTCTTGACTGTTAGCAGTCTGGCACGCATGGCTGAGTTTATGTGTTACGCTGCCTTGACCGTGACCTTCGCGTTCTCAAAATTTTAGGTGACAGTCATTACTGGTTGGTGACACTTCTAGACCCACGCTACAAGGAGAACTTTCTATCTCTTATTCCCGAGTCGGACAGGTCGGCTAAAATAGGACAGTACCACAGGGCCCTTGTTGCGGAATTATTCAAAAAATTCCCATATGAAAATGCTGGCGGCAGAGGACACAGTTCTTTGGACAACCAATGAGTACAGGCGAGAGAGACACAACTCCAATCCAGCATAGGCAGGGGAACACTCTCAAAGTTCTGGGAGTTTTCTCAGACCCTCACATCACACAGGCCCTGAGGTACGGGGTACTCTTGTAAGGAGTGCAAAGTTTTGGAAGATGCTGAGGGAGTACCTTTCTGACCGTACCAACATCCTCCATGATTCCTCTGTGCCCTATAATTGTTGGGTCTCAAAGCTGGATACGTGGCATGAACTGGCTCTCTATGCCTTGGAGGTCCTGGCCTGCCCTGCCGCTAGCGTTTTGTCAAAGTGCGTTTTGTGGAATTATAACTGATAAGTGCATTCCCCTGTAAACTAAAAATGCTGACAGGCTGACTCTTATATAAATGAACAAGTGCTGGATTGGGCCAGAGTTCTCTACACCACCGAATGATAGCAGCATAACATAAATTCAAATTCAGTGTCTTTTTTTGGGATGTCTATTCCCATGCACCTCTTCACACCCACACCTGGGTATACCCTTCATGATTTTGGCTATTTGCTGTTGTCCTCCTCCTTCTCATCCTCATCATCCACCACCAATATATCACCAGGGTGACTGTGGTCTGTGATGCAACAACCACATAATTTTTTTAAAGGGTGTTTATGATCCCTGTACAAAAAATAATGGTTATACAGTATGGTCAGGGATAAATGTTTGTCAGCCCATACACTTAGTGTATGGGCATTATAAGTATAGGAGATCCACTCCTTTATAATGGGAACCTTCTGTCATGAGGCCCTCTTCTATATCTCTTCATAGGGGCATTGCAGTGGCTCAAATTTTTTGACAGCCCTTGCATTCACTACATAGGCAAATACTATGGGAGACTCACTTCTTCATAATGGGAAAAAAAATTATGAGGCCCTCCTCCACGTCTCTTCCAAGGGGTATTGGGGTGTGTCCAAATTTGTGGCAGCTCTTGCATTCACTGCAAAAGCAAACAGTATGGGCGAACCACCCCCTTTTGGGCCTCCTCCCCCTGTTGGGACTCCCAGTATGAAGTGGGCTGCTTTCCCATGGAACCTTCCATCCCCTGGTATCTCTCGACCAGTTCTACCAGTTCATTGGCTTTCCGGGAATCACCCTGGGCAACCCACGTCTGTATGGGCCTCTGCAGGGCGTGCACAAACTGGTCCATCACCACCTGTTCTTCCATCTGCACAAGCATATAGGACTCTGGCTGCACCATTTCTAGAGCAGGTGCAACAGGTCAAACATTTGGGAGCGTGGTAGTTTGTCCTGATGGTACGCCCAATGGTGAACCCGCTGTGCCCTGATAGTCATTGTTACCCCCAAGCGTGTAAGAATCTCCATTTTTAGCTTGTCATAATCTTTAGCATCCTGCAAAGCTAAATCATAGTATGCTTTCTGGAGTTCCCCCATCAAGTATGGTGCCAATACCTCTGCCCACTGCTCTGGTGGAAGTTTCTCCCTCTCAGCAATTCTCCATTGCAGAATCTTCAGCCTCAACAATGCAGTTCTCCACTGCACATTGTTCAGCCTCAACAATGCAATTCTTCACTGCAGGTTCTTCAGCTTCAATACTGCAATTCTCCAGTGCATTTTCTTCAGCCTCAATACTGCAATTCACTGCAGGTTCTCCAGCCTCAACACTGCAATTGTCTAATGCAGGTTCTTAAACTTCAATATTGCAATTCTCCAGTGCAGTTTCTTCAGTCTCAACACTGCAATTCACTGCAGGTTCTTCAGCCTCAACACTGCAATTGTCTAATGCAGGTTCTTCAGCTTCAACACTGCAATTCTCCACTACCGGGTCTTCAGCCTCAATACTGGAATTCTAAAATGCAGGTTCTTTAGCCTTAACACTGCAGTTCTCCACTGCTGGGTCTTCAGTCTCAACACTGCAATTCTCCAATGCAGGTTCTTCAGCCTTAACACTGCAATTATTCGCTGCCAGGTCTTCATCCTCAACACTGCAATTCTCCAATGCAGGTTCTTCAGCCTCAATACTGCAATTCTCCAATGCAGGTTATTCAGCCTCAACACTGCAATTCTCCATGGCAGGTTCTTCAGCCTCAACACTGCAATTCTCCACTGCCGGGTCTTCAACCTCAACACTGCATACACAATAACAGTATAGGAGACCCACTGTTTAATAATGGGAACAACAAAGCATAGCCGGCTGATGGCTCTCTAAAAATAATGAGGGCTGACTGCTGGCCCTTTAGGAATAGTAAAGGCCATCTAATGGCCCTATAAAAATAGGCTTTGTGAATTTCAGAGCCCCTCTTTCATAATATAAACAGGATGTGTCTAATGATGTGTCACACACCACATGGCAAGATAAGGTTGTAAAAGAATAAAATTACATTTCCCAGTGAATGCATTTGTCTTTTTTGAAAGCCATGCTAAAGTTGAGAAACACATCAAAAACGCTACGTGTGAACAAAGCGCAAGGTGTGGAGGAGCATTTTTGTTTTTGGTTATTTATTTTGCCTTATATGCAAGTCAGTACCCTTTAAAGGATGTTCCTTAACATATTTCCCATGAAAATACATTTTTGTTTCGTTTTTGCATGTTTGTTCACAGCAGTGACCTTAGAGTCAGAAATGCTTCCATGGGTTCCCCATTATGTTCCCTTGTCATTTGAGCACTGTTCTCATTGATTTCAGCAAGTTATAGTTCATCTGCAGATGGGGGGGCCACGGCAAAAATGCTCTAGTTTCCCATAGACTTACATTGGGCTCGTTGCTCGAGTCGAGCACCCGAGCATTCCAATTTGCTCGACCCGAGCAACGAGCACCTGAGCAGTTTAGTGCTCGCCCATCATTAATGACTTCTGTGTGTTTTTTAAAATTCAATGTTTCTATGATTATCTATATCATTGCATAAGTAAATGATGTCTAATACTGACACTATTTACATGAGGATTTAAGATTGTGTAGTTTGAATTGTGATTATATGCTGTTTGTGCTAGGGAGTGGTACTTTATGGGAATTGAGACGAGACTATATGCCATATTTTTTGGACTATAAGATGCACACTGGACCATAAGACGCACCCCAATTTTCAGAAGGAAAATAGGGAAAAAATTTTTATGTGTCAAATGGGGTCCACCTTACAGTCCGAATTCAGCTTATCGGGGGATATCAGCAGCGCTGGTGGAGCGTGGTCACAGGGGTATTCAGTGGTCCGGTGATATGACTCCCATCCCAGGCTGGTGCACAAGGTTTGGCAGTGCTCTGCAGTGCAGGGGCTGTGCCAGCATCTTGTGAAAGCCCGGCGGCCCCTGCACATCCATTGATGCAATGCGGTGCTCCTCCAGGAAAATGGCTGCCGAGGCGGCGCATGGTCAAATTCAGATCTCGTCCTCAAATCTCGAGAGACAAGATCTTGGGACAAGATCTTGTTGCCAAGATCTCAATCTGAGCATGTGGTGGCCATTTTCCCAGAGGCCACCGCATCGCACCAATGGATCTGCGGGGCCTCCGGGATTTCACAAGATGTCGGCGCAGCCCCCGCACCACAGAGCACAGCCGAACCTCCTGCACTAGCTGTTACACCGTCCCTGTGTACTCACCCGGCCACGCCGCAGCCTCCCGCCGCCCGACATCCTCGGAGGTCGCCTCTGGCAGGTGCGTGGTTGGCGGCGTCCCTGAATGCAATGCGCATGCGCTATAGGCCGCGGCCGGGTCTCCCTCCTGCTTCTTGTGCTCCGGCTATGCCCTGACCTGGAAGCACCTCCCTGACCAATGGCAGACCAGACAGGAGCATATCAGGCCACTTCCCCCTGAGGGAGGTTCCTGATTGTTGTGTTTCCTAGCACACTGGCCTCGCTGCATCGTGTGCTCTCGGCTCCAGCTGTTCCATTCTCTCGTGCTCTCCGCAGCAGCCTCTCAGTCCTGCTACCCGGGTTCCTTGTTCTCTTCCGCAGTCTTGTCTCCGGTGTTCCTGCCATCCTACTCCAGTCCTGCCTCCAGTGTTCCTGTTCCATCCTGCTTCAGTCCTGCCGTCCTACTCCAGTCCTGCTTCCAGTGTTCCTGTTCCATCCTACTCCAGTCCTGCTGTCCTACTCCAGTCCTGCCTCCGGTGTTTCTGTTCTGTCATCTATACTTCAGTCCCACAGTCCTACTTCGGTCCATCCTGAGCCGCCCCTCTCGGTACTGGCTACCGTGGTAGTCGAACTACTGGGCCTGCTCCTAACGGTCCCTGTATAGGGGTCGGTTCCACCTGGCAGCTCACCCGGGGCCCCTCGGTGCCACGGTCCAGAGAGTCCACTCCTGGAGTTTCCGGCTCCAGACTACCCACGCTAACAGTACAATCAGGCCATGGATCCCGCCGGTACCACAGCTGCCACCCAGAAAGAGTTTGTCGGCCCTGCAGGTGACCGATCCTGGAACTGCCACATTACTGACCAGTCTTCAACAGGAGCTAGTCCAGCAACAAGATACCCAAGCCCATATTTTGTCTCATATGGCCTCCATTGATAGCCGCCTGTCGGTCCTACATTCTGCCGCCGCAGCTCTTACTCCTCCCCCCGCTCCTACAGCTCTCCCGATGCCCCACCTCGCCAAACCGCCTCGCTTTACTGGGGATCCTAAGCTCTGCAGGGGGTTCTTAAATCAGTGTAGTCTCCACTTTGAATGGTTGCTGCAGCAATATCCCTCTGACCGGGCCAAAGTAGCCTTCATTATGTCCCATCTGGAGGGAGAGGCCATGTCCTGGTTGAATCCCCTCTGGGAACGTGACGATCCCATTGTCTCGAGTCTTCCGGTTCTCTTGGATACTTTTTGCAGGGTCTTCGATGAGCCGGGTCGGTTAGCTGTCCTCACTGAATCACTCTTTAATCTACATCAGGGTTCTCTCACGGTCGGTCAGTACACTATTTGCTTTCACACTATCTCCTCTGAGCTCGGCTGGAATAACACCGCTTTGGTAGGGGCATTCTGGCGAGGTCTTTCAGGCAGAATAAAAGATGAACTCGCAGGTCGAGAGACCCCAAACTCCTTAGAGGACCTTATTTCGCTGGCTACCCGCATTGACCTATGCTTCCAGGAGCGCGCTTGGGAGTCAGCGAGAGAGAGGAGATCCACCAGGCCAGCCCCCTTTTTCATCTGTTCTGCCAGTCCTCAGTCGGTCGAGCCCATGCAGATTGACCATCTCAACTTGACCGAGTTACGTCAGCAAGAGAGGCGGGCACAAGGTCTGTGCCTCTATTGCGGAGCTTCATCGCACTATATCCGCACCTGTCCTAAGAGACAGGGAAACTCCTCTGCCTAGGTCAGGTAAGAGAGGTCTCACTAGGCGATGATGATTCCTCTCAACCTCTTACTATTTCTGTGCTTCTGGTTTCAGGGGAGAGACTTGGGTCCGAGGTGGCCTACGTGGATTCGGGTTCGGCAGGTAACTTCATTCGGCCGGAAGAGGTGGACAAATACTAAATTCCCGTGGTTGCCCTATCTAACCCTCTCCAGATTGCCGCGGTGGATGGCAAACCGCTACAGGTGACCGTCACCTTGGTCACTGAGGAAATGGAGTTGCGAGTTGGTGCCTTACATCGAGAGAAGATAGCCTTTTACGTTTTGCCTAAGCTCTCCCACTCCATTCTACTCGGTCTCCCATGGTTAAGGACTCATCAGCCTGTCCTCGATTGGTCTTCTGGGGAGATACTCCGCTGGTGGCACCCGTGCCAAGCTCGCTGTCTGATTCCTGTCCACCGGGTGGCCGCTCCTCGGCCTCTCCCAGACCTTCCGGGTCTTCCTCCAGCCTACAGTTCCTACGCTGATGTCTTTGATAAGAAGGAAGCGGAGGTCCTTCCTCCACACCGCCTTTTCACTGCCCGATTGAACTTGTTCCTGGTTCAACTCCCCCAAGGGGCAGAATCTATCCCCTGTCTCCCGCTGAAACCACAGCTATGTCCGAATACGTTCGAGAGAACCTCGCCAAAGCTTTTATACGGAAATCCTCGTCACCCGCGGGAGCCGGGTTTTCTTTGTCAAAAAGAAGGACGGAACTCTACGGCCGTGCATTGACTATAGGGGTCTGAATGAAATTACCATTAAGAACAGGTACCCTCTTCCACTCATTCCGGAGCTGTTTGACAATCTCAGAGGGGCTCGGGTCTTCTCCAAGCTGGACCTCAGAGGAGCCTATAATCTGGTCTGCATCCGGGCTGGAGACGAGTGGAAGACGGCCTTCAACACTTGAGATGGCCATTACGAGTACCTGGTCATGCCCTTTGGCCTCTGCAATGCTCCTGCGGTGTTTCAAGAATTCGTCAATGAGATCTTCCGGGACCTCTTGTACTCCTGTGTGGTCGTATACTTGGACGACATCCTCGTCTTCTCGCCGGTTATATCGTCCCACAGAAAGAGCGTCCGCTTGGTGTTACAGCGTCTTCGGGAGAACCGCCTGTATGGGAAGATTGAGAAATGTCTCTTCGAACAGACCTCCCTGCCGTTTCTGGGATACATTATCTCCGACACTGGACTAAGGATGGATCCCGAGAAGCTGCCTGCCATTCTCAAATGGAGTAAGGGCGATTCAACGATTTCTCGGATTCGCCAATTATTACCGCCAATTCATCTCTCACTTTTCCGCCATCACAAGACCTATTTCTGCTCTCACCCGTAAAGGGGCTACTCCCAAGGATTGGCCTCAGGAGGCTGAAGAGGCCTTTCTGACCCTAAAATGGGCCTTCTCCACAGCTCCGGTTCTGCATCGCCCCGAGAGCAACCAACCTTTTGTAGTCGAGGTGGACGCTTTCTCGACAGGTGCCGAGTCAGTATTTTCCCAGAGATCCGCCTCCTTGTGGCTTTTTCTTGAAGGCCTTTTCTCCATCCGAGTGTAACTACTAGATCAGAAACCGGGAACTCCTGGCCATCAAGTTGGCCTTGGAGGAGTGGCATCACCTCCTGGAAGGAGCTGTACATCCCTTTGTCATCTTCTCGGATTACAAGAATCTGGCCTATCTCCAGTCTGCCCAGAGGCTTAACCCTGGGCAGATGGTCCTTGTTTTTCGCCCGATTTGACTTCGAGCTCCGTTTCCATCCCGGCAACAAAAATACCAAAGTCGACGCTCTGTCCAGGGTCTTTCAGCCACACGAAACCACGGAGGAACCCTCGCATATCATTGACCCCACTAGGATCATCACAGTGGCCCCAGTGAACTGGCTTGCTCCTCCTCCTGGCAAAACGCTTGTGCCTGAGAACCTCAAGCGAAAAGTCCTCCAATGGGGGCACTCCTCCAAACTGGCTGGTCATGCCAGGATCAAGAAGACCCTGGATCTTATCTCGCGTCACTATTGGTGGCCCATGCTTCACCAAGATGTACTCAATTTTGTGGCCTCTTGTCCATCCTGTGCAAAAAACAAAGTGCCACGAAGACCGCTGTCCGGCTTGTTGCTGCCATTGCCCGTTCCTGCGGTCCCTTGGGAAAACATTGCCATGGATTTCATCACCGACCTGCCCTGTTCTTCTGGCTGCACAGTCATGTTGGTGGTGGTGGATCATTTTTCCAAGATGGCCCACTTCGTCCCTCTGCCCGGTCTCCCCTCTGCTCCATAGCTGGCCAAAGTCTTCATCCACCAAATCTTCAGACTCCATGGACTACCTCAACGCATTGTGTCGGACCGAGGGGTTCAGTTTACATCCAAGTTCTGGCGAGCGCTTTGTAAACTCATGAACATTTCCCTTGACTTCTCCTCAGCCTACCATCCACAGTCCAATGGGCAGGTGGAGCGCACCAACCAGACGTTGATTGGGTACCTACGTCATTTCTCCAACGCCCACCAGAACGATTGGGTTGACTTACTTCCCTGGGCAGAGTTCGCTTACAACAACCATGCTGGTGAGTCCTTGGCCAAGTCTCTGTTTTTCATTGTGTTCGGCAGACATCCTGGTGTTCCCCTTCCAATAACTCCTGCCTCCGAGGTACCGGCGGCCAACGCTTTGTCCTCCAAGTTTTCCAAGATCTGGGCCGAGACCAACACGTCACTCAAGACGTCCGCTGATCGGATGAAGAATTTTGCTGACAAGAAGAGATTGGATCCTCCCCCTTATCATGTTGGGGACAAGGTCTGGCTCTCATCCAAATTCATCCAGTTGAAACTGCCCTCTTACAAGTTGGGGCCACGCTACATCGGTCAGTTTGAAATTCTCGGACGTATCAATGAAGTAGCCTACAGATTGAGGTTGCCTGCTTCGCTCCGGGTCCCGAAAACCTTCCATGTCTCTCTCCTGAAACCTGTGGTGCTGAATCGCTTCCATTCCTTGCCTGATTCCGGTCCTCAGCCGGTGGGTGCCGGTGATGTCTTTGAAGTGGAGGACATTATCGCCATGAAGAAGGTTAGAGGTAGGATATTTTTCCTTGTTGACTAGAAGGGCTTTGGTCCTGAGGAGAGATCCTGGGAGCCTCGGGAGAATATCAATGATCCCCGTATCCCCAAGAGATTTCTTGCTAATGTCCGGGGAGGGCGGCTTAGGGGAGGGGGTACTGTTATGAATGAGTCACCGAGGAGGAAAAAACAAAAAGCAAGCTAAGCCCAGAAAACCTGAGAGGTTGGTAACTAGCGGATTGCAGACCCCTGATCCTATCCACAACAACTAGCAGTAGCCGTGGAGCGTGCCTATGGTGGTCCTAGACGCCTCGTCACGGCCGGAGAACTAAATAAGCCTAAAGAAAGAAAGGGAAAATCTAAACTGCCCCAGAGCAGACCCCAAAGCAATAGCCAGCCCCCAATATGTATTGTCGGTGAAACAAGATGAAAACACAGACACAGATAGAAAGATAGGCTGAGCAAATGATGGGGCCCTCACTAATTAGAAAGGTCAGGAAAGAAAAGCCGCTGTCTGCAATCACGCAAAAAACCCTGCCCAAAATAATGTCCAACACGTCTGATAGAAAAAGGCCCTGAAGTCGCTAGACTTCAAAACACTATATCAGCACTCAGGTATATTCTGAAGACAGAGCAAAAGAGATCAACTGATCAGAGACAAAATGGGGATTCAGCCCAGTCCCAGCCAGGGCTGGCTGAACACAAAAACTAAGTAAACCAGACAAAAACTCATGAAAAATAGAAGAGAAAACTTAGCTTTAGGAAGGCAGGAACCAAACTGGAAACCAGAAGCCACAGTCTGGAAAAATCACCAGCAAGAAACTAGGGAGTCGGCTGCCTTAAATCCAATCAGAAACTCCTGATGTCCAATCGCAGTCCTCTTCCTCAGGTGGCCGGTCTCTGCCATTTAGATCAGCTTCATTACCTCCCTTCACCAACAGAGGGAGTCCAGATAGAGAACTCACTACTCCTCTGTCAGCACAGCCAGCTACATAGCCCTCACCAGAAGCCAGAGGCAAACCCGAAAATGAGCTCACAACAGTACCCCCTCCTTGAGGAGGGGTCACCGAACCCTCATCCACTCCACCGGGCCGATCAGGATGGGTCCGATGAAAAGCACGAACCAATCTATCGGCATGAATATCAGAGGCAGAGACCCAAGAATTGTCCTCCTGGCCATAACCCTTCCACTTGACCAAATACTGGAGTCTCCGTCTAGCCAGACGAGAATCCAGTATTTTCTCTACCTCATATTCCACATTACCTTCAACCAATACAGGGTCAGGAGGTGCAGCCATAGGAACTACTGGCTCAACATACCTCTTCAACAGCGACTTATGAAACACGTTATGGATCTTAAACGTAACAGGAAGAGACAATCGAAAAGAAACCAGATTAGGAATCTCCAAAATCTTGTAAGGTCCAATAAATCTTGGCTTGAACTTTGGTGAAGCCACCTTCATAGAGATATTCTTTGATGACAACCAAACTATATCACCCACTTTAATCCGGGGACCAATGGTCCTATGCCGGTTAGAAAACCGCTGGGCCTTTTCCTGGGAGAGAGACAACTTATCCACTACTTGGTCCCAAATCTGCTGCATTCTCTCTACCACAGTGTCAACACCTGGGCAGGCTGAAGATTCCACTTGCCCTGAAGAAAATCGAGGATGAAACCCAAAGTTGCAGAATAAGGGAGACATCAAGGTAGCAGAACTAGCTCTATTATTTAAAGCGAATTCGGCCAAGGGCAAAAATGAAACCCAATCATCCTGATCAGCAGATATAAAACATCTCAAATAGGACTCCAAAGTCTTGTTTGTTCTCTCCGCCTGCCCATTGGTCTGAGGGTGAAATGCAGAGGAGAAGGACAACTGAATTCCCAACTTGGAAAAAAAGGCTTTCCAGAATCTGGAAACAAACTGAACTCCTCTGTCCGATACAATGTTCTCAGGAATCCCATGCAACCGAACCACCTGTTGTAAAAACAAGGGTACCAACTCTGAGGAAGATGGCAACTTAGGGAGTGGTACAAGATGGACCATCTTAGAGAATCTATCACAAATCACCCAGATAACAGTCATTCTCTGAGAGACAGGAAGATCAGAAATAAAATCCATTGAAATATGGGTCCATGGCCTCTTAGGCACCGGCAAGGGCATCAACAACCAACTAGAGCGAGAACAGGGTTTAGACCGGGAACAAGTCCCACAGGACTGCACAAAATTCCTGACATCACGAGATAAGGCGGGCCACCAAAAAGACCGACTCACCAAATCTCTGGTACCAAAAATACCTGGATGACCAGCCAATGCGGAGCAATGAACTTCAGACATCACTCTCTTCCTCCACTGGTCAGGAACATACAATTTTCCCATAGGACAACGCTCAGGTTTGTCCTCCTGGAATTCTTCCAGAGCACGTCTCAAATCGGGCGAGATGGCAGAAAGAACTATCCCCTCATCTAGGATGGTAGTAGGCTTGGTCACAACAGAAGAATCAGCAAAGAAACTGCTAGAAGGGGCATCTGCCTTAACATTCTTAGTGCCTGGAGGAAAGGAGACCACAAAATCAAAACACGTAAAAACAAGGCCCATCTAGCCTGTCTAGGATTCAAGCGCTTGGCCGACTCAAGGTAAATCAAATTCTTGTGGTCAGTGAGGACCACAACTTGATGTCTAGCTCCCTCCAACCAATGTCTCCACTCCTCAAATGCCCATTTCATGGATAACAATTCCCAATTCCCCACATCATAGTTGCGTTCAGATGGGGAGAACTTTCGGGAAAAGAAGGCACAGGGATTCATTTTAGACGTCACCGGATCTTTTTGGGACAAAACAGCTCCTGCACCAATTTCTGAAGCGTCTACCTCCACCTGAAAAGGAAGTGAGACATCAGGTTGCCGCAAAACCGGAGCAGAAGTGAACCTCCGCTTCAGCTCCTGAAAGGCCGAAACAGCCTCTGAAGACCAATTCAGCACATCAGCACCCTTCTTAGTTAAATCAGTCAGTGGTTTAGCAATGCCAAAAAAATTAGCTATAAATTTACGAAAAAAATTAGCAAAACCCAAAAACTTCTGGAAAGCCTTCAAAGAAGTGGGCTGTACCCAATCATTAATGGCCAGTACCTTGGCCGGGTCCATTTCAATAGTTGACGGAGACAAAATAAATCCCAAAAATGAAATCCTCTGTACACCAAAAAGGCACTTCGATCCCTTAACATACAAGGAATTCTCCCTCAAAATCAGGAACACAGTCCGAACATGTTCCACATGAGAATCTCAATCCCTGGAAAAGATCAAAATATCATGCAGATAGATGATGAAAAACTTATCCACAAAGTCCTGGAAAATATAATTCATGAAGGATTGGAAGACAGAAGGGGCATTAGTGAGCCCAAAAGGCATCACCAGATACTCAAAATGTCCCTCCGGAGTATTAAACGCCGTCTTCCGTTCATCCCCATGCTTGATGCAAATAAGATTATACTCCCCCCTGAGGTCAAGCTTAGTAAACCAGCAAGCACCTTTAACTCTGGAGAATAAATCAGAAATCAGGGGTAACGGATACTGAAATTTAACCGTAATTTTGTTGAGGGAACGATAGTCAATACAAGGCCTTAATGAACCATCTTTCTTGGCCACGAAAAAACCCCCCAGCACCTAAGGGTGAAGAGGATGGTCTAATATGACTCCAATGACTCCTTAATATAAGATTGCATAGCCTCGTGTTCGGGTACAGATAAATTGAAAAGTCGACCCTTGGGAAATTTACACTCAGGTCTCAACTCAATTGCACAGTCATAACTCCTATGAGGAGGCAAAGACGCAGTCTTGCTCTCACTAAATACATCATAAAAATCAGCCAAATAGTCAGGAACATCATGCGACTGGGGAGAGGTGGAGAAAACAGGAGTGTCACCAAGAGCACACCGACAACCCCAACTCACCACAGATACAGATTTCCAATCCAAAACCGGATTATGGATTTGCAACCAGGGAAAACCCAGAACAATGGTATCATGGAAATTATGCAACACCAAAAATCTGCAATTTTCTTGGTGGTCTGGGGCGACCCGCATTATCACCTGGGTCCAAAACTGAGGTTTATTCTTCACCAAAGGAGTAGCATCAATACCCCTCAAAGGAATAGGCGTCCGCAGAGGTGTCATAGGAAAACCACAACGTTTAGCAAAATCCAAGTCCATTAGATTCAAGGCCGCTCCTGAATCCACAAAAGCCTTCGTGGAAAATATGGACAAGGAGCAGATCAGAGTAATTGCCAAAAGAAACTTAGGTTGTACACCACCCACAGCAAATGTGTGTGCAAAACGTTTCTCTCATTTAGGGCAGACAGAAATATCATGAGAGGCATCCCTACAGAAAAAACGCAACTTATTACGCCTTCTAAACTCATGACGTTGCGCCCTAGACAAAACTCCACCACATTGCATAGGTTCAGACATTTGTTCAAAATGTGGCAGGGCCTCCCGTGTAGTCTTGCGTTCACGTAAACGCCGATCAACTTGAATGGCTTATGACATAGAATCGTCAAGACCAGAGGGAACAGGAAATCCCACCATAGTATCTTTTAAAGTCTCAGACAAACCCTTCCGAAAGAGAGCTGCCAATGCACTATCATTCCATGTAGTAAGGACCACCCACTTTCGGAATTTCTGACAGTATAACTCTGCAGGATCCTGACCCTGGTTCAATGCCAATAGGGCTCTCTCAGCTTGATCAATAGCATTAGGTTCATCATATAACAACCCCAAGGCTTGAAAAAATGCATCCACATTAGTCAAAACAGGATCTTCAGGTGTCAAAGAAAACGCCCAATCCTGGGGATCGCCGTGCAGCAAGGAGATGACAATTTTAACCTACTGCGCAGAGCTCCCCGATGAGTTAGGCTTCAAGGCAAGAAATAAATTACAATTATTCTTAAAATTCAAAAATTTAGACCGATCCCCAGAA
Organism: Dendrobates tinctorius; assembly: GCF_039654945.1. Classification (NCBI taxonomy): domain Eukaryota; kingdom Metazoa; phylum Chordata; class Amphibia; order Anura; family Dendrobatidae; genus Dendrobates; species Dendrobates tinctorius. Next base: position 36,670,322 of record NW_027361672.1, on the reverse strand, counting down.
AACACATCAGGAGCAGGGATCCTTGGTTCAACAGCATGTGAATGAGTGAGATAGGCGGAAATTCCCCGCACTTCAGCAGCGAAATGCTCCACACGATCAGACAATTGCTTAATCTCCATCAAGGAGAAAAAGAAAAAAAAAAAAAAGAATCCTCCTACGGCCCCAGAAAAAAAAGAGAAAATATACATACAAAAAAAATTCTGACAGTTTTTTTTTTTTTTTTTTTTAACAATTCTCTCCTGCTTTTGAGTACCCTAGAATCTGCGGTATGGCTGGTGATTCTGTTATGAGTGAGTCACCGAGGAGGAAAAAACAGAAAGCAAGCTAAGCCCAGAAAACTGGAGAGGTTGGTAACTAGCGGCTTGCAGACCCCTGATCCTATCCACAACAACTAGAAGTAGCTGTGGAGCGTGCCTACAGTGGTCCTAGACGCCTCGTCACGGCCAGAGAGCTAAATAAGCCTAAAGAAAGAAAGGGAAAATCTAAACTGCCCCAGAGCAGACCCCAAAGCAATAGCCAGCCCCCAACATGTATTGTCAGTGAAACAAGATGAAAACACAGACACAGATAGAAAGATAGGCTGAGCAAACGATGGGGCCCTCACTAACTAGAAAGGACAGGAAAGAAAAGCCGTTGTCTGCAATCACACAAAAAACCCTGCCAAAAATAATGTCCAACACGTCTGATAGAAAAAGGCCCTGAAGTTGCTAGACTTCAAAACACTATATCAGCACTCAGGTATATGCTGAAGACAGAGCAAAAGAGATCAACTGATCAGAGACAAAATGGGGATTCAGCCCAGTCCCAGCCAGGGCTGGCTGAACACAAAAACTAAGTAAACCAGACAAAAACTCATGAAAAATAGAAGAGAAAACTTAGCTTTAGGAAGGCAGGAACCAAACTGGAAACCAGGAGCCACAGTCAGGAAAAATCACCAGCAAGAAACTAGGGAGTCGGCTGCCTTAAATCCAATCAGAAACACCTGATGTCCAATCGCAGTCCTCTTCCTCAGGTGGCCGGTCTCTGCCATTTAGATCAGCTTCATTACCTTCCTTCACCAACAGAGGGAGTCCAGATAGAGAACTCACTACTCCTCTGTCAGCACAGCCAGCTCCATAACCCTCACCAGAAGCCAGAGGCAAACCCGAAAATGAGCTCACAACAGTACCCCCCCTTGAGGAGGGGTCACCGAACCCTCATCCACTCCACCGGGCCGATCAGGATGGGTCCGATGAAAAGCACGAACCAATCTATCGGCATGAATATCAGAGGCAGAGACCCAAGAATTGTCCTCCTGGCCATAACCCTTCCACTTGACCAAATACTGGAGTCTCCGTCTAGCCAGACGAGAATCCAGTATTTTCTCTACCTCATATTCCACATTACCTTCAACCAATACAGGGTCAGGAGGTGCAGCCATAGGAACTACTGGCTCAACATACCTCTTCAACAGCGACTTATGAAACACGTTATGGATCTTAAACGTAACAGGAAGAGACAATCGAAAAGAAACCGGATTAGGAATCTCCAAAATCTTGTAAGGTCCAATAAATCTTGGCTTGAACTTTGGTGAAGCCACCTTCATAGAGATATTCTTTGATGACAACCAAACTATATCACCCACTTTAAACCGGGGACCAATGGTCCTATGCCGGTTAGAAAACCGCTGGGCCTTTTCCTGGGAGAGAGACAACTTATCCACTACTTGGTCCCAAATCTGCTGCATTCTCTCTACCACAGTGTCAACACCTGGGCAGGCTGAAGATTCCACTTGCCCTGAAGAAAATCGAGGATGAAACCCAAAGTTGCAGAATAAGGGAGACATCAAGGTAGCAGAACTAGCTCTATTATTTAAAGCGAATTCGGCCAAGGGCAAAAATGAAACCCAATCATCCTGATCAGCAGATATAAAACATCTCAAATAGGACTCCAAAGTCTTGTTTGTTCTCTCCGCCTGCCCATTGGTCTGAGGGTGAAATGCAGAGGAGAAGGACAACTGAATTCCCAACTTGGAAAAAAAGGCTTTCCAGAATCTGGAAACAAACTGAACTCCTCTGTCCGATACAATGTTCTCAGGAATCCCATGCAACCGAACCACCTGTTGTAAAAACAAGGGTACCAACTCTGAGGAAGATGGCAACTTAGGGAGTGGTACAAGATGGACCATCTTAGAGAATCTATCACAAATCACCCAGATAACAGTCATTCTCTGAGAGACAGGAAGATCAGAAATAAAATCCATTGAAATATGGGTCCATGGCCTCTTAGGCACCGGCAAGGGCATCAACAACCAACTAGAGCGAGAACAGGGTTTAGACCGGGAACAAGTCCCACAGGACTGCACAAAATTCCTGACATCACGAGATAAGGCGGGCCACCAAAAAGACCGACTCACCAAATCTCTGGTACCAAAAATACCTGGATGACCAGCCAATGCGGAGCAATGAACTTCAGACATCACTCTCTTCCTCCACTGGTCAGGAACATACAATTTTCCCATAGGACAACGCTCAGGTTTGTCCTCCTGGAATTCTTCCAGAGCACGTCTCAAATCGGGCGAGATGGCAGAAAGAACTATCCCCTCATCTAGGATGGTAGTAGGCTTGGTCACAATAGAAGAATCAGCAAAGAAACTGCTAGAAGGGGCATCTGCCTTAACATTCTTAGTGCCTGGAGGAAAGGAGACCACAAAATCAAAACACGTAAAAACAAGGCCCATCTAGCCTGTCTAGGATTCAAGCGCTTGGCCGACTCAAGGTAAATCAAATTCTTGTGGTCAGTGAGGACCACAACTTGATGTCTAGCTCCCTCCAACCAATGTCTCCACTCCTCAAATGCCCATTTCATGGATAACAATTCCCAATTCCCCACATCATAGTTGCGTTCAGATGGGGAGAACTTTCGGGAAAAGAAGGCACAGGGATTCATTTTAGACGTCACCGGATCTTTTTGGGACAAAACAGCTCCTGCACCAATTTCTGAAGCGTCTACCTCCACCTGAAAAGGAAGTGAGACATCAGGTTGCCGCAAAACCGGAGCAGAAGTGAACCTCCGCTTCAGCTCCTGAAAGGCCGAAACAGCCTCTGAAGACCAATTCAGCACATCAGCACCCTTCTTAGTTAAATCAGTCAGTGGTTTAGCAATACCAAAAAAATTAGCTATAAATTTACGAAAAAAATTAGCAAAACCCAAAAACTTCTGGAAAGCCTTCAAAGAAGTGGGCTGTACCCAATCATTAATGGCCAGTACCTTGGCCGGGTCCATTTCAATAGTTGACGGAGACAAAATAAATCCCAAAAATGAAATCCTCTGTACACCAAAAAGGCACTTCGATCCCTTAACATACAAGGAATTCTCCCTCAAAATCAGGAACACAGTCCGAACATGTTCCACATGAGAATCTCAATCCCTGGAAAAGATCAAAATATCATGCAGATAGATGATCAAAAACTTATCCACAAAGTCCTGGAAAATATCATTCATGAAGGATTGGAAGACAGAAGGGGCATTAGTGAGCCCAAAAGGCATCACCAGATACTCAAAATGTCCCTCCGGAGTATTAAACGCCGTCTTCCGTTCATCCCCATGCTTGATGCGAATAAGATTATACTCCCCCCTGAGGTCAAGCTTAGTAAACCAGCAAGCACCTTTAACTCTGGAGAATAAATCAGAAATCAGGGGTAACGGATACTGAAATTTAACCGTAATTTTGTTGAGGGAACGATAGTCAATACAAGGCCTTAATGAACCATCTTTCTTGGCCACGAAAAAACCCCCCAGCACCTAAGGGTGAAGAGGATGGTCTAATATGACTCCAATGACTCCTTAATATAAGATTGCATAGCCTCGTGTTCGGGTACAGATAAATTGAAAAGTCGACCCTTGGGAAATTTACACTCAGGTCTCAACTCAATTGCACAGTCATAACTCCTATGAGGAGGCAAAGACGCAGTCTTGCTCTCACTAAATACATCATAAAAATCAGCCAAATAGTCAGGAACATCATGCGACTGGGGAGAGGTGGAGAAAACAGGAGTGTCACCAAGAGCACACCGACAACCCCAACTCACCACAGATACAGATTTCCAATCCAAAACCGGATTATGGATTTGCAACCAGGGAAAACCCAGAACAATGGTATCATGGAAATTATGCAACACCAAAAATCTGCAATTTTCTTGGTGGTCTGGGGCGACCCGCATTATCACCTGGGTCCAAAACTGAGGTTTATTCTTCACCAAAGGAGTAGCATCAATACCCCTCAAAGGAATAGGCGTCCGCAGAGGTGTCATAGGAAAACCACAACGTTTAGCAAAATCCAAGTCCATTAGATTCAAGGCCGCTCCTGAATCCACAAAAGCCTTCGTGGAAAATATGGACAAGGAGCAGATCAGAGTAATTGCCAAAAGAAACTTAGGTTGTACACCACCCACAGCAAATGTGTGTGCAAAACGTTTCTCTCATTTAAGGCAGACAGAAATAACATGAGAGGCATCCCCACAGAAAAAACGCAACTTATTACGCCTTCTAAACTCATGACGTTGCGCCCTACACAAAACTCCACCACATTGCATAGGTTCAGACATTTGTTCAAAATGTGGCAGGGCCTCCCGTGTAGTCTTGCGTTCACGTAAACGCCGATCAACTTGAATGGCTTATGACATAGAATCGTCAAGACCAGAGGGAACAGGAAATCCCACCATAGTATCTTTTAAAGTCTCAGACAAACCCTTCCGAAAGAGAGCTGCCAATGCACTATCATTCCATGTAGTAAGGACCGCCCACTTTCGGAATTTCTGACAGTATAACTCTGCAGGATCCTGACCCTGGTTCAATGCCAATAGGGCTCTCTCAGCTTGATCAATAGCATTAGGTTCATCATATAACAACCCCAAGGCTTGAAAAAATGCATCCACATTAGTCAAAACAGGATCTTCAGGTGTCAAAGAAAACGCCCAATCCTGGGGATCGCCGTGCAGCAAGGAGATGACAATTTTAACCTACTGCGCAGAGCTCCCCGATGAGTTAGGCTTCAAGGCAAGAAATAAATTACAATTATTCTTAAAATTCAAAAATTTAGACCGATCCCCAGAAAACACATCAGGAGCAGGGATCCTTGGTTCAACAGCATGTGAATGAGTGAGATAGGCGGAAATTCCCCGCACTTCAGCAGCGAAATGCTCCACACGATCAGACAATTGCTTAATCTCCATCAAGGAGAAAAAGAAAAAAAAAAAAAGAATCCTCCTACGGCCCCAGAAAAAAAAGAGAAAATATACATACAAAAAAAATTCTGACAGTTTTTTTTTTTTTTTTTAACAATTCTCTCCTGCTTTTGAGTACCCTAGAATCTGCGGTATGGCTGGTGATTCTGTTATGAGTGAGTCACCGAGGAGGAAAAAACAGAAAGCAAGCTAAGCCCAGAAAACTGGAGAGGTTGGTAACTAGCGGCTTGCAGACCCCTGATCCTATCCACAACAACTAGAAGTAGCTGTGGAGCGTGCCTACAGTGGTCCTAGACACCTCGTCACGGCCGGAGAGCTAAATAAGCCTAAAGAAAGAAAGGGAAAATCTAAACTGCCCCAGAGCAGACCCCAAAGCAATAGCCAGCCCCCAACATGTATTGTCAGTGAAACAAGATGAAAACACAGACACAGATAGAAAGATAGGCTGAGCAAACGATGGGGCCCTCACTAACTAGAAAGGACAGGAAAGAAAAGCCGTTGTCTGCAATCACACAAAAAACCCTGCCAAAAATAATGTCCAACACGTCTGATAGAAAAAGGCCCTGAAGTTGCTAGACTTCAAAACACTATATCAGCACTCAGGTATATGCTGAAGACAGAGCAAAAGAGATCAACTGATCAGAGACAAAATGGGGATTCAGCCCAGTCCCAGCCAGGGCTGGCTGAACACAAAAACTAAGTAAACCAGACAAAAACTCATGAAAAATAGAAGAGAAAACTTAGCTTTAGGAAGGCAGGAACCAAACTGGAAACCAGGAGCCACAGTCAGGAAAAATCACCAGCAAGAAACTAGGGAGTCGGCTGCCTTAAATCCAATCAGAAACACCTGATGTCCAATCGCAGTCCTCTTCCTCAGGTGGCCGGTCTCTGCCATTTAGATCAGCTTCATTACCTTCCTTCACCAACAGAGGGAGTCCAGATAGAGAACTCACTACTCCTCTGTCAGCACAGCCAGCTCCATAACCCTCACCAGAAGCCAGAGGCAAACCCGAAAATGAGCTCACAACAGTACCCCCCCTTGAGGAGGGGTCACCGAACCCTCATCCACTCCACCGGGCCGATCAGGATGGGTCCGATGAAAAGCACGAACCAATCTATCGGCATGAATATCAGAGGCAGAGACCCAAGAATTGTCCTCCTGGCCATAACCCTTCCACTTGACCAAATACTGGAGTCTCCGTCTAGCCAGACGAGAATCCAGTATTTTCTCTACCTCATATTCCACATTACCTTCAACCAATACAGGGTCAGGAGGTGCAGCCATAGGAACTACTGGCTCAACATACCTCTTCAACAGCGACTTATGAAACACGTTATGGATCTTAAACGTAACAGGAAGAGACAATCGAAAAGAAACCGGATTAGGAATCTCCAAAATCTTGTAAGGTCCAATAAATCTTGGCTTGAACTTTGGTGAAGCCACCTTCATAGAGATATTCTTTGATGACAACCAAACTATATCACCCACTTTAAACCGGGGACCAATGGTCCTATGCCGGTTAGAAAACCGCTGGGCCTTTTCCTGGGAGAGAGACAACTTATCCACTACTTGGTCCCAAATCTGCTGCATTCTCTCTACCACAGTGTCAACACCTGGGCAGGCTGAAGATTCCACTTGCCCTGAAGAAAATCGAGGATGAAACCCAAAGTTGCAGAATAAGGGAGACATCAAGGTAGCAGAACTAGCTCTATTATTTAAAGCGAATTCGGCCAAGGGCAAAAATGAAACCCAATCATCCTGATCAGCAGATATAAAACATCTCAAATAGGACTCCAAAGTCTTGTTTGTTCTCTCCGCCTGCCCATTGGTCTGAGGGTGAAATGCAGAGGAGAAGGACAACTGAATTCCCAACTTGGAAAAAAAGGCTTTCCAGAATCTGGAAACAAACTGAACTCCTCTGTCCGATACAATGTTCTCAGGAATCCCATGCAACCGAACCACCTGTTGTAAAAACAAGGGTACCAACTCTGAGGAAGATGGCAACTTAGGGAGTGGTACAAGATGGACCATCTTAGAGAATCTATCACAAATCACCCAGATAACAGTCATTCTCTGAGAGACAGGAAGATCAGAAATAAAATCCATTGAAATATGGGTCCATGGCCTCTTAGGCACCGGCAAGGGCATCAACAACCAACTAGAGCGAGAACAGGGTTTAGACCGGGAACAAGTCCCACAGGACTGCACAAAATTCCTGACATCACGAGATAAGGCGGGCCACCAAAAAGACCGACTCACCAAATCTCTGGTACCAAAAATACCTGGATGACCAGCCAATGCGGAGCAATGAACTTCAGACATCACTCTCTTCCTCCACTGGTCAGGAACATACAATTTTCCCATAGGACAACGCTCAGGTTTGTCCTCCTGGAATTCTTCCAGAGCACGTCTCAAATCGGGCGAGATGGCAGAAAGAACTATCCCCTCATCTAGGATGGTAGTAGGCTTGGTCACAATAGAAGAATCAGCAAAGAAACTGCTAGAAGGGGCATCTGCCTTAACATTCTTAGTGCCTGGAGGAAAGGAGACCACAAAATCAAAACACGTAAAAACAAGGCCCCTCTAGCCTGTCTAGGATTCAAGCGCTTGGCCGACTCAAGGTAAATCAAATTCTTGTGGTCAGTGAGGACCACAACTTGATGTCTAGCTCCCTCCAACCAATGTCTCCACTCCTCAAATGCCCATTTCATGGATAACAATTCCCAATTCCCCACATCATAGTTGCGTTCAGATGGGGAGAACTTTCGGGAAAAGAAGGCACAGGGATTCATTTTAGACGTCACCGGATCTTTTTGGGACAAAACAGCTCCTGCACCAATTTCTGAAGCGTCTACCTCCACCTGAAAAGGAAGTGAGACATCAGGTTGCCGCAAAACCGGAGCAGAAGTGAACCTCCGCTTCAGCTCCTGAAAGGCCGAAACAGCCTCTGAAGACCAATTCAGCACATCAGCACCCTTCTTAGTTAAATCAGTCAGTGGTTTAGCAATACCAAAAAAATTAGCTATAAATTTACGAAAAAAATTAGCAAAACCCAAAAACTTCTGGAAAGCCTTCAAAGAAGTGGGCTGTACCCAATCATTAATGGCCAGTACCTTGGCCGGGTCCATTTCAATAGTTGACGGAGACAAAATAAATCCCAAAAATGAAATCCTCTGTACACCAAAAAGGCACTTCGATCCCTTAACATACAAGGAATTCTCCCTCAAAATCAGGAACACAGTCCGAACATGTTCCACATGAGAATCTCAATCCCTGGAAAAGATCAAAATATCATGCAGATAGATGATCAAAAACTTATCCACAAAGTCCTGGAAAATATCATTCATGAAGGATTGGAAGACAGAAGGGGCATTAGTGAGCCCAAAAGGCATCACCAGATACTCAAAATGTCCCTCCGGAGTATTAAACGCCGTCTTCCGTTCATCCCCACGCTTGATGCGAATAAGATTATACTCCCCCCTGAGGTCAAGCTTAGTAAACCAGCAAGCACCTTTAACTCTGGAGAATAAATCAGAAATCAGGGGTAACGGATACTGAAATTTAACCGTAATTTTGTTGAGGGAACGATAGTCAATACAAGGCCTTAATGAACCATCTTTCTTGGCCACGAAAAAACCCCCCAGCACCTAAGGGTGAAGAGGATGGTCTAATATGACTCCAATGACTCCTTAATATAAGATCGCATAGCCTCGTGTTCGGGTACAGATAAATTGAAAAGTCGACCCTTGGGAAATTTACACTCAGGTCTCAACTCAATTGCACAGTCATAACTCCTATGAGGAGGCAAAGACGCAGTCTTGCTCTCACTAAATACATCATAAAAATCAGCCAAATAGTCAGGAACATCATGCGACTGGGGAGAGGTGGAGAAAACAGGAGTGTCACCAAGAGCACACCGACAACCCCAACTCACCACAGATACAGATTTCCAATCCAAAACCGGATTATGGATTTGCAACCAGGGAAAACCCAGAACAATGGTATCATGGAAATTATGCAACACCAAAAATCTGCAATTTTCTTGGTGGTCTGGGGCGACCCGCATTATCACCTGGGTCCAAAACTGAGGTTTATTCTTCACCAAAGGAGTAGCATCAATACCCCTCAAAGGAATAGGCGTCCGCAGAGGTGTCATAGGAAAACCACAACGTTTAGCAAAATCCAAGTCCATTAGATTCAAGGCCGCTCCTGAATCCACAAAAGCCTTCGTGGAAAATATAGACAAGGAGCAGATCAGAGTAATTGCCAAAAGAAACTTAGGTTGTACACCACCCACAGCAAATGTGTGTGCAAAACGTTTCTCTCATTTAGGGCAGACAGAAATAACATGAGAGGCATCCCCACAGAAAAAACGCAACTTATTACGCCTTCTAAACTCATGACGTTGCGCCCTACACAAAACTCCACCACATTGCATAGGTTCAGACATTTGTTCAAAATGTGGCAGGGCCTCCCGTGTAGTCTTGCGTTCACGTAAACGCCGATCAACTTGAATGGCTTATGACATAGAATCGTCAAGACCAGAGGGAACAGGAATCCCACCATAGTATCTTTTAAAGTCTCAGACAAACCCTTCCGAAAGAGAGCTGCCAATGCACTATCATTCCATGTAGTAAGGACCGCCCACTTTCGGAATTTCTGACAGTATAACTCTGCAGGATCCTGACCCTGGTTCAATGCCAATAGGGCTCTCTCAGCTTGATCAATAGCATTAGGTTCATCATATAACAACCCCAAGGCTTGAAAAAATGCATCCACATTAGTCAAAACAGGATCTTCAGGTGTCAAAGAAAACGCCCAATCCTGGGGATCGCCGCGCAGCAAGGAGATGAAAATTTTAACCTACTGCGCAGAGCTCCCCGATGAGTTAGGCTTCAAGGCAAGAAATAAATTACAATTATTCTTAAAATTCAAAAATTTAGACCGATCCCCAGAAAACACATCAGGAGCAGGGATCCTTGGTTCAACAGCATGTGAATGAGTGAGATAGGCGGAAATTCCCCGCACTTCAGCAGCAAAATGCTCCACACGATCAGACAATTGCTTAATCTCCATCAAGGAGAAAAAAAAAAAAAGAATCCTCCTACGGCCCCAGAAAAAAAAGAGAAAATATACATACAAAAAAAATTCTGACAGTTTTTTTTTTTTTTTTTTTTTAACAATTCTCTACTGCTTTTGAGTACCCTAGAATCTGCGGTATGGCTGGTGATTCTGTTATGAGTGAGTCACCGAGGAGGAAAAAACAGAAAGCAAGCTAAGCCCAGAAAACCGGAGAGGTTGGTAACTAGCGGCTTGCAGACCCCTGATCCTATCCATAACAACTAGAAGTAGCTGTGGAGCGTGCCTACAGTGGTCCTAGATGCCTCGTCACGGCCGGAGAGCTAAATAAGCCTAAAGAAAGAAAGGGAAAATCTAAACTGCCCCAGAGCAGACCCCAAAGCAATAGACAGCCCCCAACATGTATTGTCAGTGAAACAAGATGAAAACACAGACACAGATAGAAAGATAGGCTGAGCAAACGATGGGGCCCTCACTAACTAGAAAGGACAGGAAAGAAAAGCCGTTGTCTGCAATCACACAAAAAACCCTGCCAAAAATAATGTCCAACACGTCTGATAGAAAAAGGCCCTGAAGTTGCTAGACTTCAAAACACTATATCAGCACTCAGGTATATGCTGAAGACAGAGCAAAAGAGATCAACTGATCAGAGACAAAATGGGGATTCAGCCCAGTCCCAGCCAGGGCTGGCTGAACACAAAAACTAAGTAAACCAGACAAAAACTCATGAAAAATAGAAGAGAAAACTTAGCTTTAGGAAGGCAGGAACCAAACTGGAAACCAGGAGCCACAGTCAGGAAAAATCACCAGCAAGAAACTAGGGAGTCGGCTGCCTTAAATCCAATCAGAAACTCCTGATGTCCAATCGCAGTCCTCTTCCTCAGGTGGCCGGTCTCTGCCATTTAGATCAGCTTCATTACCTCCCTTCACCAACAGAGGGAGTCCAGATAGAGAACTCACTACTCCTCTGTCAGCACAGCCAGCTCCATAACCCTCACCAGAAGCCAGAGGCAAACCCAAAAATGAGCTCACAACAGGGTACTGTTATGCCATCCCTGCATACTCACCCGGCCATCGCTCCCATGCCGCAGCCACCCGCCACCTGACATCCACGGAGGTCACCTCTGGCAGGTGCGCGGCCGGTGGCATCCCTGCATGCAATGCGCATGCACCATATGCCACGGCCGCGTCTCCCTCCTGCTTCTTGTGCTCCGGCTATGCCCTGACCCGGAAGCACCTCCCTGACCAATGGCAGACCAGACAGGAGCATATCAGGCCGCTTCCCCCTGAGGGAGGGGCCTGATTGTTGTGTTTCCTAGCACACTGGCCTCGCTGCATCGTGTGCTCTCGGCTCCTGCAGTTCCGTTCTCGCCTGCTCTCCGCAGCAGCCTCTCAGTCCTGCTACCCGGGTTCCTTGCTCTCTTTCGCAGTCCTGTCTCCGGTGTTCCTGCCATCCTACTCCAGTCCTGCCTCCAGTGTTCCTGTTCCATCCTGCTCCAGTCCTGCCGTCCTACTCCAGTCCTGCCTCCAGTGTTCCTGTTCCATCCTGCTCCAGTCCTGCCATCCTACTCCAGGACTGCCTCCAGTGTTTCTGTTCTGTCATCTATACTTCAGTCCCACAGTCCTACTCGGGTCCATCCTGAGCCGCCCCTCTCGGTACCTGCTACCGTGGTACTCGAACCCCTGGGCCCGCTCCTAACGGTCCCTGTATAGGGGTCGGTTCCACCTGGCAGCTCGCCCGGGGCCCCTCAGTGCCATGGTCCAGAGGGTCCACTCCTGGAGTTTCCGGCTCCAGACTACCCACGCTAACACTAGCCTAGGAAGGGAATGTGATAATTAAGCTGCAGCGTCGGACCGCCGCAGAATCAGCCCACTCCTGCTGCCACCACACTAGTTGTAAGTATATTTTGACTATAAGACGCACCCCATTTTCCCCAAAAAAATTTTGGGGAAAAAAGTGTGTCTTATAGTCCTAAAAATATGGTAAACCCCCCCTATACTAAATGGTAACATACTTGATAAAGACCTGCAATAGATCAAAACGTTGTATTTTTTTTTTATATGATAGCAGAATAAAACTCTATTTTATTGATTCAATCACCCTGGATTAGACCCTATCTATCTTGTATCTTGACACTTGCTGCCACTCCCATTTAACAGGATTGAGACAGCAGAACATGTGCACAGCCACCTCTGGATTAATATCCTATCCAGTAAATGTATATGTAGCATTATATTGTATATTTGACGAAGTTGACTTGTCACATATATTAAAACATGTAAATGTAGTTTCCCGTCATTATACAGTAAATCATGCTTAAAAATTATATTCCATATTAGGTGACTTTAAAGGGAATAAACAGACAGTAGCCCTCCTTGTTGGATGCAAACAGATTAACAGACGGTCAGAGACATAAGGTTCTCCTAACACTGCGTGATTTCTATATCTGTTTGTATATATTAGCTTACAAATAATAATTAGCATGCCATAATCAATCAGTTCCATTTCAATGTGGTGGTAATTTCAACAGGCCATGTCTTGTAATACTTTAGTGCCAAAGGGATCTAGAGTAAATAGCTATGTAATGGCTTCAATGTCCGATTGGCACTAAAGTAGTTAGCACCAACGTGTCAGCTTCCTTGTGATGGTCCACATTTACATTTGATTAATTAACACTCTGCTGCCAGTGAGAGCATTTATTTTACCGTAATGAAGTCCAATCTGTACAATGAAACTCTATTATATAAAAACGTTTACTATGAAAAGTAGTATATCTCAACTTCATGAAGAATTTATTGTTATATTTTACATTAAAGTACACTATAATGCAATTAAATTTCAATTGTTCACTTTTATTTATTTACTTTTTCAAGAAATGATATGCTTTTGTCCATTTCTCTACTGATGTTATTTATATATTAAGTATTTGTAAACTAGTTTGGTTAAATGTTATAAATACCATATTGACAAACCGCAAAGCTTCTATGGGGTCTTCAAGAAATGGAAACCAGCCCTGGTTGTCCCTCTTCCATTTGATAAGAGACCTTTGACAAGAGTCCACTGTTCAAGAGGAACACTTGGTTACTAACAAGGAGGAAAGTAATTGACCAATGGGTCATGCAAAGATTGTAAATTACTTATTGTCACCGGTGGAAACACCTGGCTATACATTTGAGGAACCAGTTCATTATTACTATGGGTATTGTAAATAGAGGTGTTTGAACCCATGGATGTTAGGGTCTGGCAGGTTTGGACGAACAGCTGAAAAAAGTTAGGGTTTGGGTACCAAAACAGCACCTTGACCCAAACCCAAACATGGATCACATTCACTTGAACAGGAGCCCCAAAAATCTAATGTTTACCGCAGTGTCATTTCCAACCTGAGTATACCAGCCCCCAGCTGTCTGCTTTAGCTTGGCTGGTTGTCAAAAATGGGGGGCATGCCATGTTTTTAAATTATTTATTTAAATAAAATTCTGTGAAAAAGTGCTCCCTTTTAAATACAGTGGGGAAAAAAAGTATTTAGTCAGTCAGCAATAGTGCAAGTTCCACCACTTAAAAAGATGAGAGGCGTCTGTAATTTACATCATAGGTAGACCTCAACTATGGGAGACAAACTGAGAAAAAAAAATCCAGAAAATCACATTGTCTGTTTTTTTTTCATTTTATTTGCATATTATGGTGGAAAATAAGTATTTGGTCAGAAACAAAATTTCATCTCAATACTTTGTGATATATCCTTTGTTGGCAATGACAGAGGTCAAACGTTTTGTGTAAGTTTTCACAAGGTTGCCACACACTGTTGTTGGTATGTTGGCCCATTCCTCCATGCAGATCTCCTCTAGAGCAGTGATGTTTTTGGCTTTTCGCTTGGCAACACAGACTTTCAACTCCCTCCAAAGGTTTTCTATAAGGTTGAGATCTAGAGACTGGCTAGGCCACTCCAGGACCTTGAAATGGTTCTTACGAAGCCACTCCTTCGTTGCCCTGGCGGTGTGCTTTGGATCGTTGTCATGTTGAAAGACCCAGCCACGTTTCATCTTCAATGCCCTTGCTGATGGAAGGAGGTTTGCACTCAAAATCTCACGATACATGGCCCCATTCATTCTTTCATGTACCCGGATCAGTCGTCCTGGCCCCTTTGCAGAGAAACAGCCCCAAAGCATGATGTTTCCACCACCATGCTTTACAGTAGGTATGGTGTTTGATGGATGCAACTCAGTATTCTTTTTCCTCCAAACACGACAAGTTGTGTTTCTACCAAACAGTTCCAGTTTGGTTTCATCAGACCATAGGACATTCTCCCAAAACTCCTCTGGATCATCCAAATGCTCTCTAGCAAACTTCAGACGGGCCCGGACATGTACAGGCTTAAGCAGTGGGACACGTCTGGCACTGCAGGATCTGAGTCCATGGTGGCGTAGTGTGTTTCTTATGGTAGGCCTTGTTACATTGGTCCCAGCTCTCTGCAGTTCATTCACTAGGTCCCCCCGTGTGGTTCTGGGATTTTTGCTCACCGTCCTTGTGATCATTCTGACCCCACGGGGTGGGATTTTGTGTGGAGCACCAGATCGAGGGAGATTATCAGTGGTCTTGTATGTCTTCCATTTTCTAATTATTGCTCCCACAGTTGATTTCTTCACTCCAAGCTGGTTGGCTATTGCAGATTCAGTCTTCCCAGCCTGGTGCAGGGCTACAATTTTGTTTCTGGTGTCCTTTGACAGCTCTTTGGTCTTCACCATAGTGGAGTTTGGAGTCAGACTGTTTGAGTGTGTGCACAGGTGTCTTTTTATACTGATAACAAGTTTAAACAGGTGCCATTACTACAGGTAATGAGTGGAGGAAAGAGGAGACTCTTAAAGAAGAAGTTACAGGTCTGTGAGAGCCAGAAATCTTGATTGCTTGTTTCTGACCAAATACTTATTTTCCACCATAATATGCAAATAAAATGAAAAAAAAACAGACAATGTGATTTTCTGGATTTTTTTTTCTCAGTTTGTCTCCCATAGTTGAGGTCTACCTATGATGTAAATTACAGACGCCTCTCATCTTTTTAAGTGGTGGAACTTGCACTATTGCTGACTGACTAAATACTTTTTTTCCCCACTGTAAATGAAAAGTTTAAAAAGCTGCATACAAACGCACTTTCTGCCACTGTGCATAAAAACTGAATAAAAAAATGAAAAAAGTATGCTCTACAATTAACTATAGATGAATGAATAGGTAATGAATCAGCAGCTGGGGATTTTTGCAAGACGAATCCTCCACCAATGTTGAAGACAGCATGCAGGATGGTTACGTCTGTCATTCCACTGACATATAGGAGTTTCTGTCCTGTGTCCATGTGACGTCACTCCAGACGCAAACTATCTTCCACGGGCAGAGAAGAAAAGATGCGACTGACCATAAGATGCATTTCAAAGGTTGCAACCTCCTTTGTCAGGGATTAGGTACACAGGGCAGACAGATATTTATATCCACTCATCTTCAGTGATTGGTGGAAGTGATGATAATGCTCAGAAGGCAAATAATTCGATCACACTTCAAACCATATGGTTTTAAAAAGTTTGACCCCTTAATGACTACCAATACATCTTTTTTCTGACCTGAGAAATAAGACAATAGAATGCCCATAGAGGTGACAATCCAGCAGCTGCTGGCTGTACACTATAGCTGACAACTTGCTGCATTAGCCACAATTAGTTATGGCACCATCCATATCTGTTTAACCCCTTAGATGCTGTTGTCAATAGTGGCTACATCATATAAATTGTTAACAGAGTGTGGGGGCTTCTTCTTTAACCCCAGTGGCCCCCTAAGATCTTGACAGTGTGATCCTGATGTTTGCCATGGCAGTTCACGGGCAAATAATGGCCTTAGAGTATTCCTCCTAAAGCGGCCTGTTCAAAAGTTAGCGACATTTAGGTGGTAAAAATAAAGGTTTTCATTCCTGTTATGACACTTTGCATTAATTTCTGAACATCACCTGTGGGGTAATAAACTTCCTGACAGCTGTTTTCAAAATGTCAGGAGTTGTTGTTTTTAAAATAGCATCACTTTTGTGGGTTTCACAATATATATGACCCCCCAAAGTCACTTCAAACGTGGATAGTTTACTAAAAAACAGGTTTTTATCAAAAAGAAGAAAAAGCCTGGCCTAAATAAGGGAAGGCACTTCCTGTTAATCCAACAAATCCCATACACCATGGAAGTCAACGCCCATGTTATTTATAAAAATAATCCATCTTTATTCAAACAAGTTTGTTAAAAATATAAAACAAGTAGACAATGGAAATACATATGCAAAATAATACTGCTAGCACAGGTAATAAAGATACTGCTTTTCTCTACTTTTAGTATTTGTAAATCTTTTTAGGGAAAAAAGGTACAATCTAATGTGGCATACAAAAATTCTCATTCCTACTAAAAATATATGAAGTAATCCCTATTCAGTACAAATACATAGGTGTCCACTGAGTAAATATGTCTCTAATAATACAGCAGCTATTGAAATATTGCACATTCCTCAAATAGGTATTTAGAGTAGTAAAGAATTATCTGCCAACACTGCCACAAACAAACCCACTAAAACTACATTCATCAAGGAGAATTTCCTATTGCAATAATTTTTAAAGGATTGTGCAGCGCTGAATATATAGGTATAAATTAGACTAATCATTAATGTGCAAATAGCAGTTTATATGTGCAAAATGCAGAGACAATACTCGACTACTATAAGGAGTAATGGAGATCCTGATACTTTGAACAAGTAAGGTAAAAGTAACCATTTATAAATGCAATATGCAAGATAACATCCAGCAACTCTAGGGGATAATATTAATCCTACCACTTAAATGAATCTCAATGGAAAAAATAACACCAAGAGAGCTGTACCTGACCTGCGAGCAGTCTTGACGCCCCGACGCGCGTTTCACATATAGCTTCTTCCTTATGGGGGTAAGTGTCACTGATATTATGTCCAGGGAGTCTATTTATAACCCTGTCTTTATTGGTGGCAGCGGCTAGTAATGGTGCTTACTCCGCCGTGAAAGACAGTGACGTCACGCTTGTCGGCGTCTCACGTGACTGATCCACCCCCCGCTCGACATGTCAAAGCAAGGGGCGGACCCAGCCGCGCTAACAGGCACGTCACCGCAATGACTCACTGACCCACGGCCAGATAAAGCGCACACCGCAATTAAAAGAAGAGTGGACAGTTGACCTTATTCTGTTCTAATTCTAATCTATATGGAGGCTTTTTATGTATACTGTCTAGAGGGAAAATCTAAAGTGCAGGTTTGTGAGTGGTCTCCTTTACTTCCTACAGAAGCCAAGAAGAATTTATTAATAAAAAATATCGTGCAAATGCTCATTAAATTAAATGTGCTATACCAAAAGAAAATATACAAATTTATGAGTATATTATTCTTGAGAGACTAGTGAGTGTAAAACATACAGCAATTACTCATACAGTTAAATATACTAAACTTAAATATACGAATTCAAGTGAAAAAAATTGGAAAAACTATTATTCAAATAGTGTAATTTAAAAAAGTGATGTTTATCATATTAATATTTAGTGACATTACAAAGTAATAAATACTACATTAGACATAAGATTATGAAAAATGAAAAAAGTGAAATTATGTATAAATATTTATAAAAATCTTCATTCTCTCAGACAGAATTCTCTCGTCCTAAACACAGCAACAGGTCCATCTTCAGTCTTATGATGAATCCTTATTCACACTACCACTCATGTAACGATTAACCAATAATGAATAAATATGGAAACCTAAAAAGACTAAAAAATTAAAAATTAATATAAACATAAAAAGACAAGACATAAATAAACATCTAATTACAGGAAAGGGGCAAAACTTAGAATCTCATTCAGGCCAGCTGGTTGAACAGAGCCCACCCTAAAAATCCACTTAGCCTCTAACTGTGCCAGATCTTTCCTCCAGTTCCCTCCCCGTTCATTTATATACACTTTGTCAATTCCCATCACTTTAAGAAGCTTAGCATTACAACCATGGACCATTTTGAAGTGCCTTGGTATAGGTTTCAATTCCGACAAGTCTTCCACATTTTCAGCTTTCTTTATATCTCTGAAATGCTCTCTTACCCGCAATTTTTTACTAAAAAACAGTTTGTTAATTTCCATGAAAAATTACTGCTACATTTTTAAATCTCCTAAAAGGCTAACAAAATAAAATAACATTTTACAAATGGTGCTGATGTAAAGCACACATGAGGGAAATGTTATGCATTAATGTTTTTCTATGGTATGGCTATCTCGACTAAAGTGATAACCAATCAATGTTTTAGAATTGCTAATTTTTTGTCAAATTTCTGATTTTTTTTTATAAATAAACACAAAATATATCAACCTAAATTTACAATTATCATAAATTATAATGTGGCATGTAAAAACAATCTCAAAATCACTGGGAAAAGTTGAAGCAATCCAGAGTCATTACCACATAAAGTGACACTGGTTAGATTTAAAAAATTTGGCCTGTCCATTAAGGGGTTAATTTGATGATCCATTCATTCTCTTGTGGGCAGCCGATTATTTCAATTATTCCGGATACTCTCCAAGCATTTGACAACAGAGCTTCTTTGTTCAGGAACAAACAGGAACAATATATGATAAGCTTATTCCAAAAGAAAGGAGAAAGATAAATACCCTAAAACACGTATATTGATTTAAGTAGACACCATAGAATCCATGACCGAAAAAGACTACTTGAAATGAAAAACTCTTAGAATAATCGCTATTAAATATATTAAATTTTATTTAGTTATATAGACACCAACAAAGTTTTAAAAAATTCAAAAATATAGAGGAAGCAGGTCAGCATACACAGTAGGGAACATAAGGGATTATAATCCCAAAAGCATGATGTATCTGGGATGTGGGAAAGCAGAGCATAAACAATTGTGTTATTTAATTTAAAGTGCAGTGCATACTGTATGTGCATAAAATTCATTTTAAGTCTGCTTTACCCATCATACCTGACGAAGCAACGTGTGAATTCTAATTACATATATTCCACATTGACATGCCTTAGCATGATAGCGTGCAACCATTCTTTGTATATTGTATATGGGGTAGCTCCTCTTGTTATGCACTTATTCACATTAGTTTGGATGTGTCAGTCAGTTTTTTTTGTCTCTTGCATGTTAGCTTACTGACCGAGCACTCCGCCCTCCACCAGGTGGTGGTTTTAATTATAGCAGGTCCCTACTTACCCATATACGCAGGCAATGCTGACAGAGGTTACTCTGTGGTCGGGGCGGTCCTACACTGTCTAGTATTAATAACCTTATCTTTTGTGAACATGCATTTATATGCTGCATGTGTACCAACTCAAACCAAGCTCAATTTTTGTGTTTTTCTTTGTATTTTTGCATTCTGTGCAAGCTGGGGTGTGGCCTCCCTCTCCTGAGCTGGAAATTGTATTTAAAGGCTTCCCCTGACTGGTGTCCACTGGTTGGGACCCGGTCCTTGTCTGCCCTTATTCACACAGACGTCAACTTTGACACATGATAAGGTTATTAATATTAGACAGTGTAGGACCGCCCCGACCACAGAGTCACCTTGTCGACGGTGGGACGGCTTTTATGCTATGTTTGATCAAATACAGTATTACTAAGAACTCTGTATGATTTAAACGCACTTTTGCTTTTTACTTATTTAATTATAGCAGGGTTTTTTTTCATTTTGTCTTTTGTAGGTTTTGTATGCTTTTTGGCCATGTGAACATGCATTTATATGCTGCATGTGTACCAACTCAAACCACGCTCAATTTTTGTGTTTTTTCATTGCTGACAGAGGTGTCCACATTCACCCAGGAATTCAGACATCAGTCTTAGAGAGGTATTCACACAGTGTAGGTACCCATCAGATTTGAGGCCGCCTTGACGTTGGCTGGTGGGCAGATAATATTTGGCCAAATTTTATGCTAAGAGTCTCATATATTTTTTCTTTAATTCTAAAGCTGTATTGCAATTCTAATTACATATATTCCACATTGACATGCCTCAGCATGACAGAGTGCAACCATTCTTTGTAGATAGAACTGATCATCATATTTGAAGTAATTATGTGTTAAAATGAAATTAATTGCTTGAGTGTTGAAATTTGTATTAATGGTATCAAATCATCTCCTTTTTTAAAAATAATTGACTGCTTCACATTAGTGATGAGCGAATGTGCTCGCCACTACTCGTTTCTCGCCCGAGTATCATGGTACTCGGTGTACTCGTCGAGCACCGAGCATTTCCGGGATTACTCGGCGGGAACTCGGGTCTCCACCTAGCTTTTTTGGCGGACTTTAGAGACCCAATCACAATGCAGGGATTGTCTGCCAAGCAATGAAACGCCACAGTCTTCTTTGTTGTGGTCATGCAGTGATTGGCTGGCTGCACAGCATCATCAGGGGTATAAGAAACCGGACGCTGCCCTGCTTGGCGCATTCAGCTCCGGATTTAGATAGTATAGGGAGAGCTGCTGCAGAGATAGGGTCAGAATTGGGAATGTATTAGTTAGTGTGGGGTCTACCATCATAAACTACTCAAATCCAGCTAAACCAACAGTCCTTCTAAGGACTAATTGTGGAGTATATAGGTTCCAGTGTTAGGTAGGCAGGGTGGTGTACATCGCTGTATACACATCAGTGCAAGACCTGCAGGTGCTGTACATGCGTGTATAGATCATTGCATACATCAAGAGGGTCCATTCCCTTCCTATGTTCTGGTGCTGCTGCTATCGGTAGGATATATTGGCCATATATACCTAGCCCAAGGTGTAATTGGCTTTGAAAATTTTTTTTGCCAGGGCCAATAGAGCTTTTTTTACTGCAAAGCAATCCAGAGCCCTTTTTTTTCCCTCCCTATGCTTTTTGACAGTGCACAATACAGCCAGATCCTTTTCCTAGCATAGTGTGAAAACCAGCAATTTTAAAGGGGTCACAAACATCCCTTTTGAGTGCGAAGATAAATATTTAACTTTTATGTGGTGTGTCTTACACAATTTTTTGACACTGTTTTGCGGAACCCCCCAAAAAATACATACATGCCACATATTTTACAGTGTGGTATGTCTGTGACATGTCTCATCTATCCGTCTGCTAAAAATTTTGGTCTTTTTAGCCCTAAATTCAATTTTTTTTGCTGTCTGTACTTACATACAGCACTATTTAGCCAAAAAATAAAACAATTGCAGGCCACACATTTGTTGTAGTGGTATCTCCGTGCCAGCTTATATCTGTGCGTGCTTAATGTTTGGCCAGTTTATGGCGGTTTTCTTTTTTTGTCCTGGGTGTCACTGCACTTATATACAGCAGTATTTAGCAAAACAAAATACAGGCCACACATTTTTCAGTGTGGCATCTCTGTGCCAGCTCATATCTGTGAGTGCTGAAAGTTTGGTCAGTTTATGGCAGTTTTCTTTCTTTGTCCTGGTGTCACAGTACTTACAGTGGGGAAAAAAAGTATTTAGTCAGTCAGCAATAGTGCAAGTTCCACCACTTAAAAAGATGAGAGGCGTCTGTAATTTACATCATAGGTAGACCTCAACTATGGGAGACAAACTGAGAAAAAAAAATCCAGAAAATCACATTGTCTGTTTTTTTTTCATTTTATTTGCATATTATGGTGGAAAATAAGTATTTGGTCAGAAACAAAATTTCATCTCAATACTTTGTGATATATCCTTTGTTGGCAATGACAGAGGTCAAACGTTTTGTGTAAGTCTTCACAAGGTTGCCACACACTGTTGTTGGTATGTTGGCCCATTCCTCCATGCAGATCTCCTCTAGAGCAGTGATGTTTTTGGCTTTTCGCTTGGCAACACAGACTTTCAACTCCCTCCAAAGGTTTTCTATAAGGTTGAGATCTAGAGACTGGCTAGGCCACTCCAGGACCTTGAAATGGTTCTTACGAAGCCACTCCTTCGTTGCCCTGGCGGTGTGCTTTGGATCGTTGTCATGTTGAAAGACCCAGCCACGTTTCATCTTCAATGCCCTTGCTGATGGAAGGAGGTTTGCACTCAAAATCTCACGATACATGGCCCCATTCATTCTTTCATGTACCCGGATCAGTCGTCCTGGCCCCTTTGCAGAGAAACAGCCCCAAAGCATGATGTTTCCACCACCATGCTTTACAGTAGGTATGGTGTTTGATGGATGCAACTCAGTATTCTTTTTCCTCCAAACACGACAAGTTGTGTTTCTACCAAACAGTTCCAGTTTGGTTTCATCAGACCATAGGACATTCTCCCAAAACTCCTCTGGATCATCCAAATGCTCTCTAGCAAACTTCAGACGGGCCCGGACATGTACAGGCTTAAGCAGTGGGACACGTCTGGCACTGCAGGATCTGAGTCCATGGTGGCGTAGTGTGTTTCTTATGGTAGGCCTTGTTACATTGGTCCAGCTCTCTGCAGTTCATTCACTAGGTCCCCCCGTGTGGTTCTGGGATTTTTGCTCACCGTCCTTGTGATCATTCTGACCCCACGGGGTGGGATTTTGTGTGGAGCACCAGATCGAGGGAGATTATCAGTGGTCTTGTATGTCTTCCATTTTCTAATTATTGCTCCCACAGTTGATTTCTTCACTCCAAGCTGGTTGGCTATTGCAGATTCAGTCTTCCCAGCCTGGTGCAGGGCTACAATTTTGTTTCTGGTGTCCTTTGACAGCTCTTTGGTCTTCACCATAGTGGAGTTTGGAGTCAGACTGTTTGAGTGTGTGCACAGGTGTCTTTTTATACTGATAACAAGTTTAAACAGGTGCCATTACTACAGGTAATGAGTGGAGGAAAGAGGAGACTCTTAAAGAAGAAGTTACAGGTCTGTGAGAGCCAGAAATCTTGATTGCTTGTTTCTGACCAAATACTTATTTTCCACCATAATATGCAAATAAAATGAAAAAAAAACAGACAATGTGATTTTCTGGATTTTTTTTTCTCAGTTTGTCTCCCATAGTTGAGGTCTACCTATGATGTAAATTACAGACGCCTCTCATCTTTTTAAGTGGTGGAACTTGCACTATTGCTGACTGACTAAATACTTTTTTTCCCCACTGTATATACAGCACTATGTTGCATTATTTAAAAAAACAGGCTACATTTTACAGTTGGGTCTATCTCTGACACGCCTCATACATCCGTGTGCCAAAAATTGAGGCATTTTAGGCCTAAATTTCCTTTTTTGGGCAGTCTGTCACTCTCGTTATATCTGGCACTCTTTTGCATCCACAAAAAAAACATATTTTACAGTGTGGTATATCTGTGACAGGCCTCATATGTCCGTGTGATAAAAATTTGTGGATTTTAGGCCGGTACACCAGTGTTTTCCTGTCTGGTACTCAAGTTATATACAGCACTATGTTGCATTATTTTAAAAAACAGGCCACATTTTACAATGGGGACTATCTCTGACATGCCTCATACATCCGATTGCCAAAAATTGAGGCATTTTAGGCCTAAATTCCCTTTTTTTGCAGTCTGTCACTCCTGTTATATCCAGCACTTTTTTATCCGAAAAAAAAAAAAATTACAGTGGGGTATGTCGGTAAAAAGATTTCTGTTTCAAGTTGTTATAGCAGCTTCATGGCTGTGTTAAATGCTCCAACTACTACCACCATCATCATCTTCAGCCTAGAGGCAGTCACTGCGCAGATAGAAAGTCTGAGTAGCAGAGGGTGAACGCTTAGGCGGTGTTGTACTCCGCATTGTATTCCATCTCTGTATTATGAGGCCTAACTCTTCTTGATGAAATCATGCCTGGAAGAGCAATAGCAAGATAACGTTGACTATCACGGGGACAGGACTCGCAATTACTGAAGCCTGGTTTTCCTGGGCAGGATTCTGACAAGTCCTCACTTACTAATACTGAACTGGTTGGACAATGACGTTTAAAAGGAGCCCATGCATTTTCTATAACTGAAGCTAGAGATTTTGACATTTTGGCTGCATTTCCAGAGATATCAATTGGAAAGCGTGGTGGTTGGAGATGTGACTTCTACACCACCACACGAGCTGCTGCCTCTCCAACACCCGAGGTGCTGCACCCCCTGCCTTCTGTCTCTTTCCCATTCTCCCGCAGAATGAAAGTCCGCAAGGACAAGGTCCTCTCCTCTCTGTAACAGTCTGTCATTGTAATTTTTTTGGGGGGTAAGCGATATCTTTTACAATGTATGTAACTACTTGTCATGTACAGCACCATGGAATTAATGACACTATATAAATAACTAAATAATAATAATAATAATTCTATATGGGTGTTTCCACTAGATAATCCATCAAACATGTTATTGAAGGATTTTTTTTTCTGACAACTCTGTTCAGCTGTGCACAAACTAAGTCAACTTGGTAGCTATACCCGAGTGAGTGTTGGCACAGTGTCATGTTAACTACAGTCCCAAGATGTTATGTAGGTCTCTAATTTCACCTCTACTTCAGCAGCATGATGAAATAATAGGAAAATCAAGTGGTATTGGTGTAGCTGTTGTTTTCTTGACAAAGAAATTCAATAACATCAATGAGGTGGTTAACCGCACACGGAAAGGAGAAATAGTAAAGATGACAAATGACAAGTAGTTTCACATTTGAGATACAACTCTAAATTATATTCCAAAGCCTTGAAGAAAAAGATGAATATATTGTGAAACAAATAGGTATGAATAATTAATCACACAAATTATGTAACATAATTCTAAACATACACAAGCTATCAGTGGGGAAATTATTTTCCACCAAAAATTTTAAGTATGAGACTAGTGTCATCTTGTGGAATGATATGAGCCACAAAGTCCTTCAAATTGAAACTGTTCTGGATGTACTGTACAATTTTCTCTAGAAAACTGGAAGTACATGCCTTCTACGTTGCTTGTATTAAAGAACTGATTTGCCAGATATGTACGGAGTCAGGATGACCAGGCTGCAAGTACCTGTGCAGGGCCGTGTCCAGAATTGTCAAGGCTGCGTCCCCTGTTTTCTGGCGGAAGGAATAGGGTAACAGATAGGCCCCATTACACAGAAAAAGGGGTCGTGTTTAGACAGGGCACCTGGCCAAAAACTGAGGGAAAAAAAAAGCAAAGCAAGAGTGAGTCCCCAGGTGTGACAGTGTGATTGCCAACACTGTGGCAAAATGCAGCAGACAGACAGACCTGGTGACCTAGAGGCATGGGGCCTTAAGAGAAAGTGAGCAAGACATCAAAGATTTTTGGCATGGACAAGCAGCGCATAGGAGGCTGAGTAGCGTGCTCCATCCTTAGAGCAGTGGCGCTGCAAAGGACTGTTCCCATTTTCTCCCACCACTAAAAGCGGTACTACCATTTAGCAAGGCAATGTTTGCCCAGTAACCGCCAGAGAGCGAGGCACCGTGTGCTCCTTGACCATGAGCACAGTGCACGTGTGCAGTAGAGAGAGCCAGTTCATGCCACTCGTTCAGTGTGGATAACCAATGAGTAGAAGGCACAGAGGAATGACAGAGGACATTGGTATGGTCAGTAAGGTACTCCCTCAGCCTTTTCCAAAACTTTGCACTCCTTGTGAGAGTCCCCTGTGCCTCAGGTACAGGGCGATGGGAGGGTCTGAGAAAACTGTCCCCAAACTTTGCCAGTGTTCCACTGCCTTAGCTGGCTTGGAGTTGTGTCTCTCTCAGGCTGGTTTCACATTTGCGTTTTTTAGCGCTGGAAAAAAACGCATACGTGCGCATGCGATTTTTCCCCTATATTTAACATGGGTGCGCATACCTGCGCGCTGGCATGAGCACGTATGCGATTTTCATGCGCTGCGTTTTTTTGGGGTGTGCGTTGGTATTTTCCAGACGCAGCATGTTGCATTTTTTGGCCCTGGAAAAAAGCGCATGCGCACGTATGCGCACGTTTTGCGCTAAAAATGGCCATTATAGCCTATGGATGCGCATACGTGCGCACTGGCATGCGCAGGTAAGCGTTTTTTTAGCGCTGCGTTTTTTGGGTGGTGTCCACTTGTTATCCTAGTTATAATCTTCTAAAGTAAAAAAAAAAAAGTCTATATAAAGGAGGTGCCTGCCAAAACTCTGCCACTACTACACTGACAGATTGAAGAGCAGACAGTCAACCAAGAACCCATTATATCAGCGAAGAATGTGAGTATATTACATTATATGCCTGTCCTTTTAAATTATGTATGTACTAATGATTTTTATTATTTTTACATGCAGTATGTCTTCAGAATCCGAGTATTCCCCATCGCGGCAGGAATTGGCGCAAGCAGACCGTGAGGTGATTATTTTCGTGCATCTGGTAAGTATATCTGCTGCTTCTCCAAATCTCTTACGTTTTTTTCAACTTTTTTAAGACATCGTCATCATCATCTGCGGACGGGACTAGTGAGGGCGAAGAGCAGGAGCAGCGAAGCCAAGTCCCGGTGGTGATACGGAA
This sequence comes from Dendrobates tinctorius, assembly GCF_039654945.1. NCBI lineage: Eukaryota > Metazoa > Chordata > Amphibia > Anura > Dendrobatidae > Dendrobates > Dendrobates tinctorius. Next base: position 36,643,580 of record NW_027361672.1, on the reverse strand, counting down.
TGTAAGTATCAAATGATTTGTAATGTTCTTTATTTTTTATCTTCTATTTTTACTCTTTTTTTTGTTTCTTTTTTTGTAACTTTTTATTCAATTTAAATTTGATTATTCTAATGAATGTGTTTTGTCTAGGTTCCACAACGGGATGAAGACGTCTACCTGGATAATGAGCAGCTCATCAGCCTGGTCCAGGAGCGTTCGCCGTTGTGGGACAGCCGTGACCGGCTGTACAAGGACAATGTGGTGACCCGGCGGCTATGGAATGAGGTGGCCGCAGCGTTGATGGATGGCTGGGACAGCGCCACAGCATCCTCCAAAAAGGCGTTTAGTGAGTATTTCCCTGCTCTGTATTGTGCCGCAGTGACTGTTGTCCTTGACGGCACTGTTGGGTTTCGTGCTAGGCGTATTCTAGCAGGAAACCCAACAGTGTCATCGGTGTCTACAGTGACTGCTTTGAGTATTGTATTGCTACATTGTGCCTCAGTGACTGTTGTCCTTGACGGCACTGTTGGGTTTCGTGCTAGGTGTATTCTAGCAGGAAACCCAACAGTGTCATCGGGGTCTACAGTGACTGCTTTGAGTATTGTATTGCTACATTGTGCCTCAGTGACTGTTGTACTTGACGGCACAGTTGGGTTTCGTGCTAGGCGTATTCTAGCAGGAAACCCAACAGTGTCATCGGGGTCTACAGTGACTGCTTTGAGTATTGTATTGCTACATTGTGCCGCAGTGACTGTTGTCCTTGACGGCACTGTTGGGTTTCGTGCTAGGTGTATTCTAGCAGGAAACCCAACAGTGTCATCGGGGTCTACAGTGACTGCTTTGAGTATTGTATTGCTACATTGTGCCTCAGTGACTGTTGTCCTTGACGGCACTGTTGGGTTTCGTACTAGGCGTATTCTAGCAGGAAACCCAACAGTGTCATCGGGGTCTACAGTGACTGCTTTGAGTATTGTATTGCTACATTGTGCCGCAGTGACTGTTGTCCTTGACGGCACTGTTGGGTTTCGTGCTAGGTGTATTCTAGCAGGAAACCCAACAGTGTCATCGGGGTCTACAGTGACTGCTTTTAGTATTGTATTGCTACATTGTGCCGCAGTGACTGTTGTCCTTGACGGCACTGTTTTTTTATCAACAGTGGACAAAGTCCGAACACGTTGGCGTTCGATCAAGGACCGCTTCAACAGTGATATTCGTGCTGAGGGCCAGGTTCGCAGTGGATCTGCGTCAAGGACCAGAACTAGATACCGTCACTATCACGCGTTGCAGTTCCTAAGACCGGTCCTTGCCACGAGATCGTAAGTATTATACATTTTGGGTTTTTATTTTTATTAATCTGTGTTTTTCTAATCCACAGCTGATGCTTCTTGTAAAGGCATGGTAGTAATGATTTTCCTTTCTTCCACAGCACCTGGAGCAGCACCCTGCAACCTGGCCCTGGAGCGGTCCTTCCTCGGACGTCCTCTGACCCGTCCCAGCCATCCGACAGCGAGGAAGCACCTTGCAGGTCAACCACACACACAGCTGGTGACCAGGAAGCTGGGCCATCAGGTGTTCCCCTGTCCCAGGTCTCTGCCACTGGTTATGCGGGCACTACCCGCCAGCGGCAGAGGGCCTTGGACAGGAATGTCTTGCCCGAGTTTATGCATTTGAGCGAGACATTTAATTCCAGCCTCAAGTCACTGTCCGACAGAGTTGAAAGCGGTTTTGCACTCATGGAACGTGGTTTTAACCACTTTGAACACCGCTTCAATTCTGTAGAACAGCGCCTTGACCGTCTGGAGGCCGACCTCAACAGACCAGCACACCATTTTTTTAGTAAGATTGAAAAGGGCATGGCGGAACACCTTAGTCCTGATCAACAGCTGAATGTGCTGCAGGCCTGCAACAATGCTTTCTTGCAGGCTATGCAGCATAATCGGTACGGTCAGCAGTCAGTGGTGTCCTTTCCACCTGTGCCACCATTGACTCGCTTCACCTCACTACCGACTTGTGCTGCATACCACTGCACGGACACCTCTATTCAAAGCCAGGACACCCACCGTTACACCACCACAAGTCTGAGTGCAGCTGGTCACTTCACCGACACCACCATGGCAAGCGCTGCTCCTGTCTGGAGCACCACCGCCAATCCCATGCATGCGTGGAGCTCAGCCACCACTAGGCAAACATGGAACAGCCCTGCCGCTACAACAACATGTAGTAGCCCTGCCACCACCACTCTGCAAACCTGGACCATCACTGCCGCCACCAGTCCTCCTGCAAGGACGAGCACTGACAACGAAGAGCAGCAGCAGCCACCTCAGCAGCAGCAGCCACCTCAGCAGCAGCAGCAGCCACCTCAGCAGCAGCAGCAACCACCTCAGCAGCAGCAGCAACCACCTCAGCAGCAGCAGCCACCTCAGCAGCAGCCGCCACCTCAGCAGCAGCAGCCACCTCAGCAGCAGCCGCCACCTCAGCAGCAGCCGCCACCTCTGCAGCAGCAGCCGCCACCTCAGCAGCAGCAGCCATACCAGCAGACGGGGGACCTACATTCCATATTTGCCCCTAGTTCAAGGCGAAATCAATCAAGGCGGGCATTGGGCCAAAGTCGGTCCAGGCACACAAGCCTACGGCGACATGCCATTACAACTAATGTACCTGAACAGATTTCCTCTCCTCAAAGTGTTCCTAGTTTAATTCCCTTAACTGGACTACCTTCCCCCACAAGTTTTGTTGCCCCTTCCCCTCAAACACCGTCTTCAACTGCAAGTGTTGCATATTCCCTGCACACCCCCAAATTGAAACCATCTGCCCCCAAACGCCGTAAAAAATAATTTTTAGGTTTATTTTTGTGATAAAAAATAAATTTACATTTGTGGTTCACCATTACTAAGTTTCATTAATGTTGTTTGCGCCGCTCACACACACTGATGGGTAAATACATGTTAAAAACCAACCCAAGGCCTAGTATAGTCATATGTGAAATAACATGGACTAGTATAGTCATACCAAGGCCTAGTGTAATAACTCGAGTTTTACCAACTTGGATCTGGTTTCATGAAAAACAAACTGTTGAAACTTGTCTTAAAAATAAGTTTCTTTCTAGTTTCACCAGTTTGTTTTTTGTGAAACAAGATGCTAGTTGTTAAAAATCGAGTTATTACAGTAGGCCTTGGTATGACTATACTAGGCCGTGGTATTTCACATATGACTATACTAGTAGGCCCAAGGCCTACTATACTCATATTTGAAATACCACGGCCTAGTATAGTCATTCCAAGGCCTAGTGTAATAACTCTAGTTTTACCAACTAGAATCTGGTTTCATGAAAAACAAACTGTTGAAACTTGTCTAAAAAATAAGTTTCTTTCTAGTTTCACCAGTTTGTTTTTTGTGAAACAAGATGCTAGTTGTTAAAAATCGAGTTATTACAGTAGGCCTTGGTATGACTATACTAGGCCGTGGTATTTCACATATTACTATACTACTAGCCCCAAGGCCTACTATACTCATATTTGAAATACCACGGCCTAGTATAGTCATTCCAAGGCCTACTGTAATAACTCTAGTTTTACCAACTAGAATCTGGTTTCATGAAAAACAAACTGTTGAAACTTGTCAAGTTTCACCCGTTTGTTTTTTGTGAAACAAGATACTAGTTGGCCAAAATCGAGTAGGCCTTGTTATGACTATACTAGGCCGTGGTATTTCACATATGAATATACTAGTAGGCACAAGGCCTAATATACTCATATTTGAAATACCACGGCCTAGTATAGTCATTCCAAGGCCTAGTGTAATAACTTGTAATGGAGCAGATTACATGAGCAGATTACATTCATCCACTCAATGCTGACTTGTATTCCCCATGGACTTTCATTGGGGTTGGTTTTGAGGGTTGTGTTTTGAGAAAATCACATACTTTGTTTTAAACTAGTTGCACAATTTTCTCTTGAAAAAAAATGGTTTCCTGATTCATGGCCTGCAGCTTTGCTCATTCCAATATATTTCACGCAGACTAGCAATGCTGCATTTTAACTCATATGTGTATTTACCTGCCCAGGTGTGTGAACATAAAAAAATTCAGTTATACATGGGAAGTTTTTTAATTAATTGGAGTTTAAAAAATATAGTGCACTCAGTAATGGTATCAAATAAGGATTTTTATTACCATAAACAAACAACAACATTACACCATTTCATCTTGCCAGTGCACCCGTCCTACATCAGAAATAAAGTAGGCCGCAAATTTGTCCCTCATTTGGCCAACTTCAACGGATGACCTGAGAGTGTGCTGAGTGAATTCAGGCAATGGGTTAGGAGCATCATCGTCCAGTTCAAAGGTCGGGTGCTCTTTAGCCATCACAAAGTTATGTAGAACCACACAGGCCTTCACCACCTCATCGACTGTTTCAAGTTTAAGATTAATGGCCGTGCCCAGAATTCGCCATCTGGAAACAAGAATCCCAAAAGCACACTCGACAGTTCTTCTGGCCCTGGTCAGCCAGTAATTAAATATTTTTTTGGTGTGGTCCAAGTCCCGGCTGGAGTAGGGTTTCAGTAAGTTTCCGCACATTTGAAAAGCCTCATCGCCAACCATTACAAAGGGCAGTGGCGGAGCTTCGGTGTGAGGAAGAGGCCGTGGCATAGGGAAATTAAATTGGTTGCCATACAACCTCCGGCCCATGTCTGAGTTTTTAAAAGCCTGTGAGTCATTACCACGGCCAAATGCTCCAATGTCCACTGCTACAAACATACATCCGGCATCCGCAATCGCAATGAGTACTATTGAAAAGTACTTTTTGTAATTATAGTACTCAGATCCCGTTCTTTGGGGTTTGATGATCCGTATGTGTTTCCCATCAACAGCTCCCAAACAGTTGGGAAAATTGCATACTGTCCAGAATTTGTCAGCAATTTCCATCCACTTTTCAGCGGTGGGCAGGGGCATAAATTCTGGGCAAAGAACATTCCAGAGAGCCCGGCAGGTGTCAGCAACAATTCCAGATAAGGTAGAGATTCCAATACGGTACTGGAAGTGTAGTGAAGATAGGGTTTCTCCAGTCGCCAGGAATCTGTGAACAGACAAAGAAGTAAAATTAATATTTATGTATATTATTTTTAAAAACTATAAAATAAAATATTAGTACATTCACGAAAACTAATTACCCAAGGTTTTGAATACTAAATTTACAAAAAAAAACATCAGACCACACCCCTTGGTTTTTAAAACATACCGTAATGTCACCAGTAGCCGTTCCTCAGGAGGAATCGCACGACGGAGCTGTGTGTCCTGTCTCTGGATGGATTGTTGGACACGAGCAAGCAAATCCATGAAACTTTCGTGGGACATCCGGATATAATCTGTAAATTTCTCCGGGTTTGCCCGTAGCTCGCTGTAGAGGGTGTGGTATGCCCCACGGCTCTCCCGGAGTTCAACAATCGGATGTATCCACATACGCCGCCGTCTTCGCTGCCTCTCTCTCTTCCTTTGTTCATGGCAAGCAACTGCATACGCCTGAGCCATCGCGATGTCCAAATCCAAGTTGAAGTGAAAACTCTTCCAGTGCAGATCCATGGTCACGAGAAGAATCAAGCAAATGTGAAGAATACTGTAGACAGGGTCTATATATTAACATACCACACCCACAATGAAGTCCCATTGGTCTTGTGTGTTGTTGAATGGTTGTTTTTTCTTTTTTGTGGGGTTTTTCAAAAATCTGTAAAAAAACGCTAACGCACAAAAAACGCATACAAACGCGCAAAAACGCTGCGTTTTTTTCATGCATGCGCATAAAAATGCTTGAAAAAAACGCAGCGTTTGTATGCATTTGTATGCGTTTTTTTAATGCGTTTTTTTGCGGGAAAAACGCGCTGCAAAAAAAAGCAAGTGTGAAACTAGCCTCACCTGTACTCCTTGCTTGGCCAAAAACTTTGACCTCTGCTGCCAGAGTTTTCAGATGTGAATTTTTTTAATAATTCTGCAAGAAGGTCCCTCTGTTCCTCCAACATTTTAGTAAACCTGTCTGCCTCTGGAATAAGAGATGTAAAGTTCTCCTTGTAGCGTGGTTCTAGAAGTGTCACCAATCAGTATTGGCCATCACCCAAAATTTTGATAACGCGAGGGTGGGGGGAAAGGCAGCATACCATAAACTCAGCCATGTGTGCAAGACTGCTAACAGTCAATACTTCCGTGTCCTCGCCAAGAGGATGACTGAACATGCTCTCCTCCTCCTTGTCCTCAGGCCTCCAACACTTAGAACTAACCTCAGTAATATCATTGTACAAATATCATTGTAAATACCTGCTTTTTAATACACCCCTGTATTTTTTATCTCCTCCACCTCATTTTAGATTGTTTGGGTTTAAATATTGTTATCATTGTTACTTAGTGTAGATTGTAAGCTGTCACCAGCAGGGTAGTTTTATTTTGGTTTAATTATTGGATTATTGTTATCGTTGTTACTTAGAACTGTTGTGTTTGAAACTGTTAAACAGTAAATATATTTTCGCTCTACAATAACTCTCAATCTTCAAATTAGAACACAGATAAGCAGGATGGAGATGTTAATTATGGTCTCATTGATGCTCACACTCTTTGTGGATTCGTCAAAGTTTTGGAGGATGTTACATATGTCAGACATCCATGTCCACTCCTCAGATGTTATGTGTGTAGACAGAACTAAATACCGACAACCTTGTTGATGCTGGTAGACTATTACTATTCACCAACTGCCCTCTTCTGCTCACACATCCTTTCCAACATTTGCAGTGTAGAGTTCCAAGGCCTAGGGCATCACACACCAGTCAGTGAGCCAGAAGCTGCAAGTGCTGCTGAATCATGGCAAGGGTGGATGAAGCTGTAGCTGACTATTAAAATGAGTATTTAGTGCATTGCACTTTTCTGAGAAGATCTGCCTGCTCCGTGTCGCTTTTCAAAAAACGTTGACCAATTTGGTTAAGCGCACGAGCCAGGTATGGCACGTGTGTGAGCTTGCCTCGCCACAGAGCAGCCACCAGATTCCAGGCATTGTCACACACAACCATGCCTGGCTGTGGGTTCAGCCATCTCAGCCACTGATCTACCTGCACTTTCAGAGCTGTCCACAACTCTTCAGCATTGTAGGGTTTGTCACTGAAGCATATTAGCTTCAGTACAGCCTGTTCCCGCTTTGATTTGGCAGTGCTGCAGTGCTTGCAGCTTGTGACTGATGTGCTATCTTTTGTAGTTGGAGGTTGAAGAGAAGGCCAAGGCAGAGGAGGAGGTGCAGGAGCTGTACACTGTGGGGGCAACTCAGATTGACGTAGGGCACGCAATACTCTGTGCTTGGGAGGACAGGCACCATACCAAGGTCAGAGTGGGTCCCGGCTTCCACTATGTTAACCCAGTGTACCCTCAGTGAGATGTATTCTCCCTCACCACAAGCACTTGTCCACATGTTTGTGGTTCAGTGGACTTTCCAAATAACAGCATTGAGGAGGGCACGGGTAATGTTGTGGGAAACGTGCCTGTGCACACTGGGACAAATATTCCCACATGTTCATGGCTTTGAGGAGATCCTCGACTCTGCCCTCTATTTCAAACTACATATCAAAGCCCTTGCCTCCTCCTGTCCATTACAACTTAAAAATATTTCTTTGATACGTACATTACACGAAATTTAAGAAATGTTTGTGCATACCCTCATGATCTCCCTCCTCGAGTATTGCAACCTTTTACACTGTAACCTCCTATCTAGTACTGTTGCACCACTTATATCTATCCAAAACTCTGCTGCCAGAGTAATCCAACTGTCCTTCCATTATTCCACAGCCTATCCTCTATGCCATGCCCTTCACTGCCTTCCTATTGCCCATAGGCTACAGTTCAAAACCCTAAATTATGACCTACAAAGCCTTCTCCAACTGTATCCTACATACATCTCTGACATGGTCTCCCAATGTCTGACTGGGTCATGACTTTTTCTACACAAACACAATGTGCCGTCAGCAAGATGTACTGTCCCTGCCCACAAGCACTTGTCCACGTGTCTGTGGTTAGGTGCACTTTCCCTGTACCTGCATTGTTGATGGCATGGGTAATGTTGTGGGACATGTTCTTGCTTGTCTAATATCGTAACGGCAGATAGGGAGAAATACTGCTGGGTGGGGACCGAGTACCTTGTTACAGTCACCGCCATCAGGTTGCAGAAAGTGTCCATTTCCCAAGAGCCTAGAATGCAACACTTTGAGCACAAGCAGATGACTAATTTGTGAATTTAGTACTGTGTCCTGTGGGCCATTGGCTGCGTCTTTCCGCTTATTGTCCAGTGACTAGGGTATGGACAACTGAAGGCTGCACTGGGACAAGGATGTGGATGTGCTTGATTATGGTGCAATTTGCCTGTGGTCAACGACAGGTGCAGGGCAGGAGCCATCTTCACATGCACCATGGACAGGGGATTGGCTTGCACGCACAACAGCAGAAGAAGCGGTGGTATTACCCCCAGACACTATTCATGGAGCCTGGTGTTAAACCAACAAAGTCTGTTGCTTTGCTGCCATGTGCTGATCATGCTGGTGGTGGTAAGGCTGGTATTTTTACTACCCCTGCAGATGCGCCCATGGCCAGTGGTGCAAATGTCCTTTTTGGGGTTATTGGCAGAGTCTTTAAAAAGCAAGAAGACTGGTAAGGGGACCTTCATTGTCTTCCTCTATCACACCACCTCCTCACCTCGACACATGTCTTTCGTTGTTCTCCAAGGCTCTGTTCTAGAACTCCTACTCTTCTCCATCTAAACCTTCGGCCTGGGCCAGCTGATGTAATGGTACAGTTTACAATATCATCACAACGCCGATGACACGCAGATCTACCTATCTGTACCTGATATCACCTCCTTACTGACCAAAATCACACGTCTTCCCACATAATCATCCTTCTTTTCTGCTTGCTTTCAAAAAGTGGACATGGACAAATCAGAGCACATCATCTGTCAAGCATCTCACGCTGAGTACACCAGAGAGCTGTGTATGCCTCATTTGGTACCACTTTAGTAAAAGGTAAACTTTGACCTAGAGAAAATGATTTTCAAGACATTCACTGCCTTTTTGGAACATTTTTTGAAGCTGTGATCTTCATCTTCTTGGTGTGGATGTGGAAAATTTCTAAGTCGTCATTAATGCTATCATCGTCCATATGTTGTAAAGAGGAAATTAGGTTTTTCAAAGGGTTGTGGTAATTTACGTTTTGTGGCATTCCTTTAACAGTGTTGGTTACACTCAGAAAATTAATTTTAGACTGTGACCTTTGTATATTATTGGTAATATGTATGGGTGAAGTTGCACGGGTGTGTTTATAGTTATGGTTGATGCACTCCTCTTTAAACAGTTTTTCTCGAGCATCCATCAGTTTGCTTGGTTTTTCTCCTACACTGATCTGCTTTCTATAATTCATCATTTTAATAACATGTTGCACTTTGCCCTTTATACAGACTCGTATGTGTTTGGCAACATATTTTGGACGGGCATTTCTTAGGGTGAGTCTCACATGCGCATCTATTACACCGATCTTATGACGGGCATGAAACTGATGATGGTAATTGATGGTGGCTAAACAACGAATCATTGTTGGCTGTATCCTGGATCTCATACCTCCCATAACCACTGGTGTAATTAATCATGTACTTTCCCATTCTTATCATCACTATGCCCCTTTTCCAGATCGCTTCATGCAACGATTCGTCCGCCACATTTTTGCTAAAAACTTGCACCTTCCCAGCAGAAAATGTGTATGAAACCACGTAACAGTTTTGCAAGGTGTTTATGATGCCCCCCCCAAAAAAAGGCCACATCATGTTGATATCTACCCCCAGGGGCAAATGTTTGACAGCCAACACACTTAGTGTATGGGCAATACAAGTCTATGAGACTCGCTCCTAGAAATTGGGCCTGTTTGTTAATCAGGCCTTCCTCCATGTCTCATCATCCATGACCACCACCACTAGATCAATAGGGTTAACGAATTCCATGCTGCTACAGCCAGGGTCGAATTCCGAACAAGGGTGGGTTGTTATGCTGTACGTAAAATACACTGCTCAAAAAAATAAAGGGAACGCTAAAATACCACATCCAAGATATTTCTGAATGAAATATTTCAGTTGCAAATTTGTATTCATTGCATAGTGGAATGTGTTCAGAACAATAAAGCATAGCAATTATCAATGTAAATCAAAATGAATATCCCATGGAAGTCTGGATTTGGAATGATACTCAAAATCAAAGTGTAAAATCAAATTACAGGCTGATCCAACTTCAGTGGAAATGCCTCATGACAAGGAAAAGATGCTCAGTATTGTGTGTGACCTCCACGTGCCTGTATGACCTTCCTACTGTACAATGCCTGGGGATGCTCCTGATGAGACAGCGGATGGTCTCCTAAGTGATCTCCTCCCAGACCTGGACTAAAGCATCCGCCAACTCCTGGACAGACTGTGGTGCAATGTGACGCTGGTGGATGGAGCGAGACATGATATCCCAGATGTGCTCAATAGGATTCAGGTCTGGGGAACTGGCAGGCCAGTCCATAGCTTCAATGCCTTCATATTGCAGGAACTACTGACACACTCCAGCCACATGAGGTCTGGCATTGTCCTGCCTTAGGAGGAACCCAGGGCCCACCGCACCAGCATATAGTCTCACAAGGGGTCTGAGGATCTCATCTCAGTACCTAATGGCAGTCAGGCTACCTCTGGCGAGCAAATGGAGGGCTGTGTGGCTGTCCAAAGAAATGTCACCCCAAGCCATTACTGACCCACTGCAAAACCAGTCATGCTGAAGGATGTTGCAGGCAACAGATCACTCTCCCCGGCGTCTCCAAACTTTGTCATGTCTGGCATATGTGCTCAGTTTGAACTTGCTCCATCTGTGAAGAGCACAGGGCGCCAGTGGCAAATTTGCCAATCCTGGTGTTCTGTGGCAAATGCCAAGCATCCTGAATGGTGTTGGGCTGTGAGCACAATCCTCATCTGTGGAAGTCAGGCCCTCAGACCATCCTCATGGAGTCAGTTTCTAACCGTTTGTGCAGACACATGCACATTTGTGGCCTGCTGGAGGTCATTTTGCAGGGCTCTGGCAGTGCTCCTCCTGTTCCTCCTTGCACAAAGGTGGAGGTAGTGGTCCTACTGCTGGGTTGTTGCCCTCCTACGGCCCCCTCCACATCTCCTAGTGTACTGACCTGTCTCCTGGTAGCACCTCCAGCCTCTGGACACTATGCTGACAGACACAGCAAACCTTCTTGCCACAGCTCGCATTGATGTGCCATCCTGGATGAGCTGCACTACCTGAGCCACTTGTGTGGGTTGTAGAGTCCGTCTCATGCTACCACGAGTGTGAAAGCACAAACAACATTCAAAAGTGACCAAAACATAAGCCAGAAACCATTGGTACTGAGATGTGGTCTTTGGTCCCCACCTGCAGAACCACTCCTTTATTGAGGGTGTCTTAATCATTGCCAATAATTTCCATCTGTTGTCTATTCCATTTGCACAATAGCATGTGAAATTGATTGTCAATCAGTGTTGCTTCCTAAGTGAACAGTTTGATTTCACAGAAGTTTGATTTACTTGGAGTTATATTCTGTTGTTTAAGTGTTCCTTTATTTTTTTGAGCAGTGTTCTGAAAAAGGTTGAGGTGTACCCCACAGGGAAAATGTTTGCCAGCCTTCCTCCAAGTGTCATCATCCACCACCACTAGATCAAAAGGGTTTACGTGTTCCGTGCAGCTACAGCCAGTGTCGAATTATTAACAAGGGTGGGTGGTTATGCTGTGCGTAAAATACTTGTTCTGAAAACGGTTAAGGTGTAGCCCACAGGGGAAAATGTTTGACAGCCCATACTCTAAGTGTATGGGCATGCCAAGTCTAGGGTTGTTAAATGTTACAATGATATTTCCAAGTAAATGCATTTGTATTGGTTTAAAGCAATGTTAAAGTTGAAAAACGCTTCAAAAACGCTGCATCTGAAAATAGCCCAAATGGGGGAGAAACATTTTAGGCTGGGGTTAATTTTTTTTTTTTTTTTAAACCAGTTATTTTTATTTAGGTTTCAAAAGATTTTAAACAATAAACAGTGGATATCAATATACATGTAACAATTCACATATCTTGTAATAATACAATCAAAGCCATCCCCCCCTCCCCCCTCCCCCAATACTCCTTATGCCGGGTATATTTGAGAGTCTTAGCAACCATATCACCGCCATCCAGGCGGACCATATTTTTTCGAAAGTTCTTTCACCATGCCTTCGCCTGTAAATGCTTTCCTCTAAATGCATTACCGTATGTGTCTGAGCAATAAATTCCCTCCTAGTGGGGGGTTCCGAATCCTTCCATTTTCGTGCTATTAGTTTGCATGCCACATACAGCAACCTCGGGGGTTAATTATTTTGCCTTATATACAAGTCATTAACCTGGAAAGGATGTACCTTTACATACCGTCTTTAGCAGCAGAAACCATTTTGGTTTCGTTTTGGTATGTTTTTTGGTGTACCAATAAAGTGAATCACAAATGCTTCCAGGGGTGATCCCCATGATGTCCCCATGTCATTTGAGCAGTGTTTCCATCATTTTCAGACGTTTTTAGACCTTAAAAGGACCCCTGGGGGGATCGCTGTAAAAACGCTTGGGTCTCTCATAGACTTACATTGGGCTAGTTGTTCTGTCCGAGTACCAGAGTATTCCAATTTGCTCGACCCGAGCAACGAGCACCCAAGCATTTTAGTGCTCGCCCATCACTACTTCACATCACTTCGCACAATCAATGATGGTGTAAAGGGATGTTATGTCCAATGTGCCTAAAATATAATGTGGTTTCCATCTAATGGTCTTTAAAATTTACAATATATGCTTAGTATCTTTAATATATGTAGGAAGTTTTGGAACAGATTTCTACAAAATATGATTCAAATATTCAGACAAATTCACTGTCAGACAATTTATACCAGATATTATGAGTCTACCTGGCGGATAAATAGGGAGTCATATCATGCTGATGTGACCGGCTGGCACGCTGTATGGCATCGATGTAGGATTTGGCATGCAAAAATCCCAAGCAGCAGATTCATTACCTGGGATGGATCCATATCAAGCCACCCGCACATCTCCTTATCTGCACAGAGCTGCTGGCACAGAGGGAGGTACGTCCCAGCAGTTCGTAAAAAGGAGACAAGGTAGGATTTATCCAGCTATAGTTCATTGTAGCGTAGACTTTTTTTTCATTTTAGTTATTTAAAAAAACAGCATGGAGACCCCTCTATTTTTGAGAACCAGACTTGCTGACACTGACAGCTGAGGGTTGCAGCCCCCAGCTGTCAGTTTTGCCTGGCTGGTTATCAAACATACAGGGGAACACATGTAATTTTTAAAAAAAATTATTTATGTAGAGCGCAGGTGCCTGCTAATGAATACTCCCATCAGCTGCCACCTGTTCTCGCTGTTATTAGCGGCAGCAGACGTAGGCTGATGGGAACAGTAGACCCATCAGATGACGCCATTGACCAGAGGTAATCTTTTTACCTCTGATCACAGCTGTCGGCTCACGTGGTCATTTGACTGCATGGGAACCACAACTGTCTTACTGGCGGTAATGAATTGACCACCGATCAGAAACAGTGTTTGCCGCGCTGTCAGTACATGACAGCTCCGCAAACAACTGGTGTTCGAAGGGCCAAACCCGAACAATAACACCGACTTCCTGGTGAAGTCCGTGTTCAGTATTGATGTCCGAACAGTAGGTGTTCCCACCTTCTCTATTTGTAAACTATTGATGCGAAGCTTTAATATACCTGTACAGGCAGTACACCTGACATACCATACATACAGTATCAGCGACCGCCCCCCCTGCCGGGTATCGCTGATCGCTGTTTAAATGTCTGGACATTTTTTGGGTCGCTGGTCTCCCGCTGGTCAGCATGCATCGCTGCGTGTGACAGGCGGGAGAACAGCAACCAGCGAGCAGGAGCTGGTAACTAAGGTACACATCGGGTTTCTAAGGGGGGGCGCTGCGCCTAGAAACCCGATGTGTACCTTAGTTACCAGCGCGCTGATGCAGGGAGCTGGTAACCAAGGTACACATCGGGTTTCTAAGTGCTGCACGCCCCTTAAAAACCCGATGTGTACCTTGGTTACCAGCTTCCTGCATCAGCGCGCTGGTAGCTAAGATACACTGCGGGTAACTAAGCGATGTGCAACGCTTGTTACCTCGTGTCGCTGGTGCTGATCGCTGGTGAAGCTGCCTGTTTGACAGCTCAACAGCGATCACATAGCGACTCACCAGCGATCCTGACAAGGTGATACCGTAGTCAGGATCGCTGGTGAGTTGCTATGTGTGACGGGGCCCTTACCCATGGACTGTCTGTATTTTAAGTCTCTTTATGTAGACTTTTGACCTTAGCCATTAAATTAAAATTACCAGTGGCAAGATTTTCATGCTGCACTGCAAAGGTTAAATAAACTCTGCTGTCTTCTACTCAGAATGTAACGTAGCTGTTACAGAAATGAACATTTTAGAAGTTTATTTATCTTTTTTATCACTTATGTATCAGTTTTCTCTGAGCAAAACTGATTTACTACCTTTCCTTTAACATCTTACATTGTTTATTAAAGGTGTCTCCATTGGCTGATGCATTGTTAACAGTAGTAGGCTGTTCATGCATCTCCAATGTGTCAAAAACAAAAGGACCAGACCAGTGAGCACCTGGTAATGTCAGAACAGGTTTTCCATGAGTTTACTGATGAGGATTCATGAATCTTTACTTTTTTAGGCAGTTTAGAACATTTGAGTAATAATATATACTGTATTTCCTGGATAACTTTAAAGAAGTTGTCAACTACTTTATCATTGATGACCTATCCTTAGGCTAGGTCATCAATGTCTGATCGGTTCTGACGCCCGGCACCCCCGCTGATCAGCTGTTGCTGGTGTCAGCGGTGGCCACCTCAAGTAGGAAACACTCAATTGTGAAGCTGCTCTGTCTTCTGAGAGTGACGCTGCAGGTTACTGCACATTTTGGAGGTTGTCCTGGATTTATATATTGATGACTTATCCTATGTCGGAAAAGCCAGGTCCGACACCAATCCATCCACTGATTAGCTATTTGCAGCTCCTTCTGTTTATATGTAGTGTGCAAAGTCTGAATAGCATGGCTCCATACACTACATAGTTGCCATTCTTGGGTACTTCCGCTCTGCTCCAATTCACATTAATAGAAGCAGAACTGCTGTACCCAAAATTGACCACTGCACAATGACAGCGCTATGAGGTTCAAGAAGAATCTGCTGCAGCCAGATGTGCAAACAGCTGATAAGTGGTTGTGCTGGGTTTCTGATTACTACTGATCTGATATTGAAAACTTAGAATATCAGTATCCTAGTGTTATGCCCACAGGGCGTGCTGATTTATAGTGGACTCACTAGACCACTGATGGTGCAGTGGCAACTGTATACCGATACTCAAGAGACAGGAGAATGAGTTTCACAAAACCAAGGATATTTATTAAAAAAAGTTAAGCAAAAGGGAAAAGGTGCCTGAGAGGAGGACTCTCTTGATCACGACATTGTACCGTGTAGTGGAGCACTGGACAAGGTATACCTAACACAAGGAGGCCTAAATGCCACGAATCCAGGACCAGAGGGGCAACCCATACACACCGGATAGAACAGACTGGCTCTGTCGGTGGAGAGAATCCCAGAAGCTCTGTATAATCCTGGAAAGGCTGATCCAGTCGGTAGTGGTATCCGGACAGTTCTGTGAGGAGAGTCTTGGTCAGCGTGGAGTGGGATCTGCAGTGTCCCGAGGGATCCAGGATAGGGAACTGCCAGCAGAGGATTCTACGGAGACGGAGGTATCAGCATAAAGCAAAGCAACAGTCTTCAGATTGCAGAGCCCTGCAGAATGTGGCCTGAGCAGGCGGCAACAATCATACAGAATGAACACATTGCCCAGGCACCTCCCTTAAGGGGAGGATGCCTTTTATGCACAGAGCATCACAGCACAGACAGCCTTAATAGAAAACAGGTGTCCTGCTGCTTTAAGTATGTGCAGGAAGCGGGGCGTGTCTCCTAAGAGTATTTCCAGGCGACCTGCCAAGGGGATGCAAGTTTGTAGCAGAGAAACGAGCCGCCGATTGCCTGGAGCCATGGACAGGGTGAGCAGTACCAGTGGAGCTGCGTGATAGTTGCCAGTTTTTCTGTCCATGAGAGACCAGGTCCGTGGTTGAGGGTATGACAATTAGTAGTTTAATTTGAGACCATGTCTATGGAGTAAAGATATATGGACTTCACATCAAATATGTGACATTGACCTGCTGTGGCTAAGCAAAATAATTTAAAAAATGAACATCATGTTCCTTGTTGACATTTTTATTACAGTGTATGAGCCCATGGCCACATGACAGTGACCTTTTAAGTAGTTTTTTACTATATTAAATGTGGCAGTGTACGGCAATCTCTAGTGCTGCATTACAGCACCTGTAGGGGGAGTGACCCAGGTGGCAAAAGCACCTCTGCTGCTAGACAAAGCCCCTTTAACTCCATACCACAGCATCAATTTTGGGACAGCAGTGGTCACCAAGCATCACTGCATGTAGCTTAGGGACCCATTCATATTTATATTTGAAAATGTTCAAAGCGGAGGAAGTTCACCGATAACCATATTGGAACACCCAAGTGATGGGTGTCTCAATATGGACCCTGCTTCTGGTACCAACCTATTGTGCGGTTCCAACAGCGGAACACCGTCGCACCACACACACACACACACACTATACACCGTACACAATACACACACTCACACACACATACTCACATTCACACACACACTCTATACGCCGTATGCACCACACACACATGCACCACACACACTCTATACGCCGTACGCACAACACACACACTCTCAGACTCGCACACTCTCAGACTCACACACTCACAGTAACACACACACACACTCTCAGACAAACATACTCACACACTCTCAGGCTCACACACTCACAAATTCACACACTCACACTAACTTACACTCACACTCACTTACACTCACACACTCAGACTCACACACTAACACACTCAGACACACACTCTCAGACTCACACTTACAAACTCACACATTCACACACACTCACACACTCAGACTCACACACTCACAATCACACTCACGCTCACATTTACACTCACACACACATTCACACACACACTCAGTCTCACACACTCACATTCACACTCACATTTACACTAACACACTCAGACACACATTCAGACACACACTCACACACTCACATACACACACACACTCACATTCACACTCACACATTCAGACTCACACACACACATTCAAACTCTCACACTCAGTCACAAACTCACACTCACATTCACACTTAGACTCACGCACTCAGTCTCACACACTCACGCATTCACATATTCACACTCTCACACTCACACACATACACTCAGACACTCACAGTCACACTCACACACTCACAGTCACACTCACACATTCACATTCAAGCTCAAACTCACACTCAGACTCAAACTCACACACTCACACTCTCAGACTCACTCTCACACTTACACTCACTCATTCTCACACACTCATGCAGCCTCTTGCGCAGTACCACCAGTGGCACACCATCGCACTACGCCTTCACAAATTCCGTGTAGGTGCGGTGAATGATTCGGCTGATCGCGATGGCAGATGCGCGACGCGTCTACAGGCAGAGGAAGCCAGTAACATTAAAGGGGTTTTCCTACGAATGAAAATTAATTTTAAAAATTGTCTGTGCCTGACCGTATACAGAGCATACCACATCTCCTGGGCAGGGGAGGAGGCAAAAGATAATACTGACATTACAGCAGGGTATCACAGAGGATTCATTTTGTGAGGTAAAATATTTCACCGACTGTTTTTAAACAATATTTTACCTCACAAAATGTATCCTCTGCGTTCTCCTGCTGTAATGTCAGTAATGTCTTTTGCTTCCTCCCCTGCCCAGGAGATGTGGTATGTTCTGTACATGGTCAGACACAGGGGTGAGAGAGACAGTGCACAGGGGGGAGACAGCTCAAACAGGACAGCACATGAGGGGAGAACACAGCACAGTAAGGAAAGAGACAGCAGACAAGGGGAATAGCACATGGGATAGACAGGTCAAAGAAAAGAGCACAGACGGGAAAAGTTAGCACATGGGGAAAGAGAGAGTGGATAGGTGGGTGAGCACATGGGGGGAGAGATTTTCAACGCTGCAAAGCGAATGAGCCGAGACTCGGCCGAGTGTCGGTGACAGTCGCAGCATGCTGCCATTTTACTCGCATGTTGAAAGCGGCCAATAAAAAAAATGCTGGTGGGAGCTGCCCCATAGATGAATACTGGTCCGAGTGGTATGCGATGTTTTATCACATAGCACTCTTCTGTATTCATCGCTAGTGTGACCCTGACCATAATCAGAGACTGGCTTACATTTCTGTTGTATTTACATTACTTTTGTGGAGTAAGCAATGTTGAAAATGCTTTTTCAAGGGACAGATTCTGTGAGTATAATGGCGATATCTGAACCATCACCTTGATGTCATTGTATATTAGAACCACTTTTGTGGCACATGGAATGTAAAGATTTACTTTTGTTACATTTTATTAGGGAGAAACGGGAGGATGGGAAAATAGTGAATCCGTAACATGCACATGCATTCGTATCGTATCTGTATTATATGATGGTGCCACGGCAAAGACTGACTATCTGTTGGGGAAATGAGAGAAGTGAAAAGTGCAGGCACAGGTCATAATATCACTGCAGTATGCGGTGAAGGAGACTACAACTCCCAGCAAGTGCAAGTGCAGGCACAGGTCTTTTAACTAACCCATCACTGTGTCACAATAGCACTGCAGTATGCCATGAGAGAGACTACAACTCCAAGCAAGTTTATTTATGTTTATTTTGCACCCTGCTGTTTTTCAAAGTGAGTTACCAGAAAGATCTGCACCAAAATCACAAAAATGCTAATTTGTTGTTCTGGCTTCTCTTGCATATTCTTTCTAATTTGCTCTGATTGCATAAAAACACATGGATTTTTAACTGCGTTTTTGGCCAAGTGAGGAAGATTCTGCGCAGAAAATTCCACAGGCAAATCCACAATGTGTGCACATAGCCTTAAGCCACAAAATGCTCTACCAATAGTGCATCTCTCACGCAATACATAACATTTACAGAAAGGCTCCTCCTCAACACATATGATGTCTATGTGATCTATAAAGTCATCTTTCTCCCTACACATTGCATACAGTACATAAACATTTACAATAAATCTGCTCCCATAAAATAAGTTTATAGAGGATTCAACTGCCCCATACTTACATACATAGTATGTATTGCCAAGTCCCCTCCCACATATATACCATATATAGTCAAGTCCCCTCCCCCACATATCATGCAGTCTATAGCCAAGTCTCCCTCCATCAAAATTGATACATATAGATGCACTATTCTGTTACACATAAAATAGCATTTAATAATGTAAACTGTTTCCACTCATAGTCTTCCGCATTCACAGGAATCTTCTTAATAACATTAGCAGCAGACAGAAGATAGAGACTACCTGGCAGCTGCTGCACGATGGGTAATGACGTAGCACCAATCGCAGCCCAGCCTCATCAAACTCCTATTCTAAGGTGCAAGTAAGGAGTGAGGGTCAGACAGATGTGGTAACCTCCCCTGAGCCCCATGCAACAATCTCTGATTGGGCTGGGTGGTGGAGGGGCACTTGAAGCTGGTCAGAAGGACATCCCTTCAGAAGAGGTGTCATTTAGCACACTCATTAGCTATGCACTGCTCAGCTATTACACATCCATAGCAGATCACTTCCTCTTTCCCCTGCTGTGCAGAAGTTAGGTGTTGAAGTAAGACTGACATCTGTGCAGGAGAGGTATTACTGTCAGTGACACTTCTCCACTGGTGTAAGTCTGACTGACACCTAGCAGGAGCACAGCAAGGGAAGGAAGGAGTGCCTCACTATGCATGCCGATTAGCCCATCAGGGCATAGCTGTAATAAGGCTGGAGGAGGAGGAACCTTACCTCTCTTGTCAGCATTTGCCTTGCAGTGGTGTTATGATTGAGTCACCGTAGGAGGCAGACACAAAAATAGAAGCTACGTCCAGAAAACCAGAGAAGTTGGCAACTATCAGATTGCAGACCCCTGAACCTATCAACACAACTAGCAGTAGCCATGGGGGGTTCCAACGGTGCCCTAGACCCCTCGATCACAGCCGGAGAGCTAAATAGCCTAAAGACAGAAAAGGAAATCTAAACTGCCCCAGAGCAGACCCCAAAGTAAAAGGCAGCCCCCAACATATAATGACAGTGAAGCAAGATGAAAAAACACTCACACAGATAGAAAGATAGGCTGAGCTAACTAAACAGAACAGGAAAGGAAGGTTGCTGTCTGCAATCTGCCAAAACCCTATCAAAAACATAAGCCAACAAGCTGATATGGAAAAAGACCCTGAAGCAGCTAGGCTTCAAAAACTAAATCAGCACTCAGGTATTTTCAGAAGACAGAGCTAAAGGAATTCAGCTCACCCCAGCAGGGAATGGCAGAAATCCAGAAAAACAAAGCAAAACAAAGTCAAAGCACAAATGCAAAAAGCCGAGCAGAAAACTTAGCTTTAGAAGAGCAGGAATTCAGACTGGTCTCCAAGGATCCCACAGAGAAATCACCCGCAGGGCAGAAGGGTGTCGGCGGACTTATATCCAGTCAGTAACTCCACTCAGCCATTCATCATCATTAGGCTCAGGTGTTTGATAATCAGGCTCACTACCTTTCCTTACCAGAAGAGGGAGTTCATCGGGCCTCAGTAGTGAAGGGGAAAATGAACTCACAACACAGTACCTCCCCCTTGAGGAGGGGTCATCGAACCCTCAACCATGCCACCAGGGCGATCAGGGTGAGCCCGATGAAAGGCACGCACCAATCTTTTGGCATGAATATCAGAGGCAGAGACCCAGGAATTATCCTCCTGACCATAACTCTTCCACTTAACCAAATACTGGAGTCTCCGTCTAGCCAGACGGGAATCCAGTACTTTCTCTACCTCATATTCCATGTTACCTTCAACCAATACAGGGTCTGGAGGTGCCACCCCAGAAACAACAGGTTCAACAAACCACTTCAACAAAGATTTATGGAACACATTATGGATTTTAAATGTGACAGGAAGAGCCAAACAAAAAGATAATAATCTCCAAAATCTTGTAAGGTCCAATAAATCTAGGCTTAAACTTAGGAGAAGCCACCTTCATAGCAATATTTTTTGATGATAACCACACCATATCACCAACCTTAAACTGGGGACCAATGGTCCTATGTCGGTTGGAAAACCGCTGGGCCTATTCCTGGGAGAGAGATAACTTATCCACCACTTGGTCCCAGATCTGGTCCATTCTCTCCACCACAGTGTCAACACCTGGGCAGGCAGAGGGCTCCACCTGCCCTGAATAAAATCGAGGATGAAACCCAAAGTTACAAAAAAAGTGACATCAAAGTGGCAGAACTAGCTCTATTATTTAAAGCAAATTCGGCCAAGGGCAAAAATGAAACCCAATCATCCTGATCAGCAGAAATAAAACATCTCAAATATGACTCCAAGGTCTGGTTTGTTCTCTCTGTCTGCACATTGGTCTGAGGGTGAAAAGCAGAGGAGAAGTACAACTGAATTCCCAGCTTAGAACAGAAAGTTCTCCAAAATCTAGACACAAACTGAACTCCTCTGTCAGATACAATGTTCTCAGGAATCCCGTGCAAGCGAACCACCTGTTGCAAAAACAGGGGCACCAACTCAGAGGAAGACGGCAACTTAGGGAGTGGTACAAGATGAACCATCTTAGAGAACCTATCACAAATCACCCAAATAACAGTCATCCTTTGAGAGACAGGCATATCAGAGATGAAATCCATTGAAATATGGGTCCATGGCCTCTTGGAGACAGGCAAAGGCATCAACAACCCACTAGAGCGAGAACACGATTTAGACCAGGAGCACGTCCCACAGGACTGCACAAAATTCCTGACATCACGAGACAAGGAGGGCCACCAAAAAGACCGACTCACCAGATCTCTAGTACCAAAAATACCTGGATGACCAGCCAAAGCAGAGCAATGAACTTCAGACATCACTCTCTTCTTCCACTGGTCAGGAACATACAACTTTCCACTGGGACAATGCTCAGGTTTGTCCTCCTGGAACTCTTCCAGAGCACGTCTCAAATCGGGCGAGATGGCAGAAAGAACTACCCCTTCGCCTAAGATGGTAGCAGGCTTGGTCACCACAGGAGAATCAGCAAAGAAGCTCCTAGAGAGGGCGTCTGCCTTGACATTCTTAGTTCCAGGAAGAAAAGAAACCACAAAATCAAAACGTGTAAAAAACAAGGCCCACCCAGCCTGTCTAGGGTTCAAGCGTTTAGCCGACTCTAGGTAAATCAAATTCTTGTGGTCAGTGAGGACCACAACTTGATGTTTAGCTCCCTCCAACCAATGTCTCCACTCCTCAAATGCCCATTTCATGGCCAACAGTTCCCGATTCCCCACATCATAGTTACGTTCAGATGGAGAGAACTTTCGGGAAAAGAAAGCACAGGGATTCATTTTAGATGTTACAGGATCCTTTTGGGACAAAGCAGCTTCTGCACCAATCTCAGAAGCATCCACCTCTACCTGGAACGGAAGTGAGACATCAGGTTGCCGCAAAACCGGGGCGGAGGTGAATCTTCGCTTCAGCTCCTGAAAGGAAGAAACAGCCTCCGGAGACCAATTTAACACATCAGCACCCTTCTTAGTCAAATCAGTCAATGGCTTGGCAATACTAGAAAATTTTGCTATAAATTTCCGATAAAAATTAGCAAAACCCAAAAACTTCTGGAAGGCCTTCAAAGAAGTGGGCTGAACCCAATCGTAAATGGCCTGTACCTTGGCGGGGTCCATTTCAATAGTTGACGGGGACAAAATAAATCCCAGAAAAGAAATCCGCTGTACTCCAAAAAGGCATTTAGATCCTTTGACATACAGGGAATTCTCCCTCAAGATCCGGAACACAGTCCGGATATGTTCCACATGAGAATACCAAACCTTGGAGAAGATCAAAATATCATCCAGATAGATAATCAAAAATTTATCGACAAAATCTCGGAAAATATCGTTCATGAAGCACTGGAAGACAGAAGGGGCATTAGTGAGCCCAAAAGGCATCACCAGGTACTCAAAATGTCCCTCCGGAGTATTAAACGCCGTCTTCCATTCATCCCCATGCTTAATGCGAATAAGATTATACGACCCCCTGAGGTCAAGCTTGGTAAACCAGCAAGCACCTTTAACTCTGGAGAATAGATCAGAAATCAGGGGTAATGGATACTGATATTTAACAGTAATTTTGTTGAGGGCACGATAATAAATACAAGGTCTTAATTATCCATCCTTTTTGGCTACAAAAAAAAAACCGGCACCTAAGGGTGACGAGGATGGTCTAATATGACCCTTCTCCAACGCCTCCTTAATATAGGATCGCATAGCTTCGTGCTCGGGTACAGATAAATTGAAGAGCCGACCCTTGGGAAATTTACACCCCGGGCTCAGTTCAATTGCACAGTCATAACTCCTATGAGGAGGCAGAGACGCAGACTCATTCTCACTAAATACATCATAAAAGTCCACCAAATAATCAGGAACATCATGCGACTGAGGAGAGGTGGAAAACACCGGAGCCTCACTAAAGGCACACCGACAACCCCAACTCACCACAGACACAGATTTCCAATCCAAAACTGGATTATGAATTTGTAACCAGGGAAACCCCAGAACAATAGTATCATGCAGATTATGCAATACCAAAAATCTGCAATTTTCTTGATGGTCTGGGGCGACCCGCATTACCACCTGGGTCCAAAACTGAGGTTTATTTTTAGCCAAAGGAGTAGCATCAATCCCCCTCAAAGGGATAGGCGTCTGCAGAGGTGTCATCGGAAATCCACAACGTTTAGCAAAATCCAAGTCCATTAGGTTTAGGGCTGCTCCCGAATCCACAAAAGCCTTGGCAGAAAATGTGGACAGGGAGCAGATCAGAGTAATAGCCAGAAGAAACTTAGGTTGAACACCACCAACAGAAAACGTGTGTGCAAAGCATTTCTCTTGTTTAGGACAGACAGAAATAATATGCGAGGCATCTCCACAGAAAAAACACAACTTATTACGCCTTCTGAACTCCTGACGCTGCTCTCTGGACAAAACTCTATCACATTGCATAGGTTCAGACATTTGTTCAACAGGTGGCAACACCTCTCGTGCAGTTTTGCGTTCGTGCAAACGCCGATCAACCTGAATAGCTAATGACATAGAATCGTCAAGACCAGAGGGAAC
Organism: Dendrobates tinctorius; assembly: GCF_039654945.1. NCBI lineage: Eukaryota > Metazoa > Chordata > Amphibia > Anura > Dendrobatidae > Dendrobates > Dendrobates tinctorius. The sequence goes on along the minus strand of NW_027361672.1, from coordinate 36,619,179 downwards.
AGGAAATCCCACCATAGTATCTTTTACGGCTTCTGACAACCCCTTCCGAAAGAGAGCAGCCAAGGCATTATCATTCCAGGTAGTAAGTACTGCCCATTTTCGGAATCCTTGACAGTACAATTCTACAGAATCTCGACCCTGGTTCAATGCCAGCAGGGTCTTTTCAGCCTGATCAATAGCATTAGGTTCGTCATACAACAACCCCAAGGCTTGAAAAAATGCGTTCACATTAGTCAGAATAGGAGTCATCTGGTTTCAAAGAAAATGCCCAATCCTGGGGATCGCCACGCAGCAAAGAGATGACAATTTTAACCTGCTGCGCGGAGCTCCCTGACGAGTTAGGCTTCAAGGCAAAAAATAATTTACAATTATTTTTGAAATTCAAAAATTTAGACCGATCCCCAAAAAATACATCAGGTGCAGGAATCTTTCAGCAGCATGTGAATGAGCAAGGTAGGTGGAAATTCCCCGCACTTCCGCAGCGAGCTGCTCCACACGATCAGACAATTGCTTTATCTCCATTGAGAGAAAAAAAAAATTCCCCCTACGGCCTCAGAGATATAAAGGAAAAAATATACACACTTTTTTTTTTTTTTAACAATTCTTTCCTGCTATTGAGTACCCTAGGATCTGCAGTATGGCGGGTGATTCTGTTATGATTGAGTCACCGTAGGAGGCAGACACAAAAATAGAAGCTACGTCCAGAAAACCAGAGAAGTTGGCAACTATCAGATTGCAGACCCCTGAACCTATCAACACAACTAGCAGTAGCCGTGGGGGGTTCCTACGGTGCCCTAGACCCCTCGATCACAGCCGGAGAGCTAAATAGCCTAAAGACAGAAAAGGAAATCTAAACTGCCCCAGAGCAGACCCCAAAGTAAAAGGCAGCCCCCAACATATAATGACGGTGAAGCAAGATGAAAAAACACTCTCACAGATAGAAAGATAGGCTGAGCAAACGATGGGGCCCAAGCTAACTAAACAGAACAGAACAGGAAAGGAAGGTTGCTGTCTGCAATCTGCCAAAACCCTATCAAAAACATAAGCCAACAAGCTGATATGGAAAAAGACCCTGAGGCAGCTAGGCTTCAAAAACTAAATCTGCACTCATGTATTTTCAGAAGACAGAGCTAAAGGAATTCAGCTCACCCCAGCAGGGAATGGCAGAAATCCAGAAAAACAAAGCAAAACAAAGTCAAAGCACAAATGCAAAAAGCCGAGCAGAAAACTTAGCTTTAGAAGAGCAGGAATTCCGACTGGTCTCCAAGGATCCCACAGAGAAATCACCCGCAGGGCAGAAGGGCGTCGGCGGCCTTATATCCAGTCAGTAACTCCACTAAGCCAGTCATCATCATTAGGCTCAGGTGTTTGATAATCAGGCTCACTACTTTTCTTTACCAGAAGAGGGAGTTCATCGGGCCTCAGTAGTGAAGGGGAAAATGAACTCACAACACAGTGGGCCTCTCGGGGGATTCACCAATTCCCCGCTGTGCCAGTCTGAGCCTGTGCCCATGCATAAAAAAGCCCATCTACAATTTGTTAGGTCAGTACTGAAAAATTTGAAGACTACTGGGACTCTATACTCTGAAGTGATGAGTGATTTTGGAACTGATGGCTTCAAAAATTTAAATTTAAATTCCTATTTTGCATCTGTTTTCTCTCAGAAAGGAAATGTAACATCAACTGTTATTCACTGTCCTATTAAGGGAATAGAAGAATCCAGGATATCTATAAACAGAAAGATAGTGAGGAAACACTTAGCTAACCTAAATGAATTCAAGTCTCCAGGTCCAGATGAATTACACCCCAGGGTACTGAAAGAGATAGCAGAAGAAATTTTTGAACCCCTCTCCATAATCTTTGAAAATTCATGGAGAACAGGAGAAGTCCCAGAAGATTGGAGAAGAGCAAATGTTGTTCCTATCTTCAAAAAGGGGAAGAAGGTGGACCCAGGCAACTATAGGCCGGTGAGTCTGACTTCTATACCAGGAAAGATCTTTGAACAAATTATTAAACAACATGTATGTCAGTACCTGGATAAGAATGAAGTAATTAAACAGAGTCAGCATGGGTTTGTAACTAATAAGTCATGTCAGACTAACTTAATTTCCTTCTATGACGGAATCACTGATTGGGTGGATCAAGGAAATGCTGTAGATATAGTATATCTTGACTTCAGCAAAGCATTTGACAAAGTATCTCATACAATCCTTATTGAAAAAATGACTAAGTATGGAATGGACAAGGCAACTGTTAGGTGGATTCATAACTGGCTTAGTGATCGGACCCAAAGAGTGGTCGTAAATGGCTGCACATCCAGTTGGAAGAATGTCTCAAGTGGGGTACCACAGGGCTCTGTCCTGGGCCCTGTATTGTTCAACATCTTTATCAACGATTTAGATGAAGGAATTGAGGGTAAACTGATTAAATTTGCTGATGACACAAAGCTAGGAGGGATAGCTAATACTAGAGAAAAGAGAGAGAGGATTCAAAAAGATATAAATAAACTGGAGAAGTGGGCAGCAACTAACAGAATGGTTTTTAACAGGGAAAAATGCAAAGTACTACATCTGGGCAATAAAAATGAAAAAAGCATATACAGAATGGGAGGAATAGGCCTAAGCAACAGCACATGTGAAAAAGACTTGGGTATACTAATAGATCACAGACTGAATATAAGTCAACAGTGTGATGCAGCAGCAAAAAAGGCAAATGCAATTCTAGGATGTATTAACAGAAGCATACAGTCTAGATCACGTGAAGTCATTATTTCCCTCTACTCCTCTTTGGTCAGACCTCATCTGGAATATTGTGTCCAGTTTTGGGCACCACATTTTAAAAAAGACATCAACAAACTGGAGCAAGTTCAGAAAAGAGCGACCAGAATGGTGACCGGTCTGCAAACCCTGTCTTATGAGGAAAGGTTGCAGGATTTGGGATTGTTTAGTTTGCAAAAGAGAAGACTGAGAGGAGACTTAATAGCTGTCTACAAATATCTAAAGGACTGTCACATTGTAGAAGGATCAACTTTATTCTCATTTGCACAAGGAAAGACTAGAAGCAATGGGATGAAACTGAATGGGAGGAGACACAGATTAGATATTAGAAAAAACTTTTTGACAGTTAGAGTGATCAATGAGTGGAACAAGCTGCCACGAGAAGTGGTGAGTTCTCCTTCAATGGAAGTCTTCAAACACAGGCTGGACAGACATCTGACTGGGATGATTTAGCGAATCCTGCTTTGAGCAGGGGGTTGGACCAGATGGCCCAGGAGGTCCCTTCCAACTCTACGATTCTATGATTCTATGAAAACTGTATGGTGTCACAAAGGTGAGGAGTACACACAGAATGCATGGTGCATACAGTAAAAGTTGGTGGTGGCAGAGTCCTACATTTCAATGATAGTATCATGAATTCACAGATATACTACTCTATATTGAGAAAAAAAGATGCTACCAACACTCCATACCCTTGGTAGATGTGCACTTTTCCAACATGACAATGATCCAAAACACACATCTAAGGCCACCCTGGCATTACTCAAGATGAAAATGAAAGTGATTACGTGGTAAAGTACTGTATGGCTTCTGATCTCAACCCAATCAACCACCTATAGGAAATCCTGAAGGGACAAGTTGAGCATCACTCTCTGTCAAGCATCCAGGCTCTAAAATAGTTTGTTTTTGAAGAATGGAAAAATATGTTGCAATATTTCACCAACTTGGTCAGTCCATGACTTGGTGCTGTCCTTAAAAAATAATGGAGGTCATACAAAATAACACATGTAGTATTTTTTATGTGAGATGTATTCATTTTTCCAGCAATAAACTTGAGTTAAATTGAAGATTTTGCAATGAAAGTTATATTATTCTTAACCTTACTTTCAAGTTATGGGTTAAAAAATGTTATATGAAACTCAATGTTTTGGAAATAGTTTTTCTGTTCAGTGAGATATTGATTAAAATCTTACTTTTCAAATATATAGTTTATATTGCTCTTCTCTTCTACTTCTCTTATAAATCTCTATAGAGATCTAGTGTGCAGATAGACAGAGAGATGAATAGATAGATATACTGTAGATATATAGCTCTGTATATGTCTCTCACTTTCTCTCTCTATATATACACTCAATATAAATCTCTATTGAGATTTAAAGGATAAATGTAAGAGAAGAGCATTATAATGGAAATTAAATATATACAGTATATTATCAGTATATTTGATAGTTGACTCGATCCTGCTGTATATGTATGAAGTACCCAGAATTTCATAGAAAGAACACAAGAGGGTGCACTTGATATGAATCCTCAGATAAAGGATATGTTATGTGCATTAAGTGACTAAATTGTAGCAAAGGATGTATACACTTACAAGCAGCCTTTGAAATATGGTTCTTCAATGACTAGTTGATTATGCATCTGTGGTTGTCTTAGCTAAACAGAAAGAAATGCTTGCAAGAGGGAGCAAGCAATGAAAAGTATTCAAACAGAATTAATTAACATTTTCACAGCCAAGGAATTCTGCCAAAATGTATCTCAGAAAGCTCAATGAGTTTCTATATAGTGAAGTTTTTAAATGCAGACTCTACATTCCCGGTTGTCTACTCTAGACTCCCTGCAATTTATGGCAAGATAGAAAGTCTTAGATTGAGGACAAGGTATATAGCGATGTGACTATGTTTGTGTAAATGTATGCATGTTTGCTTCTACAAAATATTGAGAATGTCAAATATAATTTTTGGTAACATTTTATTAAGTAGAATTCTCATGGTATGGTTCCGACTGTAGGTTTGGTACAAGTTTTGTGAAGAGCACCTTCCCGGTAAACCCCTTTTCTATGCAGTTTTGAAGTGATGTCTTAAAAATATATATTTTATCTTCATATTTCCTTATTAACACAGCAACGTAGTATACATGGAGCCTGTAAGGCGGCACATAGAATTTCTGTGGTTTCATAAAGTGCCATAATTTTTTTCTTCCTTTGCTTCTTATGAATAATACTTTTAGATAACTCACAAATTGATTTCTATTAGTAAAATATTTAGGATCTGTACAATACATCAGTAATTTAGCTGTATTAATGAAGCCTAAAGGTTAGAACATATATTTTTTAACACTGAGAACTAAAACCTTCTCCATGACACTAATAGAAACAAGAGTTATAAGGGGTCATGTTCAATTAAACTTGTCTGCTAGCTTAATTCATTCCTTTACTGCTTCCCGGTATGAGCATCTTGGGTACTATGAGACGAAAAGTTACTGACCAAAAAGTTTGGGTAGAATATTTCTCTTCTGAATTTTTTCAGGGATGAATGTTGCTTAGTAGGCATTTTATTGCAAGAGCCTAAACAAGTACAAGAGTTACTCTGAAAGTAACACCTTCTATTTTATTGTGCTGAGTGGGATGTTGAAGATGTTTTAGTAAAGAATGAACCTATCCACTAATATTTTACAAAATTTGTTGTCATCCGACAGCCTATGAGGGGCAGTCTACGATTATGGTGTCTAATATAGGTGGCTGTACTAAACAGAGATGTGGCATTGAATGCTTCCATGCTGAAAAAAATTGCACCCCTTGACATCCATCAATGCTTAAAGAAGCTATACAGAGGTGATAAAATGAATGTGAGTACAGTGAGATGGTGGGTGATGTGTTTCAACAGTGTTTGAAAATGATGTGAAAGATAGACAAGCCAAGGTTTAAATGTCCTTGCACACCTTTCAACTCTTAAAATGAAGAGTGCCTCTATCAGTTCATCTATGCTAATTGACAGATTACGATCAGGAAACTGGAGAGAGTTTAACCTTCGCTTTAATGCAATGGAATGCCAATATTGAGTTTTTGCAAATGCAAATCTGTCAGAACCATTTAGACCTCTGCGCACATTGCAAAATTTGACTGGACTGTCCTACCACATCTACTTTTATCTGTTTGGACAAAAGAAAGATAGATCATGTGGGCAATATGTTCTAGACATTGACACTGTCATGGAAGGTGTAAAAAATTGTCTTGTCTCTTTTGGTTCAGATTTTTACGAGCGTGACAAGAAGGCTCTTGTTCAGCACAGGCGAATATGCATTACGAATGGTGGTGACTGTAGCAATATGCCCGGCGCCCCTGCATGGTGTCCTGTTATCCCTCCATGTAGGGACGACAGCTTACTCACTGCCCCAGCCCATGGCCTGATCAGTGCCTCCTCCCTCCTATGTGCACACTGTACTGTGTCTCATCAGCATGCCAAGGGTGCGAGTGCGCACGCTCCCCCATTCTTAAAGGAGCAGCACATGCACATGGTAAATGCTCCTAGCAACTGCTGGGAGACATTTAGTTTAATGTGTGTTCACCTGCGAGTTGTCTCCCAGCCAAATGCTGGGAGACATCTTGTATATAAGACACTCTCCCCTATTTGGAGGTGCCTGAAAAACCCCTATAGTTCTGTTAAGTGGTTTGGTGTGCAACTGTATGTTGTCAGGTCCCCCTTCCCTAGTTTGTTAGTGTCCCATATCCAATATCCTGTCATCCCGTTAGACCACCATAGCTAATCCTTGTTTCTTGCAACTGCCTTGACGGTGTCCAAATCCATGTCTGCGGTACCTGTATTCCACGGCCACATCAATAGTACCTGTCTGCCACCCTGGAGGCTGAATACCCAGGCAACAAGTGTGAACCTATCCCTGTGGCCATCCACAGTGCACATGTGAATATATTCCCTGTGGCCGCCATGTACAGGGAGAACCTGTCTCAGTTGCTGTCCTGTCCACACAGTAGGAACTTGTCCTGTCAGAAATTGTCCCAAGAGGCTGTCATGTTTGAACTTGTCCCAAGTGACTGTCCTGCTTTCTCTGAAAATCTGAAGTAACATCTCTGTCCCTTGGGGTCAGCAGTTACTGTTGGACCTCATTCTGGAGTGGCACCTGGCAGCTACCTGCTGCACAAGACTGACCTCACCACTAGAGGCTCCAGTGAACACCAAGGTAGATGCTTAGTTATGCCCCTCCAGAGTAAGTCCGGTCTTTGGCACAGTGGGTCTACGAACCACATGCGCCACCTAGGAGCATAACAGTGACTATGTAGAAAAATGATGTTTTATATATTAAACTGTGTTATTATACTCTCTGTATCTGTTGCATTTTCATGTTAATAAACAGGAGGCATTGCTTTTGGATCATCCCTCATAGTTGACACATTGGGGATTTAAATGGACAAGCTTTCGGTTGCTATCATGTACCCATAACGTGATGACATGAGCAAACCCACTTAGCTTCCCATACAGTATACAGATAATTCATGCCATGTACAATATTATTGGTAAATAATTCATCTCTGTGACACAACTCTACTGAGATTTGGTTAAATCTGCTTTATTTTATAACCTGTGACCTGCAAAAGTCTAAAAGCAAATAAAAAGTAATGTCTCGCCAGTAAAAAAAAAAGAGATTTCACCATGTTGCTTTTAAAAAATATAGATTGACGGCAGCATAATATTTAACCACTCGGGTATATCAGGAACCAACATATTGTTCTATGCATCACGTTCAGAATATGCTCACTGGCAAAGCACTGAAAACATAAACAGGGAAAATCAGTTAATTACAAGGGGAAAAAAACTGTCTTTGTGGCAGTGTAATTGAACTTCAGTAAAATAAATGAAGCCACCAGGGATTCCTTAATGAATGTTTAAATGCTACCAGTAGTGATGCACTTAAACAGCTAAGCTGAGAGTCTCAAACCAAATTAAATAACATCAAATCAGAGTTTCTGGCGTTTTTACTAACCAGATTTCTTGGCGTTTACACTATTATGTATTTCTCAGTAAATAAATGTAGATTAGTGCTCAAGTGATGCATTGGCAAGCCGGCAGGAAAAAAAAACATGGTTTATTTTATGTGGAAAAACAAATAAATGGCATGGTCCGTACGCCTTACATGGAGGTCCTTACACAACTTCATTTTATCCACTTAAAAAAACAGATTAGTTCTGCACTAACATTTCTCAATGTCACTACTGGTTTATGAATCGGTGCTGTGTAAAATAGCTCTTGAGGTGGATAAAGTAGCTTCATAAAACAGAGAGAGAACATAATCTTAAACTAAATTTTAAAGGAAAGAGTAAGCATTGCAATAACTCCTGTAGATAATCTTAATAATCTTTACTAACCACAGGAATGTTGTCTGCACCTCTGTCAGCACTTTATTTTTACTTTTACTTTGACCCAACCGTATGAGGCCATTTTTGTCTTCTTGGGGTAGTTATAAGTTAGTGCTTGACATTATTTATATGATAGGAGAAATGTAGCTAAAGAATTTTCACAATTTCTTTTATTTTGTCATTGACCATGACACAAATAGCGAGGCAAATATATTGAATGAATTATTATTTTTTTTTTACAATCATTTCTTAAAGTTAGGCCGCTTTCACATTTGCATCGGTGAACGCAGAAACCCACATGCGTCCAGTGTACATATCTTTAACAAGGTGTATGCAGGGACACGCGTTTGCATGCGTTTGCCCGCGGACGTTTTGCGGTGTGTGGTGGGGCGCGGCTAATGCACCATGTTGCACTTTTTGAGGCGTCAAATTTCTGCGGCCATACGCATGCGTATGCTTGCAGAAGGAGTGCGTCAAAACAACGCATTACAATCTATGGGAACGCATAGGTACGCAAGGACATGCATATGCTTGCATTTGCATACCCATCTGTTTTTCTGAGTAAACCTGTCCAGGAACTGGTTTAAGCCACCCCCAAACAAAGATATATCAAAAGCGGGTGTGGGCACTGGAAGTTCAGTACTCTCAGGCCTCTGGAAGAGATTGCAAGCAATCGGATTGTGTGAAGACTCAGAAATTTACAAAATGTGAGTATGCAAGCTATATGTCTGCCTGTCTGTTTTTCTCCCTGCATTCTGTAATCATTTCTGTCTCTCTTGCAGCTATAGCTATGTCCTCCAGTGCAGAGCAGACCTCACACACTGGACAGGAGACTGAAGCAGGGCCGGTTTTAGGCAAAATGGGGCCCTAGGCAAAGTTTAAAATGGGGCCCCAGATGCAAACACATTGTATATTACACAGAAGCATTTCGGTTGTAGTTACATGCGCTGAGTTCAGGCCGCTAAACGAGTGTGATTGACAATATAGAAATCGTTCAACACTTGTTTCCCGGCCTCTTTGCACCAACTGAGAAAGAATGATGGGGAAAGAACAATCACAATTAGATCAATCTGTCCCCATATGGTATCAAGCTATCAGCAGCACATCTGCAGTTTACACCGGCGATGTGCTGCTGAGAACAGTGATTTTTGTTCCGGCATAAACAATCCAATCACTCGAATATGCAGCATTTTGCTTGTTTAGTATAATACACCCCATAGTCCTTCATATAGTATAATGTGCACCACAGTCCTCCATATTGTAAAATGCACACCCTATAGTCCTCCATATAGTATAATACACTCCCTATAGTCATCTATATATTAAAATACACTCCTCAGTCCTCCATATAGTATTATACACTTCCCATAATTCTACATATAGTACAATACACTCCTCATAGTCCTCCATATATTAAAATACACTGCTCAGTCCTCCATATAGTATAATACACTTCTCATAGAGCTCCATATAGTATAATGCACCACCATAGTCATACATGTAGTACAATTCACTTCCCATAGTATAATGCACCCCATAGTTCTTCATATAGTATAATGCATTCCCCATAGTCCTAGATACAGTATAATGCAGCCCACATATAGTATAAAGCAGCCACCCCACAGAGTATCATGCAATCACCCCATAGAGTATATTGTAACCCCCCATAGAATATAATGCAGCCCCCTCATATAGTGTAATGTAGACCAGTCTTAGAGTATGATGAAATCACCCCTCATGAATATAATAAATGTAATACAGCCCCCCAATAGAATATAATGTAGCCCCATCAAAGAGCATGATGCAATCCCCCCTCATAAAATCTATTACAGCTCCCCACAGAATATAATGTAGCCCCCCATAGAATACAATACAGCCCACCTCCCCATAGAATATAATGTAGCCCCCCCATAGAATATAATGTAACCTCCATAGTATATAACACAGCCTCCCCATAGAATATAATGTATAATGTACCCCCATAGTATATAACACAGCCACATAGTATATACACAGCCTCCTCCATAGAATATAATATACCCCCATAGCATATAACACAGCCTCCCCCATAGAATATAATGTGCCCCCCATAGTACATAACACAGTCTTCCCAATAGAATATAATGTAAAATGTACCCCCCATAGTGTATAACACAGCCTCCCCCATAGAATATAATATACCCTCGATAGCATATAACACAGCCTCCCCCATAGAATATAATGTACCCCCAATAATATATAACACAGCCACATAGTATATAACACAGCTCGCATAGTATATAGCACAGCCACTTAGTATATAACATAGCTCACATAGTATATAGCATAGCCACGTAGAATATAACACAGCCCACATAGTATATAGCACAGCCACGTAGTATATAACAGCCCACGGAGTATATAGCACAGCCACGTAGTATATAACACAGCCCACATAGTATATAGCACAGCCACATAGTATATACCACAGCCCACATAGTATATAGCACAGCCACATAGTATATAACACAGCCCACATAGTATATTGCACACCCACGTAGTATATAACACAGTCCACGTGGTATATAGCACAGCCACATAGTATATAACACAGCCACATAGTATACAGCGCAGCCATATAGTATATAGTGCAGCCCAGATCTCCTCCCCCCTCCCCTGAGAATGGCCCCACAGTGCAGTACTCACAGATATATAAAAAAAATAATCCTCACCTCTCCTCATGCCCGTGCTGCTCCCGGCTGGCTCCTGTCTCAGCAGCTGCAGTCTGCCCGGCACACAGTGGGCACGCGATGCTATGAAGTCATCACGCACCCGCAGTGTCAGAGGCAGAGCAGGGATTGATGGGAGAGGGAGCGTCAGTTGATGCTCTCTCCTCCATCATTGCTTTGAACTGTACCGGCAAAAACACCGGTATAGTTCAAAGCGGCGGCGGAGGGAGTCCGCACTGGTGGCAGGCGGGCCACGCTGCCTCACAGGCCCCATAGCAGCTGCGTGATGTGCCACTAGCTGGGGGCCCCTGGGGGAGCGGGGGCCCTAGGCATCTGCCTGCCGCCAATGCTGGCCTTGGACTGAAGTGAGTACATTTGCTACTGATTGGTAAGTATTCACTGTGAATATTTACACATGTGTGAAAATCATGTTTTTTCTTTACAGAACTCTTCAAGTGCAGACGAGCAGGAGGAGCAGACTCAGGCCCAGGTTCTGGTGGAAAGACGGCGTGTAAGTATTCTTGACAGTTTTTAGTTATTCTTGACTGTTTTTGGTACTCTTGACTGTTTTTTGTTCTTGTTGACTGTTTTTGTTTTAAGTATTTTATCTTTACAACATTAATGTCTTTCTTTCATTTCTAGGTTCCACAACAGGATGAAGAATTCATTGACAATGACCTCCTCATAACGTTGGTGGAAGAGAGAGATCCGTTGTGGGACACCCGGGAGCAGCAGCACTCGGACGCTGTGGTGATCCGGCGGCTGTGGAATGAGGTGGCCCAATCGCTGATGGATGACTGGGACAATGCCACGCCACAAGTCCAAAAGGATTTTCATAAATATAGCAATGTGGTCTCACGCAGCAGTGACCCTGTAGGCCGTGATCACACACGATTGTGTGATCACGGCCTAAAGTGCATTGTTTTTACAGTGAACAGTCAGAACCAGTTGGCATTCAATGAAGGATCACTTCAATAAGTACCTGAGACAGGAGATCCAAGTTCGCAGTGGTGCTGCTGCAAGGATCAGGAAATACAAGTACCACAGGATGCTGTCTTTCCTGAGTCCTGTCTTTGCTCAGCGAATGTAAGTATTTTTGTGCTGTATTGTGTTGTATTCCTTTGTGTTGTATCCCCTAATCTGATTTTTTCTATTCCACAGGATATGTTGGCGCTTTTACAATTGCAATTTTTTTGTAGAAATGTTTTTCATTTCTTTTCCACACAGAACCTGGAGCAGCACCCAAGAACCTGGATCGTCCTCTGGAGCAGCCCCTCATTGAACAGCCACAGAACAGTCCCAGCCATCCACGAGCAATGCAGCAAGTGGGCAGGCTTCACAGGCTGGAGAACAGGCAGCTGGTCCTTCAGGTGTTCCCTTATCCCAGGCATCTGCCACAGTTTTTTGGGTCTTCCCGCCGACGGCAGAAGGCCTTGGACAGGACACTAATGCCTGAGTTTGTTCACTTGAGCTCGATCTTCCAATATGGCCTGAAGGCGCTCGGAGATAGACTGAAAAGTGGTTTCGCCCATATAAACACACTTTTCAAGGATGTCAACCGACACCTTGACCACCAGGAAGCTGACCTTCAGAGACCAGCACAACATTTTTTTTACTGCAATAGAGCGGGGCATGTCGGAACAACTTATGCCTGAACTCCAGCTTAATGTGATGCAGGCCTGCAATGCTGCTTACGTTCAGGCTATGCAGCAGACTTGGTGCTTCCAGCAGCCACACGTGGCATTTCCGCCTGAGCCACCACTAAGCCGCTTCAGTTCTTTACCAAGTTCTGCTGCATACCACTGTATGGTCACTATCATGCCCAGTCCTGCTGCACACCACTATACCGCCACCACTATGACGGGTCCTGCTGAACGCCAGTCCACTGCTACCACCATGCTGAGTCTTGCTCCTCCACGGCTGTCCACCGCCACCACCATGCCAGGTCCAGATCCAGCACGGCTGTCCACCGCCACCACCAGGCCGAGTCCATATCCTACACAGCTGTCCACCTACACCACCAGGCTGAGTCCAGATCCTGCACGCCTGTCCATATCCAAGAAGGAGAGTCATGCGACTGCACGACATGCTGAACCCACCACTCCCACCCTCCCAAGGAGACACAAAAAAAGGCAGCCGCCTAAGACGGGACAGAAATCCCAAAAGAGTTGTGGCACCAGAACTGTCCAACTACCTCCACCCTCAACTCCCAATGTTTCTCTCTTGTCCAGTTTGTCTCTCCCTTCCAACTTGTCTCTCCCATCCCATGCTTCCACTCCTAATGTGTCTATTTCCATCCCTGACCTCCCAGACCCCACACATTTAGTAGACCCTTCCCTTAGAACCCCTTCATCATCCACACCTAGCCAATCATCCCAGCTCCACACCCCCCAGGGCCATGTAATTTCGCCCTCATTCTTTTGTAAAAGTTAATTGTTGTGTTGTAAAATAAATTTGTTTTTTTCCCCTATCACTGCATGTTCTTTGTCTCTTTTGTCGCCGTCAACACACACTGCACCGTTGCCGTCAACACACGCCGTAAACACACACGTCGCCATCAACATACACTGCGCCGTTGCCACTATAGAAGTATTCACTCAAGAAAAGCTGCAGTGTAATGCTTTGTGCTTTTGCCACCTCATAGCTCCATGACAGACACAATCCGCTCCTCCTTTTCTTTCTTTGCTTTACACTGCAGCTTTACTTCTTGTGTCTGTCATGGAGCTATGAGGTGGCAAAAGTACAAAGAGGACTGAAAATCCTCGAAAAAAAACAATTAATACAGCACAAAGGGTCAGGGGTCAGCAATGCTCACCTGCCCAGGTGTCAGCACTAGTGCACTCAGGATGCAGCAAACCAATGAAGTAAACATGGTTGAAAAACACTGATGAGACCACTGCTCAGAACAACACTTAGCAATCACACCTCCATTGAATTGGCAGACTATTAGCTGTCGTGTCATCAGTTTTTTGCACCTGTGTTGCCGCCATCTTTACTGCATGGGTTTTCTGCATTCTGAGTGCACTAGTAATGACACACGGGCAGGTGAGTAAAGATATGAGGTGGATTAGCTCCATCGTCTCTTCAGTGTGCATTAATCTATTGGACTATAGATTAATTCAGACTGAAGAGATGATGGAGCTAATCCGACATCACCTACCATAGCACTGACAGAGACAAGAGGTGTAGTGTAAAGCATGGGTGGCATAACCCAATCTGCATGAGACAGGGAGTGGAATAAAGACTGTAGTTGTGACCCGGTGATCACCTATAAAACTAAGTATTGCAATGTAGAGGGCACTTGGAACAGTTGTTTCACTAGAGGTGTTTTATTGTCAATAAACATTAAAGGTACATTTTAACATTCCAGGTACATAACATTACAAGAACAATTTACTAAACCATTTCATCTTGCCATGCCACAAGTCCAATATCAGAAACAAAGTAGGCAGCAAATGTATCCCTCATTTGGGCAACTTCCCTTGTTGTCCTCAGAGAGTGATGATGGTAATCTGGCAAAGGGTTAGAAACAGGTTCATCACGTTCTACAATGGGTCGCTCTTTAGCCATGATGTAGTTGTGCAGAACCGCACACGCTTTGACAACCTCATTGATTGTATCAATTTTGAGATTAATGGCTGTTCCCAAAATGCACCATTTCGATACCAGCAAAACAAAGGCACACTCAACAGTTCTTTGTGCCCTTGTCAGTCGGTAGTTAAAATTTTTTTGTCTGGTTCAAGTCCTGACTGGAATATGGTTTAAGGAGGTTTGCACACATCTGAAAGGACTCATCCCCAACCACAACAAATGGCATTGGCGGGCCTTCACTGTTGGGAAGAGGTCGTGGCAGTGGGAAATTGAAATTGTTCCTATACAAGCGTCAGCCCATGTCTGAGTTTTTAACCCCTTAACAACCAGGGTTAATAGGTGCAGGTGGATCGTGATTCCACCTGCGCCTATTGCGGGCACATGTCAGCTGTTCAAAACAGCTGACATGTCCCGGCTTTGATGCGGGCTCACTGCCGGAGCCCTCATCAAAGCAGGGGAGACGTACAATGACCGACTGTGTCCGTCATTGGACATTAAGGGGTTAAATATCTGCGAGTCATTACCTCGTCCAAAAGATCCAATGTCCACAGCGACAAATTTACAGTCCACAGCTGCAATCACAATGAGCACTATAGAAAAGTATTTTTTATAATTAAAGTACTCGGATTTAGTTCCAGCCGGTTTGGTAATTCTAATATGTATTCCATCCACAGCTCCCAAACAGTTTGGGAAATTACCAATTTCCCAGAATTTTTCAGCATTTTCCTGACAGATTTCAGGGGTGGGTAATGGGATAAATTCCTCAAGCAGAATGTCCCGCAAATCCCGGCGTGTGTCTCTAACAATCCCAGAAAGTGTTGAAATTCCAATCCGGAATTGGAAATAGAGTGATGATAAGCTCTTTCCGGTAGCCAGGAATCTGCTGAACAGAGAAAGGA
The DNA here is from genome assembly GCF_039654945.1 of Dendrobates tinctorius. Lineage (NCBI taxonomy): Eukaryota > Metazoa > Chordata > Amphibia > Anura > Dendrobatidae > Dendrobates > Dendrobates tinctorius. The sequence continues at coordinate 36,603,833 of NW_027361672.1, read as the reverse complement.
AGAAAACATTAAGTACATGGATTTTAGAACAATAATATTTATGACAGGTGTTTTGCCAAACAGAAAAATGAAAAAAAATTATGTACATGGCAGAACAATAACATTTATGACAGGCATTTCTTTTGTCACCAGCAGATGTTCCTCAGCAGGAATTGCTCTATGTAGCTGTGTGTCCTGCCTGCTGATGGCTCCTTGTACACGAAGCAGCAAATCCCTGAGACATTCTTGTTTACTCAAAATATTTATCCGGGCTTGAATGGAGCTCACTGAATAAGGAGTGTTAGGCTCCACGGCTCTCACGGAGTTCAACAATCGGGTGTTGCCAAAAGCGCCGACGACATGTGTCAGTCTTTCTCCTTTCCTTTCTTGCTCACAAGCACATACAAAGGCAAGAAACAAGTTGACATCCAAATCCAGATTCCGATAGAAACTCTCCATGCGAAGATCCATCTTGACACTGGATACAGCAGCAAAAGATGAGGATTTCATCTGTACACAGGTCTATATACAGAATTTCCAAGAGACACGCCCATTGGGCATGGCTTGTGTCAATGAAATTCTCCTGGAAAAGCATTTTCCTATAGAACGCATGAACATAAAGCGCTCAAACGCATGCAAAAATGCATGCAAACACTAAGTTTTTTTGCCATCATGCCTAAGCTAATGCAGATAAAAAACGCTACGTTAGCATGCAGTAGAAAGCGTTTTTGCATGCGTTTGTGGCTGCGGATGATGCGCTGCACCAATAGATGCAAATGTTAAACTAGCCTTAATTGAGAAATAATTTTTTTTATTAACTTCAAATGAGCGGGTCAACTGACGTAAATGGTGGAATCAAGATCAGTTAAGTGTATTTTATATTCTGAAGGACTGAGAAAAGGACTCTTCATTTAAAGAAAGACTTAATCATGATGAATAAACTTTCAAATAAAGGTTAGATAGCTTTAATAAAAAATATTAAGAAACAGCAAGTTCTGTATATTTTGGCTGAAGACAATTATAGCTCTGAGTAAGAATGGATTTCCATTAGAGGGTTGTATGCTAAAAAGAAAGGTATCCATTGGACAGTGGCTAACTTATTAATCACTGGGTCTCCCAATGATCCCAAGATCCTGGCTGGAGAGGAAGTTTGCAATATTGATCTTCGCTCCAATCAATGATTATGGGACTGCCAGAGAAAGCCTAGCACTGTAGCTATTTTTTTCAGTAGTCCCTTAGACAATACATGGAGTTTTGGTCAATCATGTGTACCTCTACTCCAATCATAATTTGACTATAGAGCATCATTCTTTGGATCCCTAGCTGTCCCAGATGATGGACATCCAGCGATCAGTAAGTTATCTCCTATCCCAAGGGATACCTTGTTTTTTGAGAAAATATACCCTTAATATTAGTCCTGACCTGAGAATCAAACTATTACCAAATCACTATGATGTCAGACAATTTAAAAAAATACCAGATTTTTTTTAAAGCAGTAGACTTTTGGATCCTGTTAAAGTACACGTTAACAAAAGTCATTAAATATTCTTTAGATACACATAGTATTTAGTTATAGTTACACTAGATCAAACTGATTTTCCACTGTGATACCCTCTTCTGCTCCACATTATTTGCTCATATTATAATGAAATTACATCACTTCCTGCCTCAGAGTTTTCAGAGTCAAGTCTTCGAACAGAAAATATATCTATACTGATAATCCTGTTATGAATAGCATAAGGATTTTCAAAATACCGTATATACTCGTGTATAAGCCGAGATTTTCAGCACTTTTTTTGTGCTGAAAATGCCCCTCTCAGCTTATACACGAGCCATTTGCCAGAAAGTCGGCGGGGGAGGGGGAGCAGAAGACATCATACTCACCCTCCTGGCATCTCCATATTAGGCTCTGCTACATCTCAGTCCCGGCATCTGCTTCTCTCTTTCTGTCTTCTTCCTGTGTGGTCATGTGACACCGCTCATTAAAGTAATGAATGTGGACGCGTCTCCACTCCCATATGGGTGGAGCGCATATGCATTACTTTAATGAGTGGTATCACATGACTGCACAGGACAATAAGGAATAAATTCTTGGACTTTAAGTGAATATAATGACTGCACAGGAAGAAGACAGGAAGAGAGAAGCAGACACCGGGACTGAAATGTAGCAGAGCCTGATATGCAGATGCCAGGCGGGTGAGTAGGACTGGGAGAGGATGAGCCATGTCATATTCACCTGTCCCCGTTCCACCACTGTGCGGTCTCCTGGGTCCTCTGGCTGTGCCATTCAGGTCAGAGGGCGCGATGACATGTTTAGTGTGCGCCCTCTGCCTGAATGGTCACTGCAGAGAGCCTGCAACGCTGAGGAGGTGAGTATGTCATTTTTTTTTTAAATCGCAGCAGCATTATTATATGGGGCATATATTGATATGGAGCATGTTATGGGGCCACCATTAACCTTTGTGCAGCATTAAATGGGGCATATAATAATATGGAGCATGTTATGGGGGCCAATATTAACCTTTGTGCAGCGTTATATGGGGCATATATTAATACGGAGCATCTTATGGGGCCACCATTAACCTTTGTGCAGCATTTTATGGGGCATGTATTAATATGGAGCATGCTATGGGGCCACCATTAACCTTTCTGCAGCATTATATGGGGCATATTTTTGTATGGAGCATCTTATGGGGCCCATCATGAACTTTATGGAGCATCTTATGGGGCCCATCTTGAACTTTATGGAGCATCTTATGGGGCCCATCAAGAACTTTGTGGAGCATTATATGGGGTGTATTTTGTATGGAAAATCTTATGGGGAACTTCATGAACTGTATGGAGCATTTTATGGGGCTCCTGATTCAATATGGATATCAAAAACATTTAACCTACTGATGTCTCAATTAATTTTACTTTTATTGGTATCTCTTTTTATTTTTTAAATTTACCAGTAGCTGCTGCATTTCCCACCCTAGGCTTATACTCAAGTCAATAAGTTTTCCCAGCTTTTTGTTGCAAAATTAGGGGCCTCGGCTTATACTCGGGTTGGCTTATACTTGAGTATATATGGTACATTGAAAGATATGCCAGATTACAATAAAGCAGAAATATCCTTTATTTTAGTTCTGGTAGATATTGTCCCTTTTATTAATTTTTAAACAAGTGTTCAGCATAGCTTTGGAAAGTAATGCATCTCCAATTTATTCCATGGCAATTTATATGTGAAAAAGGTTATACATAATAAAATGAGTACAGCAATCTTAAGCAATAAAAGTCACGACTGGTACAGGACCGTGACTGTGAGTGATTACAGTCTACAAAGGATGGGTGAGAATACAGTATGTGAGGCCAGAGCTGGCCGTGCAGTGATTTGGGGGATAGGTGGTTACTGCAGGTTGTAGGCATGTCGGAAGAGGTAGGTCTTCAGGTTCTTTTTGAAGGTTTCCACGGTAGACGAGAGTCTAATATGTTGGGGTAGAGAGTTTCATAGAAGGTGGATGTGCGGGAGAAATCTTGTTTGCAGTTGTGGGAAGAGGAGACAAGAGGCGAGTAGAGAAGGAGATCTTGTGAGGATCGGAGGTTGCTTGCAGGTGATTACTGGGAGACAAGGTCACAGATGTATGGAGGAGACAGGTTGTGGATGGCTTTGCATGCCATGGTTAGGGTTTTGAACTTTAATGTTAACAAAAAGTAACCACTAACATATGCAAAAAAGTCAATAATGTTCATATCCTTAAAAATGCATAAACTCCATTTTGCTAAGTGTATGTTATTTTTTGTCCCAATCTGATAATTTTTATATTGGTTTGATAATCAAATATTTAAACATCTATTGTGTGGAATATTTCTAAGGATTTTAGTACATATATTTTAATTTTCATGCCACAAGTTATGCGTAACAAAATATTAATATTTCAATAGCTACTAACAGTATAAGCATAATGCGATTCTGTGTGCTACAGCATTCTGTATTTTATTGCTAGAGTCATGCATGCTCTTAACAATGATCATGAAAAACGTGTCAGATGATTTTTTTTAGTATACTGATCCTATTATGTGTCTGATATAAGTAACGTCATCACTAGGAAATTTCATCAGTCTAAAAATAAATGCTATACAATTGAATACAAAGAGACTATTGATGCTGCCCAGACATTTTAAGAAATATCATTTCTATAATAGACATTAAAGCACAGAACAAAGAATTGCTGGAAAAGTCATTAATTTGCAAATCTTTACAACCTTATAAACGCAGAGTATTTCTGCTCATGTATTTTTTTTTTTAACATTTGTAATGAACCATTTCCTGCTCAAGCCTTTGGTTTTGTATAATTATTCTTTTAAGTCCATGTCGTCCTGTTTTACTTTTCCTTCATTTTGGATTTTCTCCTGTTTTTGATAATGTAAATTACATGAGGTAAGGAACTGAAACTAAAAATGTGCGACTTCAGGCAAAGGGTACCTTCACACGTTATGAGCTACACAGCAAATCCGCATGGAAATCTACAACAGAAAATGCCCTAGCCAAAAGGAAATTCCCCTTGTCATGAAGAATAGCTACCGCTACATCTAAACTCAGGAGTGAGGAGACCTGCCACAAGGAGGGTCTTCAAATCCAATAAGGAATTGCTTATTACAATTTGCGTAAGCAAGATGAAATCTCTCCAAAAACTTTTTTAACCCCTTAGTGACCGAGCCAATTTTGACCTTAATGACCAAGCCAAATTTTACAATTCTGACCAGTGTCAATTTATGTGGTAATAACTCTGAAACACTTCAATGGATCCCAGTGATTCTGTGAATGTTTTTTTCGTTATATATTCTACTTCATGCTAGTGGTTAAATTTTTTTGACATGAGTGGCAAAAATTTTGCAATTTTCAAACTTTTAGGCTGTGTTCACACGTTAGCGTTTTTTTCCGCGTTTAAGTGTTTTTTCCCTGCAAGAGAAATGGAACCGGGCAAAAAACAATGCCCACCTAGTTTGACGAGCATTCAAACATTTAGTAGCATCCAGATAGATCAGATTCTTGAGATCAGTAAAGACTTGCATAGGATGTCTAGCGCCCTCCAAAAAATGTCACCAGTGCTCAAACGCAAGCTTAATAGCCAGCAATTCTCAGTTTCTAACATCGTAGTTGAGCTCTGCCTCCAAAAATTACTTAGAAAAGAACGCACAGGGATGCACCCCATCCTCTCCCTCCTGTGACAGAACAGCCCCCACTCCTACTGATGAGGCATCCACCTCTACCAGAAAGGGCTTAGTCTCATCTGTCTGAATCAAAACAGGAGCAGAGCTAAACTTCTCCTTGAGATGTTCAAAGGCCTTAACAGCCTCAGGGCCATTGGACAGTATTGAAACCCTTCTTAGTCAGATCAGTAAGGGGTTTGGCGATAACAGAAAATTTTTTTTATGAACTTTCTATAATAATTAGCAAACCCCAAGAATCTCTGAATTGACTTCAAGCATGCTGGTCTAGGCCACTCCAATACCGCCTGAACCTTCACCGAGTCCATCTCAAACCCATCACCGGAAACAATGTACCCCAAAAAGCTAATTTTCTGTACCGCAAACTCGCATTTCTCCAGTTTAGCAAATAATGTGTTTTCTCTCAGAATCTGCAGGACCTCGCGGACTCTCTGCCTATGCGACTCCAGATAGGGCGAGTAGATCAAAATATCCAAATAAATGATAACACTCCTACCGATCAATGGCCTCAGAATGTCATTGAGGAAATTTTGAAAGAACACCGGAGCATTTGTAAGGCCGAAAGGCATTACTAGACACTCAAAATGACCTTCTGGGGTATTAAAGGCTGCCTTCCATTCATTGCCTTCTTTAATCAGCAGCAAATTATATGCCCCATGGAGATCAATCTTAGAAAAGCACTTGGCTCCAACTAATTGGTTAAACAAATCCAGAATTAGTGGCAAGGGGTAAGTATTGTGCACAGTGATCTTATTAATCTCCCTGAAATCCAGACATGGCCTAAGGGTACCATCACACATAGCAATGCTCCAGCGATTCCGACAATGATCCGTCCTGGTAAGGATCACTGGTGCGTCGCTACATGGTCGCTAGTAAGCTGTCAAACAGGCAGATCTACTCACGACACAGCAACGATGCGGCGATCTCTATAATGATCTCGGCGGTCATTGGGACTTTGTCACATAGCAGCTATTCTGACTCAGACCTCGATAGGTGTGAGTTCTGAGTCACCAACGAGGTCGCTCGTCATTGTTATGGTGTCAAACACAGCGATGCATGCTGGCCAGCGGGACACCAACGATCAAAAAATGGCCCAGGACATTCGAGCACGATCAGCGATATCGCAGTGGGGGGTCAGTCGCTGCTATGTGTCACACGCAGCGATATCACTAGCGAGGTCGCTGTTGTGTCACAAAATCTGTGATGTTTCAGTGATCATGCTAACGATCTCGCTATGTGTAACGGGGCCTTAAGACCCCCATCTTTTTTTTTTTACAAAATAGAATCCCACAGCCACAGGGGACTTGGAGGGTCTTATATGACCTGCAGCAAGACTAGTCTGCAGGTATTCCTTTAAGGCCTCCCTCTCGGGAATCGTCAGATTAAATAAACGAGTCTTAGGGAGAGTAACACTTGGGACGAACTCAATAGCGCAATCGTAATCTCTATGCAGTGGAAGAGCTTGTGACTCAACTTCAGAAATTAGTTTCCAGAATTCCTAAATTGGTTTACGTAGCTCATTTTTCACAACAGCAGCAATGTGTACATCACAACATTTCCCATAACACTCCTGACCCCAGGATCTTATAGTATTTGACAATCAGTCCAGTACAGGATTGTCCATTTTTAACCAGGGTAACCCCAGGATGACTGGAAAAGGCAATTTATCAAGTACTAACAAATCTAAAGATTCCTGGTGCTCCATGTTCACAGTGAGTGGAACCCAGGTGACCTTTCGAGAAACGCACCCATGCTCTAGAGGAGTGTTATCAATCGCCACTATGGGAAAAGGGGATGATAAAGATACAGACTAAATCTTATACTTGTCTAGAAATTGTTGATCAATCAAATTCAGTGCAGACCCACAGTCCACCATCACCATCCATAGTATTACCATGACAGATAGAACTACCAGAAAAAGAAACTCCTGTGGACCTTAAAATTGCAATACGAATGGGAGGTTTACTCTGACCTTTTTTTTTTCTTTCCTGATTTATGAGACCTTCATATTGCTTAATAAAATGGCCAGTCTTACCACAATAAAGGCATAGCCCCTCAGAGAACCTTCCCTCCCTTTCCTGGGAATGAGAGGACATCGCCCCAAGTTGCATCGGTTCCCCATAGTCCTCGGGGGTCTCTTGACAGACAGGACCTAGCAAAATTGAAGCCTTCTCCTCATTCTGTCTGTCTCTCAATCTTCTATCCACCCTGATAGCTGATTGCATGGCAGCCTCAAGTGTAGCTGGTGCAGGGTATGCAATGAGTAAATCTTTAACCCTGTCATTCAAACCTGCTAAAAATTGACTTTTGAGTGCTGGATCATTCCAGTTGACTTCTGCAGACCATCATCTGAACTGGGTACAATATCCCTCAGCGTCATCAGAACCCTGTGTCAGCTGTCTGAGATTAGCCTCGGCTGTAGCGACCCGATCAAGATCATCATATATTAATCCCATAGCAGAAAAAAATCACTTCTACTGACACCAAACAAGGGTCATCTGGACACAATGAAAATGCCCAAACTTGCGGCTCCCCTCGCAATAAAGACATAACACTCCCCACAAGCTGTATTCAGCCTCTGAAGACCTGGGTCTAAGCTGAAAATAAAGTAAACATGCATTTTTAAACGGAAAAAAAATTCCTGCCGTTTACCAGAAAAACATTCAGGCAAACCCACCTTAGGCTCTTCAGGGGCGGACTCCTGGGCAATTACTCACATGCTGATGTAAGCTGGCAACGTCCAATGTTAAGCTTTGCAGTTGTTGAGCGAGATCCTGAACGCTGTTCATTTTTTTTTTTTTTGTACTTTCTCGGGCTGGACAAACAATTACGGTACTGCAGCACAGGACTAGGGTAGGAGGGGGAAAACTGACCCTGCACTGTGACTAGGCTGATGCCCTTAGATGGAGTGGGCGACCCATTCCTTGCGAATAGACCCACCGACGATCCTAGGTTAATCTCAAGCGAAGACCTGTAGATAGGGGGAAGGCGGTCCATGAAAGATCTAAGGACTGGGTAAAAAAAGGGTCACCTCCTAATAGAAAACAAAGAGAAGGCTGCAGAAACAAACTGAAAACAGAAACTGCAGAACTTGCAGAACCGGAGGTCCCAGTGCTGCACTAATTAAACACACAGAAGGCAAAGCAAAGCTCCAAGCCAGAACTCAAGCGGATTAACACTGCTGTCCAGCAAGGAATGGGAGACAGGTGCAGGTTAATAAAGGATGATACTATCACCTGACCCAAGACAAACACAGCACCAGAGGAAAAAGACCAGCAGCCAGAACACTACAAGAAAATGGCGGATAGTCACAAACTGAACAGATTCTAACACCCTTTCTTCCTGCACCAATTTCTAAGCCATTTATTTTTCTCCCTAAGTTTCAACTGTCTTTGTAGTGATGCTTGTGGCCCTGACAATATTTCTAAAAACACAAACTTGGAGGTCCTTGCCTTCAGCTTCTTTCCTAATTCCCTGTAATCATTTTTAAGGATCTTGATTCTTGACTGCTGTTTTTTTCCCAGCCCCATCCAGAAATCTGTCTATCCACTCAAGCACCCGTCAGACAACGCACTGTTCAGCATTCACTGTCTTGGTGGCACATGGCTTTGTCCATGGCTTTGACCTCATGATTCTCATTTGGTCTGACATGCACTGTGAGCTGTGAGGTCTATGTAGACAGGTGTGCGCCTTTACAAATCAAGTCCTATCAGTTTAATTAAACACAGCTGGACTCCAATGAAGGAGTAGAACCATCTTAAGGAGTATCACAAGGAAATGGACAGCATGTGACTTAAATAAGAGTGTTAAATATGAGTGTCTGAGCAAAGGGTCTGAATACATATTACAATGTGATATTTCAGTTTTTCTTTTTTAATAAATTTGCAAAAATTTCTACATTTCTGTTTTTTTCAGTCAATATGGGATGCAGAGTGTACATTAAGGAGGAAAAAAATGAACTTTTTTTGAATTTACCAAACAACTGCAATGAAACAGAGTGAAAAATGTAAAGGGGTCTGAATACTTTTCGTACCCACTGTAGGAGCAACATCCTGCTGTAGTGATCCTAGTCATGGGCTTGCATTACTAATATCAGCCAAACACGCATATTTGATAGGTTCTGCCAGATCAGAACTGAGCTCCCTGGCACTTTTCCTCCTACTTCTTCTTGTAACTGTCTACCAGCTATATACTTCTGGATCCTGATCTTCCCATGTCCACCCTCCTCCATATCACTGACCCCAGTTAGCGCATGCTCATTGAGCTCTAAACTCCCACAGGTTTGCCATGCTCCTGAGTGTTGCAAGCTGCACATTTACATCCATTACTTGGCTTCCAAACATGTAACTCGCTTACATTGAGAGCAGACATATTCATCCTCAAACAGCTGGTCAAGGCATGCTTACATCTCATAAGATGCACACCTGGTAGCATTGTCCATGAAGCAAATATTAAATGGGGAAAAACAATACAGATAAAAGCTGAAAAAACAATTTAAAGCTAGTAAGGAAAACACCAAACTATGCTCTTGTGTTAAGCTATGATATTTTGTTTAACTGTGTACTTATCTGCTGCCTCTGCACTTTGATGCTGCCTCCGCTTGGCTCAGCAACCTCATTTTGACTCATTGGAATTTGTAGTACTCCACACAGCACAGATTAACTATCTTTAATTTCAAACTCACAAAATAAATCCAGAACTTTATTCTCCAGTTCACAGATGGAACATCCATATCAGTCCATTGCTATGGGTAACTGCATCATTGTATCACTCGTTGGTGCATCAGTGACTTTGCTTTCTCTGGCTCTGGTCTGTGTTCAATCTCACACAGACCTGTCCTACACATGGCTCCAGCTTTGATGCTTGCAAGCCAACAAGTAAAACACCCAAACCTTAACCTTATCTGAAAGTTTAAATGGGATTCATGAACATGGGCCACTCCAAAGACCTGGAGTGAAGGGAAACATCCATCCCGCCACCATCCTACAGATCTTTCCAATAATAAAAGCCCATGTCAAGTTTTACTTAAATCTGACTTGGTCAAATAGTTGGCTGTAATTATTATGTTCCCTAGCAGGTTTACTATGCTTCTATGCACATCTTGGGGGACATATAATGAATACCAGAACACCAACTGCATCCCAGAATCCCATGTACTCCCCTTCCTCTGCTTTAACTGGTACATCTGAACTATCTCTTAATCCAGAATACCCACTGCACCCTGGAATCCCATGTACTCCCCTTCTTCTGCTTTAATTGGTATGCTGCTGCTTTTTCCCTGACTTTAATTCCATGTACAGTACTTGTGACACCCCAGAGTCCGGTTGTCACAGTGACATTGCCTCCCTCTAAGAGGTGAAGTCATGCTTTGAGGCAGAAAAGGACCCCCATGCCAGGTAGCATAGATTAAATCACAATTCCTGCTGCAGGTCAGAAAAGGGAGCTGTCTTATAAATTCTGGCCAGCAGAGGGGGTTGGTGAGTCAGCTAGATGTGAGCTAAGGGGGTTGTCATGGAAACGAGAGCAGTTGTGAGCTGTGAGGAAAATGACACGACAGTTAAAAGTGAGGTAAAAAGATCTTTCTGGAATATCCAGTCAGTTCAAGACAGGGAGCTGATCGGTGAGGAGGGAAAGGATGATAGCAGAGAGAAGAGGCTTTGGGGAAGCTAAGAAAACTGCGTGTAGCAGACCCCAGAGCGAAGTGCTAATAGAGAGAAAAGGGACGTCAGAGTCCTTGGTGATCCTTGGGAGCTGTATGTCCTGATCGCCAAATCTGAAAGTACAAGGGATTGTAAATTCCTGTGCGACACTGAACATCTGAGGGCACGGCAGCAGATAAGGAGCCTAGGGCTGATGGTGAAAAGGACGGTACCAGTGGAATAGGCTCATGCTGACAGCCGTACAGGTTAGTGAAATCATCATGCAATTGAGGGTCGCCGCTTAGTTATAAACAGAAGAGACCCACACACAAAGCTCAGAAGGAAGGTCCTAACCCCCCACCTGGCAAGGTGGATCCTCTGAACACCTCCAGGTGAGCCGGACTCATTCCATCACCTGTATGTGGTACTCTGGATTGCAACCAATTGCCAGTAAAAGTAAAGAAACTGCACCTCTCTGTGTCCTCCTCTCATTTCTCTGCACCCCAACGTTCACAGCCATTTTTACTATTAATCTAACATCTTTGCTCTGGGACTATTGCTCTACCTGTGGAGAGCTATTTTCACCTCAGCTGCGCCACATCAAGTCTCAGGGGAACAACACCGCAGTGCTGGTCACCTCTGACCAGAAAACCACAGGTGGCGTCACGTATTTAATCATCTATAACTTTATCTTCATTTTTACCACACTTCAACATCAAACAACTTTTCCCCTTCCCCTATTTATTTTATTTAATGGATGCCCCAGGGCCACAGACCGGGTCGCCGCCGTGACACCATCCCCGGTACCGAGTACCCCATGGTCCTGCACCACACGTGCGTGCTCTCTCACTCCCGCGCACGCCTGAGGTGCTCCATACCATACTTCAAATTTACTGTATGCATATTGATATGTCCATGCTCCAATTCCTCTCCGACTAGTTTTGGAAAAAATGGTTTCCTTCATCAGGGATGATCCAATGGAGGAATTGGTCACCTTAAATATCTTCTGGTACAACCCTTAATTGAATCCAAATAATTCAACCTCACAGTTTAAGCCCTTAGGTGCAAGACTGTCCATATTAAAAATCCACTGACTCTCCATGCGGAACATTTGCTTATTATAGTCTCCTTTTCTCCAACTTTTGCACACAACTTGGAGACCTGTGATTGTCGTTCCCATAGGGGATCTTCCATTGGACCACCCCTGATGAAGGAAACCGTGTTTTTTCTGAAACTAGTCGGAGAGGAATTGGACCACTGTGCTCCCTGTAATCTATCACGAGACCAGTGACATCACGAAGGTCCTGTTGGCTCATCTCACACCACAGCTTCACATCGTGCACACTGCACGCTGGCGCGCTGCTGGAAGAGGGGAGCGTGGAGTGTCTGTCACCGGCCGGGACAGCACTCCACATTTATCTGTCAAATATCATTCAATCTGACTTCACATCAAGATATACAGTGCTCTTTACTGGTCCTCTGGCGTCCAGACATCTACTCAGATTACACGTTAAGGTAATAACTACCTAACTTGGAGCAATCCAATTCATTTGTGTGTATTTTTAGTTCACTACAAGCCAAAGGGGTTCATTATTAAGTGCAAATTTTTATTATTTATTTATTTAAATTTTATTGATCACATTGGTGGTGTGTGTTCCTAATTTGCAGAAAGTGTTCCTCTCTTTTCTACAGTTACTAGCGCCACCTACAGTCTGTACTAGATTCTTCATGCTCACATTTGCCCTCACCGTTTTTGCTCCACTAATCCTCATTCTCCTTCGCTATCCCCAAACCCCTGCACCCTCGAACCAAATAACTATCTCCCCCTCTCTCTTACCCCCATACCTCGCTTCATCTGCAGATATGCTCCTTAACCTCAGACCTCTCCTACTAAAATATAACATAAGCCGGTCACTCTCCTTCACCTACCTTCTTTCCCTTTCTCTGCTTCTTCTCACTGCTGGCGACATGTCCCCCAATCCAGGTCGCCCCGCCTCATACATCCCACTAATCCTCACCCCCATCTTTCTCACACTAAGAGAAACTAGTGCAATCGCTCACACTAAATATCTGTGCCACTGACCCCCACCCCCCAGCTTCCTCTCTCTGGAGCACTTTAGAATGCCCACTCCATCTGCAACAAACTCTACATGATCCACGATTTCTTTACCTCCCACAACCTTTCCTTCCTGGCCCTCACTGAGACCTGAGTGACGCCCCCTGACACGGCCTCCCCTGCTGCACTAAGTTATGGTGGCCTCCACTGTACCCACACTCCTAGCTCTGGCTACAGACATGGTGAAGGAGTGGGTTTCCTTCTTTCTAAAAAATGCTCCTTCAACCCTATCTAACCCTCACCCTTCCTTACCCTCCCTTCTTTAAAGGTTCACTCTGTCTGTATCTACTCTCCCTCTAATCTTCAAATGGCTGTCATATACCAACCACCGGGCACAGCCACTGCCTTCATCGACCAATTCTCCACCTGGCATCTTCACTTTCTCTCTGCTGACATCCCCAACATCATCATTGGTGACTTTAATATCCCCACCCACCAGCCAGCAGACTCAGTGGTCCTCCACAGCCACCCACACAGATGGACATACATTAGACCTCATCTTCACCCGCCTCTGTTCCCTATCTAATCTCACAACCTCTCCCCTCCCCCTATCTGATCACCACCTACTCACCTTCTCATCCCTTTCCTCCTCACCTGCCCCACATGTCCAGCCACTAGCACATCCTTGCGGAAACCTCACACACCTAGACATTCACAGACTCTCAGATTCTCTTCTACCTCTGTCCTCCATATCTTCACTCCACGACACGGACTGCGCCACCGCTTTTTAGAATGCCATCCTCACATCAGCCGTAGACTCAGTCGCCCCTCTCATGCATGGTAAAGTGCGAATCAGTAAGCAACCCTGGCACAACAATCTCACCAAAAAACTTTGACAATTATCCAGGGTCACGGATCGGCATTGGAAGAAAACACGCCTGCCAGATGACTTCACTGCTTTTAAACAAGCTACACTTTCCTTCAAATTGGCCCTCACCTCTGCTAAACAGAACTATTTCACAAACCTTGTATCTTTATTATCCTACAACTCAAAACAACTGTTCAACATGTTCAACTCTCTCCTCCGCCCACCACTGCCACCTCCTACTCTCCTCATCTCTGTCGAGGACTTTGCAACCTACTTCAAAAATATGATCGCCCAAAAAAGGCAAACCTTTACTGTTCCACCACCCCAACCACTGCATGTACCAGACCTCTACTCTTCCCTAATAACCACCCTCTCCAACACCACTGAAGGAGAGCTTACTCATCTCCTTTCCAAATCACACCTCACCACCTGTGCACTTGACCCCATCCCTTCCCACCTGATCCCCAACCTCAATAAAACACTCATTCCAGCCCTAACCCATCTCTTCAACCTATTGCTATCTTCTAGTACATCCCCCTCTGCCTTCAAGCATGCCACCATCACATCCATTCTCAAAAAAGCAAACCTTGACCCAACTGATATGCTCAGCTATCGCCCCATATCACTGCTACCATTTGCTTCTAAACTCCTTGAGCAGGATAAACATGCTCAACTTTCCTCCCAACTCACATCTAACTCTCTCCTTGACAACCTCCAATCTGGCTTCTGCCCCCACCACTCCACCAAAACTTCCCTGACCAAAATTACTAATGACTTACAGCCATAGCTAACAGACAGTTCTCCTTCCTGCTCCTTCTCGACCTGTCCTCTGCCTTCAACACAGTCGTCCACTGTCTACTGCTACAGATTAATTCTTTCCTTGGCATCAATAACCTTGCCCTGGATCACCTCTTACCTTTCCGACCGCACATTTAGCATTTCCCACTCCCACACTACCTCCTCATCCCACCCTCTCTCTGTTGGAGTCCCTCAAGGCTCTGTCCTGGGACCCCTACATTTTTACATCTATACCCTTGGCCTAGGACAACTCATAAATTCCCATGGCTTTCAGCACCACCTGTATGTGGATGACACTCATATCAACCTCTCTGGCCCAGATGTCTCCTCTCTGCTGTCCCGAATGCTGGGGTGTCTATCAGCCATATCCTCCTTCTTCAACTCTTGCTTCCTAAAACTCAATGTAGACAAAACCAAACTCATCACCTTTCCTCCACCTCACATATCTTCCCTACCCGATCTATCTATTATGGTAAACGGCATCATGCTCTCTCGCGCACCTGAAATCCGCTGTCTTGGAGTAACTCTTGACTCTGCACTGTCCTTCAAACCACACATTCAAACTCTTGCCACCTCCAGTCACCTCCAACTTAAAAATATTTCCAGAATCCATCCCTTCCTCACAGTATATATATATATATACAGTTGTGGCCAAAAGTATTGACACCCCTGCAATTCTGTCAGATAATACTCAGTTTCTTCCTGAAAATGATTGCAAACACAAATTCTTTGGTATTATTATCTTCATTTAAGTTGTCTTAAATGAAAAAACACAAAAAGAATTGTCCTAAAGTCAAATTGGATATAATTCCACACCAAACATAAAAAAGAGGGTGGACAAAAGTATTGGCACTATTAGAAAAATCATGTGATGCTTCTCTAATTTGTGTAATTAACAGCACCTGTAACTTATCTGTGGCACCTAACAGGTGTTGGCAATAACTAAATCACACTTGCAGACAGTTGACATGGATTAAAGTTGACTCAACCTCTGTCCTGTGTCCTTGTGTGTACCACATTGAGCATGGAGAAAAGAAAGAAGACCAAAGAACTGTCTGAGGACTTGAGAAACTAAATTGTGAGGAAGCATGAGCAATCTCAAGGCTACAAGTCCATCTCCAAAGAACTGAATGTTCATGTGTCTACCGTGCGCAGTGTCATCAAGAAGTTTAAAGCCCATGGCACTGTGGCTAACCTCCCTAGATGTGGACGGAAAAGAAAAATTGACAAGAGATTTCAACGCAAGATTGTGCGGATGTTGGATAAAGAACCTCGACTAACATTCAAAAAGTTCAAGCTGCCCTGCAGTCCGAGGGTACAACAGTGTCAACCCGTACTATCCGTCGGCGTCTGAATGAAAAGGGACTGTATGGTAGGAGACCCAGGAAGACCCTACTTCTTACCCCAAAACATAAAAAAGCCAGGCTGGAGTTTGCCAAAACTTACCTGAAAAAGCCTAAAACGTTTTGGAAGTATGTTCTCTGGTCAGATGAGACAAAAGTAGAGCTTTTTGGGCAAAGGCATCAAGATAGAGTTTACAGGAGAAAAAAAGAGGCATTCAAAGAAAAGAACACGGTCCCTACAGTCAAACATGGCAGAGGTTCCCTGATGTTTTGGGGTTGCTTTGCTGCCTCTGGCACTGGACTGCTTGACTGTGTGCATGGCATTATGAAGTCTGAAGACTACCAACAAATTTTGCAGAATAATGTTGGGCCCAGTGTGAGAAAGCTGGGTCTCCCTCAGAGGTCATGGGTCTTTCAGCAGGACAATGACCCAAAACACACTTCAAAAAGCACTAAGAAATGGTTTGAGAGAAAGCACTGGAGACTTCTAAGGTGGCCAGCAATGAGTCCAGACCTGAATCCCATAGAACGCCTGTGGAGAGATCTAAAAATGGCAGTTTGGAGAAGGCACCCTTCAAATATCAGGGACCTGGAGCAGTTTGCCAAAGAAGAATGGTCTAAAATACCAGCAGAGCATTGTGAGAAACTCATTGATGGTTACCGGAAGCGGTTGGTCGCAGTTATTTTGACTAAAGGTTGTGCAACCAAGTATTAGGCTGAGGGTGCTAATACTTTTGTCTGGCCCATTTTTGGAGTTTTGTGTGAAATGATCAATGTTTTGCTTTTTGCTTCATTCTCTTTTGTGTTTTTTCATTTAAGACAAATTAAATGAAGATAATAATACCAAAGAATTTGTGTTTGCAATCATTTTCAGGAAGAAACTGAGTATTATCTGACAGAATTACAGTGGTGTCAATACTTTTGGCCACAACTGTATATATATATATATATATATATATGCATACATACACAGGGGTCTAAGTAATACTGTATGTGGGGCTAAACCAGAAAAAATATAAGACAAAAGAAAAAAAAATATTTTAAGCCCAAAAATAAGGGAAAATTTTAATAACCTTTATTGTTTAAAATTATAAAAAGCAGGTAGGCGGACACAACAGTAGCAAAGGGGCGACATCCACAGCAGATGGCATACATGTATGTATAAGGTGATTAGGAGTTACAGAGTACATTGACTGTGCAAATGAATGCAACATAAGAGAGTGGATGGTAAATATGTTATGTGACTACAAATGCATAATTAAATGGTTCAAATATGGAGAACAATACCGATTCACAGAGAGTCCTCTCTTGCTGGAATGGTGCAACCCCAATGCGCATTTCAGTTCTGTGAATTCATCTGGGGGTAGGCTTTTTTTGTGTTATACATATAGCATTTGCACTGTCAATGTACCCTTTAACTCCTAATCAGCTTGCACATACTTATATGCCATCCTTTCCTGCTGTGGATGTCGCCGATCTACTTTTATGCCCACCTACTTGCTTTTTTTTATTTTAACCAATAATATGTGCTATGTGTAGCACAAGTGATCAGAATATCACAGCTTCAAGTCTACTAAGGAGACTACTGAAGCAATTAAAAAGTATAAAAAAAAGTTTTTTAAAATATGTAAAAATTCAAGTCATCCCCATTTTGCCCCATTCAAAACAAAACAATAAAAAAATAAAAAAATACATGTATTTGGTATCACCTAGTTCAGAATAGCCCAATCTATCAAAATATAAAAACAATTGATCTGATCGGTAAACGACGTAATGAGGAAAAAATTCAAAACCTAGAATAATGTATTCTTAGTCGCTGCAACATTTCAATAAAATTCAATAACGGGCATTCAAAAGATTGTATCTACCCCAAAATGTTATCAATAAAAAACGTTAGCTTCACGCACAAAAAATAACTCTCACCCAGCTCCAAATCCTGAAAAATGGAGACTCTACAATTCTCAGAAAAGGGCGTCATTTTTTTTTAACAAACTTTGGATTTTTTTCACCAATTAAATAAAAAATAACCTATACATTTGGTGTCTATGAACCCATAATAAACTGGAGAATCATAATGGCAGGTCAATTTTAGTATTTAGTGAACATCGCTAAAAAAAAGAAGCAATTGTGGAATTGCAATGTTTTTGCAATTTCACCGCACTTGGAAATTTTTCCCTTTTTTCCAATACATTATAAGGTAAAATAAATGCAGTCAGTCAAAAGTACAACTTATTCTGCAAAACACAAGCTCTGACATGGCCATATTGATGGAAAAATAAAAAAGTCACGGCTCTGGGAAGAAGGGGAAGGAAAAACGAAAGCAAAAAAGATAAATGGCTCAGGAGTGAAGGGGTTAAGGGTAGAGTAGCTCCGGGTGCGTCCTTCTGAGCATGAGGCTTGGGGACACTGCCCTTTCTGCTCCCCTGGTAGCTACAATACTGGTTAGGACTATTATTCTGTACTGTATCAAAAAGACTACTAACTTAAAAATAATAATACCTATATGTCAAAAAAATTTCAGTGTTTCAGCCTTGTCTATTTTTAAGTATCCATTCATAATTTTAACTTGTTATTAATAAAATTTATTTTTATCTCACAATTGTTAGAATCGTTTCTGGTCTAGTGGCAACTTGGCCACAATAGATAGTTTTTGATATAACTTAAAAATAAGTGGCAAAAATGCGAATCTGGAGAATTTGGAAACACTATCAAGGTAAATGTGTATTATTTTAACAGTAAAATTAATTGTCATTTCAGAAAAAAATTAACTGTCCAGTTGAAAAAGCAAGAAAGGCAATTTCATTACCCTGTGCAAAACAATTTCCTACAAATAAGCGTGACGCATAAAATCCCCAAATGACAAAAACAGTATTATGGGTTAATTGGAACGAAAATTATTTCTGTCTATATATCATAAGAAAATCATTTGAATTATCCCTGCAGTCACAGCTCATAATCTTTATTAGGTGTTAATTGATCCACATGCTTAAGATTTAATACCCATTTAACCGTACACATTAAGAATGTCAGTCCATTAGCATTATAGTGAAAGGCTGGATTATCATTGAAATAAATTTAGAAAAATCACTCCAGTGATCAGATTGATTGTACTTTTTTTTACTGTTGCTCAAGGGGCCACTTGCTGAATTAATTATCATATTTAAGCAAAAGTGGACAAAACAGAAGAAATGATTGTTTATTTAGTTAAATTAATATCATTAATGAAGTTCTTAAGTTTATGTTAGAAATGGGATATCCCAAAATCAGCTTTGAATACGGAAAGAATTGGACTCCTGAAATGAAAAAGTCACTTACGTAGTAACTTCTTGCAGATGGCTTTCTAAAGAAAAAATGGTGGTTCCAGTTTGGAAAATAGATGGATAAGGATGAGCGAGCACTAAAGTGCTCAAATGCTTGTTACTCAAACCGAGCAATTCCTAATGCTCGGTACACTGGTTTCGAATATAGTGAATATAATGGGAGTACATGTGAAATTCAATTTTTCCAGCAGACCCTACAAGGAAGTCTGGAGGGCAATGAAAATGTTGAAATAGATGGAAGTATTGCTGAATGGAAGGAGAACAGCATGGGCCAGACCACTGGAAGCATCTCTGACTCCAAGATCGCTGCTGAGAACAATTAAAACATTGAAAAATCAAAGACAAATTGGAGTTTACAGGAAAAAAATTGAGACATTCTTTACTGTATATTTACTTATATATGAGGCAAAATGTAAAAATGATTTAAAAAATTGTAATTTAAGCAAGCTAAAATAGAATTTTTAATAAACAATTGGAAATTTCAGTGTAATTTATGAAGAAAGTAATAACTGCCTAAAATTGAATGTAAGAGGGACTCAGATACACCCTGTATTAGGCATAATAGAGAGCTCATATGCATTCTGTTCAAATTGTCCTGTAGTGATATTTCTATACTCATAAAAGATCTGCATACACTGCCAAAAATTTACAAGCAGGGTCATTCAAACATCCTTGAAGGCACCAACTGGAGTGACTTTAGGAGCTGCTGTCATCTGGTGGTGTGGAAAAGTTGGGGCTAAACTAGGTGTTTGGGTTAGCAGATCGCGCTGAATATAAAAGATGGCAAAGTGTATTCGCAACCCGGGGTCCATTGTGTGGTGATGGGAAACTGCAGCTATTGAAAAATGGGGCAGCAAAGCTGCGAGCAAGCACCATAAACACACCGAGTTAAATGTCTCTCAGTGTGAACAGAGGGCAAAATACCTGACTCTGTTACTCCACAGAGCTGTAATACAAGAGGAAGCACTTGAGACTATACCGTGAAAGACATCACAGGAGTATAGAGGGAATGACGCTAGTTGGAGTTCCCTATAGCTACCCCCCAAGGAAGACTAGGTTGATGGTTATGCTCGCTCTGACACTCGGCTGTGCTAACTGCACAGTGACTTCGGACACCCGGAGTCAGATGCTGAGCCAAGCAGGAGTTCCCACCCTTCACTGCCTGCCTAGACACACAATCGCCATGCTAGTAGCAGCACACGTGCACACATGATTTCCACTATATCCTCACTGTATTGGTCTAGGCTATGCAAAAGACTTACTGCACCAGGGCTCATTGCTGCTGCCACATTTGCTGCAACATGTGCAGAGTGGAATTCCACCGTGTCAGAACATCGCAAATTAAACAGTTTACAGGTAGGCCGAAAGACCGCTGTATTGATGCAAGTCAATGACCTGCGGCATGTGATCATTGGAAGAGAGCACACAGCAACCTTGCTTTCTGCAGCATCACATCCAGGCCGGATAATGGTGGAAAAATTGCTGTACCATCAGGTTGAGGACGTGAGCCATGCAAGGCACATGTGTGAGGTTGCTTCCATGTAGGGCCACCACCAGGTTTTCACACGGCCTTCCCTGGCTCCAGGTTCAGTGGAGTCAGTCATTGCTTTAACTCAACCTGATAGCTGTCCTCAACGATTGAGCTATGTGACTGCGATTTCCAAGGAATATTAATTTTAACTCTGCCTGATTTCAGTGAGCCATGGATATGAATTATGGAAGTGGAGGGATTCTATCAGCACTGTTGGAAAACGTGTCTAATTAAGGGAGAGATTGAGGGCACAGGTAGAGACCCTTGAGAAGGTGGAGGAGCCAGAAGTAGTGCAGGAAGTGTTAAATTCAGAAGTTTGTCCTGCAAGCCTTGGGGATTCAAAGACTTGTGGAGCAGCCTCTTGACTGTGGAGCGCCCCGCGAGGCCTTGGGGTACTCGGTACCGGGCCCGTCGACTTCCATGGGGGACGGTGTCATGGCGGCGGCCCCGGGCTCCTTATCCGCTGCCGTGCCCTCAGGTGATTAATGTGCACAGGAATTTACAATCCCCTGTACTTTCAGATTTGGCTATCAGGGCGTACAGCTCCTGTCAGCCTAGGACTCTGATGTCCCTTTTTTCCTTATTAGCGCTTCGCTCAGGGGTCTGCTATATGCAGTATTTTAGCTTTCCCAGAGCCTCTTATCTCTGCTCATGTCCTTTTCCTCTTGTCACATCAGCTGCCCCTCACCAGCTGCTTACAGATCAGCTCCCTGTCTTCAACTGACAGGATCTTCCAGAAAGATCCTTTTACCTCGCGTCCTCACGTTTACCTGTCATTTTTTCCTCATAGCTCACAGCTTCTTCGTTTCCATGACAACTCCCTCAGCTGATTTCTAGCTGACTCACCAATCCCCTCTGCTGGCCAGAATTTATAAGGCATTTCCCTTTTCTGACATGCAGAGGAATTGTGATTTAATCTATGCTGGCTGGCATGGGGGTCCCTTTCCGCCTCCAAGCATGACTTTACCCATTAGAGGGAGGCAATGTCACTGTGACAACCGGACTCTGGGGTGTCACAACTGCCTGCCCCCATAGCCACCAGAGTCACCCAATGTCCAGTCAGCAAGATGCAACACCCCTGCCCATGTTTTCTCATCCAGGTATCAGTGGTGAAATGCACCCTGACAGACAAAGATTTTTCTGGAAATGGGTGATGTTATCTTTCACATGCTGGTGTCGCACAGGCTTAACTTTCTTAGAGAAGTAATGGCGACCGGGCAATTGGCAAAGGTGGACTGTGATGGCCATCAACTTTTTGAAACCGTCTGTATCCACCAGGCAGAAAGGCAGAATTTCTTTGGAGAGGAGAGGCCACCTGATACAGCTCTTGCCATCCTTTGGAGCACATGCTCTTTCTGGCCCTTATCTACAAGGCATACCACTGTGTGGCTGCCAAAGAAAGGGAATGTTGTCAGTAGTCTTTGAATAGAACTAGATAGTGTGAGTTTTCTTTAATGTTAATACCTAACCCACGTACACTTTGAACACCAATCCTATTCCCTCTTTCACCATGACCTCGCTTTTTCCCACTCATGTTGCATGTACCCTTCCCCTCTTTTAACCTGCTGTTTCACAACCTAAAGCTCCCATCACACATAGTGATCTCGCTAGTGAGATCACTGCTGAGTCACAAGTTTTGTGATGCAACAGCGATCTCACCAGCGAGATGGCTGTGTGTGACACCTATCAGTGACTGACCCCCCCTGCCGGTATCGCTGATCATTGTTGGAAAGCCTTGGACATTTTTTTGATCGCTGGTCTCCCGCTGGCCAGCTTGCATCGCTGCGTGTGACAGGCGGGAGACCAGCGATCAGCAATCAGCGCACTGGTAACTAAGGTAAACGCAGGGTTTCTAAGCAGCACGCTGTGCTTAGAAACCCTCTGTGTACCTTAGTTACCAGCGCGCTGATGCAGGGAGCTGGTAACCAAGGTACACATCGGGTTTCTAAGTGACGCGCGCTGCTTAGAAACCTGATGTGTACCTTAGTTACCAGCTCCATGCATCAGCGTACACAGCGACGACGCATAACGTACATAGCGACGCCACGTGCTCGGCGTCGCTGGTGCTGATCGCTGGTGAAGCTGCCTGTTTGACAGCTCACCAGCGATCATGTTGTGACTCACCAGCGATCCTGACAAGTTGATATCGTTGTCGGTATCGCTGGTGAGTCGCTATGTGCGACGGGGCCCTTAGGCCCACAACTGTCAGTTACCTGTCACTAAATGAACAATTACGATTTATTTTCTTAGATAGTGTGCCTAAGCAACACTTTTATATCTAATGATTTTCAAGTGGAAATCTAGCCTTAATTATCGCTGAAACACAGTTTTATCCCAAACTATCTTGACTAGCAAATTAGGCCTCCTGGCTGTACTCCAATATTAGGCCTAACGATTTTTAAGTGGAAATCTGGCCTGATTTATCACTGAAACACAGTTTTATCACAGTTTTAATTATTTATTGAAATAATTAAAATATGGCATAGGGACCCCATTATTCATGGTAAACAACCTTGCTGAACTTGACAGCTGAGGGTTGAAGCCCCCAGCTGTGAGTGTTGCCTGGTTGGTTATCAAAAATACAGGGAAAGCCACGCAGTTTTTTTTTTATTATTTATTTACAGCGCAGGAGTGGCTGATGAATACTCCCGTCCTCTGCTCTTGCTCTCACTGTTATTAGCGGCGGCAGGTATCAGCTGATGGGAGCTGTAGTCCCACCAGCTGACACCAGTGACCAGATGCAAACTTTATACCTCCGATCACACCTGAGCACTCACGCTATCTTTTGACAGTGTGGGAACTGTGGCTCTTTGACCAACGGGGATGATTTCACTGACAATCAGAAGAGCACTACGCCATTGCTTCCCACATTGTCACGCAGCGTGGGAAACATCGGCTTTTATGCTGTGTATATTCGGCTATATTATTCAGTAATTTAATTGACGATTAAATCGTCGAATATTGCAAATTCGGCGATCGTGAGCCAAACCAAATATTGAAATATTTGCTCATCTCTAGTAGTAATATGTGGTCTGGTCATGGTGTGATGGTATTTGTAGCTTGCATGGAGTATAATTAATAATTTTAAAAATTGTATGTGACACATTCTCTTAAAGAAAAATATATAAAAATATGCCTAAAAAGAGAAAAACAAAAGCTGCTGGCTATGCATATGATATGGTGTTCGATGGGAACTGTTAATATGTGATTGGAGAAGACGTAATGCAGAAGTGGAGGTTTCCAAAGAGTGAGTGGTGGGACTGTGGAAGATTCAAGGGTTGAAGGCGGAGCTGGGTGGAGGCAGAGCTAGGGAGGAGCCTGGGCGGAGTCTCTAGGGGGCCCTAAAATTTTGCCCTAAAATTCCTGGTGGTAGCCCTGGCTAATAAATCAGAAAATACAGCACACAAGCAAATCAATTAATATTTCAATCACTAGTACATTGGACAGATTTTGGTAAAATGATTAACATCAAGTATTACAAACATCAATAAAAGGGTCTGCCCACTACTTATGCAATGCATTCTCAGTTGCTATATTCCCCGGTGTAAAATAAAAAAACATGTGGTCGCTGAATTGCCAGCGCCATTCAGCGACCACTTCACAAACACTTCACTTGAACATCAACAGGAAGTAAGGGTTGAGGCTGCTCTCTGACTTCCTCTTGATGGCCTAAAGGCAGGGACAGTGGCGGCAGCACTAATTGAATGCAGGGCTCATGAGACATAACAACCTTACTTGAGCCCCAGGATCATGAGTGCCAACTCGGCTGGAATATCAAAAGACTGACCATCACTTCCAAATAGAAGTCAGGTGTGAACAGGTGCTTACTAAGAGTAGTCATCTCCATATGTAACCAACATATAAAATAGCACTCTGTAGCGCTAAAGAATGCAAAGATGAAATATATGAAATTTGAATTGTGTTACAGCTAGAATTGAGTGAAACGGGTCGGTCAAATTAAAAAATAGCCGACTTTAGCTAAAGTCGGGTTTCGCCGATCGAAACCCGACCATAGCGTGAGGTCAGCCATGAGGTCGTCGATCAGAGCATCAAAGTCGCGTTTCAAATAATGCTTCCAGCGCCTTTTATCAGCCAATGAAGGTGGACGCACACTGTGGGCAACGCGATGACATGGGCAGTGGCCACCACCATCTTAGAGAAGGGCTTTGTGCGGCGTCACAGCGGGTATAAAAGGCTGTGACCACTGACAGCCATATTACTTCTGCCGATCTTAAAATATGGAGAGGTGCTGCTGCTGATTCTGAACAGGGAGAGCATTAGGCAGGGAAGAAGAAAAAAAAACTGCTTCTGCTGATAGCACTTTTCACTGTACAGTTAGTGTGCAGTGAATGGGGAGGATTTTTGTTGTGTGCAGCAGCGCTGGTGGTGATTAGGCTGCCTTTTAAGGCTACCTGCTAGCTGCAATGCTGTGTGCACACTGCTGTTCAAACTGCTTTTTTCAAAGCACTCCAACTTTTATTATTTTGTCCTGGTGAGTTACTGAGCATTCATTTTTTCACATACCGTATAGCGGTGTACGCACCTCACACACTATAATAATAATAATCTTTATTTTTGTATAGCGCTAACATATTCCGCAGCGCTTTACAGTTTTGCACACATTTTTCATCACTGTCCCCGATGGGGCTCACAATCTAAATTCCCTATCAGTATGTCTTTGCCGTGTACCGGCTGGTATCACGGGCAAATAGAAGCTATCTTGGTGTGACTCTGGAAGAAAAAGCCAAGGAGTTCTTCCATTTTTCCAGACCTACACCTTAGAGTGCTGTCCACTTTTCAAACAGTTTCATATATCTGCTGTTTGATAACGGTCAAAACTAGACAGAGACAGTGTGTGTCAGTCCCTATACAAATAGACGGAGATTGACAATTTTCCATACAGACACCGTATAGCGGTGTACGCTCCTCACACACTACCATGTACTGCCTTGTTTCATGGACAAATAGAAGCTATCTGTGTGTGACTCTGGAAAAAAAGCCAAGGAGTTTTTCTGTTTTTCCAGACCTACACCTTAGCGTGCTGTCCGCTTTTCAAACAGTTTTGTATATCTGCTGTTTGATTATGATCAAAACTAGACAGAGACAGCGTGTGTCAGTCCCTATACAAATAGACGGAGATTGACAATTTTCCATACAGACACCGTATAGCGGTGTACGCTCCTCACACACTAACGTGTACCGTCTTGTATCACGGAGAAATAGAAGCTATCTGTGTGTGACTCTGGAAAAAAAAGCAGAGTTTTTCCATTTTTCCATACCTACACCTTAGAGTGCTGTCTGCCATTCAAACAGTTTCGTATATCTACTTTTTGATTATGGTCAAAACTAGACAGAGAGTGTGTCAGTCCCTATACAAATAGACAGAGATTGACAATTTTCCATACAGACACCGTATAGCGGTGTACGCTCCTCACACACTACCATGTACTGCCTTGTTTCATGGACAAATAGAAGCTATCTGTGTGTGACTCTGGAAAAAAAGCCAAGGAGTTTTTCCGTTTTTCCAGACCTACACCTTAGCGTGCTGTCCGCTTTTCAAACAGTTTTGTATATCTGCTGTTTGATTATGATCAAAACTAGACAGAGACAGCGTGTGTCAGTCCCTATACAAATAGACGGAGATTGACAATTTTCCATACAGACACCGTATAGCGGTGTACGCTCCTCACACACTAACGTGTACCGTCTTGTATCACGGAGAAATAGAAGCTATCTGTGTGTGACTCTGGAAAAAAAAGCAGAGTTTTTCCATTTTTCCATACCTACACCTTAGAGTGCTGTCTGCCATTCAAACAGTTTCGTATATCTACTTTTTGATTATGGTCAAAACTAGACAGAGACAGAGTGTGTCAGTCCCTATACAAATAGACGGAGATTGACAATTTTCCATACAGACACCGTATAGAGCTGTCCGATTCTCAAACAGTATTGTATATCTGCCGTTCACATTACAGTCACATCTATACAGAGTCAGCGTGTGTGTGTGACACTCCATAAATACAGATATGGAGATTGTTAGTTACACAAAAAAAGTATACAGCTGTACACTTCTGATACAGTTCCGTATATCTCCTTGTTGGATTACGGTCCAATACATACTGTGAGAGTGTCTGTGACTAACAAAATATATACGTAGATTTAATTTTTTTAATACACCTTACACAGCTGGGCGCTCCTCATACAGTACCATCTCTCTGCTGGTATTTTTGGTACATTTTCCCAAACATGAAGAAGTATGGTGGAAGAGTCTGCGGACGTTGGCAGGGGGGCACAGCTGGTACTGATGGTGGTGGTGCATCTGCTGGTTCTGGCAAAAGCACAATAGCAGCTAATGCAGGAGGTGTTGAGCCTGCGTCATCGTCTGGCCCAAGAAGGCCTGTAAGGTTGCCTTTTCTTGGAGTAGGAAAACCAGTTTTAAAGCCGGAGAATCAGGAACAGGTTTTGGCGTACATTGCCGAAACAGCCACCAGCCCTATTGCCTCCTCTTCTGAACGATCGAAACCTGCAAGCACGGAGTCATCAGTGCAGGGTTCTGGTCAGGAAAAACACCTTTCCTTGTGTCCTTCACCCCCACCAAAAGTTAAGGATGCGGCAGCCCACACTTTAGATTACTCTATGGAGCTCTTTTCACATACCATGCCTGGTTATCCAGTCAAATCCTGAATTGCCCTGCTGCTAGTGTGTTATCTGAAAGAGTCTGCAGTGCTGCTGGAACAATCCTGACAGAAAAAAGGACCCGTCTGTCTACCCAAAATGTTGATGATCTAACCTTCATTAAAATGAACCATGCATGGGTTTCAAAGGATTTTGTCCTACCTTCCCCCGATGACACATAGGTTGCCAGAAAACTGCCTCGCTTTTGTCCTCCTCTTCCTCGGACTTGCCCAATTCTGCCCTTTGCAGCAGCTGAATGTCCAGCCAACACATCAACATATGCCATTTTTTAAACCTCCCTAAGTGGGTTACACACCCCCCCAATGGCTCGGGTCAACACCTGGTGCACCCGGGCAAGTGCCATTGCTTTGAACAGGTGGATGGGCCCACAGATGGCCGACGGCTCTGGTACAGGGCCCCTCATAGTACAATACAGTGTCTCTGACAGTGGAGGGACCCACTCGCCGTGAGACACACCAGCGTACTATGAGGGGCCCTGTGCCAGTACCGTCAACCAGAAGTGTGCCCCCCCTGCTTGGTCATGGCCACAGCACTTGCAAGTTGCAATACTTACCTCTCCCTGCTCCACCGTTGTGTAGTCTGGGCAGTTAAATCCTTCTCAGGGACGGCCACTACAAATTTGGTTTACTGATCGATGATGGGTAAGATGTAGCTATGGCCTTTCCTGCTGGCCTCTACCTTCAGATGATCAATGGCTACCATTTGTAATGGACGTCAACTTACAAGTGGATGCAGTGGTGCTTTATGATCACCTTTCACAATTGTGATAGTCACAGACGTGTGACATTCCTGCCACCATTTTTCAAAGTCTCCTCTCATGCCAATCCAATAGAATTACCTACGGCCTATGGCTTCTGTCTTTTGCACTCCAAAATGACCAGACACATCATGATAGGCAGTGAGTACCTTGTCTACATCTCTCCCAGTGGTCACAGTTTGCTGGAGACGAGTAACGGTGATGTGATCCAAGCTACTGCGATAAAGCAATCCTTTCTTCACAAAGAACCGTTTTCGCTGTCTCCACAGACACAGTAATTGAGGGTCTGCATCAACTCTGCAACATGCACCAGGAGGTTTTTCCGCGATGAGTAATTCCTAAATTTCTGCTAACACTCGACTTTCCATCTGTACTTGTATCCATGTAGTTTCCAGTAGCGGAGAGTCTGGACTGGCTTACTGAGATTGAAATATATACGAAGATTTAAAAGTACAACAACACTGTATACCAGGGGTTGGCAATTAATTTTGCATGGGGCCGCATTAGAAATTGGGATGGTGTCAGAGGGCTGGACTAATATAATTAACTCAGTTGTACCCAATACTATATATGTATATAATATATAGTATACATATGCTATCTTTTCATAAACAAACAGTATGTTAAACAATGCAAAGATTTACAATACATTTAAAAATTGTAATCTTTAAACACAGCTATGTGTTCTCCACAAACTAAGCACACAGCTTTACCTTTGGCTTCAGCAAATAAATATTTAGAAGTCCATTCCTTGTTAAAAACTCTGCATTCTGCATTAATCTTTCTTTCTTTAGCTGACATATTTAAGGGCTAGAACAGCTAACCTTGCCTAATTCTTCCAATGTGAGTCTCTGCCCAAGTTTCAGAAGAACGTGGCTGCTGCAGGGTACAGGGGAGGAAGCAAGTGGTATCTGTGTACCACTCCTGTACTGCTCACAGGGACTTTATTAGGCGCTGACCACTCTACCCAGAGTCCCAGACCCTGGCCTGACGTAAACACCCAGTCCAGACCCAGTCTAAAGTAATTGATGCTAGCCTTACGTTGCACCACAGTGTCACTGGTCAGCTTGCAGCAGTATAGATCACACCACGCCTCCACACCCGCACGTTTTAGCACAGAGTTGGAGGCGTGGTGTGATGTATACTGCTGCAAGCAGACGCCACCAACGGCATCTATGCCGCCCTCTCTCAGACCATGCTCCCCTTCAGCCTTGACCAGTCAGCGCCACAGGTCTTGTGTGTGGGCAGTGCGCTGGAGGCAATGTTTCTGTGCCGCTCTTAGGAGGTCAGGGTCCGCTCCGCTCACCGCCGCGTCTGCCGGGACTCCTCTGCTTTCTGCTTTCTTCATGAATGATACATGAGGAAAGCAGGAACTGGAGAAGTCCCGGACCCCTCCGCGGGCCGCTCACAGTCAGTGGGCGGGCCCTTGCCCAGGTCTGCTGCATACTGTTGTACGTTTCGACTACCTTTCCCTTTTTCTACTTGTTAAATTCTGGTGTAATGCATACTGAGCCTGTGAGTGTCCGTGTCTGACTCCGGAAGTATAGACGGAAATTTAAAATTACCCCTAGACTGGATACACCGGGTATGTGCTGATACAGAACCTTTGTTCAAAATTTTGCATTACCATTGTGAGTGAGCGTGTGTGATTTACGCCTTCTGTATATACAGTGAATCGGAGATACCAATTTTTACCCTATGCTCGACACAGCTTGTATATTGTTTTACAGTACCTTTGTTCGACATTTAGTATTATGGTCAAATCCATACTGAGTAAGCGTCTGAGACTGACTACGGGACTATGTATATGGAGATTTCAATTGTACCCTATAATATATATACTTGCTATCTTGTTATCCAGTACCTTTTTTACAACATTTTTTATTATGGTCAAACCCAGACTGAGTGAGCGTCTAAGGGTGACTCCGGAAATATATACCGAGATTTCAAATTTTGCCAACACTGTATACAGCTGTACGCTTGTGTTACATTACCCATTTACAGCTTTTCATATTCTTGTGTAATCCATAATGGGCCTGAGAGCATTTGTGTCTGCCTCCTGAAATGTATACGGAGATTCAGAATGTTTACATTATACTATATATACCTTGTATCTGGTGATACTGTACCCTTTTTCACCTTTTTATTTTATTGGGTAATCCATACTGAGCCTGTGAGCATCTGTGCATGACTCATGAAATATATACGGAGATTTACTGTTATCCCTAGACTGTATAGAGCTGTACGCTTCTGATACAGTACCATATATCTGCTGGTATTTTGGGTCAATTTTTTAAAACATGAAGAAGTATGGTGGAAGGAGATGCAGACGTGGATGTGGGGGGCCACCTGGTCCTGATGGTGGTGGTGGTGGTGCATCTGCTGGTAGTGCCAAAAACACAATAGCAGCAAAGGCAGGAGGTGTTGAGCCTGCATCATGGTGTAGCATTGGAAGGCCTGTAAGGCTCCATTTTCTGGGAGTGGGTAGACTGCTTTTAAAGCCGAAGTATCAGGAACTGTTTTTGGCTTACATTGCTGAAACAGCCTCCAGCTCTATCGCCTCCTCTTCTGAAGTTTAAAAAAATGCAAGCACTGAGTAGTAAGTGTGGGCTTCTGGTCAGGAGCAACCACTTTCCTTGTGTCCTTCACCCACACCAAAAGTGAAGAATGCGGCAGCACACACTTCAGATTACTCCATGGATCTCTTTTCACATACCATGCCTGGGTTAATTTAAAATGGGGCCCATCATATACTGTAGCATTAAAAATTGGGGACATCTGACACTGGACCATCATCCATGAGGCCCATCATATACTGGAGCATTCTAAATGGGGCAGATCAGACACTGGAGCAGCCTCTATGGGGCACATGATTCACTGGAGCATTAGAAATGGGGCCCATTTTATATGGAGCATTATTAGGGCCCATCATACACTGGAGCATCATCCATGAGGCCCATTATACACTGGAGCATCATCCATGAGGCCAATCACATACTGGAGCATTCCAAATGGGGCAGATCAGACACTGGAGCAGCATCTATGAGGCACATGATACACTGGAGCATTAGAAATGGGGCCCATTATATATGGAGCATTATTAGGGCCCATAAGACACTGGAGCATCATCCATGAGGCCCATCATATACTGGAGCATTCCAGATTGGGGACATCAAACACTGGAGCAGCATTTACGGGGGCCATTATACACTGGAGCATTAGAAATGGAGCCCATTATATGTGGAGCATTATTTGGGCCAATAACACACTGGAGCATCGTCCATGGGGACCATCATATACTGTTGCATTATGTGGAGCTCATCATATACTGTATGGAACATTATATGTGGCCAATAATTCTGTGTGGAGAAATATATGGGGCTCATTATTCTGTATGGCGCACAATGTGGTGGCCATAATACTGTATGGAGTAATATACTGTCCTTTTTTTGAGCTATTGTACAATTTAAAATAGATCAGTCATGTCATGTAAGCAGTGAAGTATTTGTCATTGTACTATACCTATATTTCTGTGCTGTATCGGAGCATCAAGAGTTGTGGTACGTGTTAAAGGGGCGCACTGACACTCTTTGGCCCAGGGCACACGAAAACCTGGAGCCAGCCCTACCCCCCTACAACTTTAGCCAAATAACCCCCAGTTTTCAATGCGTAACTATTATTATGAAGTAAATTAAGGTTGACAAGCTTCAGTAATAAGAATTGATGTTTTTGGCATTGAAATGGGCACTGTAGGTGTGTTTACTGTCCTCCACTCCCTGCCGACTTTGCTTCCCCATTGACTTGCATTGGGTTTCGTGCTTCAGTCGGCCTCCGACTTTTCCCTATAGTCGGCCGATTTCTTCCGACCCGACTTTCAATCGGGTTTCATGAGACCCAACTCGACCATAAAAAAGGCAAAGTCGCTCATCTCTAGTTTCAGCAGTAGAAAATAGTAAACATTCAAATTTCATATTTTTGATGTTTGCATGCTATAGCGCTACAGAGTGCTACTATTTATATTGGCTATATATGGAGATGGCTACTCTTAGAAAGCACCTGTTCACACCTGATTTCTGTTTGAAAGTGACAGTCAGTCTTTTGATATTTGTAAACAAAGGCTCTCTGACTGAGCACTCCACCCCTCAGCCTCAGGCATTTTTAGCTACAGCAGGATCCTACCTTTCCATATAAATGTAGGCTTTAGCACTTGGACCGGCGCGTGCGACTGGATAGAAATACAAGTAGCCGCAGGCTCCTGTCCGAGTGTCAGCGGCAGTGCAGGTTTTCATGCGAGAGACTCTCACGAGAATCGTGCAAGTCTCTTGCAAGTGAGTATGAGCCCTTAGGCAGGTTCCCAGCAACGAGAAACACCTTATTGTTGCTGCTGGCTAAACATGTATTGGCCAATTAATGCGCTAAGTATTGTCAATTTTTCATATTTTCTAGTGCAGTAATGCAATTTAAATTTCATATATTTCATGTTTTCATGCTATAGCACTACAGAGTGCAATTTATTTTTTGGTTAGACATGGCTGAATTGGTGCCGAAGGTGAGTATAAGTGTTTTTATATTAACAGGGTCAACCATAGGGAATGAGAAGGAGCTGTCCCAGTATTGGACAACACCTTCAAATTTCTGGGTAGCTAGAGTTCTTGTTTATGAATTATCATGGCATTGCTAACCAAAAAAAAATTCACATCGGCTTTGTTGTCACTGTTAAGGATTATAGCAAAAAACATAATACCGTAATGCTCTCAATAATACTGTATAACTTTACAATAGTATCTAAACCATAAAATACATTTTGGTTTCCTAACCAAGCTTTATTTAAT
This sequence comes from Dendrobates tinctorius, assembly GCF_039654945.1. Classification (NCBI taxonomy): domain Eukaryota; kingdom Metazoa; phylum Chordata; class Amphibia; order Anura; family Dendrobatidae; genus Dendrobates; species Dendrobates tinctorius. Next base: position 36,570,803 of record NW_027361672.1, on the reverse strand, counting down.
GCTAGAACTGATTGCATCTTTTATAGTGTTCCCAATGTAATTACATGGAAATTATTTTAGCAACTACATGTCACAAATTATGGAAATCAATCAAGCTGCTATTTATAGAGAATGGATGAAATATAAATTATATTATTTGTTCCTGAAATGTGCTTTTTTTGCTTTGCGTCTGCCATTGCCACATTTAAACAATCCCAGAGAAATATTTCTCTTAGGTACAAGTATTATTGTATGGACATATGTAACTTATTTCATATATAAACCCTTCCATAGTACCACCTAATTGGACTCATTTACTCATATGTTTTTGATCTCCGTCAAACAGTAAGGGGGAAATAAGATGTCAAACTGTTTATTTCATCGCTAATATGTTATCTTATAATAAAGAGTTAGCGTAACTGAATCTGTCATGCGTAGTAACCTGGGGAATGTTATTTCTGGCAGCAACTTGCTCTTTAGATTAACTTTATCTCTATGGTTTTTGATATATCGTTTTCTAGTTTGCTTCTAATAAAATTGCATAAGTTGCTCTCACTGTTTTGCTTCATGTAAACTGCACAGATGGCTACTATTGTAGGGCTGCAGATCCATGTGGCCCAGGCACTGCTGAAAACCAGCTGGTGCATGCACATGAATTTCAGATATATGAGCAGTAAAATGCATTTCCACTGGGTCTTTTTACCGACAGTGAAGCACATCATGTCGTAGATTAATGCAATTGCAAAAATGCCATTTAAACATACAGTAGCTAATTCCTGAATATGTGTGGAGAAGCCGCCATTCAATAACATGTTGTGTATACATGAATAATAACAGTATTTCAGACTTCAGTTTTTCAATAGTTGAGCTCTAGAAAGAGAGGGTATTACCTGTTTTTAAAGGACCATGTTGTGTACAAAAATGTTATTTACCTGCATATATAGGATTAATCTGGAGGTATTGTAAATAATGTTAAAATGCTGCCTGCCTCCTTTATTGAAAGAATGGCCACCGGGAAGAAATAAACTTGAAATGGACCAGTTATATTTATTGCCCACAATACTGTGAGTGGCTGTTGTAATCACCCCCAGACACTTTGATCGAAAGCTTACTCTGCAGCATGTGTGCAGCATGAGCTTTTGTTCAAAGTGCCAACTATTGGGAAGATACAAGTTAATTTTTTCTGGATAGCCATGCTTTCAGTAAGGTATCCAGACAGCATTTTAGAAGGAATCTGTTATGTTCCCAGGGAACAGATGTAGAATTAAACTTCAAGTTCATAGCCTTACAATTCTGTCAAGCCACTTTAGTGAAAGCATGATTACTGGAAGTTATGCTTTATTCCTTCTGGGATCTGCCAGCTTTCAGTTATAGAGGTGTGTATGCAGTGGCTACAGTCATCATTCACTATTTGTGAGTGGTGGCACTCTGATTCTCCCCTCACTTTGTGTGACGGTGATGGGTGTGGACTCACTGTGCCACTGGCCGGACTTACCCTGCAGGGTGTGGCTAAGTGGCTACCTGGCCTTCACTAGACCCTCTAACGGTAAGGATAATCTTGGGCTGTTATAGTAGCCGCCATGTGCCACTCCAGGACAGTGCCTGGGACCTGCAACAGCTGGCCGACAGGTTAAGGCAGGGATACAAGGCAATAAAGGCATAGATAGAGATGTGGTCAGGAAGCCCGAGTTCAGGCAGACAGCACAGGTTCAGAATACAAAGCAGAGGTCAGGAGCAGAGAGGTCAGACAGAACAGGTATACACTCTCGTATGGTAACAGGAGAGTCAATACAAACATGCACATAGACAGGATGCTAGGATATGACCTGCACTAGGAGCCTAAGTTCAGTCGTGATGTGAAGGGTGGAGCTGCCTAACATATTCCCTACTGGCAGAGGATAGGCCAGGGAAGATAAACGTGGCATGACACAAGAGGAGTATGCAGCCGTTCTGGGACTGCTGCAAAATGGAGTTCAGCGTTATGGCCTGAGACTGAGAGGAGCAGAGCGTTGAGCTCAGTGAATTGAATGGTGGTAAGAAATCATGTGAGTTACAAGTGTGACTGTAACCCACCCTCATGCTCCCTCTTTTTTTGGCCAGACCAGCAGACAAAACTTTCCAAGATTATAGGGACACAGATGTTTTCCACAGGCTTGCAAGATCTCTTTCAGGACCAAAGCCCTTCAAATTGACCAAATTGAAGGTCTTTCATTGAACCTGCTTAGAATATATAATGCTCTAGAAGAGAAGTAGAGGCTGGAGTATAAGATTTAGTGTAGCGATTCTGGACCACTTGTTTCAGGAGCAAGACAGTTTGCTGCCAGATCTAGAGGAACTTGCCATATGAAGAATTCACTGCTGGTACCTCAGAGGAACTAGACATAGGAGAGGGCACTTGAGGATGCTGAGAGTATACCACAAAAAATGAAGAGGCACAAAGAATACCCAAAGTGGTTGTTGTAGGAAAACTCCGTCCAGGAAAGTAACAGCAACCAATCATCCTTACAGGCAGAGATAAAGTGCGGTATGTAGTTCTCAAGAACCAGGTTGGCCTGTTCCACTTGACTATTGGTCTGATGATGGCACTCAGAAGGCAAATCTAGCTGAACATTCAGCAGCTTGCAAAGAGCTCTCCAAAATTTAAATGTGAACTGAACTCCTCTATCAGAGACAATCTGGAGAGAAGGACCATGGAGACAAAACACATGCTGAAAGATCTGAATGGCGAGCTCAGAAGCTGAGGGAAGGCCAACCAAAGGAATGAAGTGAGCCATCTTGGAGAACTGGCCAACCACTACCCAGATGGTGTTGTAGTCTTCAAAGAGGGACAGGACCATGATGAACTCCATGGCTATGTGTTGCCTCAGAAACAAAGGAATAGACAGAGGCTGAAGGAGATCAACAGTGATCCTATTAGACTTGTTTCTGGCGGATAGTAGACAGGAGGACACAAAAGGTACTGTCACACTTAGCGATGCACCAGCGATCCTGACAATGATATGACCCGGTCAGGATCGCTGGTGCATCACTAAGTGGTCACTAGTGAGCTGCCAAACAGGCATATCTCACCAGCGACGTAGCAGCGGTCTGCGGTCGCTATTTACCTGTCAGACGAGGCGATGAAGACGTCCTCCTGCCCGCGTCCACGCATCCCTCGTCGCAACAGCAGGAAGCCCAGCAGGAAGCTGATGACGAGAAACGGCCCAGGCCGTTCTCGCGCGATCAGCAATAACCAGCGAGGGAGCCGGTCGGAGGTAAGTATCACACATAGCGATATCGCTAGCAATATCGCTGCTACGTCACAAAACCTGTGACGTTATAGCGATATTGCTAGCGATATCGCTTAGTGTGACGGGCCCTAAAGTCTTGAACATCCTTGGCCAGCAATGGTCACCAAAAGCAGTGAGCAATCTACTCAGTGGACTTACGTATGCCCATATTGCTGGCCAGCTTTGATTCATGTCCCCAGGTGAGATTTCTCCTCCAACTGTCAGTAGCAACAAAGGTCTTACCCGGAGTGATGTATTTTAACTGAACAAGAGCTGTTTCAACAATCCAAGCCAGATTAATGATGTGCTGTGCCTCATCTTCAAAATCAGACGACACGTCAAAGAATCAAGACTTCTACTTTAATATTTTTCTTTGTGCAACTCAACTCAAACTCAAAGTGCAACTCAAAGTCAAAACGGGCAAAGAAATGAGCCTACCTGGCTTGATGAGGATTTATTCTTATGGTCCATGTATATTATTACTGTGAGAGCTGGCACCTTCCAGTAGATGTCGCCATTCTTCAAGCTCCATCTTAGTTGCTAGTAGTTCACGATCTCCAATTGCATAGTTTCACTTGGCTGGTGAAAACAGATTAGGGAAGAAAGCATAAAGGACAGACTTCCCCTAAGAAGTTCTTTGCAGAAGAACTGACCTAGCACTGGAAAAGGAGGAATCCACTTCCTGGATAAACTGTTTGGGTTGAGGTGGAGCACCACTGGGCACATTGCACAGACCAAAGGGTATTATGAGATACTCGTAAACCTTGCAGATGCTAATTAAATTATAAGCCCATTGTAGATCCAATTTAGTGAAAATCTTTCATCCATGGATTCTAACAAATAGTTTAGAAATCAAAGGCAGGGAGTACTTGTTCTTTATGGTGATCTTGTTAAGTCTCAAATAGTCAATACAGGGAAGTAAAGAACCATCCTTCTCTGTCACGAAGAAAAAGCCAGCACCAGTAGGAGAAGAGGGCTTATGGATAAAGCCCTTAGCTAGTTCTCTTGGATGTACTCTAATATGGCCCTAGTCTTTGGTAGAGAGAGATGATACATTCGACTTCAAGGTGGATAGGTGCCAAACTGAAGATTGATGGTACAATCATAAGGTCTATGGGGAGGCAACACCTCTTCCTTCTTCATACAAAGCACATCTGCACAGGCTTGATATAATCAGCGAGCAGAGAAGAAAGTTTTGAAGGCATAGAATGTGGAGACTTGGGCAAGACCTTGTCAAGGCAGTTGGAAGAACACAACTGTCCCCATTAAAGCACCTGACCCATAGTCCAGTCAACAATTGGTGAGTGTAAACGCCACCATGGAAGGCCCAGAAGAACAGAGTTTATGGAATTAGCTATCACATATAACAAAATCCTTTCAAAATGCAGAACTTCAATCTGCAACGTGACTGGCAGGGTGAGACATCGGATAGGTTCTGCTAGAAGTTTTCCATCAATAGACAACAATAGAGATAGTAAGATCTAGCTATTGCGTAGGAAGCTGAAGTTTATGAACCACACCTGATGAATGAAGTTGGCAACGGAACTGGAGTCTAAATGAGGTGCTAAAGAGAGACACCACTCTCCCAAGACCAGGGTTACCTCGGTCAATAGTTTTGGAGAGAAATCTTTCTCACCTAGGGTTGTCTTTCCAGCCAACCCTAGGTGCTAAAGTTACACTGGGCACTGACAAACACAATGCCTTTTGCCTCCACAGTACATGCAATCATTATCACGAGACATTCACTGTTAAGGGGGTTTTACACATAGTGATATCGCTAGCAATATTGCTAAAGTTTCACCGATTTTGTGATGCAGCGGCGATATTGCTAGTGATATCGCTATGTGTGATACTTACCTCTGACCGGCTCCCCCGCCGTCTGTCGCTGATCGCATGAGATCGGCCGGGTCCATTTCTAGTCGGGCGCCTCCTGCTGGCGCCGATGAGCGACGTATGGACACGGGCGGGAGGACGTCAGCATTGCTGCGTGTGAAAGGTAGGTAATGACCGCTGCTGCTTCACTACATCGCTAGTGAGATCTGCCTGTTTGGCAGCTCACTAGTGACCATTTAGCGATGCACCAGCGATCCGATCCTGACCAGGTCGTATCGTGGTCGGATCGCTGGTGCATCGCTAAATATAAAGGGGCCTTTACTCTTATAAATAGAATTTGGCATGCTCTACCTGCATCAGCTGTGTAGCAGGAGGTGAGGCTTGTGACAGCAAGGGGTACCGGAAGACTGGAGCCAGCCTGAGTGGTCTTTTGATGCGAGTAGGTACTTGAGTTTCTTCCAGATCCCCCGTATGGAAAGAGAGATCAATCCTAGTAGTCAGGTATATAAGAGCATCCAGCGAAGATGGTTGATCTCTGGCAGTCAATTCATCCTTAATGCAACCAGACAGACCCTGACAGAAAGTCACTGCCAAGGCTTGTTCATTCCAACCCAGCTCTGTAGCTACGGCCTGGAAGTGTAAAACATACTGAGCCATAATGTCCATGCCCTGTCTCAGAGTCAAAAGGAATGAGGCAGCCAAGGAGGTGTGGCCTGGTATCTCGAACACTGCTCATAAAATCTCCAAGAACTTTACTAAATCTCGATTCTCAGGACCTCCATATTCCTAAATGGAGTTTTTCCAAGTCAAGGCGTGTTCAGACAGCAGTGAGAGCATAAATGCAATCTCGGTCTGGTCCAAAGGGAAAAGATGGTAGTGGAGCGTGAAGTGGATTTGGCACTAGTTTAAAAACCACTGCTCTCCTTGGGGTCTACATCAGAGTGGAATGGGAGTGGAAGCTGGAGCTTAGCAACACCACCTGAAAGTGGAGTCTTAAGGTGTTCCCCTGGTGAGGCTGCCATTCCTGAGGAAGGAAGGCCAGACACAGTAGAGAAGCAGGACAGAGTTGAAACTGAAGTGGACAAATCCTGGAGCTCGGTTCCCATTTCATTAATTGCCTGCATCAGCTGGTCTTGATGCACACAACGATCACAAACCTCACAGTACTTGGACATGAGACTTGGAAACTCTATTCTATTTGTCAGTGGGGTCCATGGGCTGATATTATTGTGACTACGATGGGTGTGGACCCACTGTGCCATTGTTGGGCCTTACTCTGGAGGAGTGTGGCTAATGACTACCTAATCTCCACTAGAACCTCTTTTGGTGAGGATACACTTGAGCCATTAGAGTAGCCACCATGTGCCACTCAAGGGCAGTGCCTGGACCTGCAGTATCTGACTAATGGGTTAAAGCAGGGATGCAAAGCACTGAGGGTATAAGCAGAGATGTGGTCAGGAAGTATGAGTTCAGAGCAGGCAGCACAGGTTCACAATACATAGCCGAGGTCAGGAGGCGAGAGGTCAGACAGAACGGATATGCAAGCCAGGTTGGTAACAGTAGAGTCAATACAAATATGCACATAGACTAGGATCTAGGAGGCGAACTGCACTAGTAACCTATATTCAGGTATGGTGTGGAGCGCAGAGCTGTCCACTAGATAGGTTCTGCCTGGGAGTATACATCACGCATACATCACTGCTGTTCCCGGGTCAGGAACTAGCGAATCCCTGCATGCATGGACTGGGGGGATTCATAAGTCTGCAGTCACACAGTGTGACTACAGACTTATCAATTTAAATCGGACAATCCATTTAAACTCTTACTTCTGTCCTGATGTCTAATGAGTAGTGTTGAGCATTCCGATACCGCAAGTATCGGGTATCGGCCGATACTTGCTGTATCGGAATTCCGATACCGACTTCCGATATTTTTTCAATATCGGAATTCGGCATCGGAATCGGAAGTTCAGTTGATTGACAGCCTGACGTCATCATGATGCGCGGTGTGTGCGCATCATGATGCGCCGTCATTTCGGGCCTTCCGGGGGTCTCTGCCGGCCTGCCGGGGGGCTGTGCCGACCTGCCGGGGGGCTGTGTGGACTGCCCGTGGTCTGTACCGGCCTGCCGGGGGGCTGTGCCGGCCTGCCGGTGGTCTGTGCACCCTGTGGGGGTCTGTATCGGCCTGCCGGGGGGCTGTGCCGGCCTGCCGGTGGTCTGTGCACCCTGTGGGGGTCTGTACCGGCCTGCCGGGGGGCTGTGCCGGCCTGCCGGGGGGCTGTGCTGATGTCCGGGGGTCTGTGCAAGCATCGTCCGATGGGACTACAAGTCCCATCTGGCGATGCCTGCTACCATGACAGTGATTGACACATTAGCCAATGATGGGACAGTAGTAGTCCCATCATCCGGCTAATGTGTTAAATGTTAAAAAAAAAAATACTACATACATACTACATGCTACATACATACTACATATATACTACATACATACTACATACATGCTACATACATGCTACATACATGCTGCATGCTACATACATACTACATACATACTACATGCATGCTACATGCATGCTACATACATACATGCATGCTACATACATACCACATGCATGCTACATACATACTACATGCATGCTACATACATACTACATGCTACATACATACCACATACATACTACATACATACTACATACTACATATATACTACATGCATGCTACATACTACATGCTACATACATACCACATACATGCTATACATACTACATATATACTACATACATACTACATACATGCTACATACATACTACATGCATGCTACATACATACTACATGCTACATACATACCACATACATACTACATACATACTACATACTACATATATACTACATGCATGCTACATACATACTACATGCTACATACATACTACATGCTACATACATACCACATACATGCTACATACATACTACATATATACTACATACATACTACATGCATGCTACATACATACTACATGCTACATACATACCACATACATACTACATACATACTACATACATACTACATGCTACATACATACTACATATATACTACATGCATGCTACATACATACTACATGCTACATACATACCACATACATACCACATACATACCACATACATGCTACATACATACTACATGCATACTACATGCATACTACATACATACTACATGCATGCTACATACATACTACATGCTACATACATACCACATACATACTACATACATACTACATACATACTACATGCTACATACATACTACATATATACTACATGCATGCTACATACATACTACATGCTACATACATACCACATACATACTACATACATGCTACATACATACTACATATATACTACATGCATGCTACATACATACTACATATATACTACATGCATGCTACATACATACTTCATGCTACATGCATGCTACATACATACTACATACATACTACATGCTACATACATACCACATATATACTACATACATACAATACATTCATACAATACATACATAGACATACAGTACATATAACATAGAGTAACATACTTACCAATACTTGTCACATTGTTCCCCGAAGCCATTGTCTTTTCCGGAATAAATATTAACATAACAAACCACAAAAATACTCACTCACGATCCGAAGCAGTCCACGAGTGTGTCCCACGACGATCTTGGGTAGAGAACTGCAGCATCAGATGATCACACAGCAATGGCATAAAGTGAGACTAGGGACTTTTTTTTTTTTAAGTGGCGGAGGAATACAGTGCGGAAGGATACCTACCTTCCGTCATTGGATTCCTGCAGCCCGTAGAGAACGGCAGCATCATCTGATGCTGCAGTTCTCTACCCAAGATCATCGTGGGACACACTCGTGGACTGCTTCGGATCGTGGGTGAGTATTTTTGTGGTTTGTTATGTTAATATTTATTCCGGAAAAGACAATGGCTTCGGGGAACAATGTGACAAGTATTGGTAAGTATGTTACTCTATGTTATATGTACTGTATGTCTATGTATGTATTGTATGAATGTATTGTATGTATGTAGTATATATGTGGTATGTATGTAGCATGTAGTATGTATGTAGTATGTATGTAGCATGCATGTAGCATGCAGTATGTATGTAGCATGCATGTAGTATATATGTAGTATGTATGTAGCATGCATGTAGTATATATATATGAATGTATGTAGCATGTAGTATGTATGTAGTATATATGTAGTATGTATGTAGCATGTAGTATGTATGTAGCATGCATGTAGTATATATGTATGAATGTATGTAGTATGTAGTATGTATGTAGTATATATGTAGTATGTATGTAGCATGTAGTAGGTATGTAGCATGCATGTAGTATATATGTAGTATATATGTAGCATGTATGTAGTATGTATGTGGTATGTATGTAGCATGTAGTATGTATGTAGCATGCATGTAGTATATACGTAGTATGTATGTAGCATGTAGTATGTATGTAGCATGCATGTAGTATATATGTAGTATGTATGTAGCATGTAGTATGTATGTAGTATGCATGTAGTATATATGTAGTATATATGTAGCATGTAGTATGTATGTAGCATGCATGTAGTATATATGTAGTATGCAGCATGTAGTATGTATGTAGCATGCATGTAGTATATATGTAGTATGTAGCATGTAGTATGTATGTAGCATGCATGTAGCATGTACTATGTATGTAGCATGCATGTAGTATATATGTGTTATGTATGTAGCATGCATGTAGCATGCATGTAGTATGTATGTAGTATGTATGTAGTATATATGTGGTATGTATGTAGCATGTAGTATGTATGTAGCATGTAGTATGTATGTAGCATGCAGTATGTATGTAGCATGCATGTAGTATATATGTAGTATGTATGTAGTATATATGTGGTATGTATGTTGCATGTAGTATTTATGTAGTATGAATGTAGCATGTATGTAGCATGTATGTAGTATGTAGTATGAATGTAGCATGTATGTAGTATGCATGTTGTATGTATGTAGCATGTAATTTTTTTTTTTTTTTTTTACATTCAACACATTAGCCGGATGATAGGACTATTACTGTCCCATCATTGGCTAATGTGTCAATCACTGTCATGGTAGCAGGCATCGCCCGATGGGACTTGTAGTCCCATCGGACGATGCCTGCACAGACCCCCGAAGCCTGCACAGACCACCGGCAGGCCGGCACAGCCCCCCGGCAGGCCGGCACAGCCCCCCGGAGCCTGCACAGACCACCGGCAGGCCGGCACAGCCCCCCGGCAGGCCGGCACAGCCCCCCGGAGCCTGCACAGCCCCCCGGCAGGCCGGCACAGCCCCCCGGCAGGCCGGCACAGCCCACCGGAGCCTGCACAGACCACCGGCAGGCCGGCACAGCCCCCCGGCAGGCCGGCACAGACCACCGGAGCCTGCACAGACCCCCTGGCAGGCCGGCACAGCCCCCCGAAAGGCCCGTACAGACCCCAGAGAGGCTGTACAAGGGCAGGAAAGGGTTTTTCTTATTCCGATACCGGAAGTCCCATAGACTTGAATGGGACTTCCGGTATCGGAATCGGCGATACCGATACTTTTTTTAAAGATCGGCCGATACCATCCGATACGATACTTTGAAGTATCGGACGGTATCGCTCAACTCTACTAATGAGTATGAAGAGAATCCAGATCAAGGACATTGTGTTCTGTAAGTCAGAGTGCTATGATTAGAGTTGAGCGAAACGGGTCGAAAAATTTCAAAAGTCACCGACTTTTGGTAAAGTCGGGTTTCATGAAACGAAACCCGACCCTAGGGTGAGGTCGGCCACGAGCTCGGCGACTTTAGCACCAAAGTCGTGTTTCAAAAGTTTGTTTTCCGCCCTTTTTCAGCCAATCAGGATCCACGGACACTGTGGGCAACGTGATGACATAGGCAGGGGTCACCACCATCTTTGAGAAGGGCATGCAAGTGATTGGCTTGCTTTGGGGGGCGTCACAGGGGGTATAAAAGGGCGTGCACGCCGACCGCCATGTTACTCATGCTGATCTCAGAATAGGGAGAGCTGCTGCTGCTGATTCTGTAGGGAGAGCGTTAGGCAGGGAAGAAGACACCAAAAACTGCTTCTGCTGCTAGCGATTTTGCCTGTACAACACACCAGTTACTGTGCAGTGCAAGTGGAGGCTATATTTTGCTGGATCAGCTGTGTTGGTTGTTAGGCTGCCTTATAAGGCTTCCTGATAGCTGCATTGCTGTTTTCCCACTGCTCTGCAAACTGCTTTTTTAAAAGCAATCCAATTTTTTTTTTTGTCCTGGTGAGGTACTGAGCGTGCATTTTTTCACACCATACAGCGGTGTACGCTCCTCACACAGTACCGTGTAATGGCTGTTATCACGGCCACAGTGAAGCTATCTGTGTGTGACTCTGTAAGAATAAGTCGAGGATATGTTCTGTTCTTACAGACCTCCACCTTCTAGTTTTGTCTGTTTTTCAAACAGTTAAGTAGATTTTCTGTTTGATCACATTCAAAACTATAGAGAGACAGCGTGTGTCAGTCCGTATACTTAAAAAACACGGAGCTTGACAATTTTACGGACACAGGACAGCCGTGTACGTGCACGCTCCTCTCTCAGTACCGTGTAACGGCTGTTATCACGGCCACAGTGAAGCTATCTGTGTGTGACTCTGTAAGAATAAGTCGAGGACATGTTCCGTTCTTACAGACCTACACTCTAGGGAGATTCCTATTCTGCCCAATTCTATATACACCGTGTAGTTTGTCATACACTAGCCAATTTCTGCCTGTGACATAGCGGTGTGATATTCACTGGGCCTCACACAATCCAACAGTGTCCACAAGTGTGTTCAGAAATTCTACATCTCCCCTGTCCTATAGTGACAATTTTCACACCTGTGACATTGAGCCTGTGACATAGCGGTGTGATATTCATTGGGCCTCACACAATCCAACAGTGTCCACAAGTGTGTTCAGAAATTCTACATCTGCCCTGTCCTATAGTGACATTTTTCACACCTGCGACATTGAGCCTGTGACATAGCAGTGTAATATTCACTGGGCCTCACACAATCCAACAACAGTGTCCACAAGTGTGTTCAGAAATTCTACATCTGCCCTGTCCTATAGTGATATTTTTCACACCTGCGACATTGAGCCTGTGACATAGCGGTGTGATATTCACTGGGCCTCACACAATCCAACAGTGTCCACAAGTGTGTTCAGAAATTCTACATCTGCCCTGTCCTATAGTGACATTTTTCACACCTGCGACATTGAGCCTGTGACATAGAGGTGTGATATTCACTGGGCCTCACACAATCCAACAGTGTCCACAAGTGTGTTCAGAAATTCTACATCTGCCCTGTCCTATAGTGACATTTTTCACACCTGTGACATTGAGCCTGTGACATAGCGGTGTGATATTCACTGGGCCTCACACAATCCAACAGTGTCCACAAGTGTGTTCAGAAATTCTACATCTGCCCTGTCCTATATACACCTTGTACCTTGTTTTACATTACTATATAGTATGTGGGATTTTGTGTACATTTTTACCAAAAATGAGGAAGGCTGGTGGAAGAGGCCGTGGAATTGGGCGGGGGTAGCCAGCTGGTAATGATGGTGTTGGTGGTGGATCTGATGGTAGTGGCAAAAGCAAAATAGGACCGAATGCAGGAGGTGTTGAGCCTGCGTCATCGTCTGGCTACACAAGGCCTCGAAGGCTTAGTTTTCTAGGAGTTGGCAAACCGCTTTTAAAGCCAGAGCTTCAGAAAAAAATATTTTGGCTTACATTGCTGACTCATCCTCCAGCTCTATCGCCTCCTCTTCTGAAGTTGTAAAAAATAAAAGCACTGAGTCGTCATTGGAGGCTCATGTTCATGAACCACACCTTTCCTTGTGTCCTTCACCCCAACCAAGATTGAAGGATGACGCAGGCCATACAACTGATTACTCCATGGAGCTGTTTTCACATACCATGCCTGGGTTATCAAGTGAAATGGTGAATTACCCAGGCCAAGATGAATCTGACATGGAGTGCACTGATGCACAGCCACTGATAGATGATTCTGCTGGTACATTCACTCAGAGCACTACATTGTCCTCGGAGTGTAATGAGCCAGATTCTGACCCTGATGAGACTCAGGTGCCCCTTCCCGCATACTATACCACCATACACGGTGACACAGAGGAAGGTGCACATGACATTGAAGAGGAGGTGATGGATGACCCAGTTGTTGACCCAGATTGGCATCCATTGGGGGAAGAGGGTGCTGCTTCCAATAGCTCAGATGAGGAGGAGGAGCATCCACAGCAGACATCGACATCGCAACAGCTGTTATCTGGCAGGCCCGGAGCACTCCAAAGACAGGTTCCAAAAATCAAAAGAGTTGCTGGACAGCTTGTCTAGACGGTCAAAATACCACAGCGTGCTAGGCCGCAAAATGTCTTTCAAAGTAGGAAGAGTGAAGTGTGGCACTTTTTTGAACAAAATCCTCATGATCAGGCCAAGGTTATCTGTAAGAAGTGCGCAAAGACCTTTAGCCGAGGGAAAAATCTGAAAAATTTGAATACCAGTTGCATGCTTAGACATTTAACCAGCATGCACTTGCAAGCGTGGACACAACACCAAACCTCAAGTACCACATGTGCAACTGATCACAAAGAAGGTAGTCAGCAACGCTACATTGTTTCCCCCACTGTAAGCCCACCGGTTAGCACAGCAGCAAATGTTGAGGTGTCGTTGCAAGGCCACAGCAGTCAGGGAATCCCACTGTTATATCAACGAAAGACTGAATCTAGGCCATCAGAAAGAAAACCAACTCCATCACCATCATCAACCCTCTCTCAGTCCACCCTGTCCACCGCTAGTTCCACCATATGCAGCTCTCAAGTCCAGCTCACCCTCCCAGAGACTATGAGTAGGTCAAGAAAGTACTCAGTCTCTCATCCGCGTACACTGGGTTTGAACGCCCACATTGCCAAACTAATCTCGTTAGAGATGATGCCCTATCGGTTGGTGTAAAGCGCAGCTTTCCGCGAACTCATGGCCTATGCAGTACCACACTATGACCTACTCAGTCGCCACTTCTTCTCTCGCAAAGCCATCCCAGCCCTCCACCATCATGTGAAAGACCGCATTGTCCATGCACTCAAGCAGTCAGTGAGTGGAAAGGTGCACCTCACAACAGATGCATGGTCCAGTCGGCATGACCAGGGCCGTTACATGTCCATCACTGCGCACTGGGTTAATGTGGTGGATGCAGGGTCCACAGGGGACAGCAGTGGTGGGACAGTGCTGCCTAGCCCACGGTATAGGAAACAGTTGGCTGTAGGCGTTCGACCCTCCTCCTCCTCCTCCAGAAGCGAAAGCTCGTCCACAGAGCGCAGTCGTACGAGCACTCCATCTGCAGCTGCCACTGTTGCACACGAGGTGTCCCCCTATCGAGCAGCTAGTGGAAAGCGTCAGCAGGCTGTGTTGCAGATGATGTGTTTGGGCGACAGACACACCGCGGAGGTGCTGGCCGAGTACTTTCAACGACAAACTGAGTCATGGCTGGGCAGTATACATCTTGAGGCAGGCAAGGTAGTTAGTGATAACGGCCGTAATTTTGTGGCAGCCATAGCCCTTTCAAAACTCAGCCACATACCTTGCTTGGCTCACACCTTCAACCTGGTGGTGCAATGCTTCCTCAACAATTATCTGGAGTTAACAGCCCCGCTCCAGAAGGTGCGAAGACTGTGCGCGCACATCCGCCGGTCGCCTGTACACTCCGTTCGTATGCAGAAGCTACAGCGATTGCTCCACCTTCCCAACCACCTCCACATTATCGACATTGCAACAAGGTGGAACTCCACCCTGCACATGGTTGAGCGGCTGTGCGAACAGAGGCAGGCCATAATGCATTTGTGGGAGGATACACGGCCAGGCACTTTGAGAGCAGACATGGAGTTGACAGGTGTGCAGTGGTCGAAGCTGAAAGACCTCTGTAAAGTCCTTCAGTGTTTTGAGGAATGCACACGGCTGGTAAGCGCAGGCGACGCCATCCTAAGCATGAGCATCCCACTTATGCATCTGCTCATGCAAACTTTGACGCACCTTAAGGAGCAGGCGTCTGCAGCCAATGTTGACGAGGAGGAAGAGGAGGAGGGAATCCTTGATGACATTCAGCCATTGTCTGCTCAGGGACCTCTCCTGGTCGAGGTGGAGGAAGAAGAGGAGGAGGAGGATGATGATGGGGATGATTACTTAGGGGAGGAGGATGCATCTCGTGGGGCAAGTGAAAATGTTGGCGTGGCAAGGTCTGGTACAGGGTTTGTGCGTGACTGGAGGGATGTGGATTTGCCAGAAAGTGCTCCTCCAACCAACACTCGCAGTGCATCATTGACACCTGGAACATTGGCCCACATGTCAGATTATGCCTTGCAGATCCTAAAAAGGGACCCCCGCATTGCCAAAATGATGAACGATGACGACTACTGGTTGGCCAGCATCCTGGATCCACGCTATAAAGGCAAATTACAAAACATCATGCCACACGAGAACCTTGACCTAATATTGGCTAATAAACAAGCAACTCTGGTAAATCGGTTGGTTGAGGCATTCCCAGCACACAGCAGCGGTGATGGTTCTCACACGAGCCGTACGGGCCGGGGGCAGCTTGGCAGAGGTGTTCGTGGCGCACACAGCAGAAGTGGCGTTGGAGACAGGGGTTTCATGACAATGTTGTGGACTGATTTTTCCAGTACCGCTCACACAACTGGTAATACTGCATCGATGGAAAGTGACTGGAGACAGCAGTTGTCAACTATGGTTACAAACTACTTTTCCTCCCATATTGATGTTCTCCTGCACAGATCATTCCCCTTTGACTATTGGGCCGCTAAACTGGACACCTGGCCTGAATTGGCACAATATGCCTTACAGGAGCTCGCTTGCCCAGCTGCAAGTGTGCTATCGGAAAGAGTCTACAGTGCAGCTGGATCAATCCTGACAGAAAAAAGGACCCGTCTGTCAACCCAAAATGTGGATGATCTAACCTTCATTAAAATGAACCTTGCTTGGGTTTCCAAGGATTTTGTCCCACCTTCCCTTGATGACACATAGGTTGCCAGAAAAATGGCTTGCTTTGGTCCTCCTCCTAATCCGCGAACTTGACCTATTTCGCCTTTTGCAGCAGCTGAATGTCCCACATCAACATATGCCACTTTGTAAACCACCCTAACTGGGCTGCCCCCCCCATGGCTGGGGTCACCACCTAGCGCACGAAACCGTGCGAGTGCCGTTGCCCTGGACAGGTGGGTAGGCCGACTCTTGGGCGCGGGCACTGGCACAGGGTCCCTCATAGTGCAATCAAGTGTCTCTGACGGTGGTGGCGCACACCCGCCGTCAGACACACCGCCGTACTTTGAGGGGCTCAATGCCAGTACTGATGCCCATGAGTGTGCCCCCCTTGCTTGGGCAGGGCCCCAGCATTTGCAATGTTTACCTCTCCCTGCTCCTCCGCTGTGTAGTCTGGGCTGTCAAATCCTTCACTGGGAGTGCCACTACAAATTGATTGAACTGAAAGATGATGGTTAAGATGTAGCTATGCCCTGTCCTGCTGGCCGGGCTCTAGCTCCAGATGACCAATGGCTTCCATTTCTTATGGACGTCGACTCACAATGACATGCAGTGGTGGTTTATCATCAGCTTTCACAGTTTTCCTACAAACAAACGTGTGACATTCCGGCGCACATTTTAAAATGTGCCCTCTCATGCCAATCAAATAGAATCGCCTACTGCCTGTGGCTTCTGTCTTTTGCACTCCAAAGTTACGTGACAGATCATGATAGCCAGTGAGCACCATGTTTACATCGCTCCCTGTGATAAAAATTTGATTGAGATGAGTGACAGTGATGGAATCAACGGAAGAGCGATACAGCAAGACTTTATTCACAAAAAATGATTTCACTGTCTCAACACACAAATTAATTGAGGGTCAGCATCACCTATGAGAATTGTGATGGAAGTTTTTCCCGTGAATAGTAATTCCTAGATTTCTGCAATCACTAGCCTTTATGTCAGTAATTGTATGCATCTCATTTCCTATTGCGGAGAGGCTGGACTGTATTACTGAGACAGAAATATATATGAAGATTTAAAAATAACACCAAAAGTATATACTGTAGTTGTGTATGCCTCAAATGCATTTCCTTTTTTCCACTTTTCAGATTGCTGTGTAATCCATACTGAGAACACGTAGATTTTACATGTTTAAACTATGCTATATATACCTGCTATCCAGTGATAAAGTACCCTTTCTCAACTTTGTACAATTTGGTCAAATCCATACTGGGCCTGAGAACATCTGAGCCTGCCTCCTGATCTATAGACATATATTTTTAATGTGTAAACTAGGCTACATATATACGTGTTATCCAGTGAAACGGTACCCTTTATCAACTTTCTACAATGTTGTTGAATCCATACTGGGCCTGAGAACGGCTGCCGAGCTGTTAAGCCAGCTACAGCACCTTTGGTTTGGACACGTAATTTTTTTAGGAATGACGGTTAGGCCTAACTCCGGAATTGCGGTTGATCTGAACTTACTGGGAAATCATCATTCGTTCGCGGGGAAAAATCTGAATCCCAGATCCCCATCACTAACGGAGTTCAGCAGGTTATCTGCACCTGTAAGCGACAAAAGCTGGTCCTTTCAGTGTAGCGTGCATGCAGCCCTGGACATGTATGGGAATGCTAGACCTGTTATTGCTCGATCTCACGTGCCAGAGCCTCGCTTATCCCTCTAGTAAGCTTGATGCGTACTGCGGGGGCATGCCGGAGTCTCGGTTGTTAACGGAAAAAAGCTGAGAAATCGCTAGCACAACTACTAACACACATACCACACCACACACAGAATCGACACAGCTTTCAAAGTGTGCATCTTTTTTTTAGGTGGCATGGTTGTGGTTTCCCGGGTGGAGTCCAATTAAGCCACAGGCTCCACTCCTGGTGGTGCCCTTTTGGACATTCCTTTAAGGTTCAGCTTCGCAATCATACTGCCCCCGGAAACCAAAAACTTTGCCTTCATGGACGCTGTTTGGAGGTTCGTGGGAATAACGCCGCCCGATCAGCAGTCGGCATATGGGTCGCCCTCCCAGGGCTGTGGGGTACTCGGTACCGGGCCGGTGTCAGTGGGATGTGTCACAGCAGCGGTGACCCGGACGGTGGCCCTGGGCGTCCATGTAAATGGCGTGGTATAATGGTAAAGAGTTTATATAGATAGTTTGACGCCACCTGTGGTGTTCGGCAACATAGATGTTAGGCCGATGCTGCATGCAGATCCTCTGGGACTGATGGTGTTGTGCAGCAAAGATGGTGAAGCTCCCCACAGGTGGAGCTGGAGTTCCAGGGAAGTGTAGATGTAGTGATGGGGGAAAGGCACAGGCGGTGTAGGTGCTGGTACCCAGATGTAACGGTGCTGGAATAACTGTGGGACACCAGAGCGTGCAGTTCCAAAGCTTTACTCACAGTCTGCAGGTTACACAGATGCCTGCCTCCGTGCTGTGTCCTCCGGGTCAGGACCTCTGCCAACCTCCGGGACCAGAATGGAAAGCTCCCTTCCAACACTCCGCCAACATGTACCTTCCTGAACGTCTCCTTTCTAGCGCTTGTGGGGAAAGCACTCACAGGACCGTGGTTCACTGAAGCGCCTCCTGTCTAACAGATGCTCCTCAGACTTTACTTGTATGGCAGACAGCTGTAGCCTTTTCCTTCTGGCTCCCACACGTCGATGCTGGGGCCTCCGAGCCTTAGTTGGGTCCAGAGCATTTATAGCTGCTACTTCCCCTGGTTTCTGCTTCAGGAACGTCAGTGTCCCTACAAACTCGGAGACCGGAATCGGGACCATGCGCTCCAGCTAGGAGTAAGCCTTATCTCTGCTCATCCTCCAGCTCCCCTTCTCACGTCCACACACTTCCCCTTCCCTGCACAGAGTGCCCTAACTTACCTCCTCCCGACCACAGAGAGCAGCTCCTCGGCAGTCAGGTTCAGAGGTTTCCCTGCTAGCCTGGACTGGGAAATGTGTTGTGTGTTGGTTTCACTGCTAGAGAGATCCTTCGTTGCTCCCAAGCTTGACAACACACTCCCTAGGAGGAAGGTAATGCCACAGTGGCGACCGTACTCTTGGGGACGCCACAAGTGCACTGAGGCCCAGCCACTGCTGGATGATGCTGCTGGTACATTGACCCAGACCACTACATTCCCCTCGCACTCTACACTGCCAGAATCTGACCCAGAGGAAGCTCAGGTTCCCCTTCCCACATACTATACCACCTTACACGGTGACAAAGAGGAAGGTGCAGATGAAAGTGCAGGTTCCTTGAGCAGGTGGGGAGGGCATACTCATGGGCGATGGCACTGGCACAGGGCACCGCATAGTACGCAAAAGTGTCTCTGCCGATGGGAGGGCCTAAACAGCCAAGTGCAGTGAGATGGAAGATGGGGACGACAAGGAGTTCAGAGTAGTGCTGGGATTCCCTAGCAAGGAGACTTATGTAATTGTTTTCAATGTTGGGACAGCAATTTTTGGGGAGCACTATACTCTGGTGAATGATATATGGGGACCACCATACACTGGAGCATTCCAAAGGTGGACATCAGACACTGGAGCAGCATTTACAGGGCCCATTATACACTAGAGCAGTAGAAATGGGGCCCATTATATATGGAGCATTATTTGGGCCCATAAGACAGTGAAGCTTCATCCATTGGGACCAACATATACTATAGCATTATGTGGAGCTCATCATATACGGTTTGAAACATTATATGGGATCAATGATTCCATATGGAGAAATATATGGGCCTCATTACTCTGTATAGCGCACTAAGCGCTGGCCATAATACTGTATGGAGTTATATACTGTCCGTTTTTGGAGGTATTGGAGAACTTAAAATGGATATCAGTCATGAGATGTAAGAAGTGAAGTATTTTTCATTGCACTATACTGCTATTTCTCTGCCGTATCGGAGCATCATGAGTTGTGGTATGTGTTAAAGGGGCGATGTTTGGCCCTGGGCCAACGAAAACCTGGAGCCAGCCCTACCCCCCCACAACTGTAGCCAAATAACCCCCATTTTTCAGTGCGTAACTAGTATTATGAAGTAAATTAAGGTTGACAAGCTTAAGTAATAAAAATTGATGCTTTTGGCATTCAAATGGGCACTGTAGGTGTGTTTCCTGTCCTCCTCTCACTGCCGACTTTAATTCCCCATTGACTTACATTGGGTTTCGTGTTTCGGTCGGAACCTCGA
The DNA here is from genome assembly GCF_039654945.1 of Dendrobates tinctorius. Classification (NCBI taxonomy): domain Eukaryota; kingdom Metazoa; phylum Chordata; class Amphibia; order Anura; family Dendrobatidae; genus Dendrobates; species Dendrobates tinctorius. The sequence goes on along the minus strand of NW_027361672.1, from coordinate 36,550,384 downwards.
CTTTTCCCTATAGTCGGCCGATTTTGCTCGACCCGACTTTTGAAAAAGTCGGGTTTCATGAAATGAAACTCGACCCTAAAAAGCCAAAAGTCGCTCAACTCTAGCTATGATATTTCGATGTTTAGGGAAGCCTGTGTAGATTCCTCTGCCTCAAAGACACATGCATGAAGGCTTATTTTTTTGCTAGACGAGTTGTAGTTTCGAAAAACACCACTTATTTTACCATATATGTGAAATGGGAGAAACATTCATTGTGAAGTAAAATTGTGAAAAAAAAATTGAATTTTGGGTTCTGTTTTTATGAAGTAAATTATTTGGTAAAAAATTAACTGGAAATATAATTCATCATGTCAGCACAAATACGAAGATGCCAAGCATGTATTGTTTTTATTATTTTAATGTTCTAAAACAATTGTGAAGTTTGTAAGCATACAATTATGGTTTGTGTCACCATTTTTCAAGAACCATAACTTTTTTATTTTTCTATGGCAGGAGTTCTGAGAGAACTTGTATTTTTTTTTTGCAAAGAAAGCTATAGAGTTTAATTGTGCTATTGTTTGGTACATGAGCCATTTTAATCTTTTAATTATATATTTTTTTGGGAGGTGCAGGTACCAAGAAAAACTGAATTTTAGCTGGCTGAAAATAAGTTTCTATACCCTAATGAAACATCATCAGATCTATGCAGGGAAAAATGAGAATGAGCTGATAAAGAGCACTGCTCAGTCATTATTGCTGCCTCCTAGGATCTTTGTTATATACACAGGAGAGATTGCTCCAAACAGTAGTCCATGGCTCCCAGCCAATGTACACTTTTCTCAGTTATAATGCTGCCTCTTCCTCTTCTTAGAGCTGCTCATCCACCTTATTTTTGTCAGATCATGGAAAAGTTCTCTCGATTGAAATGTATGACCATATGTGTTGTCTGCAGTTGGTGCATGTAAAGGGTGCCAGGGCAGGTACTTTGTGCTGGTACTGACTTCTCTTCACCCTGAAACCCCTCTTCTAAATGTAAACCTGACATATGTGTGTTGTGCTGTGGGATCGTTCTTTACTTAATTGCCGTTCAGGAGTCCTTGCTAACTCCCCATACTTGGGACCAGAAACAGCTGTACACACAACAGTAGACATTTAGTCCGGTACAAAAGGTTCGGCTTTACTGTGTAATTCGGATATATTTGGCTGCGGCATACACTATCAGACAGAGTCACTTCTGATTGGTGTTCCTGTTGCCCAGTACACTGCCAGATCTTGCCTCCATTCTGACCGAACTGCTCCCGCCTCAACAGACTGTTGCTATCAGGGGCTTCCTATCCAGTATCACAGCTTCCCTGAGGCCCACCCGCTTTCCCTCTCGCTGTGACCCAACTGTCCTCTTCCACTTAGGGAAGAAAGAGCCATGTAATATGATGCTTCTTCTGGATCCTAGGCCCTGGAATGCTCCAGGATCTGCACAAAACTTCAGATGTGTCCTCATGCTGTTTAAGAGACTTGAAACTGTTAGGACCTATCGCCGCTAACGCATCCATACTGGTGAGATGTGTATGGTGATTTTTAAGGGAATAAGGTAGTGGTCACACAAAGAAATCCCTATAAACCGTGATACAGGGCAATGCATATGAATAAGGAGACAAATATATATCTGATCTGCTCCTTATACACACTGACCTTTGTAGGTTTTAAAACTATTTATATGTAGTGGGGTAGGCCGGACTGGAGGGTGGTCCCTCATTTACCGCGCACAAAAGTCACAGACACAAGATGGAGGCAGATTTCGGGTACAACAGGTCCAAGTTTATTTTAGTCGTCCTTCTGACGACTCCAGCAATACACCACACTTCTTCCACAGCCTTCCGTTTCCAGGCCCGGGTACATACACTGTACTTTTTAGCTTAGTGACGTTCCTACCAGCTCGGTCACTGTGGCCGCCTTAGGCCTGTTCACCAACAGCAATTTACTGGTCAGAGGTCGTCGTCAATTTGGTATATCTCCCCCGGGCCTCGTCTGTTCTGCGGTTCTTCGTGTCGGGGCCACCCCCCTGACTTCCTTTCTCCTCAGTCCCCTAGTTGAGCTCTCCATGCAGCACACACTTCGTCACAGACTCCTCTCCTCTGGAGCTCCTCCCGGGAATGGAACTTTCTGGAACCCTCCTGTCCTATTTATAACTTTCCCGGTTCCCTGTAACCCCGCCCCCCATTACCAACGGTTTTTAAAGCCCTAAGCTACTGTCCTGAACTCACGCTCTCCCCTGCCATCTTGTGGTCAACCCGAGGTACTGCACACAATCTACACTTTTCCCAGATGTTTCCTTCGGTCATAACTAACATCTGTCTAAATTGCACAAACCATCCTTCCTTCTTGCTGACAAGTCCGTCCGTCAGGTCACCTTCCCCACATATATATTAAGTAATGAATTCAAAGGTAATTTTTATGGTCTTTAGATGGGTTTTTGTGTTGCCTTAGGCAGGTTTACAGTGTGCCACTGAAATATGCGCAGTGTGTGTGTCCAGAGAGTGTGCAGTGTAGACATTGTATCATTGCTTGCATACTGTATGTACATAGAGAATATGTGTATTTGTAGGCTAAATATATGTACAGAATATTTGCTGGAACAGTCACAAAATTTCCTCATCAAATGTTTTTGGCTTGTTATGCAAATTGGATGATGTTACTGAAACAAATTAATGTATATATGACAGTTGCCACATTAAGGGTATGTTCACACAGGGCATTTTTTCTGCTTTTTTTTCTGCAGCAAAACCTCATCTTCTTGGCAGGAAAGAAGCTGCAGCAAAAATGCAGGTTTAGGTGCGTTTTTGGTGTGTTTTTTTTAAGTGTTTTTTTTTTTTCTTTGTCCATGCTAATGTCCTTGACTTTTCAGCAGCAAAAACGCTGCAAATAAGGATATCTGCGGTTTTGCATCGTTCTTTCAACACTAGAGTTGAGCGATACCAGCCGATACTTGAAAATATCGGATCGGAATGGATCGGCCGATCTTAAAAAAAAGTATCGGTATCGCCGATTCCGATACCGGGAACCAATGCAAGTCAATGGGGCCAAAATATCGGAATTAAAAAAAACCCTTTCTTTCCTTGTAGGTTAATTCTACATGAAGAAAAACAACTAAGAATAATGTAGAATGTATTGTGGGAGGTGGAGGAGACATTAAAGCCATGGAGGTTTAGCCCAATCAAATGGAATAGCAGGAATTAAACTTTTTTTTTAAAGATGTTAGGAGTTACAAAGATATTGACTATGTTAGCCTCATTTATATTTTGCCAGACATGTATGTCTTCTTCTTCTTTCTTCTTTCTTCTTCTTTCTTATTCTTCTTCCTTTTTTTACCTTCTTCTTCTTCTTCTTATTCCTTTTTTTACATTCTTCTTCTTCTTCTTCCTTTTTTTACATTCTTCTACTTCCTTTTTTTACATTCTTCTTCTTCTTCCTTTTTTTACATTCTTCTTCTTATTCCTTTTTTTACATTCTTCTTCTTCTTCCTTTTTTAAATTCTTCTACTTCCTTTTTTTACATTCTTCTTCTTCTTCTTCTTCTTCTTCCTTTTCTTACATTCTTCATATTCTTCTTATTCAACAATTATTATTCTACATATTCAGCTTCTTCATCTTCTTCCTATTCTTCTTCATCATATTCTTGTTTGTGTCAGGCATTCCTGTAGTTGTTATCTAGAAAAGTTAGAAGTTTACACCTTCCGTTCTGCCTGTCACAAAAGATTTACAACAGGATTTGTCCGCGTTCAGTTTGGCCTGCAGCAGCAGGCCTTTTCCAGGGGCACCACGAGGAGGAACGGACTCACCCCCATACACTGCTTAGTCTTCTTCTGCTTATAAATAAGATAATATCATTTGCTCAGAGTATTAGTCTTATGCTTAATGTTCTTCTGCTTTGTTTTTTTTATGCTTCTTTGTCTTCTCTCTCTTGTTGTTCTGCATCTTGGTGGTTGTCTTCCTGTTCTTTGTCCTCTTGAACCAGCTGACGGTACTGGCACCCGGAGGGGCAGCAGAAGGAACAAGAGCCAATGGCACTACCGAGGACCAGCTGACGGTGCTGGAACCCGGTTACTAAGCAGGAGGTACCTGTGCTACAAAGCACTACCAAGGACCAGCAGACGTTGCCGGAACTCGGATACCGAGATGGAGGCACCTAGGCCAAAGGCTCTGACGAGAACCAGCTGACGGTGCTGGAACCCGGAGGGGTAGCATAAGCTGCAAGAGCAAATGGAAATAGCGAGGACCAGCTGACAGTGCTGGCACCCGGAGGGGCAGCAGAAGGAATAAGAGCCAATGGCACAACCGAGGACCAGCTGACGGTGCTGGAACCCGGTTACTAAGCAGGAGGTACCTGTGCTACAAAGCACTACCAAGGACCAGCAGACGTTGCCGGAACTCGGATACCGAGATGGAGGCACCTAGGCCAAAGGCTCTGATGAGAACCAGCTGACGGTGCTGGAACCCGGAGGGGTAGCATAAGCTGCAAGAGCAAATGGAAATAGCGAGGACCAGCTGACAGTGCTGGCACCCGGAGGGACAGCAGAAGGAATAAGAGCCAATGGCACAACCGAGGACCAGCTGACGGTGCTGGAACCCGGTTACTAAGCAGGAGGTACCTGTGCTACAAAGCACTACCAAGGACCAGCAGACGTTGCCGGAACTCGGATACCGAGATGGAGGCACCTAGGCCAAAGGCTCTGATGAGAACCAGCTGACGGTGCTGGAACCCGGAGGGGTATCAGAAGTTACCCCTGAAAAGCAAAGTTGGCATGCCGCAAGCTGGCCGCAGTTACCGAATCACACAGTCCTACAGGGGGTGCTTGTCCTACTGGCACTATGGAACAAGCCTTTCTTACCAGAACCCGCAGTCCACATAGGAAGCACCTAAACTGCTGGCACCCTAGCCTCGGCTAACCCAACCGCAACACGACATGGCAACTTGGGGTGGCAAACTGACATTGACACTTCCCGGAAACAGCAGGCAGGGCTGGAACCAAGCTGGGCAGGAGGGAGTACCCGTGCCAAAGTCAGTTATGAGCAGCAACTGGCGATGTTGGAGCCCAGGACAAGCACTTAGCAGGCTGAGGCCTGATGTGCTGTCAATTGGGAGGCAGCAGGACAGATTGCCATCAAAACAGCAGGGGAACAGCTGACGTTACTGAACCCTACAAACACAGGAGCTAGTGTTTTACTCTGTGAAGCCGGCACTTCCGAGCAACAACTGGCTGTGTTGAAGCCCAGGGACAAGCACGGAGCAGGCTGAGGCTGCATTGAAGAAATTTTAAGATCGGTTGTAGACTACTAATTTGAACCAAGCTCCACTTAGGCCTGTGGCTTCACTGATTTTCGTATTTCCCCTGTCCTCCAACCCCGCCAGTTACAGCTCCGAAGTGGCGTCTGCACAATCCACACTTGTTCCTGTGTTACAGGTGTTCAGTCCGGTCAGTTAATCCCCTGATGTGTGTCCGGCAATGTCGCCTGCTCTGTCCACATTCCCATAATGGGAATGTGGACAGAGCAGGCGACATTGCCGGACACACATCAGGGGATTAACTGACCGGACTGAACACCTGTAACACAGGAACAAGTGTGGATTGTGCAGACGCCACTTCGGAGCTGTAACTGGCAGGGTTGGAGGACTGGGGAAATACGAGAGACAGTGGAGCCACAGGCCTAATTGGAGCACGGTTAAAAATCAGTAGTGGTACGACTGTGTAGGCAGCAGGAGACTTTGCCATCCACACAGCAGGGGATCAGCTGACATTACTGAACCCCACTGAGACACGGGAGCAAGTATCTCTTTCCGTGTGGACGGCACTTCCGAACTACAACTGGCTGTGTTGAAGCCCAGGAAATAGGAGGGTGTAGGCAGAGGCCTACTGTATTTTGAATGAGGTGACAGCAGGAGAGACTGCCATCCACACAGCAGGGGATCAGCTGACATTACTGAACCCCACTGAGACACGGGAGCAAGTATCTCTTTCCGTGTGGACGGCACTTCCGAACTACAACTGGCTGTGTTGAAGCCCAGGAAATAGGAGGGTGTAGGCAGAGGCCTACTGTATTTTGAATGAGGTGACAGCAGGAGAGACTGCCATCCACACAGCAGGGGATCAGCTGACATTACTGAACCCCACTGAGACACGGTAGCAAGTATCTCTTTCCGTGTGGACGGCACTTCCGAACTACAACTGGCTGTGTTGAAGCCCAGGAAATAGGAGGGTGTAGGCAGAGGCCTACTGTATTTTGAATGAGGTGACAGCAGGAGAGATTGCCATCCACACAGCAGGGGATCAGCTGACATTACTGAACCCCACTGAGACACGGGAGCAAGTATCTCTTTCCGTGTGGACGGCACTTCCGAACTACAACTGGCTGTGTTGAAGCCCAGGAAATAGGAGGGTGTAGGCAGAGGCCTACTGTATTTTGAATGAGGTGACAGCAGGAGAGACTGCCATCCACACAGCAGGGGATCAGCTGACATTACTGAACCCCACTGAGACACGGGAGCAAGTATCTCTTTCCGTGTGGACGGCACTTCCGAACTACAACTGTCTGTGTTGAAGCCCAGGAAATAGGAGGGTGTAGGCAGAGGCCTACTGTATTTTGAATGAGGTGACAGCAGGAGAGACTGCCATCCACACAGCAGGGGATCAGCTGACATTACTGAACCCCACTGAGACACGGGAGCAAGTATCTCTTTCCGTGTGGACGGCACTTCCGAACTACAACTGGCTGTGTTGAAGCCCAGGAAATAGGAGGGTGTAGGCAGAGGCCTACTGTATTTTGAATGAGGTGACAGCAGGAGAGACTGCCATCCACACAGCAGGGGATCAGCTGACATTACTGAACCCCACTGAGACACGGGAGCAAGTATCTCTTTCCGTGTGGACGGCACTTACGAACTACAACTGGCTGTGTTGAAGCCCAGGAAATAGGAGGGTGTAGGCAGAGGCCTACTGTATTTTGAATGAGGTTACAGCAGGAGAGACTGCCATCCACACAGCAGGGGATCAGCTGACGTTACTGAACCCCACTGAGACACGGGAGCAAGTATCTCTTTCCGTGTGGACGGCACTTCCGAACTACAACTGGCTGTGTTGAAGCCCAGGAAATAGGAGGGTGTAGGCAGAGGCCTACTGTATTTTGAATGAGGTGACAGCAGGAGAGACTGCCATCCACACAGCAGGGGATCAGCTGACATTACTGAACCCCACTGAGACACGGGAGCAAGTATCTCTTTCCGTGTGGACGGCACTTCCGAACTACAACTGGCTGTGTTGAAGCCCAGGAAATAGGAGGGTGTAGGCAGAGGCCTACTGTATTTCGAATGAGGTTACAGCAGGAGAGACTGCCATCCACACAGCAGGGGATCAGCTGACGTTACTGAACCCCACTGAGACACGGGAGCAAGTATCTCTTTCCGTGTGGACGGCACTTCCGAACTACAACTGGCTGTGTTGAAGCCCAGGAAATAGGAGGGTGTAGGCAGAGGCCTACTGTATTTTGAATGAGGTGACAGCAGGAGAGACTGCCATCCACACAGCAGGGGATCAGCTGACATTACTGAACCCCACTGAGACACGGGAGCAAGTATCTCTTTCCGTGTGGACGGCACTTCCGAACTACAACTGGCTGTGTTGAAGCCCAGGAAATAGGAGGGTGTAGGCAGAGGCCTACTGTATTTTGAATGAGGTGACAGCAGAAGAGACTGCCATCCACACAGCAGGGGATCAGCTGACATTACTGAACCCCACTGAGACACGGGAGCAAGTATCTCTTTCCGTGTGGACGGCACTTCCGAACTACAACTGGCTGTGTTGAAGCCCAGGAAATAGGAGGGTGTAGGCAGAGGCCTACTGTATTTTGAATGAGGTTACAGCAGGAGAGACTGCCATCCACACAGCAGGGGATCAGCTGACGTTACTGAACCCCACTGAGACACGGGAGCAAGTATCTCTTTCCGTGTGGACGGCACTTCCGAACTACAACTGGCTGTGTTGAAGCCCAGGAAATAGGACGGTGTAGGCAGAGGCCTACTGTATTTTGAATGAGGTGACAGCAGGAGAGACTGCCATCCACACAGCAGGGGATCAGCTGACATTACTGAACCCCACTGAGACACGGGAGCAAGTATCTCTTTCCGTGTGGACGGCACTTCCGAACTACAACTGGCTGTGTTGAAGCCCAGGAAATAGGAGGGTGTAGGCAGAGGCCTACTGTATTTTGAATGAGTTTACAGCAGGAGAGACTGCCATCCACACAGCAGGGGATCAGCTGACGTTACTGAACCCCACTGAGACACGGGAGCAAGTATCTCTTTCCGTGTGGACGGCACTTCCGAACTACAACTGGCTGTGTTGAAGCCCAGGAAATAGGAGGGTGTAGGCAGAGGCCTACTGTATTTTGAATGAGTTTACAGCAGGAGAGACTGCCATCCACACAGCAGGGGATCAGCTGACGTTACTGAACCCCACTGAGACACGGGAGCAAGTATCTCTTTCCGTGTGGACGGCACTTCCGAACTACAACTGGCTGTGTTGAAGCCCAGGAAATAGGAGGGTGTAGGCAGAGGCCTACTGTATTTTGAATGAGGTGACAGCAGGAGAGACTGCCATCCACACAGCAGGGGATCAGCTGACGTTACTGAACCCCACTGAGACACGGGAGCAAGTATCTCTTTCCGTGTGGACGGCACTTCCGAACTACAACTGGCTGTGTTGAAGCCCAGGAAATAGGAGGGTATAGGCAGAGGCCTACTGTATTTTGAATGAGGTGACAGCAGAAGAGACTGCCATCCACACAGCAGGGGATCAGCTGACATTACTGAACCCCACTAAGACACGGGAGCAAGTATCTCTTTCCGTGTGGACGGCACTTCCGAACTACAACTGGCTGTGTTGAAGCCCAGGAAATAGGAGGGTGTAGGCAGAGGCCTACTGTCTTTGTAATGCGGAGACAGCAGGAGAGACTGCCATCTCCACAGCAGGGGATCAGCTGGCAATGATGAACCCCACTAACACTTGAACGAATGTGTTTGGCTCTGTGGAGACGACACTTCTGAACACCAACTGACGCTGTTGGAGCCCAGGATTAGGCGAGGAGCAGGCTGTGGCCTACTGGATTTTGGCAGGTGAAGGCAGCAGGAGACTTGCCATCTCCACAGCAGGGGAACAGCTGGCAGTGCTGAACCCCACTAACACTCTAACGAAGGTGTTTGGCTCTGTGGAGACGACACTTCTGAACACCAACTGACGCTGTTGGAGCCCAGGATTAGGCGAGGAGCAGGCTGGGGCCTACTGGATTTTGGCAGGTGAAGGCAGCAGGAGACTTGCCATCTCCACAGCAGGGGAACAGCTGGCAGTGCTGAACCCCACTAACACTCTAACGAATGTGTTTGGCTCTGTGGAGACGACACTTCTGAACACCAACTGACGCTGTTGGAGCCCAGGATTAGGCGAGGAGCAGGCTGTGGCCTACTGGATTTTGGCAGGTGAAGGCAGCAGGAGACTTGCCATCTCCACAGCAGGGGAACAGCTGGCAGTGCTGAACCCCACTAACACTCTAACGAATGTGTTTGGCTCTGTGGAGACGACACTTCTGAACACCAACTGACGCTGTTGGAGCCCAGGATTAGGCGAGGAGCAGGCTGGGGCCTACTGGATTTTGGCAGGTGAAGGCAGCAGGAGACTTGCCATCTCCACAGCAGGGGAACAGCTGGCAGTGCTGAACCCCACTAACACTCGAACGAATGTGTTTGGCTCTGTGGAGACGACACTTCTGAACACCAACTGACGCTGTTGGAGCCCAGGATTAGGCGAGGAGCAGGCTGGGGCCTACTGGATTTTGGCAGGTGAAGGCAGCAGGAGACTTGCCATCTCCACAGCAGGGGAACAGCTGGCAGTGCTGAACCCCACTAACACTCGAACGAATGTGTTTGGCTCTGTGGAGACGACACTTCTGAACACCAACTGACGCTGTTGGAGCCCAGGATTAGGCGAGGAGCAGGCTGGGGCCTACTGGATTTTGGCAGGTGAAGGCAGCAGGAGACTTGCCATCTCCACAGCAGGGGAACAGCTGGCAGTGCTGAACCCCACTAACACTCGAACGAATGTGTTTGGCTCTGTGGAGACGACACTTCTGAACACCAACTGACGCTGTTGGAGCCCAGGATTAGGTGAGGAGCAGGCTGGGGCCTACTGGATTTTGGCAGGTGAAGGCAGCAGGAGACTTGCCATCTCCACAGCAGGGGAACAGCTGGCAGTGCTGAACCCCACTAACACTCTAACGAAGCTGTTTGGCTCTGTGGAGACGACACTTCTGAACACCAACTGACGCTGTTGGAGCCCAGGATTAGGCGAGGAGCAGGCTGTGGCCTACTGGATTTTGGCAGGTGAAGGCAGCAGGGGACTTGCCATCTCCACAGCAGGGGAACAGCTGGCAGTGCTGAACCCCACTAACACTCTAACGAAGGTGTTTGGCTCTGTGGAGACGACACTTCTGAACACCAACTGACGCTGTTGGAGCCCAGGATTAGGCAAGGAGCAGGCTGGGGCCTACTGGATTTTGGCAGGTGAAGGCAGCAGGAGACTTGCCATCTCCACAGCAGGGGAACAGCTGGCAGTGCTGAACCCCACTAACACTCTAACGAAGGTGTTTGGCTCTGTGGAGACGACACTTCTGAACACCAACTGACGCTGTTGGAGCCCAGGATTAGGCGAGGAGCAGGCTGGGGCCTACTGGATTTTGGCAGGTGAAGGCAGCAGGAGACTTGCCATCTCTACAGCAGGGGAACAGCTGGCAGTGCTGAACCCCACTAACACTCTAACGAATGTGTTTGGCTCTGTGGAGACGACACTTCTGAACACCAACTGACGCTGTTGGAGCCCAGGATTAGGCGAGGAGCAGGCTGTGGCCTACTGGATTTTGTCAGGTGAAGGCAGCAGGAGACTTGCCATCTCCACAGCAGGGGAACAGCTGGCAGTGCTGAACCCCACTAACACTCTAACGAATGTGTTTGGCTCTGTGGAGACGACACTTCTGAACACCAACTGACGCTGTTGGAGCCCAGGATTACGCATGCCGCATGCAGAGGCCAATGGGCAGCGGTTTTTATGGAGGTTGTGGACTACTACTGATTCTAACCATGCTCCACTTAGGCCTCTGGCTCCACTGTCTCTACTATTTACCCTGGCCTCCAACCCCGCCAGCTACATCTCTGAAGTGGCGTCAGCACAATCTACACTTGTTCCTGTGTTACTGGTGCTCAGTCCCGTCAGTTGATCCCCTGATGTTTGTCCGGCAAGTTCGCCAGCTCTGTCCTCATTCCCACTACTGGTTATGGGAATGTGGACAGAGCAGGAGACCTTGCCGGACACACATCAGGGGATAAACTGATGGGACTGAGCCACAGGAACACAGGAACAAGTGTAGATTGTGCTGACGCCACTTCAGAGATGTAGATGGCGGGGTTGGAGGTCAGGGGAAATAGTAGAGACAGTGGAGCCAGAGACCTAAGTTGGGCACGGTTAAAAATCAGTAGTGGTTTGAATGTTGATGGAGCTGGTGACTTTGCCGTCCACACAGCAGGGGATCAGCTGGCATTACTGAACCCCACTAACACAGGAGCTAGTGTGTTTCTCTGTGCAGACGACACATCTGAGCGACAACTGGCTGTGTTGAAGCAAAGGGATTATAGTTCAGGTGGTAGAAAAATGAACACACCAGCAGACCTGGATACAGTTGCCAACCACTAATTTAGTCTGTAAGAGGAATGGCAAAGTCTTTGGAGATCCAGGCCTTGTTCATTTTCAGAAAAGTCAGCCGGTCAACATTATCAGAAGATAGTCGCGTGCGACGGTCTGTTAGTACACCACCTGCGGCACTAAAGACACGTTCCGATAATACACTGGCAGCAGGGCAAGCCAGCACCTCCAATGCATACTGGCTAAGCTCTGGCCATGTATCCAGCTTAGAGACCCAAAACTTGAAGGGGGAAGAGCCATCTGGGAGTACAGCGACAGGGCAAGACATGTAGTCTGACACCATCTGACGGAAGCGTTGCCTCCTGCTGACTCGAGGCGTCGCTGATGGTGTAGACAATTGTGGTGGACACACAAAACTTTGCCACATTTGGGCCATAGTGGTCTTGCCTTGTGCTGCGGCGCTGCCTCTGCTCCCTCTTTGTGCAGAGTTTCCTCCACTGCCTCGACGCACAGAGCTGCTTTGCAAAGCACTAGCAACAATGCTGTCGGGTGGAATGGAAAACATTATGGACTGCACCAGTGACTCTTCGTACTCCCGCATTTTACGCTCCCGGTTCAACGTTGGTATGAGCCTTTGTACGCTGTCCCGGTAGCGAGGATCTAGGAGGGTGTACACCCAATAATCAGCCGAGACGAGAATGTGGGCGATGCGGCGGTCGTTTCTCAGGCACTGCAGCATGAAATCAACCATGTGCTGCAGACTCCCAACTGCCAAAGAACCGCTGTCCCCTGTTTGAGGCGTGACCTCGGCCTGCTCTGCATCACCCCACCCTCGCTGTACATACTGAGTAGAGGTTTGTGTACCTCCCTCCTCTGGAGAGATGTCTTCCTCCTCCATCGACTCCTCCTCATCCTCCTCACAAAGTGTCCCCTGCCTAGGCCTTTGTGAGGAAACACGTAGCACAGACTGTCCAGAAGCAGATGGCATTTGGGACTCCTCATCCTCCACCTCTTCTGAAACCTCATCCCTTAGTGCTTGCAGTGTTTGTTGAAGCAGGCAGATAAGGGGGACAGTCATGCTGACTAGTGCATCATCTGCACTCGCCATCCGCGTGGATTCATCGAAGGCACGCAAAACGAGGCAGATGTCCTTCATAGAGGCCCACTCAATGGTGCTGAAGTGTGAACGGCGCACAGTGCGACTTGTTTGCGCCTGATGCAGCTGGTACTCCATGACTGCTGCCTGCTGCTCACACAACCGCTCCAACATATGTAACGTTGAATTCCACCGGGTGGGTAGGTCACATATGATGCGATGTTCCGGAAGGCCAAATCGTCGCTGCAGAGCAGCGAGGCGCGATCTTGCCGTGCTGGAACGTCGCAAGTGAGCGCACTCTATGCGGACCTTGTGCAACAGTGCAGCAAGATCCGGATAGTCCCTCAGAAAGCTCTGCACGACCAAGTTAAGAACATGTGCCAGACATGGGATGTGTGTGAGGTTGCCTAGGCCAAGAGCTGCCACCAGATTTCGGCCATTGTCACACACTACCAAGCCCGGCTGGAGATTCGCTGGCCCAAACCACACATCGCTCTCCAGCTTGATAGCATTCCAGAGCTCCTGCGCTGTGTGGCTTCGATTCCCCAAAGAAATTAATTTGAGTACAGCCTGTTGACGTTTGGCCACGGCTGTGCTCATATTGGTCGTAACAGGCTCCTGCTCTGCTGTTTCTGAGGAACTTGAGTAGGAGGAGGAGTCTATGTGTACAGACTGGAGTCCTGCAATCCGTGGCGTTGGAAGAACACGTACAGCGCCACTCTCCAGATCCGTACCCGGCTCCACAACATTGACCCAGTGGGCAGTGAGGGAAAGGTATCGTCCCTGTCCATGGTTACTGGTCCACGCATCGGTGGTCAGGTGGACCTTGCTACTAACGGCGTTTAGTAGCGCATGTTTTATTTTCCCCTCAACATGTTTCTGCAGGGCAGGGACGGCTCGCCTGCTGAAATAAAAGCGGCTGGGCACGTTGTATTGGGGGACTGCCAATGCCATTAAGTCCCGGAAGGTGTCAGTGTCCACCAGCCTGAATGACAGCATTTCAACTGCCAGAAGTTTGGCAATGCCAGCATTCAGAGACTGTGCTCGGGGATGGTTTGCCGAGTAAGGGCGCCTTTTATCCCATGCCTGTGCTACCGATGGCTGTGATGGATGGGAACGTGCTGCTATGGGTGTAATCTGACAGGGTCTCCGGACAACAGTGGCAGAGGTTCTTCCTTGGCGATCCTGTGAGGAAGCCGAACCAGCAGTGTGTGAGCTGGAGGAAGAGGGCCCAACACGAACTGAAGAGGTGGTAGGTGGTGCTGTACGTTGGCCTACGTCTTCAGGGTGTCTCTGCAACTCCAACTCGTGCTTGGTGCGCACATGTTTCCACATATTTGTGGTATTGAGGTTGCTGACATTTCTCCCTCTTTTGACTCTCTGATGACACAGCTTGCATTTGACAAAGCAAATGTCATCTGCAACTGTGTCAAAAAAGGACCACGCACTGCAACTCTTGTGAGCGCCCGGTTTGCCTTTGGAAGGAGGAATGCTCCTAGCGGGTGCCGAAGTGGAGGGTACAGGCAACCAAGTCTTCCCCCTCCCTCTGCCTCCTGTTTTGGCCGGTAGGGGAATCTCTTCCTCCGAGCTGCTCCCACCACCTTCCTGTTGCTCACGCCATGATGGGTCAAGGACCTCATCATCTTCCCTCCCCTCTTCAAACAGCTGCTTCTCCGGGGTTGTCTCGCCAGCACCGTACGCACCAGAAAGTGGCAACTGAGTCTCGTCATCATCTGATGCGTACTGAGGTGTGCTGACCATAGGCACTGGCCCACTCGCCTCTTCAGATTCAGAGGGACAAAGAAGTTGCGCATCACTGCATACTCCCTCTTCTTCACATTCAGGAATGCTGCTTGGCTGGCCCCCTCTTTCCAAGCCAACAGATTCCGAGAACAGAAGTAGAGACTGTGATGGCTCCTGTCCATGTCTCTCTGACTGCCTGGGCACTTTGGCAGGTGGTGAAGAGACAGATGGTTGCTCTTCGGTGCTCTGACCCTGAGAGGATGCGGAAGTAATTGAAGTCGATGCGTTAGCTGCCATCCATCCGACAACGGCTTCAATTTGTTCCTCCCGCAGCAGTGGGGTACGTTGAGGTCCTACAAAGCTGCGCATAAAGGACTGTTGCCTGCTAAAACTGGGGGATGCTGATCCACTGGTGCCCGCAGCAGGCCCAGAATCCCCACGTCCTCTACCTGTAGAATCCCCACGTCCTCTCCCTGCAGAATCCCCACGTCCTCTCCCTGCTGAAACTCCACGCCCACGCCCACGCCCACGCGCCTTACTCCCTGCCTTCTTCATCTTGCAAGACTGCTTAAGATAGGCAAAAAAGTACAAAGGGGGGCCTTAGTGTGCTTATTCCTGAACAGCTGGTTACAGGTACAAGAAACACTAATTTTATGAAGTGTGTGTGTGTGTGGACTAGACTTTAATAGGAGCTGATGTGGCCTACACAAGTTCAAAATGTAGTGTTTGGTGAACTTTTTTTGTGGTTTCTTTGTTGGAAACAAACTCAAAGTATGTGAAAAAAGAATTGAAACTGATAGTATCACCAACTTTTTGGAGCTATTACAATGCAGGCAGGTAACCTACAATGCAAAAGATGAGGCTCCAAAAAAATTGGGTAATACTAATCTGGCTGCGCCGGCAGGGCACAAGCCAGAAAAAAAGGCTCCTCTATCTACTCCTATATAGTGTTTGCAACCAACCAATGTTGATGGATACGGATGGATGCACACTAATAGGAGAAGAAAAAATGAGCTGCACTCAAAGACAAATATGTGTGAGGCAGTGACGCACGTTGAGCGTCCTACAACCAGACGTAGCTGCAGGACACTCTACTCAGCGTGAGCTGCACTCACACACAGTCAGAGGCCTCTCAGACAGCCGTCAACAGTGCAGCTAAGTGGGCACTGGCACTGACAGGCTGCAGAAAGGCTCCGCTGTGTACTCCTTTATAGTGTTTGCAACCACCGTAGATGGAGACGGATGGATGCACACTAATAGAAGAAAAAATGAGCTGCACTCAAATAAAAATATGTGTGAGGCACTGACGCACGCTGAGCGTCCTACAGCCAGACGTAGCTGCAGGACACACTACTCAGCGTGAGCTGCACTCACACACAGTCAGAGACCTCTCAGACAGCCGTGAACAGTGCAGCAAAGTGGACACTAGCACTGAAAGGCTGCAGAAAGGCTCCGCTGTCTACTACTAGTGTTTGCAACCAACGTATATGGATACGGATGGAAGCACACTAGATTGAAATTATGTAAAAAATGCAGCTCAAAAAATAAAAGATGTATGAGGCAGCAGTGATCACACTGGGTGGCCTACAGCCTGACGTGGCTGCAGGACCCACTCCACAGCGTGAGCTGCACTCACACAGCCCTTGCAGACAGCTGTGAACACTGCTGCTAGGGCAAAGAAGGCTACAGTGGTGGTTTATGTAGCCTGGGTAAAGCACTAGATGTTTGGTGGAATCGCTATTTCTAACTGTCCCTCACAGTCTTCTACAGCAGCCTGTCCCTAACTGAATTCACAGCAGAGTGACCAGAAATGGCGGCTGCGGTGGCTTTTATAGTGCATCATGACATCATTTCGGCAGCCAATCACAGCCATGCCAATAGTTAACATGCCTACATGCCTAACAGGATGTGCCCACACTTCGGAGGATTCCCATTGGCTTAATCAAAGCAAGCAGGCTCATAGCATGATGGGAACTTCCTATTCCGATTCCGATTCCGGAATCCGATTTGACAAAAGTATCGGAACTAAGTATCGGAATTCCGATACCGCTAATATCGGCCGATACCCGATACTTGCGGTATCGGAATGCTCAACACTATTCAACACCCATTCAAGCCAATGGGTGAAAAACCCTGCAAAACCACTGAAAAAATGCTGAAAGAAGTGACATGCTCTGTGCCCAAAAATGCAGCAAAGCACAAATTCCTGATGACACAAAAAACCAGTGTGTGTGCATGAGATTTCTGAAATCTCATAGGCTTTGCTCGTACCGTTAAAAGCAGCTGAAAATTAACATAAAAAAGCTGCAAAAATGCCCAGTGTGAACATACCCTAAATTTGGTTTCGCATTATGAAGACTTTTGCCTTGAAAACTGAAAGGGGTTGTCCACTGCCACAAAATCATTGTTCTAAAATCACTGATATGTGGTTGGCACAATATTGGGTCAATTTACTGCAGTTGGCACAACAGTACTGCCAATTATGTGAGGATCTTATTACCTAGCTGGCATTAAAATTACCTTACTCAATTGTAAGGGTACACTAAATTGGAATTTCTACAGGGGTCTGTCTTTTCGCTGTGATCAGTTCAATTTGAAACTATTCAAGGAAGTAACTAAGTTTTGGACACTCATAAAATGCTGTGCTCTCACACTATTACGTTACAAATAGTAAAAACTAGAAATCTATTAGCAGGTTTTTAATTAAAAACTTCTACGGATATGTTTGCACTTCTGTTTTACTCTGTTTGATGGGATATCATTGCTTTCTGAAAGTGAGAACACCAATAATGTCAGTGTATTCTGAAGAACCATTGAAGTATTAAAATCTTTTAAGTAATTGGGATACATTAGATTCCTTAGATACATTTAAAAATGGATTCATCATAATTGTCATGGCTCTTTAATGAGCGGAAGCCTTACAATGCTCAGATGAGATGAGGGAGAGCATTTAGTGAATGAAAACATAACTTTTTTTAAAGTTTGTTGCAAGTAAAAATGTAACTTTTTCAGTGTTAAGAATGAACATGACCTACTACAAAAAAAAATGTGGCTGTTACCTTTTGGCATTTTAAAATAACTTACGTTAGTTATAATTTCTGATAATGTATGCATTAATTAATCTTTTTCCAAGTAAGCCAAATAGTTCTTTACTCCTTTTGTCCCAACAGAAATGTATACTTGGCATTATGCTAAACAGGACAATATTGCTGTTTAATCAGGTGTAAAATGTTGGCTTCTCTTGTTTGCCTATAGCAATGTATTACTTGGATTGCTTGTCTGGTTAATAGAAGAAATACAATACCAGCCATTTTAATGGCTGTATTCTTTATTAGCAATTATCAGCACTCAAATGAAAAACCAATGATTTTGCTTCTCAGTTTATGCATTGTATAAATAAAATGTAATGTGACTTCTTCTATGTGTATTTCACTTACAGACAATATTTTTACGGACACATTGGAAAACCATAATAAATCATAATGATTATAATCCATGTCTACAGCCCTTAATTTTGATATGTACTGTAGATATCAGCTGCAATAGCTGTAAACTATAAAATGAGGATAATTGCAGTCAAAATAATCTGTAAGTTTCTTCAGCTTAAAAAATCATGGACACTTTACATTTTTCTCACGGACAGGACAAAAAAAGTGCCCTAAATTTATGGACTGTTTTAGAATTACAGGACAGTTGTCAACCCTGTGACAATGATACGCCGTCTGGTTCATGTATTTAATTACATGTGGATTTTATTGTGTACTTAGAGAGTTGTCAGTGAAAAGAACTGTTACATGTACTACAGTACATACCAATAACTAGAGATGAGTAAACCCCTGGATGTTCGGGTTTGGGAGGTTCGGCGAACAGTTAAAAAAAGGTTTGGTTAGAGTACCAGAACAGTACCCAAGCCTGAACTCAAATCCCATTCACTTAAATGGAGGGACCAGAACATCCAATGTTTGCCACGCTGTGATTTGCATGATGCTGCTTCTGATTTGTGTTCCCAGCCGAGCCTCTGAACTGCGGGGACCTCAGTGAGATCACCTCTAGCATTGTGAGAAAAAGTCTTATGGTGCAGTAGTGAGTTCACCAGGAGAAATTTTCAATTTCTCCCTGTGAATTCCCTGAGCTCAGTGCCACTTTAAATAAATAGTCCCCTCTATTCTTCAGCCTTGCTAACGCTAACAGCTGAAGGCTGCTATCAGGAACACCGCACTGGACTTGCTCACTGAGCCAGTGCGCGTGTCCTGAGTACAAAAACAGTGCTCAAAGATGCCTGTGGAGCAGGGCAGCAGCAGTGACAATGTGTGCTTCAGACTATTAGGATCTGAAGCATGTGACTGCAGGGGGCATGGCCTAAGCTCCACAGAGCTAGGAGCTACAGGGAAACTGCTAGAAAGGTAACTACGGGACAAGTTACCAAGGGGCATAGGCAGGGATGGAAGCCAAATCAAGCCTGGGTCAAAGCACGAGATAGCAGGACAGTACCAAAGGGATAGTCAGGACGTAGCAATAGATCAGAAAACCAGAACGGGCAATAGACGTACAAAAGGGGCAAACGGAAACGGAGTAACAATAGCCAAGCCAGGAGGTCAGAACCAGAGAAGACAATAGTACCAAAACTTGAGACAGAGAACAGAGTGAGGGGACAGACCGGGTCATACACAGGAATCAAACAAGCAATGCAGTTTACCTGCACACCAGGGGGGTCAGTAACACAGCCAGAATAATAGTATAGCTGACAGGGAATCCTAGTCTGGAGTGAGTATAAATACCCCTCGCAGATCCAAAGAGAGGCCGGCAAAATTAACCCTGAGAAACCAGGACATTAACCATGTCCTAACCATGACAGCTGCAGCCCACAGCTGTCAGTTTTGCCTGACTGGTTATCAAAAATACAGGGGAACCCATGACAGGTTTTTTAAAATTACTTATTTAGTGCTCAGGCGCAGGCTGATGAATGCTCCCATCAGCCACCTGCTCTCGCTGTTATTAGCATCAGCAGACTTTGGCTGATGGAAGTAGCAATCCCATCAGCTGACACCAGTGACCAGAGGTAAACATTTTACCTCCGTTCACAGCTGCTGGCTCATGCTGTCACTTGACAGCATGAGCCAGCAGCTGTGAACGGAGGTAAAATGTGGAAAAGTGTGGGAACCATGGCTCTCTGACAGACGGTAATGATTTACAGTACCGCTGGACACAGTCACAGCTGCGTGGTCACGCTGTCATCTGATAGCGTGTCTCAGCAGCGCTCTGACCAATGATAATAATCTTACCATGATCAGAAAGGCCAGTATGATCACAGCTGTAGTGGAAACTTGATCATTTACTGAATTTTGCTGGAAATTCTCAGGAATCCGAACACGAATCCGAATGGGCAACGTTCGTGCCGATTTTGAGATTGGCAAACGGTTTCCGAACAAGTTCCCTCATCTCTACCAATAGCTTATTTTGCTATGTCACTAGCATATGTTTATCATAATAAGGTCCAAATCTATTTTCACAGAGCTATAAATACTGTAACATGAAAGTAAGTTCAAATATCCCTGGATAATCCTATTTTTCTGTTTGTCTCTAATTTTATATGGAGGCGTGAGAAAAAATGTGTGACATTTTAAGATATTTGTAGGTTTGCCATAAACCATTAGTTTAAAAGTTAAAAAAATGGAATAAAAAGCAAATGCACCAAAAATAGTATTATACATGAAAGTATGAAAACACTAACTAACATACGATACAGTGTTGTCCACAGAAAAAAAATGGAATTTGATTAAAAATAATATTGTTTTAGAAAAGAGATTTTATAAAGAGTTTTATACAGAGATTTTTTAATAATATAAATTGGGTATTCCAAGAACTGTACTTAACCATAAAGGAAATTCAATACAAAATCATACAATAAAAAAATACATCTCACCCTACAAAAAAAACTCCCATGTATCTAAGGCTAGAGAAATGCAACAGATAAATGTAACATCTACAGTATAACCCTTGGAAAATAGTAATAAAAAATTAATATAATTCTAGAAAATCAAGTGTACATTAAGTATATATGTAACAGTTAAAAGAAAAAAAAATCAGGTGACTTAGATCAGTACACTTTCACCTGATGCATTTTCTTATTAAAGACAAAAAGGTTCCTCAGGAGTGGACAATGGAGTCCTAATCAGGTACCCTGTGAGCATTATCCCTCTGTGGCTGGTGTGCCTTCCAGTTGCAATACACATGACTGGAAATACTCAGAAACCGGAAGTAACATATCGGGAGAGCAACCATGTCATCATAAGTGACATATCATGTAAGCATCAAAAATATAACCATGGAAAACATTCAATAACCAAGACATTACCATAGTACCAAAACTGTGTAGAATACACGACACCCGTGCACAAATTGACAAAGTAAGTCGACATCCAATCCAATCACTGGACTTAATAGCAACAAAGCTACTGTAGGATATCCAAAAAAATACATACGACAATAATCACCAGGATGACAATGATATAAAAGTGATATAATAGTGCCTACCCAAGCAAATATCGCAAATATATCAGTACATAGAGAAAAGCATTGTATAAGATATTATAAATTATATTGTCAAAAATATAGCATATACAAAATCCGGGTAATGGTATACTGTACTTACAGGGGTGCATAACCTTCAAATACAATAACATCTTTGATGAAAATTGTCTACACAAAGTAGGCCAATCAGTAGAAATGGGCAAATCCAAACAGTAAAATTCGGGGTCCATACCAAACACCTGCTGCTCAGGCATGGACCCCAAAAATAGACTTTTACGGTCACAGCTACTGGCTCATGGTGTCATTTGACAGCGTGGGAACCGCAGCTCTCTAACTGTCTCATAATAATCTTACTGACAATCAGAGGCAGTGTTTTCCATGCTGTCATGCAAATGACAGCATGGCAAATAATTGTTTTTCAGGCCCCTAATTCATCTGAATGGAGTCCAGGTTCTGTTTCCTGTTGTGTCTTGGGTACTGTTCTGGCCGAACCTACTGGACCTGAACAACCATGGACAAAACATCATCTGAAGGATATTGTTTTTTATTTTTGTTTCATTACAGGAGACAAGGAATTCAATGGAATGGGCATTAGGTGAATAAAACTGTGCTTGTTATTTTTAAATAAAAAAGGAAAATGTGTTTTATTTTTATTTCACATAAAAGACTTTATTCTTGCTGTGTGTTTATTTACAATATAACTATAGTATTAGTAATGGATAGGTGTCTTATAGACGCCTCTTCATTACTAAGGGTAGCGTTACACCTAGCGACTCACCAGCGATCCCGACCAGCGTTATGACCGTGGCTGTCTGACCAGCAGTAATGATTTTACCATGTTCATCGCTAATGGCACGAAGATTGGCTGGGAAAAAGTCCAAGTGAGAATGTAGGAAATGCATTTTTATTGACATATTGCATTTCATGAAATGATATGCTGTGAGCATGTTGTCCACGAGTTGTTCAAAGTTTGGTGCCCTGCTGTTGCCAAGGAAGTCAAAGGTCACATCTTTACAAGATCTCCATGCCATTTATTCAGCACCTTGCAAAAGACCATCAAAGTTACTGTCATTCATTATATCTCTGATCTGTGGGCCAATAAAAATATCTTCTTTAATCTTTACATCACTTATTCTTGGGAATTTCTGTCGCAAGTAAGAAAAGACTTCCGATTCTTTGTTCATTGCTTTGACAAAATTCTTCATAAGCCCAAGATTAATATGCAAAGGAGGGAGAAATATCTTTGCTGGTCAACGAGAGGATTATGTTTAACATTCTTCTGTCCAGCAACCAGGTTTTCGGAGAGTGGTGAGTCCTTTCTAAAATAGTGCATTTCTCGTGCACGTGTATATCCAAGCTGCAGTCCAAGAAGAAGTGCAACAACTTTTAGATCACCACATATTGTTAGGGCCTGTGGAACACACAAAATAATATAAAAGGAGATACGAGGTGTGTTCGCAGCCTGGGGTCCACCGTGCAGAGATGGAACCTGCTGCTGAGTAATGGCGGAACTAGATGGTGAATGAACACTTGCTCACACGTGGGTTAACTTCACCCAGTGTGAATGGAAGCGAACTCTGTTGCTCCACAGAACCGCTAAAACAAAAGCCGGAGCCTGTTGAACTCACAGAGCTCAGCTGAGTGAGCGCTAATTAGAGGTCACAGAGCTCTGTCCTAGAGGCACAGAACTAGAGCTCCTCTAGACCATCAGTGCTCGGTGCCGTGGCTGCAGTGTCAGCAAAAGGTAGGAATATATATGGTCGCACCAAGTGTGCACAGTACCACTTCGGCAGATGCCACTAACCACCCAGGGTGGGGAGGAAAGCGCTAGAGGTGCACACGGCGTCGCACTGGCGGTTACTGCTACCTGGTGCGGTACAACAGTGCCCTGAGCAGGGAGGCACAGTCGGACGCTAGATAGTGCAGAGGACTGAGATGCACTGTGGTGTATAGCTAGCCACTGACAGGCACTGACTCTAACTTCTAAGCCCTAACAACAGTCACAAACAAGGGTAGGGGTTTCATAATGGGTCATTCGCAGTCACAAACATCCGTCATCATACACACCATAAGCCACAAGAGTCTATACTAGCGCATGGCCGAGTGGCCATGCGACTCTTTTATAGCGGCATCCTTCCGGGACCTTCCCAGTGGACCAATCAGAGCAGGAATGGGACCTGTGCATGTGACCTCCGACGTCCAATGAGAGGTCGTCCCACGGGCATGCTCAGTAGGCAAAATACAAGACTTAGTCCCTGAAGCATCTACTTGTTGCGGACTCAAACATGGTGTTACAGCAGAGTCTGAAGGAGCAACCAGACACCTAGCATTGGCCTGGGCAAGACGCCTGGACCGATGTCTCTGCTGAGCAGGAATCTCTGCGGCTGCAGAGGAAGGGGGGACCGCAGAGGACATGGCTTGAAATTCCTCCTGTGCAGTGGGGGAAATTCGATGCCTAACACATATGATCCAGTTATAATTTCTATAATTAATGTGGGTCAACAGTAACTCCATATTCTCATACGTTTCTTTCATGTGTACGGCATGTCCAATAGGAATAGAAGAATAGATATTTCCATTCTGTAGTAAAACAGCCTTCAGACTTAAAACTAACGAGTCAATGAACAGTCGCCATTCCTTCGGGTCATGTTTGCATCCAAGAGCACCAAACAACCTCAAGACATTGTTGCAAAAGGTTGAACTGTCAACATGGTTGAAAAATTGATTAAGGTCTACTTTTGTTCCTGCAATAAGAGATTCCATTCTTGTGGCGTAGCTTTGATCCCAATAATTCTGCCTGCCTCTTTGACAATTTCAAATCTCTGGCCAAGTCACTCAGATCAGCTTGACTGAACAGATGTGGATTAGATATTGAAAGCTCAAAGTCTGGGTCTGCAGCAGTTTCATTTTCCACTGACATTGTTAGTTCATCTTCATCGTCCTCCATTGTCCATACTTTGGGCGGGTTTGGAACACGAATACTTTCATCGTGTGGCAATGGTCTTATGGCTGAAGGAAGATTAGGATATGCTATTGATTTCTTGTTCTTTGCTGAATATCCTGTTGCATTTTTAAGGCATAAGTAGCAATCTGTTACATGAGTTTTCTGCTCTCTCCATATCATTGGGACAGTGAACTGCATTGAAGGTCGTGATCCATTCAGCCATGCTCTAAGTAGGTCAGTATTGTCTTTTGATTCCTCCCCTCCCAGGAGATGTGGTATGCTCTGTACATGGTCAGCCGAATGATTCACTGCGCCTGTGCGGAATTCTCATAATTAGTGCTTGCATATGTGTTGATCTGCGATTTATGTTATTCCAGTGGAAAATTCTGAATATACTGTTTCAGAAAAAGTTCATATATGAGTTTTTAGAATTATAACAGAATATTATAATGTTTTGAATCATTTCTCAAAAACCTTACGTGATAGTAAAAACCTGAAGTCATTTCTGAAATCAGCATGAAAAAATCTATCAGGAACAATAAAATTGTCTGAGGGACAAAACCTTGGTAACACAGTGTAATAGAGTGTATAGCAAAATTTGAAGAGAAAGAGATCATATGACAATGCCTTGCCCCTTGTTGCAAGATGAGAATAAATAACTGCCTTGTTCCAGATGACTGCCTCGGGAGATAATTTTTCTAATAGCGCGTTCCTTTGAACCAGAACCAAAAATATCTCTCACTGTTCACAAATAAGGCTGATATAAACAAGCAAATAAGAATAGCTTTGGAAGAAGGGAATAGGACTAGTTCTGGGAACTAGGGTCAGTCCATAGTCTGTGACTACAGGAGAAGACTACAGGAATAAATAACTCCTTGTGCATGAGAAAGCTTACTCCGAGGAGGGAATAAGGACTAGTTCTGAGAACTAGGGAAATGTAATAAGAGAACATGTTAAAGCTAACAAGAGAGAGAAATATAATAGAAAATTATTTTTTTTGCTCTTTCTGAGATATATACAATATATTGTAGGGATTTACTCTGGTAGGCAGTGGCAGGGCCGCAGTTTTGAGGCAACACACAGGCTTTGAGCTCAACTTCAGTAGTTTAATGACACTTTCAAACAGCAAGTTAGCAGAA
Organism: Dendrobates tinctorius; assembly: GCF_039654945.1. Classification (NCBI taxonomy): domain Eukaryota; kingdom Metazoa; phylum Chordata; class Amphibia; order Anura; family Dendrobatidae; genus Dendrobates; species Dendrobates tinctorius. The sequence goes on along the minus strand of NW_027361672.1, from coordinate 36,525,218 downwards.
AGTAAAGAAAAACACAAACATACTCCAGCTTGGAGAACCCCTGGTCTCAGACTCACCCTTGCATGGGACGGGCTTTACTAAGTGGCTGCCTGGTCAGCAGCATCCACTGGGTGCCATTCCCAGGGTTTTTTGAGTCTTGCTGCTAAAACTTTGCAACATGGTTAATCCAGCAATACAAGTTCAGTCTATCTCCATTACATAGCCCATAATCCCACCCACAGGTGAGGTACACATCACATGGGCTGATCACGTGACCGTGACATCATTGCAGGTCCTCACCTTTAGGGAAAATCCCAGCCAAACTTTATCCTGCTGGGAGAAATGTATCTCCCATCCAGCACTACCCCTCTGCTGCACCACTATATATATATATATATATATATATATATATATATATATATATATATATATATATATATATAAATAGTATTGTTTCTCCAGCGATCAGTCCAATGGTGGAGTAAAATATAACTTTATTTTTCCTTTAAAAAGGTTCCATGTCTCTTCAGCAACAATTTTGCATATAGTCAATCCCTTTTGAACAACATGTTTCTACACTACATGTGTCTATGTGTCTTCCTCCAGGTCCAAGTGAGGAATGAATCAAAAGCATATATATATATATATATATATATATATATATATATAGTAATTTTGTTGTTAAATTGTTGTTTAATTATTTAAGGTAATTAATCTGTGTCTCATTGTATATCATCAGTGTCTTAGTCACATCCTCAGTGACTGACTAATTGGATCAGTAGTTCTGGTGAATGCCACACAAAATAACTGGCTGATAGACCAATTTGTATTGTGTAATAATTCACCAAGGGTGTCTGAATGTAATTGTATGAAGTGCATACAAGAGGCTACAGAGCAGTCCCAGATTGATGAGGCACCCTTGTCAGGTTGTCTGAAAGGGTCCCGTCACACATAGCGACTCACCAAACAGGCAGCTTCATCAGCAATCAGCACCAGCGACGACGAGCGCTCGCGTCTCTGTGTAGCTTAGATACCAGCGTGCTGGTGCAGGGAGCAGGTAAACAGCGCTTAGAAACCTGCTGTTTACCTTGGATACCAGCTCCCTGCATCAGCGCGCTGGTAACTAAGGCACACAGAGGGTTTCTAAGTGCCGCGCGGCACTTAGAAACCCGCTGTTTACCTTGGTTACAAGCTCCAGCTCGCTGATCGCTTGTCTCCCGCCTGCCAGACGCAGCAATGCGTGCTGGCCTGCGGGAGACCAATGATCAAAAAAAGTCCACCCCTTTCCACAAAGATCAGCAATACCCGGCAGGGGGACCAGTCTCTGATAGGTGTCACACAGCGATCTCGCTGGTGAGATCGCTGTTGCGTGACTCAGCAGTGATCTTGCTAGCGAGATCGCTGTGTGTGACGGGGGCTAAAGAAATATAACCAACTTCCTCACAGTAGGAGAAATAAGTTGAAAACACAATTTAGACATGGAAACTGATAAAGGAACCTTCTTTGACAAATGGTGTTGAATGAAACTTTATCATCAATAGACCACTGACTTATTTTATTTTGACTCTGACACTAAAGGGGGTTTTACACATAGTGATATTGCTAACAATATCGCTAAAGCATCACCGATTTGGTGACGCAGCAGCAATATTGCTATGTGTGATACTTACCTCTGACCGGCTCCCCTGCTGTCCATCGCTGATCGAGCGAGATCGCGCAGCTCCATTTCTCGTCGGGCGCTTTCTGCTGGGCTTCCTACTGGCGCCGATGAGCGACGCGTGGATGCGGACGGAGGACGTCAGGATCGCCGCGTCTGAAAGGTAAGTATCGTCCGCTGTATCGCTGCTGCATCGCTGTGAGATCTTCCTGTGTGGAAGCTCACTAGCGATCATTTAGCGATGCACCAGCGATCCTGACCGGGTCATATCGCTGGTCGGGATCTCTGGTGCATCACTAAATGTAAAGGGGCCTTAAGTATAGAAATCTGATTGACATGAACAATACTTATGATTGTCAGAGTGATTGGCGCTATATTGATAATGACTTTGTTGAGAGATTTGTTGTAATCCTAGTTCTCTTGATTGTATTTGTTCTTTATCTGTGTTATTTTGTCTGGAAAGATCAACAAAGATGATATGCAACTTTAATACTGTATTAAAAGAGAGTGAGAGTTTATGGCTTCATGTCCCTATTGTGTGTGTATGCAGTGATATTAGTTAAAGGTCCTGGTTCCATGAAGTTCTACCTGTTGGTTTTCAAAGTCCACAGTTACAATGGTGTTGTTTTACAAACTTCGAGCCCGAGTAAGAAAAAAATCTCTCTTTCGCTCTCCTTCTCACAAACCCTGAAGAAGTGGCAAGAAAAAAGAAGAAATAAGTACACTAGCGACTTTCATAGAAAATTTATCTGTATGTGTACTAATTGTTTAACCTTCAAACAAGTGAGGAAGGCTGTGTGGATCTAACAATCTTATAAGAATCTCTGAGTGTGGTGCTTGTGGATGAATCGAGTACTTTCATGCAAATTGATCAAAGTGTCAGTTATACTTAAAGCCGAGAAGCGTAAAATATAGAATGCACTGCATTTATTACCCAAAATATTGAACCCTGAACTGAGATTTGTCCAGGGAAAAGTTTACAAAAGTCTAAATCCTCATATGGGACTGACTTTTGAGGGAAATACTACAGGCATTTCACTCAGAGGACTGCTAGAACATACAGCAGAAAGAGGATTCATGGGCTCCATTTTATGTCCATATAATGTATTACCTTTTGAAGAGGAAACTAATAGAGAGGAGGGTTTTGTAGAGGATTATTAAGAGTAATATCTGATAACAACCCTTAAAGAAAACTAACTAAAGGGAGATTTTCCACAACAGTGCATGTTGCCAAAACTCCCATTATTGTTACCTGGACCTTTCTGTGACCTGACTGTAAATACCTTCCCAGGAGCCACTGAAAAAGAATGCAGTGTGTAACCCTGTGTTACAAAACATTTCCGTGTTTTTAGTGGTCCTAGGCAGGTACGTAGTGGTCTTACAAGTCCATTCTTATCAAACCTTTGGCAGAATTTTGTTGTGTGTGCAATTTGTTGTCTATTGTATGTTTCAATGTGTCTTTAGATGTGTATCTGATGATTGAATGAACAGTGAATGAAGTGACAAGTATTCAACCTTGCCCAGTTGTTTTGATCAGGAGTTAGAACTCAAATTATGTCATGGTAATAGCACCAATTGCTCCACTTGCCGCAACAGGTCCCATTCAATGGACCCAGAGGCTGAACACGGCTTTGTGGAAATACAACAGCTTCAAGTCAGCTCAGAGGTTATGCAACTACAGTACAACCTTTCCCCAAACGTAAAGTAAGTTATATGACATCAGTGTTAACTCAAGAGTACGAGGACAAACAAAAACAGGCTTTGCTGCTGGCATTGGCTACATTGGTATTGTTTCATCTCCTTACGCTTAAGGTACCACAAGCGGTATCAGTCATACTAGTGCAAAACAAAAATGGATGGATAAAAGTGCTTCAGTAAGAAATGGTATGTATGTGCCCAGGGAAAGCCCATCCTACTATTTTATTTATATATGCCACTATATTGAGCCATGGGACAAGCCATGTTTTAACAGGAGGAAAGGTGGAATTCATATCTAAGGTATTTACAGAATATAAATTCAAGAATTATACAAAAAATGTTTTGCCCGGAATGCTATGTTTGCGCTAAACATAATTCCCAGGGAAATTTGAGACCCAGGTGAGGACAAGTCAATAATAAAACACGTCACTCCGTAGTCCACACTTAGGGTGCACAGAGAAAGGATACCAATCCTAGCAATGGTTTCAAGAAAAATCTGGCACTACCATTCAGTAACAAAAATATTTATTTAAATATAATAGTCCAAAAGGTTATATTCATGTAACGTTTTGATCTTCTCTTAGACCTTCTTCAGACTAGAGTACAGTAAATGAAACAAAAATAGTACATAATCAGTTGTAATATATCACTGATATACAACAAATTAATAACAAACTAATACAATAAATTGATCAAAACTCGTGGCTAAATGGAGTTACAAGTAAAACTTAATGACCTTGAATGGTAATCAAGGGTATGGAATGCCTGCTGTATTTCTTTACATCAATAACATGAGAATCATCAAAATCAATTTTTGGACATACTTCAGTTACAAACTGATCCAATGATATATATATATATATATATATATATATATATATATATATACTGTATATATATATATAAATTTCATATATGTCAGTTTTCAATTAGTATATGTGTCACAATCCATTTTTGGATCTGTATCAGAGTCTGGACTCTCTTATATAAACCTTTTTCCTTTCTAGCCCTTGGGGATTAATATGGGTTTTTGCTTTGCCCCCGGTGGCCACAGGTGTTACTACAAGTTTAGTGAGTCTGCTGCTGGGTCCCCCCGGTGGCTGCTGGTGTTACTACATGTTTAATCAGTCAGCAGGTGTAACCACTCCCTCCTTCCTATAAAGGGTCATCAGATGCTGCACTCACTGTTGGTGATATTATTCATTTGGAGACCAACCAAGCTGGAGCAGGCTGTGTTGCAGTGGAGCTCCAGCTATCCCCTTGTTCTGGTGCCTTACTCAGCTGCTCGGAGCATTAGCAGCAGAGAGAAGCTAAGTCCTGTTTTTTAGTTTATTTTACCCTTAGGAATCTGTTGTATCTTTCCTTGTTTGCTAATTGGTGCAGTACACGTATTCCCTGTCTCACCTCCTGGGGAGGGAGTTGGAGGTTTTGCTCAGGGCTTAACAGGAGATAGGGACAGGTCGAGGACTTGGGCCTCACTACCATCAAGTGTACCCCCAAGTTAAGGAAAGTCAGGGCACCCCCTTAGCCTGAGGGGCAGTGCAGGTGCCCAGGTTCCACGTCTCCTGTTTTTCCCTACTGCCCCGTGACAATATGCTAGTAATTCAAGGAGGTTTGGAGAGGTATGGATATAACATGGCTACAATTTAATCCACCTAAAATAGTGGTATCCACATAAAAAATGGCAGAAAATGACACTGCTAACCAATATATAAACCTTTAATGGGACCCTGTATGTTTTAAGTATAGGAGATGGAGAAAAATACACATTCAAAAGTGCTGTGAAATGATAGCAAATCTATAAATACCATAATGGTATGAGTAGATATCAAAGTATATACATTAGAGTTCTAGAATGGACAGCATATAGATAAATGCATATAACTGCTTACCGTGTACTTTGAACGGATGGAGATCCAGTGAGACCAGCGCTAAGTAAGTAGTGCAAGCTGTGCTATAGAAAGAGTGCTAAGGGATAGTGCCATATCATGGTGTTTTTATATATGTAGGTGAGGACAATTCCCATGACCACAATACCCATTCCAACACTTCTGCATGGATTTCATAGAATTAAATAAATGAAAAGGGAATAAAATATTGCCTAGTGATTATTGATGTATTGACAAAATAGATTGAAGTCTTTACTAGAGTTGAGCGAAACGGATCGAAAAATTTCAAAAGTCGCCAACTTTTGGGAAAGTCGGGTTTCATGAAACGAAACCCGACCCTAGGATGAGGTCGACCACGAGGTCGGCGACTTACGCGCCAAAGTCGCATTTCAAAAGTTTGTTTTGCGCTCTTTTTCAGCCAATCAGGATCCACGGACACTGTGGGCAACGTGATGACATAGGCAGGGGTCACCACCATCTTTCAGAAGGGCATGCAAGTGATTGGCTTGCTTTGGTGGGCGTCACAGGGGTTATAAAAGGGCGTGCACACCGACCGCCATCTTACTTCTGCCGATCTTAGCATAGGGAGAGGTTGCTGCTGCTGATTCTGTAGGGAGAGCGTTAGGCAGGGAAGAAGAAAAAAAACTGCTTCTGCTGCTAGCGATTTTGCCTGTACAACACACCAGTCACTGTGTGTGCAGTGCAAGGGGAGGCTATATTGTGGTGGATCAGCGGTGTTGGTTGATAGGCTGCCTTCTAAGGCTTCCTGACAGCTGCATTGCTGTTTACCCACTGCTCTGCAAACTGCTTTTTTAAAAGCAATCACAATTTTTTTTTTTGTCCTGCTGAGTTACTGAGCGTGCATTTTTTCACACCATACAGCGGTGTACGCTCCTCACACAGTACCGTGTAACGGCTGTTATCACAGCCACAGTGAAGCTATCTGTGTGTCACTCTGTGAGAATAAGTCGAGGACATGTTCCGTTCTTACAGACCTGCACCTACTAGTTTTGTCTAGCATTCAAACAGTGAAATATATTTGCTGTTTGATCACATTCAAAACTATAGAGAGACAGCGTGCGTCAGTCCGTATACTTAAAAAACACGGATCTTGACAATTTTACGTACACCGGACAGCCGTGTACGTGCACGCTCCTCTCAGTACTGTGTAACGGCTGTTATCACGGCCACAGTGAAGCTATCTGTGTGTCACTCTGTGAGAATAAGTCGAGGACATGTTCTGTTCTTACAGACCTGCACCTACTAGTTTTGTCTAGCTTTCAAACAGTTAAATATATTTGCTGTTTGATCACATTCAAAACTATAGAGAGACAGCGTGTGTCAGTCCGTATACTTAAAAAACACGGAGCTTGACAATTTTACGTACACCGGACAGCCGTGTACGTGCACGCTCCTCTCAGTACCGTGTAACGGCTGTTATCACGGCCACAGTGAAGCTATCTGTGTGTCACTGTGGAAGGATAAGTGGAGGACTTGTTCCGTTCTTACAGACCTACACTCTAGGGAGATTCCTATTCTGCCCAATTCTACATACACCTTGTAGTTTGTGATACACTAGCCAATTTCTGCCTGTGACATAGCGCTCTGATATTCAGTGGGCCTCACACAATCCAAAAGTGTCCAGTGTCCACTAGTGTGTGCAGAAATTCAAAATCTCCCTTATCCTGTAGTCACTTTTTTCACACCTGTGCCATCGAGCCTGTGACATAGCGCTGTGATATTCAGTGGGCCTCACACAATCCATAAGTGTCCAGTGTCCACAAGTGTGTGCAGAAATTCAAAATCTCTGTGATCACTGTAGTCACTTTTTTCACACCTGTGCCATCGAGCCTGTGACATAGCGCTCTGATATTCAGTGGGCCTCACACAATCCAAAAGTGTTCAGTGTCCACTAGTGTGTGCAGAAATTCAAAATCTCCCTTATCCTGTAGTCACTTTTTTCACACCTGTGCCATCGAGCCTGTGGCATAGCGCTCTGATATTCAGTGGGCCTCACACAATCCAAAAGTGTCCAGTGTCCACTAGTGTGTGCAGAAATTCAAAATCTCCCTTATCCTGTAGTCACTTTTTTCACACCTGTGCCATCGAGCCTGTGACATAGCGCTCTGATATTCAGTGGGCCTCACACAATCCAAAAGTGTCCAGTGTCCACTAGTGTGTGCAGAAATTCAAAATCTCCCTTATCCTGTAGTCACTTTTTTCACACCTGTGCCATCGAGCCTGTGACATAGCGCTCTGATATTCAGTGGCCCTCACACAATCCAAAAGTGTCCAGTGTCCACTAGTGTGTGCAGAAATTCAAAATCTCCCTTAACCTGTAGTCACTTTTTTCACACCTGTGCCATCGAGCCTGTGACATAGCGCTCTGATATTCAGTGGGCCTCACACAATCCAAAAGTGTCCAGTGTCCACTAGTGTGTGCAGAAATTCAAAATCTCCCTTATCCTGTAGTTACTTTTTTCACACCTGTGCCATCGAGCCTGTGACATAGCGCTCTGATATTCAGTGGGCCTCACACAATCCAAAAGTGTCCAGTGTCCACTAGTGTGTGCAGAAATTCAAAATCTCCCTTATCCTGTAGTCACTTTTTTCACACCTGTGCCATCGAGCCTGTGACATAGCGCTGTGATATTCAGTGGGCCTCACACAATCTATAAGTGTCCAGTGTCCACAAGTGTGTGCAGAAATTCAAAATCTCCCCTGTCCTATAGACACCTTGTACCTTGTTGTACATTACTATATAGTTTGTTGGATTTTGTCTACATTTCTACAAAAAATGAGGAAGGCTGGTGGAAGAGGCCGTGGAATTGGGCGGGGGTTGGCAGCTGGTAATGATGGTGTTGGTGGTGGATCTGATGGTAGTGGCAAGAGCAAAATAGGACCGAATGCAGGAGGTGTTGCGCCTGCGTCATCGTCTGGCTCCATAAGGCTTCGAAGGCTTAGTTTTCTAGGAGTTGGCAAACCGCTTTTAAAGCCAGAGCATCAGGAAAAAGTTTTGTCTTACATTGCTGACTCAGCCTCCAGCCCTATCGCCTCCTCTTCTGAAGTTGTAAAAAGTAAAAGCACTGAGTCGTCATTGGAGGCTCATGTTCATGAACCACACCTTTCCTTGTGTCCTTCACCCCAACCAAGATTGAAGGATGACGCAGGCCATACTACTGATTACTCCATGGAGCTGTTTTCACATACCATGCCTGGATTATCAAGTGAAATGGTGAATTACCCAGGCCAAGATGAATCTGACATGGAGTGCACTGATGCAGAGCCGCTGATAGATGATTCTGCTGGTACATTCACTCAGAGCACTACATTGTCCTCGCAGTGTACAGAGCCAGATTCTGACCCTGATGAGACTCAGGTGCCCCTTCCCGCACACTATACCACCATACACGGTGACACAGAGGAAGGTGCACATGACATTGAAGAGGAGGTGATGGATGACCCAGTTGTTGACCCAGATTGGCATCCATTGGGGGAAGAGGGTGCTGCTTCCAATAGCTCAGATGAGGAGCATCCACAGCAGACATCGACATCGCACCAGCTGTTATCTGGCAGGCCCGGAGCACTCCAAAGACAGGTTCCAAAAATCAAAAGAGTTGCTGGACAGCTTGTCCAGAGGGTCAAAAGATCACAGCGTGCTAGGCCGCAAAATGTCTGCCAAAGTAGGAAGAGTGCAGTGTGGCACTTTTTTGAACAAAATCCTCATGATCAGGCCAAGGTTATCTGTAAGAAGTGCACAAAGAACTTTAGCCGAGGGAAAAATCTGAAAAATTTAAATACCAGTTGCATGCTTAGACATTTAACCAGCATGCACTTGCAAGCGTGGACACAACACCAAACCTCAAGTACCACATGTGCAACTGATCACAAAGAAGGTAGTCAGCAATGCTACATTGTTTCCCCCACTGTAAGCCCACCGGTTAGCACAGCAGCAAATGTTGAGGTGTCGTTGCAAGGCCACAGCAGTCAGGGAATCCCACTGTTATATCAACGAAATACTGAATCTAGGCCATCAGAAAGAACACCAACTCCATCACCATCATCAACCCTCTCTCAGTCCACCCTGTCCACCGCTACTTCCACCATATGCAGCTCTCAAGTCCAGCTCACCCTCCCAGACACTATGAGTAGGTCAAGAAAGTACTCAGTCTCTCATCCGCGTACACTGGGTTTGAACGCCCACATTGCCAAACTAATCTCGTTTGAGATGATGCCCTATCGGTTGGTGGAAAGCGCAGCTTTCCGCGAATTCATGGCCTATGTAGTACCACGCTATAACCTACCCAGTCGCCACTTCTTCTCTCGCAAAGCCATCGCAGCCCTCCACCATCATGTAAAAGACTGCATTGTCCATGCACTCAAGCAGTCAGTGAGTGGAAAGGTGCACCTCACAACTGATGCATGGTCCAGTCGGCATGGCCAGGGCCGTTACGTGTCCATCACTGCGCACTGGGTTAATGTGGTGGATGCAGGGTCCACAGGGGACAGCGGTGGTGGGACAGTGCTGCCTAGCCCACGGTATAGGAAACAGTTGGCTGTAGGCGTTCGACCCTCCTCCTCCTCCTCCAGAAGCGAAAGCTCGTCCACAGAGCGCAGTCGTACGAGCACTCCATCTGCAGCTGCCACTGTTGCACACGAGGTGTCCCCCTATCGAGCAGCTAGTGGAAAGCGTCAGCAGGCTGTGTTGCAGATGATGTGTTTGGGCGACAGACACACCGCCGAGGTGCTGGCCGAGTAATTGAAGCGACAAACTGAATCATGGCTGGGCAGTGTACATCTTGAGGCAGGCAAGGTAGTTAGTGATAACGGCCGTAATTTTGTGGCAGCCATAGCCCTTTCAAAACTCAGCCACATACCTTGCTTGGCTCACACCTTGAACCTGGTGGTGCAGTGCTTCCTCAAAAATTATCCGGAGTTAACAGCCCTGCTCCAGAAGGTGCGAAGACTGTGCGCGCACATCCGCCGGTCGCCTGTACACTCCGTTCGTATGCAGAAGCTGCAGTGATTGCTCCACCTTCCCAACCACCGCCTCATTATCGACATTGCAACAAGGTGGAACTCCACCCTGCACATGGTGGAGCGGCTGTGCGAGCAGAGGCAGGCCATAATGCATTTGTGGGAGGATACACGGCCAGGCACTTTGAGAGCAGACATGGAGTTGACAGGTGTGCAGTGATCGAAGCTGAAAGACCTCTGTAAAGTCCTTCAGTGTTTTGAGGAATGCACACGGCTGGTAAGCGCAGACGACGCCATCCTAAGCATGAGCATCCCACTTATGCGTCTGCTCATGCAAACTTTGACGCACCTTAAGGAGCAGGCGTCTGCAGCCAATGTTGATGAGGAGGAAGAGGAGGAGGGAATCCTTGATGACATTCAGCCATTGTCTGCTCAGGGACCTCTCCTGGACGAGGTGGAGGAAGAAGAGGAGGAGGATGATGATGGGGATGATTACTTAGGGGAGGAGGATGCATCTCGTGGGGCAAGTGAAAATGTTGGCGTGGCAAGGTCTGGTACAGGGTTTGTGCGTGACTGGAGGGATGTGGATTTGCCAGAAAGTGCTCCTCTAACCAGCACTCGCAGTGCATCATTGACACCGGGAACATTGGCCCACATGTCAGATTATGCCTTGCAGATCCTAAAAAGGGACCCCCGCATTGCCAAAATGATGAATGATGATGACTACTGGTTGGCCAGCATCCTGGATCCACGCTATAAAGGCAAATTACAAAACATCATGCCACAGGAGAACCTTGACCTAATATTGGCTAATAATCAAGCAACTCTGGTAAATCGGTTGCTTGAGGCATTCCCAGCACACAGCAGCGGTGATGGTTCTCACACGAGCCGTACGGGCCGGGGGCAGCTTGGCAGAGGTGTTCATGGTGCACACAGCAGAAGTGGCGTTGGAGACAGGGGTTTCATGACAATGTTGTGGACTGATTTTTCAAGTACCGCTGACACAACTGGTAATACTGCATCGATGGAAAGTGACAGGAGACAGCAGTTGTCAACTATGGTTACAAACTACTTTTCCTCCCATATCGATGTTCTCCCACACAGGTCATTCCCCTTTGACTATTGGGCCGCTAAACTGGACACCTGGCCTGAATTGGCACAATATGCCTTACAGGAGCTTGCTTGCCCAGCTGCAAGTGTGCTATCGGAAAGAGTCTTCAGTGCAGCTGGATCAATCCTGACAGAAAAAAGGACCCGTCTGTCAACCCAAAATGTGGATGATCTAACCTTCATTAAAATGAACCATGCATGGGTTTCCAAGGATTTTGTCCCACCTTCCCCTGATGACACATAGGGTGACAGAAAAATGGCTTGCTTTGGTCCACCTCTTCCTGGGACTTGACCTATTTCGCCTTTTGCATCAGCTGAATGTCCAACATCAACATATGCCACTTTCTAAAACTCAGTAACTGTGCTGCCTCCCCCCCCATGGCCGGGGTCACCACCTAGCGCACGACACCGTGCGAGTGCCGTTGCCCTGGACAGGTGGGTAGGCTGACTCTTGGGCGCGGGCACTGGCACAGGGTCCCTCATAGTGCAATCAAGTGTCTCTGACGGTGGTGGTGCACACCCGCCGTCAGACACACCGCCGTACTACGGGGGGCCCAGTGCCAGTACCGACGCCCACGAGTGGGCCCCCCTTGCTTGGGCAGGGCCCCTGCATTTTCAATCTTTACCTCTCCCTGCTCCTCCGCTGTGTAGTCTGGGCCGTCAAATCCATAATGTGCCTGACACCATCTGAGCCTGCCTCCTGATGTATAGACATATATTTTGAATGTGTACGCTATCCATACATGTTATCCAGGGATACGGTACCCTTTCTCACCTTTGTGCAATCACGTGCAATCCATACTGGGCCTAACACCGTCTGAGCCTGCCTCCTGATGTATAGAAATATATTTTGAATGTGTGCACTATCCATACATGTTATCCGGGGATACGGTACCCTTTCTCACCTTTGTGCAATCACGTGCAATCCATACTGGGCCTAACACCGTCTGAGCCTGCCTCCTGATGTATAGACATATATTTTGAATGTGTACGCTATCCATACTTGTTATCTGGGGATACGGTACCCTTTCTCACCTTTGTGCAATCACGTGTAATCCATACGGGGCGTGAGAACGGCTGGCGAGCTGTTAAGCAAGCTACAGCACCTGTGGTTTGCACACGTAAGTTTTTCATTTTTTCAGGAATGACGGTTAGGCCTAATTCCGGAACTGCGGTTGACCTGCACTTACTGGGAAATCATTGTTCGCGGGTAATAATTGTACTCAGTGATCCCCATCACTAACGTTGTTCAGCGGGTTATCTGCACCTGTAAGGCTGGTTTCACATTAGCGCTTTTTAAGCGCACGCACGGCCGGGGTAGCTCCACCCCCGAGCCGGCTCTCTGCCCGGCGTGCCCGCCCCTTGCTTGTAGCGCCGCCTCCTAGCGCACAGCGGCGCCTGCGATCGGCGCACCGTATCTTTAGCATAGGGTGCGCAGATCGTGCGCAGGCCGTGCGCTAGTTGCGCTTTGACCTGCGCTGCGCACTTTTGACGGTGCGCCGTGCGCGCCAAAATCAAACTTTTCAGATTTTGGCGTGCACGGCGCACCGTCAAAAGTGCGCAGCGCAGGTCAAAGCGCAACTAGCGCACAGCCTGCGCACGATCTGCGCACCCTATGCTAAAGATAGGGTGCGCCGATCACAGGCGCCGCTGTGCGCTAGGAGGCGGCGCAACAAGCAAGGGGCGGGCACGCCGAGCAGAGAGCCGGCTTGGGGGCGGAGCTACCCCCGGCCGTGCGTGCGCTTAAAAAGCGCTAATGTGAAACCAGCCTAAGCGACAAACGCTGGCCTTTTCAGTGTAGCGCACATGCAGCCACGGACATGTAAGGGCATGACACACCAGTTATTGGCCAATCTCATGTGCCAGAGCCTCACGTGTCCCTCTAGTAAGCCGGACTCGGACCGTGGGGCATGACGGAGTCTCGTTCGTTAATGGAATTAAGCTTGCAATGTGTGCATCTGTTCTGTAGCTGGCATGGTTGAGGTTTCCCAGGTGGAGTCGAATTTAACCGTAGGCTCCACTCCTGGTGGTGCCCTTCTGGACATTCCTTTAAGGTTCAGCTTTGCAACCATACTGCCCACGTAAAACAAACACTTTGCCTTCATGAACACTGTTTGGAGGGTCATGACTCGTGGGAATAACGCCGCCCAATCAGTTAACCTGCTAGAGAGATCCTTCGTTGCCCCCAAGCATGACATCACACTCCCTAGGAAGAAGGTAATGCCACTGTGGCGACCGTACTCCTGGGGGTGACACAAGTGCACTGATGCCCAGCCACTGCTCGATAAATCTGCTGGTACATTGACCCAGACCACTACATTCCCCTCGCACGCTACACGGCCTGAATCTGACCCTGATGAAACTCAGGTTACCCTTCCCATATAAAGTTCCATCTTACACGGTGACAAAGAGGAAGCTGCAGATGAAAGTGCAGGTTCGGCCCACCCGCCATCAGACACACCACCATACTATCAGGGGCCCTGTGCCAGTGCCGTCGCCAACGAGTGGGCCCCCCCTGCTTGCTCAGGATCACAGCACTTGCAAAGTTGAAATACTGTGCAGTGAGATGGAAGATGGGGACGACGAGGAGTCCAGACAAGTACAGGGATTCCCTAGCGAGGAGACTTATTTGATTGTTTTCAATGTTGGGACAGCAATTTTTGGGGAGCACTATACTCTGGAGAATGATAGATGGGGCCCACCATACACTGGGACATTCCAAAGGTGGACATCAGACACTGGAGCAGCATTTACAGGGCCCATTATACACTAGAGCATTAGAAATGGGGCCCATTATGTTTGGAGCATTATTTGGGCCCATAAGACAGTGGAGCTTCATCCATGGGGACCAACATATACTGTAGCATTATGTGGAGCTCATCATATACTGTTTCAAACATTATATGGGACCAATGATTCTGTATGGAGAAATAGATGGGCCTCGTCATGAGATGTAAAAAGTGAAGTATTTTTCATTGTACTATACCGCTATTTCTCTGCTGTATCGGAGCATGATGAGTTGTGGTATGTGTTAAAGGGGCGTTCTTTCACCCAGGGCACATGAAAACCTGGAGCCAGCCCTCCCCCCCCACAACTGTAGCCAAATAACCCCCATTTTTCAGTGCGTAACTTGTATTATGAAGTTAATTAAGGTTGACAAGCTTAAGTAAGAAGAATTGATGCTTTTGGCATTCAAATGGGCACTGTAGGTGTGTTTCCTGTCCTCCTCTCACTGCCGACTTTTATTCCCCATTGACTTACATTGGGTTTCGTTTTTCGGGACGACCCCGGCTTTTCCCTATAATCGGACGATCTTGCTCAACCCGACTTTTGGAAAAGTTGGGTTTCACGAAACGAAACGCGACTCTAAAAAAACAAAAGTCGCTGAACTCTACTCCTGGCCTCTTAACATAACTTGGTTGCTCTATCCTTTTACCACATTGCCTTTTGAAATTTTGTTCTATTGTACTGTATTTGGGTACCTTTCTGCAGGAATAATTGAATGAAAGAAAAAAAAATATATATATATATTTATCATACTTGCAGTTTTATAGCAGTTTTTTAACAAACACAGGAGTGGATGCAAAATAAAAATCACATTATTTCCTTCTATCACTTCCTATTTATTTGGGATCCATGCTTGCCTTTGACTTAAAATACTACGAATAATAATCCATCAAATAAAAAGTGCATCTGTGATTCCAGCCAAAACTCTCACTTAAACGTTTTCTTTTTCTAGAAATCTTGCAGTATTTTTTTATGCAATTTACACATTTATTTTTGTTTTAAATTAATAGTTACTGTTTTTTCAAAAATGTTTGTTATTATTTATTTAGGTTGGATCTCAAAGAAATTTAGCAATATCAAGTAATACATTTCTCTATCTGGGCAAAACTTGAATATGTAAAACGACTCCAAAACAGACCTGTTTAGTTACTGTATGAGTTTCCATATAAATAACGGTGTTTGATTACATGCTTCTGAATTTATTACAGTGCCAGCTATGTGCAAGCTATGGAACATGATCTTTCCAGTTTTCTGAGCTCTTTCACTTTCCTCAGTTAGGATGTGAATATGTGGAACTGCAATTCAGCATAAATATGTAGAGAGTGTCTCGGAGATCGTTAGAGTTGATATGTGACCTAGAAGTCAAAGTTCACTTAACGTTTCCAGTTCACTGACCCAATAGCACCCTTTACTGATTATGCTGAATCTGAAACTTTTTGCTTCGAATCATTTAATCTTGTCAGTTACTTAGTTTTGTATAGTTTTGTTGTGTATTTCAGTATTTCATTTTTTTGCTTTGGTACATTACTGAAGAATATTACAAATAGATATTTGGAGATTACTTGTGCGACACATATATTTTGCTGATTCATACAACATTGGAATTTGTCTTTATCAATTTAAACTCGCTACATAAACATACTTTAAGCTGTAAGAGATTATGATGATCAGTGTAGTATTCATATTTATTAGAAATGATGAGCTGCAGAGGGCCGACTTGAAGTCAAATTTCAAATCACAGGTCTTCATGAATTTGAACCCTCTGTATCTAGGATCACCAAAAAAGAACATGCCAGTTTCCATTTCACAAAATGCTGAAGAATTAGAGAGCGGGTTTATGATGTCAAGCGCTGATGTCTGGGCTTTTCCTTTATGTCATGCTGATATGACACCATAGGTCTAGCACAACCAACCAAGGGAGCTATCATAGCCAGCATAAAGGATGAGTGCAATTCAACCAGTAACATTTTAGGTTTTTAAATCAAAGGGATAGAAGGTCAGAGCACTTAGCTCATTACATATGGAGAAATAAAAGGCCTAATCTGATTGTATGTCACATGTTTACCATGACAGAGAGGAGCCAGAAGGCCGTAGCATCTGATTTCTCCAATTTCTGCACTGGTTATAAGCACTTCACCTTCACATTAAAAAGTGTAAATTTCCATTGGCAGTGCCGTAGTTAATCTGCTCAGTTAAGAGCTCCTGGAAAGCTAGACTCTCAGCTCAGTTAGCCACTCCCACCTCCTATATAAACTGGGTCATGGCTAGCACTCAATGTCAGACTAGCTTTTGTAGCATTGGCTGGAGGTTGTTGCTGGTGGTTATTGGAGAAAGGAGTTTGGTGGATTTATCTGTGACTATTGCTAGGTTTTGAGCGTATGATAATTACTTTTTTCTCCCACTTTGCTTTAACCCCATCCTACACTCCCTGATGCATTCTTCTGTTATATGTATGTGAATATTTGCAAGGTTGCTATTTTTCGTTACCCCTGTTCGTATTATCTTGTTAGTCTGGTTGGTGTATTATGATACAAGACTACTCCCCTCCTCCCTGGGTGGAGGAAGGGTAGAGACTTAAGGTGGATTCAGGAGCTAAGGCAAGGTACGTGGCCCCAGCACCTTCACCATCAGAAGTAATGTGGAGAACAGGGCAAGCTAAGGCTCCTCTAGCGTTAGGGACAGGGATGTAGCTCCTAGTCCTGGGACATCCAACAATAGAGTTGCGACATTTTGTTTTTACTACTACAAAGCTCAAGCACATTGAAAATGGGAAGGGTTGTTTCTATCTGTTAATAATAATCCAAAGATTTAATTGATAGGGAGGTATTGCACCAACAATGTCACCCAATGTGACTGTAAATTGACTGACAAATATCTCATTGCATGATTCATCTAATTTTTTGACCATGCAGCATCTACCATTGCGATTGTCACTGGACTACCATGCCAGCCATACATCTCCTAGCTGCCCAGTATGTTTTATTATATTAGTTGTACTGCTGTTGCCATGGCTGATGTTGCTGGCCCCAAACTGCCAGACATCTCCTTGCCTGTCCCCTTATATTTTTTAACTTTACAGCTCTCCCACTGCCACTGCATGGCCACACCAACCACACATCTCCTGACTGCCTACTTTGTTTTATAGTGCCAGCATTGCTGCTGGGAAGCATACTCTCTTGAGGGTACACAATCATGAAACAGCACCTAAACTAGGAGTAATTTTTTGAAAACTTTTTGCACAAGTTTTTGTGTCTTCACTTTGAAAGCAGCTAGCCAGTTCATGCTCCCTTAAGTAAAGGTATAGTTTTCAGATGGCTTTATAAAAAACCATTGTGAAGGAAACATGAAGGATCCACACCTCACCTTCCCACATAATGTTAATATTACGTCAGTGGGATCATGTGGTTAGGTCTCCCCACTTTTACCAATGTGACATTCTGCACCCTCTAGGGACACGTAAGGTCAGCTTGGCACAGTTTTACACAGACACCCCCCTGACCATACAGGCCCAGTGAGGCACAGTGAGTGAGAAAAGGTGGCCCACGCAGTCACTGACATGGCACCCACAAGCCTGACAGGCTAAAAGGCCCCTTTCACTAGCACTAGTGATATATATGCCTGGTCCGTTAACAGGGATATATCAGGCCAGGAACCAGCCCCCAGTAGCATGTGAGATTAGGCAGAGAAACGTAATTGTGGATTCGTGGATCGAGATAAAAGATCAGCTCAAAGTTAAATTATATTTAATCGCTATAAGAGTACACTAGACAATACATAATATACAGTATACACAATGATTATACATATAGAATGGTCAGATATGCAAATAAAATAGTGGTAGGATAAAAGGTATAAGTATAAGGAGGCGAGACAAGACGGAGTCAGCGGTGTGCGGTGCCCTTTAAGCCCGGAACTATCGGGGCTGTCACCACTGCTAGCGGGGGAGATTTCCTCTGAGACGGAGAGACCGTCTGGTCAGACAGCAGGGGGAGCAGGGTACTTAAGGGGGCCTGAGTGCAGGAACAGGTGAAACTTGGCGGGAAGGCAACAGGAGATGGTTGACTCCCTTTCCACAGCTCCTACTGATGACTCCGCTGTTCCCAGACCTCCACGTTCTGAATTTGGGAACACTCTTGATGCTATTGAATTACCATCTGTATCTGTACCACTGACTGTCTTTGTTTTACCCAAGATACCGGAACAACAGCTTAAGGACTACTCTGAAAGACCGCGAGTTGTTGAGGCTAGTGTATGTGCTCGCGATCCGTGCCCGGCACCAATTCTGGGACATTCACGCAAAGGACTGCTTCTTTGCTCCAGCATACCAAAGACAAAGAGGATTGAATCCTTTGGCACTGTTGGATGGCAGTGTTATTTGTTTCTTCGTAAGAGAGCCAGAGACCTTGTGTACCCTTTGAAAAGCCGCTGGGAGATATTTCAGCCTTCCCGCTTGCCATTGCCTTTACCTCCCTGCGAGGAGTATTACTGTTATTGATTGTTTAGTAAAAACTTGTTAAACCTTTCTCTGTCTCTGGTTACTCACTGCATCAGACGAACTGCTTTCTCCCTTACATAAGTAGAACATATGGTCACTTACCAGTTAGATAAAAGGTCTGGCTTGCAGGGAAGTGGCTACCACATGGGAAGTTTGTGGTTCCCTTCTGTGTGCAACTTGTCCTTACACGATGTGTCCCAGTGACCTCCCAGAGAAAAGAGCAATAGGATATACTTCACACAAGCATTTAACCCTTTGGGTCACTCTCCTCCTGCCCTCTGGGCTGAACCTAAATTTCCTCATCTGGAGGTTTGGAGATAAATCTCGAAAAAACTTCATGGCAAGGCTACCGCTTCCGGGTAAAGGGTGGCATAGTCTACTAATGTCAGTATAAAGCATTTCTAGGAGCTGCAGGGAGTAGTCATCAGACCAACCATATCCACAGCCACTCAACTGAAAGGCTCTTCAATGATGAGCAGAGTTACCAGTGGAGTTTTAGGGTGCCGCCTTGCCTTCCCCACCCTCTGACAGGGTGTAGCACGAATAGCACGAATTGCCACATTGGCTCAAATCCTTGACCAGTAGAAATGCTGGGCTAGCCTGGACTTGGTCTTGTGACCCCTAGGTGTCCAGCCATCAGAATCTTATGCGCAATCTGCAATAACTACACCCTGAAAGGATAGTGCACCACCAACATGTCGGTCCATGGGCCATATCTCCGGTAAACCTCTTTTATGGATGGGGGTAGTGACCTTTGGCTGCACACAGCTATCACAGGCACAGGGGGGCTTATCTTAGTTATCCCACCGCTGGCACCATGTGATAAAAAACAGCAAGCTAGTCTTGCCCTAACAATTTACTGCAGGTGGGTTTATTTTGGTTATCCCACCACTGCCACAATATGTTACAAGCTGTCGGGATTTATGGATATCCCACTTTCCAGTTCCACTTTGGAACTTGCAGCTTTCCGGTGCCTCACTTACCCTCAGGTCAGTCCGTGAACTACACCTAGAATAATTAGTCACCGGACGAGCTACTTGTTGTGCAATGGCTATTAGGCCCGCTTGGAGTGAGGGAGTTATAAATGCTTTGGCCGCTGCCATACAATCAGCTTATAAAACCTGCTCAGTCACTGCCAGAGCTACCCGCCTAGCCAGAACACACTTCGCTGCCACCAGCTTCAGATTCCTCGTATTAATATGTAAAATTAATAGAGGGGTTCGAAGCAAACCCAAATCAGTAGCGTAATTATCTTATAGGCACGTATGAATTCGTCACAGAGTAAGGAGGCAGAACTAATACATTTTATAGTTTATTCCCAAAAGATGGGCAGTGTTTACAGATGAAAAAAAGGCTTTACGATATGAGACAATTAAAATATGTACAATACGATTACAAATAAAAGGGATTTAAAAGCAGAGAGATACTTACATATTGCTTAGATCATTTCAGGCAGAACCATGCTGGGGGTGGAGCCAGACATCATAGTTCATGGATGAGGTCTTGTGGCACAGCTCGCAAGCAGCAACTAACTGGGGAGCTCAGTTGCAGACTTATAAGTCTGGGCTTGTGACATCACCAAAGGCGCTGGCTGGTGACGGTCCGCCCCTCTCTCAAAGTACAGATTTGGGTTCTGAAAACTTATAACCATCATATCTGGGCTTGAGAACCTAGCAGAATATCGGCAGAACCATCATTCATCTTATATTGAAATTAGCTTTGACATCAAACACTAGCTGTTTATTCCACTCTGTTCAGGAGAACTCCGTTTCTCTGGTTCTGTTGATGCTAGAATTTAGCAAGAACTACTGCAGCGAAGCCCGATCAGCGCACGTCCCAAAATGTAATTTTCATATTTCTGTCACTGATTCGGTCTGGGATACGGCCTCTTTAATATCTCCCATATATATATATGAGGAGCACATGTTCTCTTAGACAAAGAACATTCTTTCCTGGCTAATTAACATTCCTTGCAGAGAGGAGGGGAGAGACAGGAAAGAGCTGGTGTAGTGTTACAAGCTGTGAATACAGATGCAGGCAGAGGCTGCAATGTGTGACAAGCTAAGGAATGGAAGGGGGGTCAAGCCCCCACACTGACATAGCATAGTTCAGTGTGTAAATAGATGATTCTGCAAAGTGATAATCCAGGGAATCTTACATCATATTTTACATTACCACTACAACTCCCCCTTTTAGAGTGCGCTAAGGAGGCTGGACCTGTCAGTACGCGTCCATGCGCACAGCAGTGGGTTCATCCCCGAAGGACATAACCTGTTTCTTGGTCCTGGGGGTGGGCCAGAACACAATTGCATCTTCTTCCTCCAGTTCTGGACTCATGGAAACCCCACCTACCCGGTGCCCCAGGTAGTAGACCTTGCTCATGTCCATTTGGCACTTTTCCGGCTTGATGGTCAGACTTGCTTGGCGAATACGCTTGAGCACCTCCTGGAGATGCTGAAGGTGTTCCTCCCAGGTGGAATTGAAGACAGCAATGTCGCTCAGGTACGAAACGGCGTACTTTTCCAGTCCCTGAAGCAGGTGGTTGACCGTCCGCTAGAAAGTGGCAGGGGCATTTTTCATGCCAAAGGGCATGATCGTGGACTCGTACAGTCCAAAGGGGTTGATAAAGGCGGATCTCTCCTGCGCCGCAGGGCTCAGGGGAATCAGCCAGTAACACTGATTCAAATCCATGATGGATATGTATTTTGTGTTCGCCAACCGCTCAAGCAGATCCTCGATGCACGGCATCGGGTGTGCATCAGAGGTTGTGATGGTGTTGAGCCCCCTGTAGTCCACGCAGAACCGGGTGGTCTGATCCTTTTCAGGCACGAGAACAACAGGTGAAGCCCATGTGCTCTTGGACCATTGAATCACCCCCAGCTGTAACATCTCATTGATCTCTTGGCACATAACCTGCTGCACCTCCTCAGAGATCCGATAAGGTGTTTGCCGTAGTGGGGCATGATTCCCGGTGTCCGCCTCGTGTATCACTAATTCAGTCCTTCCAGGTTGGTTGGAGAACACAGCCCGGAAAAGATTCAGGGTGGCCAACAACTGTGACTGCTGGAGTACGGTTAGGGAGGCACTTACCTCCATGTCCTCAATGGACCCAATGGCCTTGGCTTGGGCCAGCATGTCCAGGAGGGGGTCTTCCTCCCCGTCCTCAGGCAGGTTGCAGACCGGTAGGACGCAGGCTTCACGTTCGTGATGAGCCTTCATCATGTTGATGTGAAAGGCCTTGCGCCTACCCCAAGCATGGAAATGCGTGACCACGTAGGTGACCGAGTTCAGGCTGCCTGGAGCTTATCCACTGGTACGGGGACCAGAACCCACACCTTTTGACCCACCTGGTAGGTCCGTTCCCGGGTGTTCTGGTCGTATCCGTGCTTCTGGTCAGCCTGAGCCTGCACCATGTTGTCATGCACCAACTGCGTCAAGGTCTGCATCTTGTCACGGAAGCGCATAACATAATCCATGATGGACACTTCAGTGGGGTTTGGCTCATCTTCCCAGGATTCTCTTATCAACCCAAGGGGTCCCCGGACTCGTCTGTCATACAGGAGCTCGAAGGGGGAGAACCCCGTTGAGGCCAGCGGAACTTCTCTGTAAGCGAATAGCAGGATGGGAGGTACCGCGCCCAGTCGCGCCCTTGGGTCTCAACCAGCATATGGAGCATCTGTTTGAGGGTACTGTTGAAGCATGTACACAAACCATTGGTCTGTGGGTGATATGCACTTGATACCATGTGCCTTACCTGCATTTTCTCACAGAGAGCCTCCATTAGGTGAGACATAAATTGGGTCCCTTGATCGGTAAGCATCTCCCTGGGTAATCCTACCCTTGAAAAGATGGTCACCAGTGCATCCGTCACCTTATCTGCCCTGGTTGAGGACAGAGCTACTGCCTCTGGGTACTGGGTAGCGTAGTCTACCACAGTGAGAATGTATCACTTTCCAGAGCTGCTGGAGATGGCCAGTGGGCCTACAATGTCCACCGCGATTCTCTGGAAAGGCTCCTCTATCACAGACAAAGGGATCAGGGGAGCCTTAGGATCAGGCACCGCCTTCCCCACTCTTTGACAGGTGGCACCGGAGTGGCAGTATTGGGTCACATCTGTCCCCATCTTGGACCAATAGAAGTGTTGAGACAACCGGGCCTTAGTTTTGCTGATCCCCAAGTGTCCAGCGAGTGGAATCTCATGGGCAATCCGTAACAACTCAGCCTTAAATTGATAGGGGACTACCAGCTGTCTTTCCCTCAACCACTCCTTTTGGGATTCTCCAGACACTGTCTCCCGGTAAAACCTTCCTCGTTCCCAGAACACCCTCTCCTTATCAGTCCCGGAGGTGGGCGTCTTGGCGAGGTCTCTCAATTTCTCCACGCTCGCATCTGAGTGCAGAGTGGCCTGGAACTCCTGGCTGGAGGCAGCCAGAAGTGATGTCATGGTCCCTTCCTCACTGGGAACCTCTGGAACCTGCTCTGGGTTCACCTCTGGTTCAGTCACTCCTGTAGCGGAGGAGGGTCCAGAAGGCAGGGCAATACAGGCGTTCCTGGCACTCTGACTGCGGGTGACAGCGGCTACATATGCTGTCTCCCCGGAGTTTCCCATAGACCCATCAGCCGGCGCTGCTATGGGTTCTACCTCTCTATGGGTTCTACCTTTCTCAAAAGCCCACAGAAAAGTTTCCAAGTCTCTGTCCTTTTCCATCATGGGAAAATGCTCTGGCTGGGGTTTAGGACTCTGGGCGCTGCTGGGCTCACGGCTCCGGGCTGCGGATGGTATCACCCCTTGTCGGAGCAGCTCCAGTTCATGGGCTCTCTTAGCCTCTTGTTCCACTCTCTGGGCTTCTTGCTCGGCTCTCTGGGCCTCTGCTTGGTGCTTAGCTCTCTCTTGAGCTTCCAGGATAAGTTGCAGGCGCCTGTCCATATTGTCGGTGGAGATCTGTTGCAGGGCCATTTGCAGATAGCAGTCAATGACTTCCTGGCTGCCGGTCAGGAGTTTCTTTTTCTGGTAGTTTTATCTGTGATGGTCATTATATTGCTTTGCAAGTGATGTGGACTGTGGGTCTGCACTGAATTTGATCGATCAACAATTTCTTGACAAGCATAAGATTAAGTCTGTACTTTTGTCATCCCCTTTTCCTGTAGTGGCGATTGCTAACACTTCGCTAGAGCATGGGTGCGTTTCCCGAAAGGTCACCGGGTTTCCACTCACTGTGAATATGGAGCACCAGGAATCTTTAGATTTGTTTGTACTTGATAAATTGCCTTTTCCAGTCCTTCTGGGGTTACCCTGGTTAAAGTGCACAATCGTGTACTTGACTGGTCTTCAAATACTATAAGATCCTGGGGTCAGGGGTGTTATGGGAAATGTTGTGATGTACACATCGCTGCTGTGGTGAAAAATGAGCTACCTGAGCCCATTCAGGAAATCTGGAAAGTATTTTCTGAAGTTGAGTCACAAGCTCTGCCATCGCATAGAGATTACGATTGCGCTATTGAGTTCGTCCCAGGTGCTACTCTCCCTAAGAGTCGTTTATTTAACCTGACGATCCCCGAGAGGGAGGCCTTAAAGGAGTACCTGCAGACTAGTCTTGCTGCAAGTCAAGTCATATAAGACCCTCCAAGTCCCCTGTGGCTGTGGGTTTCTTTTTTGTCAAAAAGAAAGATGGGGTCTTAGGCCGTGTTTGGATTTCAGCGAGATTAGCAAGATTACTGTATGCAATCCTTACCCCTTGCCGCTGATTCCGGACTTGTTTAACCAATTGGTTGGAGCCAAATGGTTCTCTAAGATTGATCTCCATGGGACATATAATTTGCTGTGAATTAAAGAAACCGATGAATGGAAGGCAGCCTTTAATACCCCAGAAGGTCATTTTGAGTGTCTAGTAATGCCTTTCGGCCTTACAAATGCTCCGGCGTTCTTTCAAAATGTCATCAATGACATTCTGAGACCATTGATCGGTAGGAGTGTTATCATTTATTTGGATGATATTTTGATCTACTCGCCCAATCTGGAGTCCCATTGGCAGAGAGTCCGCGAGGTTCTGCAGATTCTGAGAGAAAACTCACTCTTTGCTAAACTGGAGAAATGCGAGTTTGCTGTACTGAAAATTAGCTTTTTGGGGTACATTGTTTCCAGTGATGGGTTTGAGATGGACCCAGTGAAGGTTCAGGCGGTATTGGAGTGGCCAAGACCTGAATGCTTGAAGGCAATTGAGAGATTCTTGGGGTTTGCTAATTATTACAGAAAATTCATAAAGAATTTTTCTGTTATTGCCAAACCCCTTACTGATCTGACTAAGAAGGGTGCCAGTACTGTCCAATGGTCCCCTGAGGCTGTTAAGGCCTTTGAGCATCTCAAGGAGAAGTTTAGCTCTGCTCTTGTATTGATGCAGACAGACAAAACTCAGCCCTTTCTGGTAGAGGTGGATGCCTCATCAGTAGGAGTGGGGGCTGTTCTGTCACAGAAGGGAGAGGATGGGGTGCATCCCTGTGCGTTCTTCTCTAAGAAATTTTCGGAGGCGGAACTCAACTACGATGTTGGCAACCGAGAATTGCTGGCTATTAAGCTTGCGTTTGAGCATTGGCAACATTTTTTGGAGGTCGCTAGACATCCTATACAAGTCTTTAACCCCTTCCTGACATGAGACGTACTATCCCGTCCACGGTACCCGGGCCCGTATGACCGGGGACGGGATAGTACGTCTACCGCGATCAGCGGCGCCCACGTGGTGAGCGCCGCTGATCGCGGCCGGGTGTCAGCTGATTATCACAGCTGACACCCGGCACTACGTGTCAGGGGCGGTCACGGACCGCCCCCGACACGTTAACCCCTTGCACACCGCGATCAAACATGATCGCGGTGTACCGGGGGTTAAAGGGAAGCATCAGCAGGGAGGGGGCTCCCTCCGTGCTTCCCTGAGCCCCCCACGGCAGCGCAATGTGCAGCGCTGCTGCGGGGGGCTCCTTTCCTCCAGGCCCCCGAATCCAAGATGGCGACGGGGGCCTTCGGGGGCCTGGGGAAGCTGGCTTCCTCAGTGCCTGCAAAGCGCAGGCATGAGGAAGCCTTGTGCACTGCCTGTGACAGATTGCTGATCTGTCACAGTGATCTGTGATGTGACAGATCAGCGATCTGTCACAGGACAGTGATGTCCCACCTGGGACTATGTAATAAAGTAAAAAAAAAATTAAAAAAAAGTGTAAAAATAAATTTAAAAAAATCGCCAAATAAATTAGTAAAAAAAAAAAAAAATAGTCCCCAATAAATTCATTTTTTGAAAATAATAAAAAAAAAAACAATAAAAGTACACATATTAGGTATCGCCGCGTCCGTAACGACCTGCCCTATAAAACTGTCCCATTAGTTAACCCCTTTAGCGAACCCCTTAAAAAATAAAAATAAAAAACGAAGCAAAAAATAATGATTTATTATCATACCGCCAAACAAAAAGTGCAATAACGCGCGATCAAAAAGACGCATATAAATATCCATGGTACCGCTGAAAACGTCATCTTGTCCCGCAAAAAACAAGCCACCACACAGCATCATCAGCGAAAAAATAAAAAAGTTATAACTCGCAGAATAAAGCGATGCAAAAATAATTATTTTTTATATAAAATAGTTTTCATTGCATAAAACCGACAAAAACGTAAAAAACGACCTAAATGAGGTATCGCTGTAACCGTACTGACCCGAAGAATAAAACCGCTTTATCAATTTTACCGCACGCGGAACGGTGTAAACGCACCCCCCCAAAAGAAATTCATGAAAAGCTGGTTTTTGTTCATTCTGCGTCCCAAAAATCGGAATAAAAAGCGATCAAAAAATTTCACGTGCCCGAAAATGGTACCAATAAAAACGTCAACTCGTCCCGCAAAAAATAAGACCTCACATGACTCGGTGGGTCAAAATAAGGAAAAATTATAGCTCTCAATATGTGGTGATGCAAAAACTATTTTTACAATAAAAAGCGTCTTTTAGCGTGCGACAGCCGCCAAACATAAAAACCGCCATAAATAGTAAATCAAACCCCCCGTTATCACCCCCTTAGTTAGGGAAAAATAATAAAATAAAAAAAATTTATTTATTTCCATTTTTCCATTAGGGTTAGGGCTAGGGTTAGGGCTAGGGTTGTGTTGGGGTAGGGTTGGGGTAGGGTTAGGGCTAGGGTTAGGGCTAGGGTTAGGGCTAGGGTTAGGGGCGTGTTGGGGTTCGGGTTGGAGTTAGAATTGGGGGTTTCCACTGTTTGGGCACATCAGGGGCTCTCCAAATGCAACATGGCGTCTGATCTCAATTCCAGCCAATTCTGAGTTGAAAAAGTCAAATGGTGCTCCTTCCCTTCCAAGCTCTGCTATGCGCCCAAACAGTGTTTTACCCCCACATGTAGGGTAGCAGCCTACTCAGGACAAATTGCAAAACAATTTTTGGGGTCCAATTTCTCCTGTTACCCTTAGGAAAATAAAAAATTGGGGGCAAAAATATCATTTTTGTGGAAAAAAATGATTTTTTTATTTTCACATCCGAGTGTTATAAACTTCTGTGAAGCACTTGGGGGTTCAAAGTGCTCACCACACATCTAGATAAGTTCCGTGGGGGGTCTAGTGTCCAAAATGGGGTCACTTGTGGGGAGTTTCAATAGTTTAGGTACATCAGGGGCTCTCCAAACGCACATGACACCCGCAGACCATTCCATCAAAGTCTGCATTCCAAAACGTCACTGCTTCCCTTCCGAGCCCCGACGTGTGTCCATACAGTAGTTTTCTCCCACATATGGGGTGTCAGCGTACTCAGGACAAATTGGACAACAACTTTTGGGGTCCAATTTCTCCTGGTACCCTTGGGAAAATAAAAAAATGGTGACTAAAAGATCATGTTTGTGGAAAAAATACGAATTTTTTATTTTCACGCCCGGGCGTTGTAAACTTCTGTGAAGCACTGGGGGGGTCAAAGTGCTCACCACACATCTAGATAAGTTCCTTGGGGGGTCTAGTTTACAAAATGGTGTCATTTGTGGGGGGTTTCCACTGTTTAGGTACATTAGGGGCTCTCCAAAGGCAACATGACACCCGCAGACCATTCCATCAAAGTCTGCATTCCAAAACGTCACTACTTCCCTTCCGAGCCCCGACGTGTGCCCATACAGTAGTTTTCTCCCACATATGGGGTAGCAGCGTACTCAGGACAAATTGGACAACAACTTTTGGGGTCCAATTTCTCCTGGTACCCTTGGGAAAATAAAAAAATGGTGACTAAAAGATCATGTTTGTGGAAAAAATACGAATTTTTTATTTTCACGCCCGGGCGTTGTAAACTTCTGTGAAGCACTGGGGGGGTCAAAGTGCTCACCACACATCTAGATAAGTTCCTTGGGGGGTCTAGTTTACAAAATGGTGTCATTTGTGGGGGGTTTCCACTGTTTAGGTACATTAGGGGCTCTCCAAAGGCAACATGACACCCGCAGACCATTCCATCAAAGTCTGCATTCCAAAACGTCACTACTTCCCTTCCGAGCCCCGACGTGTGCCCATACAGTAGTTTTCTCCCACATATGGGGTATCAGCATACTCAGGACAAATTGGACAACAACTTTTGGGGTCCAATTTCTCCTGGTACCCTTGGGAAAATAAAAAAATGGTGACTAAAAGATCATGTTTGTGGAAAAAATACGAATTTTTTATTTTCACGCCCGGGCGTTGTAAACTTCTGTGAAGCACTGGGGGGGTCAAAGTGCTCACCACACATCTAGATAAGTTCCTTAGGGGGTCTAGTTTCCAAAATGGTGTCATTTGTGGGGGGGTTCCACTGTTTTGGTACATCAGGAGTTTTCCAAACGCGACATGGTGTCCGATCTCAATTCCAGCCAAAAACGTCAAATGTCGCTGCTTCCCTTCCGAGCTCTGCCATGCGCCCAAATAGTGGTTTACCCCCACATGTGGGGTATCAGCGTACTCAGGACAAATTGCACAATAACTTTTAGGGTCCTGTTACCCTTGGAAAAATAAGAATTGAGGGTGAAAAGATCATTTTTGTGGAAAAAATATGATTTTTTAATTGTATGGCTTTATGTTATAAACTTCTGTGAAGCCCATGGGGGTTCAAAGTTCTCACCACACATCTAGATAAGTTCCTTAGGGGGTCTAGTTTCCAAAATGGTGTCATTTGTGGGGGGTTTCCACTGTTTTGGTACATCAGGGGTTTTCCAAACGCGACATGGTGTCCGATCTCAATTCCAGCCAAAAACGTCAAATGGCGCTGCTTCCCTTCCGAGCTCTGCCATGCGCCCAAATAGTGGTTTACCCCCACATGTGGGGTATCAGCGTACTCAGGACAAATTGCACAATAACTTTTAGGGTCCTGCTACCCTTGGGAAAATAAAAATTGGGGTGAAAAGATCATTTTTGTGGAAAAAATATGATTTTTTAATTGTACCGCTGTACGTTATAAACTTCTGTAAAGCCCTTGTGGGTTCAAAGTTCTCACCACATATCTAGATAAGTTCCTTGGGGGGTCTAGTTTCCAAAATGGGGTCACTTATAGGGGGTTTCCACTGTTTAGGTACATCAGGGACTCTCCAAACGTGACATGGCGTCCAATCTGAATTCCAGCCAATTTTGCATTGAAAAAGTCAAACGGCGCTCCTTCCATTCTGAGCTCTGCCATGCGCCGAAACAGTCGTTCCCCCCCACATATCAGGTATCTACGTACTCAGGACAAATTGCACAATAACTTTTGCAGTTCAATTTCTCCTGTTACCCTTGGTAAAATAAAAAAAATTGAACCTGAAGTATTTTTTTTATGAAAAAAAGTTAGATGTTCATTTTTTTTTAAATATTCAAAAAAATTCCTGTGACGCACCTAAAGGGTTAATAAACTTCTTGAATGTGGTTTTGAGCACCTTAAGGGGTGCAGTTTTTAGAATGGTGTCACTTTTGGGTATTTTCTATCATATAGACCCCTCAAAGTGGCTTCAAATGTGATGTGGTCCTAAAAATAAAATGGTGTTGTAAAAATGAGAAATCGCTGGTCAACTTTTAACCCTTATAACTTCCTAACAAAAAAAAATTTTGGTTCCAAAATTGTGCTGATGTAAAGTAAACATGTGGGAAATGTTAGTTATCAAGTTTTTTGTGTGCCGTATCTCTGTGATTTAAGGGCATAAAAATTCAAAGTTGGAAAATTGCGAAATTTTCAAAATTTTCGCCAAATTTCCGTTTTTCTCACAAATAAACGCAAGTTATTTGAACAAAATGTTACCACAAACATGAAGTACAATATGTCACGAGAAAACAATGTCAGAATCACCGGTATCCATGGAAGCGTTCGAGAGTTATGACCTCATAAAGGTACAGTGGTCAGAATTGTAAAAATTGGCCCGGTCATGAACGTGCAAACCACCCTTGGGGGTGAAGGGGTTAATGATCACAGAATCTGATCTATCTGGATGCTGCCAAACATTTGAATGCTTGTCAAGCCAGGTGGGCATTGTTTTTTGCCCGGTTCCATTCTTCTGTGACATATATCCCTGGGACAAAGAATGTTAAAGCTGATGCTTTGTCTCAAAGTTTCTCCCCAGCGGTTAATACTGAAAAGGAGGAATCTATTCTGCAGAAAGGGGTGGTGGTGGCAGCTTTAGGTTCTGAGTTGGAAAATAGCAATCTTAAAGCCTAGGATGCAGCACCAACCAACACTCCATATGGGAAATTATTTGTGCCTAAAGCCCTGAGGAGAATGTTTACGGAATATCATGAGTCTTGTCTGGCGGGTCATCCAGGGAGTGCCGAAACAAGAAAGTCGATCGGTCAGAATTTCTGGTGGCCGAGGTGGCTAAGAGAAATCGTCAAGTGGGTGCATCAGTGTACCATGTGCGCTAGGTCTAAAGCTTCTCATGCTCCAGTGGCAGGGTTGCTGTGCCCATTAGAGGTTCCTAGTTCCCCATGGACGCGTCTTGCAATGGATTTTATCACCGACCTGCCAGTCTCTGAGGGTTTTTCTGTCATCTGGGTTGTGGTAGACCGGTTTAATAAGATGTGTCATCTGGTCCCGTTCAATAAATTACCCTGCACTAAGACACTTGCCAGGGCATTCGTGAAAGAGATTGTCAGAGTCCATGGTGTCCTCACGGACATTGTCTCCGATAGGTGACCACAGTTTGTGGCTCGATTTTGGCGTGCCTTTTGTGACAGACTTAAGGTTCATTTGTCATTTTTGTCAGGTTATCAACCGGAGTCCAATGGATAGACCGAGAGGAAGAACCAGGACGTTGAGCAGTTTTTGAGATGTTTTGTAGCAGACAATCAGGAGATGAGGTCGGAATATCTACCATTAGCTGAGTTTGCTCTCAATAATCAGACGTCTTCTGCGGCTGGGTGTTTTCCTTTTTTCTGTTGTACTGGGAAGCATCCATCTTTCGATCCTTTTTCTAGGATTGGGGCAGCGGTGCCTGGAAATTTGGAAAGGGTTTGGACCAGTGTATGCCATAATCTGAATCAGGCGAATAGGAGGTCTAAGAAATATTTTGACAAGAAAAGAAGGGAGGCAAGGTTTGTTGTTGGGGATATGGTTTGGTTGTCCTCTAAGAATCTGCGTTTAAAAATCCCTTCCAAAAAATTGGGTCCTAAGTTTGTTGGACCCTTCAAAGTGGTTCAGATTGTCAACTCGGCTGTGGTCAAATTGGACATTCCTTCGTCCTGGAAAATTAATTCAGTATTTCGTGTATCTTTGCTGAAGAAAGTTGACATGCCTGATAAGGTGGTTATGCCTTCTGCTCCTCCAATTGATGAGGACTGTGAGTTTGAGATTTCACGCATTCTTGATTCCAGGTGGCACAGAGGAGGCTTACAGTATCTTGTGTCCTGGAAGGGTTTCAGTCCCGAGGACAATTCCTAGGTGAATGCTGTGGACGTCTCAGCCTCATGATTAATTAAGGCTTTTCACAGGAGATTTCCGAATAAGGCTCGGCCTAGAGGATCCAGGGGATCCACGTTAAAGGAGAGGTACTGTTAGAATCTGCTCAGTTTGTGACTATCTGCCATTTTCTTGTAGTGTTCTGGCTGCTGGTCTTTTTCCCCTGGTGCTGGTTTTACCTTTGGTCAGGTGATTGCATCACCCTTTATTAGCTTGCACCTGTCTCCCATTCTTTGCTGGACAACAGTGTTAATCCGCTTGAAGTTTGGCTTGGAGCCTTGCTTTGATTTCTGTGTGTTTAATTAGTGCAGTTCTGGGAACCCCGGTTCTGCTACTCTTAGTTTCTGTTTTCAGTTTCTTTCTGCAGCCTTCTTTGTGTTTTCTGCTAGGAGGTGACTCATTTTTGTACCCAGTCCTTATATCTTCCCCCTATTTATAGGTCTTCGCTTGAGATTTGCCTAGGATCGTCGGTGGGTCTATTCACAAGGAATGGGTCACCACTCCATCGTAGGGCATCAGCCTAGTCACAGTGCAGGGTCAGTTTTCCCCCTCCTACCCTAGTCCTGTGCTGCAGAACCATAACAGTTACAAGCTGTGAATGCCGATGCAGGCAGAGGCTGCAATGTGTGACAAGCTAAGGAAAGGAAGAGGGAGTCAAGTCCCCACACTGACATAGCATAGTTCAGTGTGTAAATAGAAGATTCTGCAATGTGATAATCCGGGGAATCTTACATCATATTTTACATTACCATTACAACCTCGCTGGTCCGTTACCCGGTACAGCAGTCCTTGGTCCCAGATTCACCTGGAGGTCCTCCTGGAAGTTCCTCAACAACTGCTCAGTTGTGATGAGCTTCTTCAGCTGCTGGACGATGGTGAGCTCAAGTCCTGTGGTCCGTTGGTTAACTGCTCTCAGTAGGGCCTGCATGTGATCGCCCCAGATGTCTGCAGGACCCCATTGCATACTCCGGACCTTCTTCTGGTACATATCATGGGTTAAGTTAAACTGCCGAACCAGAGCCTTCTTGATATCTTCATAGCTCAGGATGGTCTCACTGGGCAGGAACCAAAAAATTCCAGGGCCTTACCCCTGAGGCAAGGGGTTAAGAACCAAACCCACTGGTCCTCATGCAGATGGTACTGATAGCAAATTTTTTCAAATGCCAGCAAGAAAGTGTCCAAGTCCTCTCATTTGTCCAGTAGAGGGAAGTCCTCCACCCTTAACATAAGGATCCGGATCTCAGGGGACCTGCGATGGGCTGGGGTCTGCAGCTGGAGTTGGAGATGAACCATTTGTTGCCGGTGCTCACGCTCCCACTGACATTCTGCATAGAGTTGAGCAAAACGGGTCGGCCAAATTCAGAATTCACCGACTTTTGCTAAAGTCAGGTTTCACTGATCGAAACCCGACCATAGCGTGAGGTCGGCCATGAGGTCGCCAACTTGAGCGCCACAGACGCCTTTTCCACAATGCTTCCTGCGCCTTTTCTCAGCCAATCATCAAGGACACACACTGTGGGCAAAGCGATTACATAGGCAGCAGCCCCCACCATCTTAGAGAAAGTCATCCAAGTGATTGGCTGGCTTTGTGTGGCGTCACAGTGGCTATAAAAGGCCGTGACCGCTGAACGCCATCTTACTTCTCCCGATCTTAGCATAGGGAGAGGTTGCTGCTGCTCGTTCTCAATAGGGAGAGTGTTTAAGCAGGAAAGAAAAAAAAATTGCTTCTGCTGATAGCGATTTTCACTGTACAACACAACTGTATAGTATGCAGTGACAGGGGAGGATATATTTGTGTGCAGCAGCTCTGTTGGTGATTAGGCTGCCTTATAAGGATAACTGATAGCTGCATTGTTGTTTGCACAGTGCTGTGCAGAGTGCTTTTTTGTTTTGTTTTTGTTTTAATGTTTTATTTTTTGAAATCTGCCAGTTACATCAGAAAGAAAGCAATCAACAAGTAGCTTAAGAAATTATTATATAACCTACAAATTCCACTTTTCAGGAGTTAAACAAGTGGTTTGAAATATCAATACATGGCAAAAACTATTGATATACAGAGGTTTAAGGACAACAACAGCCTTAAAGGAACTTCAAGTAGCAAGATATATCTGGGTTCAAATCTGGGTTCTTTCCATCCACACGCCCTTGCTACATCACATGTGCCATGATTTCAAACAAAGATGAAAAAGAAAAAAAAAACAGTATAGGGAGTAAAGGGACAGGAGGTCAAGTAGTGAAAGGAGGAAGTTGGAAGATAGGGGTGAAATATAGGGGAAGTAAGGGGAGGGGGGGGCAGAGGGGACACTAGGCAACAAGGATTTTGTCTACTCTGATAAAGCCGAACAAGGAGGCCATTATAGCCTTATTAATTTTTACTAATGGATCTGAATCGGGTCCATGGGTGCCATACTCTTTCAAAAGCTGAAAGTGAGCCATTCACCAAGGCAGCCAGTTTGGCTACCTGATATAGCATATCTACCTTCTCCTGCAATTGGGATATAGATGTAGTAGTAGTTGTCTTCCAGTTCATAGGTATCAGAAGTTTCGCTGCTGAAAGAATGTGTTGAGTCAACAGAGCGGTATTCTTATGTCCAGTCGGTGACAGAAAATTTAAGAGCACTATCTCCGGTGTCAATGTAAGCTTTTTGCCCACAATTTTCCCGATATAATCCTCTACCAGGCGCCAGAACTGCAGCAGGGGTGGACAGGACCACCACATATGTAAGTATGTTCCCTCCGAGTCCCAGCATCTCCAGCATCTAATAGAAGACCCAGTCCGCCAATGAGTGTTCTGCTTTGGTGTAATATACCATCTGGTGACTATTTTAAAAGAATTCTCTTGTGCTCTAACGCACTGTGATGGGCCATGAGAAGAATTATAAATGTGTGATATTTGGTTTGGGGTAAACTTGTATCCCAAATCCTTTTCCCAGTTTGTTTTATAGGCTCTTTTGAGGCAACAGTCAGTTATATTTAAAATCTGGTAAATAGACGACATTATCTTTTTGGGTTTATCCTTTGTTGCACAGAGAGTCTCAAATGCAGTCAGTGGGCGGGTAACGTCTGCTCCTAAAAGATACTGTGCCAAGGAGTCTCTTATAGAGCCGAATTGTATAAAGGTCAAGTTGGAAAGCCCTGGTTGTTTCTTCAGTTCCTGAAAGGAGGGGAGTGTCCCATCCATCAAGAGTTCATCAACCGCTACATTTGCCAGGGATCCGGGTTTGATTAGATCATTGTCTCGGGAATAAGATGCGTGCGGCATTATATCTGCCAACTTGAGTAAGGGGGACAAAGGGGGAACTAGAGTTTTCACCAATCCCTTCCACAATTTTAAGGTAGCTTTGGTGTGTATATTAAGTAGTTTTTTGTTTATGTTTTTACAAGGATACGCCAAAAAGGTGGATCTCAGGGGATAAGGTGCCAGTGCTTCCTCCACCTCAATCCACTGCTTATTGTTGGGAGACCGCAACAGGTCTACCACTCTGGTAAGCATTGTCGCTTGGTAGTACTTTACTATGTCTGGAGCACCCATCCCACCCCTCGACTTGTTTAATGTTAATGTCCTGTATGCTAAGAGGGGCTTCTGTTTTTTCCAAACATATCTGCGGAATAATGTATTAATTTTTGCAGAGTGCTTTTTTAAAAGCAAAAAAAAACTTTTATTCCTTTTCTCTGCACAGTTACCAAGCGTTCATTTTTTCACACTTTTGTGTGCAACAGCTCTGTTGGTGATTAGGCTGCCTTATAAGGATACCTGATAGCTGCATTGCTGTTTGCACTCTGCTGTGCAGGGTGCTTTTTTAAAAGCAAAAAAACTTTTATTCCTTTTCTCTGCACAGTAGTTACTGAGCATAAATTTTTGCACACACCGTATAGAGGTGTACGCTCCTCACACACTACTGTGTACCGGCTGGTATCACGATCAAATACATGATATATGTGTGTGACTCCGTAAAAAATACACAGAGATTAACATTTTTCCATACATACACCGTATAGAGGTGTCTAATTCTCAAACAGTATCGAATATCTGCTGATCTTATTACGGTCACATCTACACAGAGTCAGCGTGTGTGTGACATTCCGTAAATAAATATACAGACATTTCCATTTCTCCATACACCGTATTGAGCTGTCTGATTCTCAAAAACAATATCGGATATCTGCTGTTCTTATTACGGTCACATCTACACAGAGTCAGCGTGTGTGTGACATTCCGTAAATACATATGCGGACATTTCCATTTCTCCATACACCGTATTGATCTGTCCGATTCTCAAACAGTATCGGATATCTGCTGTTCTTATTACAGTCACATCTACACAGAGTGTGCGTGTGTCTGTGAGACTCCGTAAATACATATATGGACATTTCCATTTCTCCATACATCGTATTTAGCTGTCCGATTCTCAAACAGTATCGAATATCTGATGTTCTTATTACGGTCACATCTACCACATCTACACAGAGTCTGCGTGTGTCTGTGAGACTCCGTAAATAAATATACAGACATTGTTATTTCTCCATACACAGTATTGAGCTGTCCGATTCTCAAAAACAGTATCGGATATCTGCTGTTGTTATTACGGTCACATCTACACAGAGTCAGCGTTTGT
Source organism: Dendrobates tinctorius (assembly GCF_039654945.1). NCBI lineage: Eukaryota > Metazoa > Chordata > Amphibia > Anura > Dendrobatidae > Dendrobates > Dendrobates tinctorius. Next base: position 36,489,103 of record NW_027361672.1, on the reverse strand, counting down.
GTGACATTCCGTAAATACATATGAGGACATTTCTATTTCTCCATACACCCTATTGATCTGTCTGATTCTCAAACAGTATCGGATAACTGCTGTTCTTATTACGGTCACATCTACACAGAGTCAGCGTGTGTGTGTGACATTCCACAAATACATATACGGACATTTCCATTTCTCCATACAACGTATTGAGCTGTCCGATTCTTAAACAGTATCGGATACCTGCTGTTCTTATTACGTTCACATCTACACAGAGTAAGTGTGTGTGTGTGACATTCCGCAAATACATATATGGGCATTTCCATTTCTCCATACACCATATTGATCTGTCCGATTCTCAAACAGTATTGCATATCTGCTGTCCTTATTACGGTCACATCTACACAGGGTCTGCATGTGCCTGTGAGACTCCGTAAATACATATACGGACATTTCCATTTCTCCATACACCATATTGAGCTGTCCGATTCTCAAACAGTATAGTATATCTGCTGTTCTTATTACGGTCACATCTACACAGAGTCTGCGTGTGTCTGTGAGACACCGTAAATACATATACGGACATTTCCATTTCTCCATACACCATATTGAGCTGTCCGATTCTCAAACAGTATCGGATATCTGCTGTTCTTATTACGGTCACATCTACACAGAGTAAGCGTGTATGTGTGACTTTCCTCAAATACATATATGGACATTTCCATTTCTCCATACACTGTATTGATCTGTCCGATTCTCAAACAGTATAGTATACCTGCTGTTCTTATTACAGTCACATCTATACAGAGTGTGCGTGTGTCTGTGAGACTCCGTAAATACATATATGGACATTTCCATTTCTCCATACATCGTATTTAGCTGTCCGATTCTCAAACAGTATCGAATATCTGATGTTCTTATTACGGTCACATCTACCACAACTACACAGAGTCAGCGTGTGTCTGTGAGACACCGTAAATACATATACGGACATTTCCATTTCTCCATACACCATATTGAGCTGTCCGATTCTCAAACAGTATCGGATATCTGCTGTTCTTATTACGGTCACATCTACACAGAGTAAGCGTGTATGTGTGACTTTCCGCAAATACATATATGGACATTTCCATTTCGCCATACACCGTATTGATCTGTCCGATTCTCAAACAGTATAGTATATCTGCTGTTCTTATTACAGTCACATCTACACAGAGTGTGCGTGTGTCTGTGAGACTCCGTAAATACATGTATGGACATTTCCATTTCTCCATACATCGTATTTAGCTGTCCGATTCTCAAACAGTATCGAATATCTGATGTTCTTATTACGGTCACATCTACCACATCTACACAGAGTCTGCGTGTGTCTGTGAGACTCCGTAAATAAATATACAGACATTGTCATTTCTCCATACACAGTATTGAGCTGTCCGATTCTCAAAAACAGTATCGGATATCTGCTGTTGTTATTACGGTCACATCTACACAGAGTCAGTGTGTGTGTGACATTCCGTAAATACATATGCGGAAATTTCCATTTCTCCATACACCGTATTGATCTGTCCGATTCTCAAACAGTATCGGATATCTGCTGTTCTTATTACAGTCACATCTACACAGAGTGTGTGTGTCTGTGAGACTCCGTAAATACATATATGGACATTTCCATTTCTCCATACATCGTATTTAGCTGTCCGATTCTCAAACAGTATCGAATATCTGATGTTCTTATTACGGTCACATCTACCACATCTACACAGAGTCTGCGTGTGTCTGTGAGACTCCGTAAATAAATATACAGACATTGTCATTTCTCCATACACAGTATTGAGCTGTCCGATTCTCAAAAACAGTATCGGATATCTGCTGTTGTTATTACGGTCACATCTACACAGAGTCAGAGTTTGTGTGACATTCCGTAAATACATATGCGGACATTTCCATTTCTCCATACACCCTATTGATCTGTCTGATTCTCAAACAGTATCGGATAACTGCTGTTCTTATTACGGTCACATCTACACAGAGTCAGCGTGTGTGTGACATTCCACAAATACATATACGGACATTTCCATTTCTCCATACAACGTATTGAGCTGTCCGATTCTCAAACAGTATCGGATACCTGCTGTTCTTATTACGTTCACATCTACACAGAGTAAGCGTGTGTGTGTGACATTCCGCAAATACATATATGGGCATTTCCATTTCTCCATACACCATATTGATCTGTCTGATTCTCAAACAGTATTGCATATCTGCTGTTCTTATTACGGTCACATCTACACAGGGTCTGCATGTGTCTGTGAGACTCCGTAAATACATATACGGACATTTCCATTTCTCCATACACCGTATTGAGCTGTCTGATTCTCAAACAGTATCGGATATCTGCTGTTCTTATTACGGTCACATCTACACAGAGTAAGCGTGTTTGTGTGACATTCCGCAAATACATATATGGACATTTCCATTTCTCCATACACCATATTGAGCTGTCCGATTCTCAAACAGTATAGTATATCTGTTGTTCTTATTACGGTCACATCTACACAGAGTCTGCGTGTGTCTGTGAGACACCGTAAATACATATACGGACATTTCCATTTCTCCATACACCATATTGAGCTGTCCGATTCTCAAACAGTATCGGATATCTGCTGTTCTTATTATGGTCACATCTACCACATCTACACAGAGTCTGCGTGTGTCTGTGAGACTCCGTAAATACATATACGGACATTTCCATTTCTCCATACACCGTATTGAGCTGTCCGATTCTCAAACAGTATCGGATATCTGCTGTTCTTATTACGGCCACATCTACACAGAGTCAGCGTGTGTGTGCGACATTCCGTAAACACATATACGGACATTTCCATTTCTCCATACACCATATTGAGCTGTCCGATTCTCAAACAGTATCGGATATCTGCTGTTCTTATTACAGTCACATCTACACAGTCAGTGTGTGTCTGTGAGACTCCGTAAATACATATACGGACATTTCCATTTCTCCATACACCGTATTGATCTGTCTGATTCTCAAACAGTATTGTAGATCTGCTGTTCTTTTTACGGTCACATCTATACAGAGTCAGCACCATTTCTCTGCTGGGATTTTTGGTACATTTTCCCAAACATGAGGAAGTATGGTGAAAGAGGCCGGTGACGTGGGCGGGGGGGCGCAGCTGGTACTGATGGTGGCGGTGCATCAGCTGGTTCTGGTAAAAGCACAATAGCAGCTAAGGCAGGAGGAGTTGAGCCTGCATCATCGTCTGGCACAAGAAGGCCTTTAAGGTTCCCTTTTCTGGGAGTAGGTAAACCGCTTTTAAAGCCGAAGCATCAGGAACAGGTTTTGGCTTACATTGCCGAAACAGCCTCCAGTTCTATTGCCTCCTCTTCTGAAGTTACAAAAACTGCAAGCACAGAGTCATCAGTGCAGGCTTTTGGTCAGGAACAACATTTTTCCTTGTGTCCTTCACCCACACCAAAAGTGAAGGATGCCGCAGCACACACTTCAGATTACTCCATGGAGCTCTTTTCACATACCATTCCTGGGTTATCAAGTCAAATCCTGAATTTCCCAGTCCAAGATGAATCTGACATGGAGTGCACTGATGCACAGCCACTGCTAGATGATTCTGCTGGTACATTCACCCACAGCACTACATTGACCTCGCAGTCTACTGAGCCCAAATCAGACCCTGATGAAACTCAGGTGCCCCTTCCTGCATACTATACCAACTTACACGGTGACACAGAGGAAGGTACAGAGGAAGGTGCAGTTGTTGACCTGGATTGGCATCCATTGGGGGAAGAGGGTGCTGGTGACAATAGGTCAGAACAGAAGGATCCTCAGCAGGCATCGTCATCGCAGCAGCGGTTATCCGGCAGGCCCGTAGCTGTCAAAAAACTTGCTAAGAAAACTAAAAGAGTTGCAGGACAGCTTGGCCAGATGGTCAAATTAGCACAGTGTGCAAGCCCTGAAAATTTGTACCATAGTAGGAAGAGTGCAGTGTGGCACTTTTTTGAACAAAATCCTACTGATGACGCAAAGGTTATCTGTAAGAAGTGCCGAAGGACCTTTAGCAGAGGGAAAAATCTAAGAAATTTGAATACCAGTTGCATGCCTAAACATGTAACCAACATGCACTTGAATGCATGGAAGGACTATAAAACCTCAGGTAGAACATGTGCACCTGCTCCGATTGAAGTTAGCCGGCAATGCTCCATCGCTTCCCCCACTGTAAGGCCACCGCTAAGCACACCACCATCAAGAAATGTTATAGCTCTAATATTCCTCACAGCCTGTAATCCTCATCCCAAAGAAGGACCAAACAACTCGGTTCTGCATGGACTACAGGGGGCTAAACGCCTAAAACAAAGCTCTTGATAATCCCAAATAATTTTGCACCACACTTTGAAAAAAAACACAATTTATTACTCATTATTCTTTTATTATGACAGATTATGTAGCATTCTGATCTAGAGCTTCAAAGTATTTTAATCATTTTCAATAGATTTTCACCATGTTTCCTTAAGTCTAAAAAAATCAATTTAATAATGTATACAGATTGTATTGTGAAATGTGGTGACAGAGCCTGTTAATTACTTCTAGTTCTCCAGAGAAATTGAGCACTTTGCCTGCTTTCCAATCAAATACTTGCTCACAGCAGAGAAGCACTTTGCAATAATGTTCTTATAAATGGACCCTTCTAATAAAGAGGGTTCTGGAAAAGTGAACATCCCCTGTGATTTTCCAAAATTGTGGTAAAATACTGCAAAACTGCATTGTGTGTACATGCTTTTCACATACCAAAGATTCAAAATCATGATACCATATTTGAAGATTTGACCACTTTTAATATTACAGTTCTTGTGTTGTTTGCTATGCATTACAAATTTGTTGATGCATTGCATAAAAGCTTCTTAATTCCTTTTGTCACTTGGCTTAACAAATGTTTTAAATTCTGACTGACACTGGACATACTAATACATCAAATGTCAACTTTTTATGTACGGAGAAGGCTCATAAGCTGAGCCTTCAAGATACCTGTCAGATGTTTGCAAAGTTATACAATTGTCATCCATCAAAACATCAGGGATCAGAGCTCAGCAACAATTAATCCCTTCAATTTTTCTGCTAATCTCTGATTGCAGCATTTAAGGTGCATGGCTTGAGGAGGGGTGCCATTCCATTAGCTCATTGAATATCCCACAATGCGATAATAAGGTACTGATGAGTTGCCATGATAGTCTCATAGGAAACCATGATTTTCTCTATAAACTACAGAAAGTTAGTATTAGAGATGAGCCAACTTGTTTGGAAAACTTTTGCCAATCTCAAATTTGGCACAAACATAGCACATTCGGATTTGTGTTTGGTTTTCCGACCATTTTTCCTCAAAGTCAGCAAAATTCGGTGACAGATCAGTAAATGATCTTGTTTCCACTAATGCTTTTGTTTTGACTTTATCTAGGATAGTGGTGCTGTACGATGATTGGGTCAGACGTATTTTATGAGGGGAGGGGTGTGTCTAGGTTAGAGGAGCGTTGGAGTGTATTTTTTTTTTCATTTTTCTTTTGTTATGTGATAACTTAATGCGTGTACATTCTGGCAGCCAACAAGGGAGCAGAGACCATCCACAATATCATGACATAAGGTCTTCTATGATCAGCTGCTGAAGTCACATGTCCCTGTCCATATAAAAAGTGGATATCTTGTTTTGATAATGCCATTTTCTCAGTGTAAGAGCTCAGAGAGGCCATTCTTGCTGCTGCTGCTGCTGCTGAAAGTGAACTTTTCAGTTAGCTAGATAGGATCTTGTCCTATGTGAAATCGATCTTCCAGCATCTAACTAGATTGTGCTAAAACTGTGTTGCAGTCAGGAGGCCCCATTTGCTTATCCAAATAGTTTGTGATAAAACTGTGTTGCAGAGAGGAATCAGGAGGCCTAATATTGTGGTTCAGCCAGGAGGCCTCATTTGCTTTTAAAAATCATTAGTCCTAATATTTGTGTTCAGGCTCAAGGCCCTATTTGCTTTTTCAAGTCGTTTGGGATAAAACTGTGCTGCAGTGAGGAATCTGGAGGCCCCATTTTATCTTAAAAATCATTAGGCCTAACAGAGGGATTCAGCCAGGAGGCCCTATTTGCTTATCTAGATTGTTTGGGAAAAAACTGTGTTGCATTGATGAATCAGGAAGCCCCATTTCCTCTTACAAATTGTTAGTCCTAATATTAGGGTTCAGCCAGGAGGCCCTATTTTCTTACCCAACTCGTTTGGGATTAAACTGTGTTCCATTGAGGAATCAGGCCCCATTTGCTCTTAAAAATGATTAATCCAAATTTTGAGGTTCAGCCAGAGGTCCTATTTGCTTATCCATGTGCTCCAGTGAATGGCAAGAGCTGCATCAAGAGGCCTCTCCTCCTCTTCCTCCACCTTAACATCACACACAGTACAATACTCAGAGGAGGCATCTCAATAACACTTGTTTCTTCCAACATCACAAATGTCCAAATGCCCAAATGACTGTGGGGAACCACAGATGGGCCATTCTGCAGAGCTGTTCACACATTATATTCCATGGGCATCAGAGATCTGCTCCAAAGATTCACAGAATCCAGAGGAGAAAAGCACCTGCACCAATGCACAACATTTTTTCATGCTGGATCTGGGGCCAGACGAAGTAGGGTCCGAGCAGATTCTAGACCTTCATCACCAGAGGTTAACCACAGGGGGTGGAGTTGATTCTGATGAAACTCAGATACCAGAGGTGCACGTGGACTGTACTGTGTTGTCAGGGCATGAGGAGGAGGAGGGTGACTCTCAGGGCGAAGAGTAGGAGAACTGAGAGGATGATGATGAGGTTGTAGTTCCCACTTGGTGTGAACCCAGAGGCACTCAGCTGAGTAGCTCAGAAGAGGAATTACAGGAGGAGGAAGATGAAGAGGTTACGTTGCAGATTGTCAGAGACACAGGGTTATGCAACCATGACAAGCACTGCATCCACAACTATGGCTTTTGCCAGCACCGATCATGAATCTGCAGTTCACAGGGGCGGCAAGGGTTGCCTAGCCTGGGCCTCTTTTGAGACTGCAAATGGTGACCCAACTCAAGTTATCTGCCATATTTGCAAAAAAAAGAATCAGTAGAGGTAAAAATTATAGTAATTTGACTTCTACATGCATGAACCGGCACATGTGCGATCAACATTCCTTAGTCTGGAAATTTCACTGTGCTAAAATGCAGACTAGTGCGCCTTGCCAACCACCAGCCTTCCTATCAACCACATCAATCACCGTAGAAACTCTACTTGTTTACCCCCTACAGTTGGGTTGAGTGAGAGCCTGTCAGCTGTTATTGAAGTGGAGGTGACTGTTTATGCTTCACAGAGCACAACAAATCTTTCTCAATCCACTACAAAATCTGCACGTCACTTACAGTCCAGTAGTTGTTTAGTAGTTGTTCTCGTCACCCTACTCAACTCTCTCTCTGCACAGCAGCCAGCCCTCTGTCCCACAGTTGTGGTCTCATAAAAGAATTTTTCCTCCTACACATGCTAAAGCTATGAACTTGAACCCCACCATCTGCAAACTGTAGGCCAAGGAAATGCTTCCTTTCCACCTGATGGATACAGACGGTTTACAAATGTTGATGGGCATCACAGTCACCCAGTTGTAGTTGCCCTGTTGCCATTATTTCACTCAGAAAGCTGTGCCTGTGCTACACCAGCATGTCGCAGACAACATCACCCGTTCCCTGAAAAAAATCTGTCTACCAGGGTGCATTTCACCACTGACACCTAGACAAGCAAACATGGGCCGGGGTGTTATGTCTCGCTGACTGGGCACTGGATGACTCCGGTGGCTGTGGGGGCAGGCGGTCAAGGAGCTGCTCCAGAAGTCTTGGATCCCCTAGGCTTGCTGGACAAACCTCTGTATCTAACACTTCCTCCACAACTTATGGCTCCTCCACCTCTTCTAGGGTTTCACCTGCACTCTCAACTCCTCCATTAATGAGCCACGAGTTCCAACATAGCTGAGAGAATCTCCCCACCACTGCACTGTGCAGTTGTGGCTCACCGCAATCCGGCAGTGTTAAAATGTATATGCCTTGGAGATCACGGTAACACAGCTCAAGAGTTGTGGACAGCTATCCAGCCCAAGTTAGAGCAATGGCTGTCTCCACTGAACCTGGAGCCAGGGAAGGTCGGGTGCGATAACGGTGCAAACCTGGTGGCAGCCCCATGCTGAGGCAACCTCACACAAATGCCTTGCATGTCTCACATCCTAAACTTGGTAGAACAGCAATTTATCTGCCATTACCCTGGCCTGGATGCACTGCTGCAGAAAGAATGGTCACTGTGTGCTCATTTCCGATTACCACACCCCGCAGATCATCGACTTGCATTGGCTACAGAGGTCTTTCAGCCAACCGGTTAATTGATTGATATGTGATGTTACAACATGGTGGAATTCCACTCTGCACATGTTGCAGCCACTGTGGCAGCATTGGGCCATGGTGCAGTATGTCCTTTTGCACAGCCTGGTCCAACGCAGCACAGATGTGGAGCAAATCATGCTTGCAGAGTGGGCAAAGATGAAGGACCTCTGCACCCTTCTGCACAGACTCAAAATAGCTACTAAGATGGCTAGCTCTGATGATGCAGTAATCAAAATCACTATTCCAGTCATCTACATGCTGTTGCATACTTTGAATAGTCTGCAGGAGTAGGTGGTGGTCCCAGAGGAAAAGGAGGAAGCAGAGGATGATGCCCGCATACTGGAGTATCAAAACATGCTGCTAGACAATCTTAAGAGTGGTTTACTCCAAGTCAGCAGTGATGCACACAATGTGTATCGCAGTTCTAGACTTCCAACCACAGGATTTGTCAAGGCATCACCGCAAAAATATTAGCAGCAACAGCAGTATAAGTGGCATAAGCAATTTCTGTGAGTCATTTCACTAATTTTACAGACCAGCCCATGCACCAGCAGAACAGAGTACAAGTCTCACACATTGTGAACGACTTCAGAGGATGGTGCAAAAGTATCTCAAGCTCAATATCAATGCCATCAGGGGGCATTTGGACCATTTTGCATTTTGGTCTTTAAAAATGGAAGAGTGGCCTGAGCTCGCCTGACATGCCTTAAACTTTTTGTCATTCCCGGCAGGCAGCATTCTTTCAGAACATGTCTTCAGCACAGATGGTGGTGACTTGACAAATAAGCGCACCCAGCTGTCCCATGAAAGTGCAGACTGCCTAACTTTCATCAAAATGAACAAGTCTTGCATGTCCAATGACTTTTGTACACCAGTCGTAGAGTAGTCAGACTAAGTGATGGTGTCATTTTTAGTTTGCTGCATTGATCTTGCGTTATTGCAGTTTGTGACTCCTTTATCATGGCTTCTATGCCTGCTGTTTCTACTGCTGCTGATGTTACAAACAATTTTTTGAAATATGGAGACTCCAATTTGGGTCTCAATCTGGTGGGTAGCTTGTAGTTTAAGCAGTGTCAGAGGCCTATTATACTTCTTCTACTCTGTGGAAATTGATGCCACTTTAGTGATGTGTGACAATAGTTTTTTTTTTTTAAATGTGGAGAATATGTGCTACTGTGCCATTAGCAAATTTCTACTGTGTGTCAATTGATGCCACATTTCATGGTGTCTGCCCCTAATTTTACCTGTTTGGGAAGCTTTGTGTCACCCCTTAAGGTGTTGGGTATATATTTGGCTTAATGGGTTCAAGTACATTTGTCGAACCATTTGACAAACATTGGGATGTTTGGCAAAGCGAACTGAACCTTGGCAGGTTCGTTCATCACTAGTTAGTTTTGCAATATAAGGACCTAGCAAACAATTTTTGGAAATATGGAGACTGCAAGATGTGTCTCCATCTGGTGAGTTGCCTGTAGTGGAATGTGTATCAGAGACCTATTATACTGCTCCTACTCTGTGGAAAATGATGCCACTTTTGTGGTGTGTGACAATAGTTTTTTTTAAATGCGGAGAATCTGTGCTGCTGTGCCATTAGCAATTTTCTACTGTGGGTCAATTGATGCCATTTTTCATGGTGTCTGACCCTAATTTTTGTTGTTTGGGAAGCTTTTTTTCACCTCTTAAGGTGTTGTGTATACATTTGGTTTAATGATGTTCGAGTACATTTCTCGAACCGTTTGACAAACATTGGGACGTTTGGCAAAGCGAACTGAATCTTGGCAGGTTCGCTCCTCTCTAGTTAGCATTGCAGTATAAGGACCAAGCAATCAGATGATCCCAGGTTCTTTTGATGGAATTTGATTTTACAAGGCCATTTTTACCACACAATAATCGTAAATGCACAACCCTAAAAAGTTTGTTGAAAAAAAATTGTGTTTTTTAATCCAATTCAACATACTATTTTTTTTTTCAAAAATCCAGTACATACATAGTATGGTAAAATTAATTGTGTAATTTAAAAAAAGCTTAAAAAAAAACAGGCCTTAATACAACTATGTCAACTATGCTGCCATGCTCAGTCATGCTCCAGTCTTGCCCCAATTGTGTCCATTTTGGAGAAACTTGGCAATACTGTCAAGAAAATTTCATAAGTCCTAAAATTTTGGCAAAGCTCTGTGTCACAAAAATTTGATTTTTCAAGTGACTTTTAATACAAATCGCAGTTTCCAGTAAAAGATTTTGAAAATATATAAGCACCATTGATAGCTTTTTGTATGCTCTACTTACAGAAAAAATGGGTGTAATGCTTTTATTTTACAAGATTCAACTTATATTTGCAGTTCATGAAATCTTCAAAAGACACATAAAAAATCCTCAGGGCAAACACTAGGGGGATTCACAGGTGGTCTTCGTATAATGTTTATACATTATACTGCATCTTGTATATGTACTGAGTTTGAAACATTAGAAAGAGTTATACTATACATCAACATTTTATTTTTTGGAAAAGTAAGCATGAACTATAAAATGTAGGTAAAGTTAATTCTAAATTCCTATGCTCTTGTTACTATGCTTTTTTAAGTAATGGAAGCAGTTTTTTTTTCCTTTTATTGTTTAGATGAATTCAATGTAAATGTGCAGGCTTGTAAGCAGATATAATGAACATATAAAATTTTAATGTAGAGTGTTAAGTGAAAAATAAATTTGAATAATATAAAAGTAAAAAAAAAATTATTCCAAAAATTTATTTTTTCTTGAAAATAAAATGCAACTGCCAGGTGAGACATTCAACAAAATGCCAAACAGATGTATGCAGAATATGTGAACGTCACAATAATAAGGGAAATAAATCAATTCTATTATTCATGTTCCATGTGAGAAGCAACCTACTCAGACAGAAACTTAAAAAATATATCCCTTAGGCTAGTTCACATGTATGTGTTGCATCAGGCTCAGTTTTATGAGCCTGTTGCAACTCAGCTGGATCATAGCTGATGCAAAAATGCTTCAGTTTCCATCAGGTTTTACCCCCATTTACCTTCAGGCACTGATCTGGGACTGGATCACAGCATTACATGATCCGCCTTCTGGAGAAGCACATGCATTTGTACAGTCATGGCCAAAAGTTTAGAGAATGAAACAAATATTATATTTTCACATGATCTGCTGGCCTCTGGTTTTTATGTGTGTTTGTCAGATGTTTTTATCACATACAGAAATATAATTGCAATCATATTATGAGTAACAAAAGGCTATATTGACAGTTATAATGAGTTAATGCGGCAAGTGAATATTTGCAGTGTTGACCCTTCTTCTTCAGGACCTCAGCAATTCTCCCTGGCATGCTCTCAATCAACTTCTGGATCAAATCCTGACTGATAGCAGTCCATTCTTGCAAAATCAATGCTTTTATTTTGTCTGAATTTGAAGGTTTTTGTTTGTCCACCCGTCTCTTGATGATTGACCACAAGTTCTCAATGGGATTAAGATCTGGGGAGTTTCCAGGCCATGGTCCCAAAATCTCTATGTTTTGTTCCCTGAGCCATTTAGTTATCACCTTTGCTTTATGGCAAGGTGCTCCATCATGTTGAAAAAGGCATTGTTGATAGCCAAACTGCTCTTGGACGGTTGGGAGAAGTTGCTCTTGGAGGACATTCTGGTACTATTCTTTATTCATGGCTGTGTTTTTAGGCAAGACTGAGAGAGAGCCCATTCCTTTGGCTGAGAAGCAACCCCACACATGAATGGTTTCAGGATGCTTGACAGTTGGCATGAGACAAGACTGGTGGTAGCGCTCACCTGGTCTTCTCCGAATAAGCCGTTTTCCAGATGTCCCAAACAATCGAAAAGGGGATTCATCAGAGAAAATGACTTTACCCCAGTCCTCAGCAGTCCACTCCCTGTACCTCTTGCAGAATATCAGTGTGTCCATGATGTTTTTTTCTGGAGAGAAGTGGCTTCTTTGCTGCCCTCATTGAGACCAGGCCTTGCTCCAAGAGTCTCCACCTCACAGTGCATGCAGATGCACTCACACCTGCCTGCTGCCATTCCTGAGCAATCTCTGCACTGCTGGTAGCCCGATCCCGCAGCTGAAACACTTTTAAGAGACGGTCCTGGTGCTTGCTGGTCTTTCTTGGGCGCCCTCGAGCCTTTTTGGCAACAAGGGAACCTCTCTCCTTGAAGTTCTCGATGATGCGATAGATTGTTGACTGAGGTGCAATCTTTCTAGCTGCGATACTCTTCCCTGTTAGGCCATTTTTGTGCAGTGCAATGATGACTGCACGTGTTTCTTTAGAGATAACCATGGTTAACAGAAGAGAAACAATGATGCCAATCACCAGCCTCCTTTTAAAGTGTCCAGTGGTGTCATTCTTACTTAATCATGACAGATTGATCTCCAGCCCTGTCCTCATCAACACCCACACCTGTGTTAATGGAGCAATCACTGAAACGATGTTAGCTGGTCCTTTTAAGGCAGGGCTGCAATGATGTTGAAATGTGTTTTGGGGAATAAAGTTCATTTTCTAGGCAAATATTGACTTTGCAAGTAATTGCTGTTAAGCTGATCACTCTTTATAACTTTCTGGAGTATATGCAAATTGCCATTAGAAAAAATGAAGCAGTAGACTTTGTAAAAATTAATATTTGTGTCATTCTCTAAACTTTTGGCCATGACTGTACAGAGCAACTACTAGTGTGCTGGACAAGTGGGAATGATTGTTAGCAACCAAAGAGGTCCGTTCTTCCATCAGTTTTTATCCGGCGTTTTTGTTAAATGCCAGATAAAAACGCCAACACAGGATCGACTATAAGTAGAGTCAAAGGTTCCATTGTAAATTTACTGCTGCCTAAGGTGAAAAATTTAAATGGTGCCCTACTTGCAGAGCAATATAAGCCTGTAGCAAAAATAATATAATTTCAATAGCTACAGGGGTCGATGAGAAACGTAAGTGCATGCAACTGCTCTATTTAAATGTCACTGTCAGAAATTGAGAGCAGAATATAAATAGTTAACAGAAGCATTCAGAGCACAGTTATTAGAGAATGATGCTACTGCTTCTGGAGCAGAGTCACCTCCTGACCTGAGCCCGCATCACACACTCTGATCTGCTTTGAGTTTCCATTATTGTGTAAGGGAAACCAAGTCACTTTTCAGACCATGACAGGGATGGGATTAAAATTTTCAAAGTTTTAAAAACAGGTTACTGTTTGCATGAGTTAAACCATGCCCATTTCAGACCATGCTCTTTTCTGCTGACCACACCCAGCTACATTCCCCTTCCTCATGAAAGCAATGGCACCCAAAATTAAAGGCACATTTTTCTGCAGTCCTATGTAACACCAGAAATAACAAAATAATGCCCAGTGAAACTTCATTGAAAATTGATAATGTAGTAGGTGTTATACACGTATTTGACGAGATAATAGAATGTACACAGCTTACACACTACACCAAGGTAGGATTTCCATATTTCTGCCTTTATCAAACATGAAGGATTGATACTCAACATAAATACAGATATACTAATTCTTACGTTGTCAGATGGCAAACTATTTTATTATAAAAGCCATGTTGCATGTCATCTGACAAACTATGGATTGCTAAATTTGTATAGGTCACTGAAAAAAAGGACAAAAAACAATCAAAGTCCAGACACAAATACACAACAAGTTCCAGCAAGTTCCCCATGATAAAGGTGGTCCCATGCAATATCCATACACAGCTACTCACAGTAAAAACAGATGATTTCTATTGGTTTTAGACCTCCTTATTGTCTAAATAATAGGTCCTCATTCAGAAAAGTTATTGTTCGTATGGCTAAAATCTTCAACAATAGACAAGTTCAAATTGCATTCAGTTAAAATTTTTCGATTTTGCTAATTTAAGACAGTACTGAAGACAGTGCTTTAGAGAATGTTATTAAACCATGGAAAAGAAACATTAAACAAAGAATTCACCACCAACAACAAAATAAAATAAATGAAAATAAAAAATATAGCAGTTAATGCATCTCTTAATCTCATACTTTCATTTAATCCCATTTTGTTGCATGGTTTAGATTCAACTCAAAAATATATTGATAAATCATGCCCTACCCAACCTTCTCACTATTGTTTAGTGCCCATAAGATGAATTTTGTACAAAGAGAAGGCTGGTAGTGCAATAATGATGCCCTGATGAAGTGAGCTGGGACTGGCTCAGGAAACGCGTTGGCAATAAAGATATCTTGAATTCTACCACAGCAGCGCAGTCTTTTTTTGCACTACCAGCCTTCTCTTTGTACCAAGTCCATGGACCTCGTGCAGACTGCTGCAGCTGTTTTATGCGATTATAGATGTTGTGCCTCTCACAACCCTATCAGGTGAGCCTAACACTTGCTGTCTCCCCCTTTTCTTTTCATAAGATGAATTTTAGGAGTCTCCCTTCTCTGGATTGTCTGCATTAACAAATTATTAAAGAGATTTGTCACCACTTTTTAAAAACTTGTCAGAAGGAATACATCTTTATAAAATAACAAAATAAATGTTACTTAGGCTAGTTTCACACTAGCGTTTTTTAGCGCTGCACTTCATGCGCAATAGAATCGCATACAAAAAACGCATCATGTGTTTTGTATGCATTTGCTTTTTTAGGCGCATGCGTTTTAACCAGTTTCTAGCCATGTTAACTCTTAAAACGCATGCAATTTTAAACGCAGGCGTACGCATGTACATGCGCACGCCAGCGTTCCCATGGACTGTAATGTGATTTTTTTTTTGCGCAAGCGTGCATATGCGTTTTTTTGAGACAGGTCGGAAAGACCAAAAATGCAACAGGTTGCGTCCGGTGCGCCAAGGTGCACACAACGAAAAAAGCATGCACACGAAAGCGGATACGAACGCATGCATACGCTAGACCATGAGCCCCCATGTTAAAGATCGGAGCGCAGGACGCATGCGCATGGACGCGCACGAAGCGCAGCGCTAAAAAACGCTACTGTGAAACCAGCCTTATCTGTTGAAATCCTGCCATTCCAGTAGTCTGTTTAGAATCTTTTCATGCTCCAGTGCCAGATTCTGCTTCCCTCTGTTCTAGGAAAATCAGACTACTAGCATAACCCTACATGCACCTCGAATTTCATCAGCTAAGAACTTTTAGGCTGTGTACACACGTTGCGGATTTTGATGCGGATCCGCAGCATTTTTTGACCAGCGCATTTGCATCAAATCCGCAGTGTAGTGCACATGCAATGTTAGTCTATGGTAAATTAAGAATTGCTGTGCTCATGCTGCGTTTTTTCCCCGCAGTATGTCAATTCTTATTGCAGATCCGCAGCAGCATTTTCCAGTCGGGCACATAAAAATCTCTCTCTCTCTTACAATCGCATTACAATCCACAAGAAATCCGCATCGATTATGCATGAATTCCACAAGTGTTTGCTGCCAAGAGATGCAGATTTTGTGCAGAAAATTCCGCAGACTAATCTGCAGCGTGTGCACATATACTTAAGGCTGGGTTCACACGTGGCGTTTTTTTCGCGTTTCCGCGGCAGTTCCTATGGGATTCCGCAATGCTGTGCTAATGCTGCGGTTTTTAACCCAGCGGAATTGCTTCGCGGTAAAAAACGCAGCATGCTCATTAATTTTGCGGAATCGCTGTGATCCCGCACCCATAGGAATGCATTGTTCTGCTTACTTTCCGCATGTGGCTGTGCACACCATGCAAAAAGTAAGCAGAACATTTGCGGATGGTACCCACGGTCTGGAGGAGAGGAGACTGTCCTCCGGGCTTTAGGTACCATATCCCTGTAAGAAATAGAATTTAAAATAAAAAATATTGTTATTCTCACCTTCCGACGTCCAGCGCAGCCTTCCCGCCGTTCTCCACGCTCCCGGTCCCAGTAAGCCTTTGCGAGCGATGACGTCCGTTCTCGCGGGATCGCGACGTCTCTGTATACACCATGTTAAAGATATGTGCGCATGACGCATCCAGATCTATGCGGATCATACGCTGTGCACCGAAACGCAAATGTGAAACCAGCCTTAGTAAATACATTTATTTCTTCCCAGGGATATGGAGTTGTCGCTGTGTATTCGGAGTCCGTGTCCATTTTGGTGGAATCGGAGTCGGAGTTGGAGTCGATATAAGATGTATAATAGCTAATAATGTTAATAAATTTTCTATAAACTTCTGAAGTATCAATTTCAGAGGTTGAAAAGGAACCAAAACTAGGATGATACGATTATAGAAAAATGGAGACATTGCACAGTTTTTTCTTTATTTTTCACATTATGTTTTAGTCCTCTTAGGGGACTTTAACTTGCGATTGTTTGCTCACTTATTTATTTTACTTGGTAATATAGTGCTATTAATTCCACAGCAGTTTAGAGACATTATTATCACTGTCAATGTCTTTAAAGTCTAGAAACTTGTGCAAGCATGGGGAGCACATACAAACTCTTCACAGATGTTGTCCTTGTGGGGATTTGAACCCAGGACAGAGCAGTGTAGCCGTGTGCTGATTGTTCACTGAAAACCCCCATCGCAGTTATTTCGGACATCCATAGACTGAACTGCATAAAATATCAAGATTTTCTCTATATCCTGCAATATTGTTGCATTGCATTATGCAGCACAAGTGACAGCATGGTAGAAATTCTGTACATAACTTTTAAAGACGTGAATAATTGAGTCCATCAGTTTTTCAATATAGGGAAATACAGGTAATGGCACAATATTGTTAGTAAATTTTTTAATTTTTGTTAATATTTGTCATATTTTCTTACTTGTTCATCTTTTCAATTGTAGAATATGTTGGCGCTATCAACAAGTAATGTTGCTATTAATGCTACAGTAGATTTTCAGTATAGACTCTGCCATCCAAAACACACCATTGTCTAAAGGGTCTGTCACACTAAGCGATATCGCTAGCAATATCGCTATAACTTGTGACGTTATAGCGATATTGCTAGCGATATCACTATGTCTGATACTTACCTACAACCCGCTCCCCCGCTGGTTAACGCTGATCGCGCGAGAACGTCCTGGACTGTTTCTCGTCGTCAGCTTCCTGCGGCGCTACCTGCTGTGACGACGAGCGACGCGTGGAGCCGGGCGGGAGGACGCAGGATCGCCTGGTGTGACAGGTAAGTAGCGACCCCCGACCCCTGCGATGTCGCTGGTGAGATCTGCCTGTGTGGCAACTCACTAGCGACCACTTAGCGATGTACCAGCGATTCTGACCCCGTCATATCGCTGGTCGGGATCGCTGGTACATCGCTAAGTGTGACAGTACCTTAACTCTAGGTAGCTGGAATAAGGGGTTATTATTCTGGCCTCCAATGATATAAATTCCTGAATATTGACTAGATTCCATTGCCTGAGATGCATGTGATGCACTTGTCATGTATCTGGCACTCAAAGATCCATTAAGTATATTTCCACATGAGTGTAAAAAAAAATCTAAGTGGTTTCTTTCATGTCATAAGAGGACGGGTCATGTGTTTTAGCTTAACTGATACAATCTAATGAAATGACTTTCAAAGGCACAGACCAAACAAATAATGTTTCTTTCATATAATAGTCTTGGATTAAGTTTATTTTCATCTTTATTGTGTTTTTCAGTTTGCAGTCTAACAAAACTATTTAGAGTGCTCTCCTAATCGTATTTCAGTTGCAGGGAAAAAAAGAATAAATATTTAAGAGTTTACAAGGAAGGAATATTATGATGCTAGCTTTCCTACTCAGAAATGTAAAAATCGTGGAAAGTTTTTAAGTACATGAAGGCTAGAATAGATAGAAGCTGGGTAACTTACTGTACATTTAGGCTATGCTCACATGCAGCATTTTGTGTTCATGCAAATAAGGTGCATTTTACAATGCCAGTGTAATCTAAGCGTTTTTTAGAAATCTCATGCACACGCTACTTGTTTTTCCTCAATGAATTTAAGAACTGGAGCATTTTGTAAATCTGTAGCATGTCAATTCTTTCAATGTATTTGCTGCATTTTTGCAATGTTTTCATCCATAGCAATGAGAAAGTGAAAAAATGCTGCAACAAATGCAGTAAACAGTTCTTTCCTTATGAGTAAAACTAACATGTGCTATGGACAAAACACATAAATGGCACATCAATTAGTTGCACATATTCTGACGCTTAGCCTTGACTCTTCCTGATAGCCCTGGTGTAGTGGCAATCGGAGGAATAGTTTTTGAGATTGATGCTAGCTGTGTAATGTCAACTGGCATCAAGCCCAGGGATTAGTAATGGAGAGATACCCCAGTATTTAAAAATAAAAAGACACACAGGAAAAACAAATACTCCGCATTCACTGGTTTAACCATTTATTATTAAAAAATAATCCCACCAGCGACAATGTAATCCATTGTGTGTCACAATCCATTTCTGGATTCATGGAAGATCTGGTTTCTTTAACATAAAACTTTTTTCCTTTCAGGACATTGTGGGTTAAAGTAAATTTTTCCCTGCTGGTGTATTGCATTGGGTTAGCTGAGGTGGTTGGTGACCACTCCCACTATCTTTCAAGAGGTCACCTGATGCATCAGATGACTGTTGGTGATAGAGCAATCTGCAGTGACCAAGCTGGAGAAAGGAGCTCTCTGGGAGCAGTGGTGCTTCAGGTGAATACATTGATCTAGTGTCTTTATCCTGTTGTGTGGTGCTTTGCAGCAGAAAGTTAAGTGATGTATTTTTGTTACATTGTCCCTTTGGTCTCTGTCACTTCCCCCTGTGTGTGTTATCTGTAGAGGTGATGCTAGTGCTCCTTGCCAGCAAGTGCAGTAGCCAGGCATATCTAGGTGACAAATAGGGACAAGGTATCCTGATGTCGTCAGGGGGAAGGACCTGCATAGGGTGTTAGGATAGAACAGGGACAGGCTCAGGTTGGAGCTCAGGAGGTGACCGTCCCGGATTCCCTATTGTCAGGGCCTTCTTCTCCCCTATTCCATCGGTGTTGTGTTGTTGTTCTGTTTGGTGAACGACCAACCATTGGGTCATGTCACACTGAGTCAGTCACTCCATGACATTGTGGTTTACATAATGTCTAGCAATTCTCTCCTTTAACCTATGGAACATTGTTACTGACATCATTGCCCATGAGACAACACCACGAGTGACATATGCAAGTGAACAAGGCTGCATAGTTCGCTCGCTGTCATGTCTCAAATCACAGTTTTTTTTGTTACTTCACATATCCCCAAAAATGGATGAAAAGGGTGAAGACTTTTAAGGTTGGACTACAGAAAGGTAAATTTTAATGATTCAGAAAGAGGGTAGGAAAGGTCCAATGGCTTAATCTAACGGACAGAAATGTCCAAGAAGGATGGGAGATTTTGCTAGATTAAATTCTCACAGCACAATCAGTAAAAATCCCAAAAAGAAGGACGAATTGTAAGCATTTAAAGAGACCAAGATGGAAAACACAGAACTTTGGCCGGGTTCACATTGGCGTTTTGTTGCGCAGCGCATCGTGCGCAATAGAAACGCATGCAAAAAATGCATCATGCGTTTTTGCATGCATTTGCGTTTTTTAGGCGCATTCGTTCATTAGGGGTTAAAACCAGTGTCTACACATTTTTATGGCAAAAACGCATGCTCACAAAAACGCAGACGAACGCATGTCCATGTGCATGCCTGCGTTCCCATAGACTGTGATGCATTATTTTGTCACATTCCGTGTGCAAGTATGCGCATGTGTTTTTTGACACCTTTTGGAGCACCAAAAAATGCAACAGGTTGCGTCTGGAGTGCAAAGGCGCACACCTTGAAAAAACGCATGTGCATGAAAACTCATACGAACACGTGCAAACGCAAGACCATGCGCCCCCCACTTTAAAGATAGGGGCGCATGACGCATGTGCACGTATGCTCCACAAGCGCTGCGCAACAAGACGCCAATGTGAAACCGGCCTTAAGCGATTCTTAGAAAAAAGAAATGTATATTAAGTGGTAAGAGGGGGCATATCTAAAGAAAAATATGCTGTCTGCAGGGAATGCAGGGAAAGCATTAGAAGAGCAAAAGCCAGTAATGAAGTGAGGCTTGGAAGGGAGGCCAAAAGCAATAAAAAATATTTTGGGGGTAGGACATGTCAAAAGCAAAACAAAAGTCAAAGATGCTATAGGATTTTTACAGGATGAAAAGGGTGAAGCGGTTTAAAAAGATGTTGAGAAGGCTGAACTTTTAAATTCCTGTTTTGCATCTGTGTTAGCTAAGAAAGCAATTGTAGTATCAATTGTTCTTCACGGTGCTATCTAAGGCCTGTTTCACACTTCAGTTTTTTTGTGTCAGTTAAAATCCGCCAAAATGGCGGAAAGCGGATCCATTGCTAACTGATGGCAGCCCGGGGAGGAGAGAGAGAGAGAGATTTTTTTTCCATCTGCCAGAAAGGATTTCAGGGTTAAATTTCCGGCTGACTTCCTTTCTCCAGGCATGCGCACTGTAAAATGCGGATCCTGCAGCAAAAAAAAACATTGCATGATCCGTCCAGGCATGTCGACGGACGCAAAAAATTTGGCGGATCCGCAAAAAAATGGATCCAACGGTTGGCCATCCGTCAAGATCTGCCGGTAATGCAACCCAATGGGGAAAAAAAACGGATCCACTCAAAAAAATGGCGGCTCCGTTTTTAAAAAAAAAGGCGGATTTTGACTGATGGTCAAAAACGGAAGTGTGAAACAGGCCTAAGGGATAAAAGAATCCACACTATCTATAAACAGAGAGATGGTGAGGGATCACTTAGCTAATTTAAATGAATTTAAATCTCCTGGGTAATTGAATTACATCCTAGGGTACTGAAAGAGTTAGCAGAGGAAATTGAACATTTAGCCAGAATCATTGAATACTCCTGGAGAACAGGAGAAGTCCCAGAAGATTGGAGAAGGGCAAATGTTGTCCATATCTTCAAAAAGGAAAGAAGATGAAGCAAGAAAATTAAAGGCCAATGAGCCTTACTTCTATACCAGGAAAGATTTTTGAACAAATTATTAAACAGCATGTTTAATAATTTAAACATTAGTATCATACTCCAAGAAGTACATACCCAAAGAAAAAGCAAGGCGAAATGTGAGTCAGGGTGAAAGACGTAGCCTGCATTTCATTATTGATGTCTCCAGTGCTTTTATTTAAGTAAACTTATTGCTATATATACTGTTATTTGGCTGACATACTGCACTTTATATAATGGTGGCTTTTAACCCTACACATGTAATAAGCTTTAGGTGAAGAACTGTTAAGCATATGCAAATAAATTTTTTTGTATGCAAATAATTAATTGCATTCATCAACATATTTATCTATTTATAAGATTTATATCTATATATAAAAGAGAACACATAGTAGTTTGACAATAAATGGCTTCACCCAACTATTAACCATGAGTGGAGAAAAAGGTTTGGTGTTATCATTCATATTCTCTGAAAAAAGGCCAAGAAAGCAAAAATTCTGCCGCTGTATGTAAACTTTTGAGCACAACTGTACGTACATTCCTTGTTCCCTCGTTCTTGGGTTCTGATAAACATATTGAGATACGGAGTGCAGCAAGCTTTGTGGTTTAGGCTGTATATGGACTAATATGTATACGTGTCCTTGTTCATGGTAGCATTCATATTTCCAGCAATTCTATTCAGAGAGCCAATGGCAGATGCAGAAAAGGAACCCCAAACCGTAACTTTACCACTACCATGTTTCACTGTAGATATTTGGTACCTTACATCATTATGGTTTTCAATTGGGCTGTATATATAGTGCTTGCCATCACTACCAAACAGACTGAACTTGGATTCATCTGACCACAACACTTTAGACCAATCTGATGCTTTCCATTGGCTGTGTTCTTTGGCAACCTCAAGTTGTACCTTCCAGTTCTTTTCAGAGATGAAAGACTTCTTGACTGGAACTCGTACATTCAAATATACCACAGTTTGGCAACCCCCTTTGACCTCCTATTCATCATTCATTTTGTGTGAAATCTGTACAGTATTTTTATGGACATCAGATACTGACTTTTTCTTAATAATGTGATCAACATTGGAGGATGTTTTCCGTGGTTGTCTACTTCTAGGGCTGTCAGCAGTTCCATATCCTTCTTTTTCTTTCTTTATATTGCAACTAGAAGATATTATACATGACAATTGACTATGAGAGCAGTTGATTTCCATAACTTCCTCTTTTTGGCATTTGCCTGACTTCACTTTCATAATATTAAGCTTCCTGCCATTTAGTGACAAATTTGGCTCTGTCTTTGGAATGTTTTAACCGAAAAACACACAAACAACAAAGAAAAAAATTTTTAGGAAAAATTTGACTACCTATGACAAAATGTGCAAAACATTTTCAATCTTATAGCTGACAACCATTTGCTTCTGGTTTACTAAAGTCACCAGGAAAATGGAATCACAGCAACCAGGCACAAGTTATCACACTTTAAAAAAAGCAAAACTTTTGCTACTGTATTGTCTTACATTGCTGGGAATTTGAAGCACACCTCTAAATTAATATCAGTCAGATGTATGTCAATATCCATGCCATGTTTCCGATCCATAGAAAGATAAAATTGTGATAGGAAATATGACATTAATATCTTCCGCTTGGTACCTCCAGGGGTGAAGATATCTTGGACTTTGGGAATTCTATGATTTTCTAAAGATTTAGTCACAAATCTCATGGCAAGCCCAGTTATAAGTTACCTTTTTATCTTAGGTGGGTTCATTTTTGTGAGCTCCACATGAGAGGCCCACATATATTTATAGATCTTGATTGAATTTTTAGATTTCTGTTTTGTTTTGCTAAAATATTATCAATAATCGATTATGGTTAGCAATTAATAGGACCTACTCTAGGGCTACCTGGGGAGAGATATAGCTTATATCCTTGGGGCATAATTTGGTCAATTGTTTTACTGTGGTAATATTTATTCATTATAATATTTATTTAAAATATATAATAGTTTTCAGTTATCTGTAGGTTGGTATATATATTATTATTCAATTAATTAAAAGTTAAATTTTAAAGGGTTTATTTTTGTAAGCTTGAGCCATTGGTTGCCAGTTCACAATTTTTTTTGGATTACGTATTTTGAGATACACAAAATGAGTTTGGGATTTGATGTTGCAAATCTTGCAGTGTTAAGTGATGTGTTTGGAGATTATCTATTGAATCTGTTTCCTGCTGTATTTTATCACATGCTTGAAAAGTATATGTGTGTTCAGCTCATAAAGCTTTTTATGTTAATCCACAAGTGATGTAGAGCTGAAAATCCCCAGTTGTAGTCAGAATAGCACTATAGAAATATACAAAAGCAAATAGTCCAGCACTCAAGCTCCAGGAAATATTCCTTAAAACAGCAGTTCTTTATCCATATTCAAAAAAATGTGATTTACACGATTAACATGCTGACAAAAATGACAGAATCTTAAATGGCTAATGTGAGTTGTTCTTACTCATTGTCATGAGTTCAAGGTAAGAAGGTTCTTGCAATTTTCATCATGATTCCCTGTTTTTAATTTTGTGAAACTATTTTTTTAAATGAATAAGCAAAGTATTGTTTTAAGAAACTTTTCTTGGAAATAGAGTGCTTTTGTGAAGGATAATATTATACCACCTCCTAAAAGAAACTAGTTCAATAATAAAAGTGCAGGTTTGTCTCAATAAAGCACCCTCTTCTCTGAAGACAATAGTCCTGGTACTCCGCTGATGTCACAAATGCTCAGGGCAGATGTCAAAAACTGAGTACTACTGTGTAAAAACAGTTTATATTCCCTATGATTTCCAACTCTTAATTAAGTAGCACTCATGGTATGTCTGACTAAAATTAGCGGTGGTAGCTTTACAGACCGAAAACCACTTGAGTAGCAACTACTTGTCTTACTTATAGGTAGTTATTAGTGATGAGCGAGCACTAAAATGCTCGGGTTGAGCAAATTGGAATGCTCGGGTGCTCGACCCAAGTAACAAGCCCAATGTAAGTCTATGGAAAACCATGCATTTTTGCTATGATCCCCCCAGGGGACCTTTTAGGGTCTAAAAACATCTGAAATCCATGGCAACAGTGCTCAAATGACATGGAAACATCATGGGGAAGACCCCTGGAAGCATTTCTGACTCTTTGGTCATGGCTGTGAACAAAGTTGCCAGAGTGTTACGCCACTTTTACCGGCGCACACTAAAACATACAAAAACAAAATGGATTTTCCTGGGAAATATGTTAAAGAACATCCTTTCCAGGGTAATAATTTGTATATAAGTCAAAAGAAATAAACCAAAAAAAACTACCTTCAAGACTTGGGCTATGTTCACACTTAGCGTTTTTGATGCGTTTTTCAACTTTAGCAGTGCTTTCAACCAATACAATTGCATTCACCAAGAAATAGCATTTTAACATTTAGCAACCTTAGCTGGCCATGTGGTGTGTGACACATCATCAGACACATCTTGTTTAATTTATGAAGGAGGGACTCTGAAAATCACAAAGCCAATTTTTATAGGGCCATTAGGTGGCATTAATATTCTTAAAGGGCCATTATTAAACAGTGGATCTCCTATACTGTATTTGCCTATGCAGTGAGTGGCTGGGCTGCCAAAAATTAAGACGCACCCCAATACCCCTTGGACGAGACGTACAGGAGGGCCTCATAAAAAAATGTTCCCATTATAAGAAAGTGGGTCTCCCATAGTGTTTGCTTATGCATTGAATGCAAGGCCTGCCCTGCCATCAAGTTCCCCTTGCTCTAGTATTGTGATACAGCACGATTATGGCTCTACTGTTCTGTCAAGGGAGGTTAAATAAATGTTGAATAACTTATTTATATTTCTTCAATAATCTGTTTCAACTTAAAAGATAATCTTTGTTGTTTTTGTAGTTTTAATATCTGGATTCCTATAAATGGATCTCAAGACCTTCATATTTCTTTAAATGGTGGAGGAATTACTAAGTATCCACCGACTGTGTTTTAGACAAATAAATTTTTTATGCCTAATTAATGTTTTGCACAGTACAAATGTAATCCTGAACTGTTCAATCATAGGCGATACTTATTGCACTGCGGCTGAAGCATTTTGTGATATCTGTGATCTGAAGACAGAGAAATGCTGAAGGGAAATAGATCACGGCAGTAGTGATCTAAATACTGAGATGTGTACAGAGGGATGCTCGGAGGACACAGATTGTGGTTTTCAATCAACTCTGCCTTTAAAATTTTATATGCAATGCTGGTAATTAAAAAAAAGTTACTCTAGTGTTGGCAGGGCGCAGTGCCATACCACGACTATCTACTTTATTTGCTCTTCCTGTCCAACCCTATAATTTTCTTTAAATTGATATTTATTTGGACTCCTCATTGGGGGGAGACACAAGAAATGATAGGTGAACTCTGCTGAGACCAAAAACACCCCTTTGCAAACAATAATGTGGGTGTTGCATCACAGAACAGGTTCATCCTGGTGTTCTAGTGGTGGTGTCTGCAGATACGTGGAAGATATGTGGTATTCCACAAAGTGATCATTTCTATGGGATACTGGATATATTGTGTGTTTTCATATAAATGCTGTGTATTTTCATGTGGACTCGGCATTTTAAATACTTTGTGAGACCTGCTGACAGGCAGCACAAAACGGTTTAATCTTCTCTTCCCAGGCTTGATCAGGTAATCCAGGTCTGTTTTAATATGCCGATGGTTTCAGGCCTCCATAGAGTTGTTTTGGTTGTGTTTTAGCCTACTTATTCACACAATTTTTCGCGCCCAAAATCAGAAAAAATACAGACAAGATATTTGAAAGTGGGATAGCTCCATCAGACGCATCATCTATCTGTGGGCTACAAATTGGGGCATTTGAGTCCTCCATTGAACTGCTTTTCCTGTGTCTTATCCTAGTTATTGACACCAGTTTGCTGAAAAAAAAATTTGGCCGACAGGACAGATATTTTAAACTGAGGTTTACACGCACATGGATCCCATATCAGTTGGCTTAAAATTCAGCCATTTGTAGTAAACATGGAAAATATTGTAGTACATTTAAAATGGCTAAGGCACGTGGCAAGGGACGGGGAAGTGGATGTGTGTGACAGTTCTGGTCTAATACGTCCAAGAGTGGACCCTCTGGGTCGTGGATCAGGAGCCCCTGGGCCGAGCACACCTGGTGAAGACCGACCCCTGTACAGGGATCGTTAGGGGCAGGACCGCAGGGGGCAGAACCGCGACAGCCGGTACCAGGAGGGACGGCTCGAAGGACAGGCAGGCAGAACAAGGATAGCAGGACGGGATAGCGGAAAATACTGGGCAGGAGTCCACAGGAGGAAGATCGGAGAAGGGGAAACAGGGCAGAGACAGACAGACGGAAGTGGAGCAGGGCACAGAGCACACAGGGGAAAACAGCAGAAGGACAGGCAGGATACACTAGAGTAGATATGGGGCCGATGAGTGCAGGGAAGTCACACAATCACCAGGCGCCCTCAGAATAGAGCGGACGCCTGATATATCCAGAACCCGGAAGTACGTCCTACAGACCCGCCCCTCAGCGACGCCCCCTACTAGCAGAAGAGAGCGGGGGAACGCGCGTGCGCGGCCTAAGGCCGGCGCGGTTACCCGCAGCAGAGCGGAGACCAGAGCGGAAGTGCGCGTGGACAGGAGTGCGCAGGTGAGGGCACCGCCGCTGAAGGGGCATCGGCGGGCACGGCCGCCGATGTCACAGTACCCCCCCATATGTCCTCCCCTTCTGAGGTTGGTCAGAAATCTTTTCATGATAAGGGGGGCATCGACATTCTCTCGGGGCTCCCAGGACCTCTCCTCTGGACCAAAACCCTTCCAGTCGATAAGAAAAAGAGTTTTACCCTTGACCCTTTTCATGGCCAAAATGTCCTTTACTTCAAAGACATCGTCCGAACAAATTGGCGAAGGAGGGGACATGGAGGTTGGTTGGAACCGATTCAGAACTACAGGTTTAAGGAGCGAGACATGGAAGGCGTTAGGGACCCGGAGCGATGCCGGCAACCTCAATTTGTAGGCTACTTCGTTAATGCGCCCAAGTACTTCAAAAGGCCCGATGTATCGAGGACTTAACTTGTAAGCAGGGACTTTTAGGCGGATATGTTTGGTAGAAAGGCAGACTTTGTCCCCGGGATGGTATGGGGGTAGATCCCTTCGTCTCTTGTCTGCGTGTTTCTTAATTCGGATGCTGGCTACCTCGAGCGCCTCCCTGGTCTCCCTCCAAATTTGTGAAAATTCCTTGGCGACAGTATCTTCTGCAGGAACTCCAGACGATGCGGAAAAGGGCAACGGAACCCCAGGATTTAGCCCAGTTACCACAAAGAACGGCGTCTTGGACGTTGATTCGCTGGGATGATTATTATGAGCGAATTCTGCCCAAGGTAGGAGTGAGACCCAATTATCCTGATGGGCGTTAGAAAAGTGGCGTAAGTAGGTAGTCAAAATTTGATTAATCCGTTCCACTTGGCCATTGGTTTGCGGATGATAAGCTGAGGAGAAGTCGAGAGACGTGCCCAGGAGCCGACAGAGAGCCCTCCAGAATCGGGAGGTAAACTGGACCCCTCGATCGGTCACGATTCGTAGAGGAAGACCATGCAGCCTGAAAACCTGGTGAATAAAGATCTCGGCCAACTTCGGAGCAGATGGCAGTCCGGACAAGGGAATGAAGTGGGCCATCTTGGAGAAGCGGTCTGCGACGACTAAGATGGTAGTACATCCAGCAGAGCGAGGCAGATCAGTCACGAAATCCATTGCGATTTGCTGCCAAGGGGCCTCTGGCACAGGCAACGGATGAAGGAGACCGGAGGGCAGAGTCCTTGGAACCTTGTTCTGAGCACAGGTCCTGCAGGAGGCTACAAAGTCCTTTGCGTCCTGGTGGAGAGAGGGCCACCAGTAATACCGGGAGAGAAGCAAAAGGGTCTTCTTAATCCCAACGTGCCCAGCAACCTTGGAGGAATGCCCCCAGCGCAGCACTTCCAGACGTTTGTTCAAAGGAACGAAGGTCTTGCCAGGCGGAGGAGTAGAGAATCTCACAGGAGCCACGGAGATAACTTTAGCCGGCTCGATAATATATGATGGATCCTCCTCCTTTTCAGGTGGCTGCAAGGACCTGGAAAGTGCATCAGCTTTGATGTTCTTACTGCCGGGCCGGAAGTGGAGCTTAAACTCAAAACGGGAAAAATACAGGGCCCACCTGGCTTGTCTGGAGTTGAGTCTCTGGGCAGATTGCAGGTAGGCCAAGTTCTTGTGGTCCGTGAAGATAGTAAAGGGATGCACTGCCCCTTCGAGCAGATATCGCCATTCCTCCAGCGCCATCTTAATGGCCAACAATTCCCGGTCCCCAATGGAGTAGTTGCACTCCGCAGGGGAAAAGGATTTGGAGAAGAACCCGCAGGGGACTAGATGTCCGGATGGAGCCTGTTGGGAAAGGACCGCCCCAGCTCCAGTGGAGGAGGCATCAACTTCCAGGATGAAGGCCCTCCTGGCCACTGGGCGGTGTAGGATCGGAGCAGAGGCAAAAGAGCGTTTCAGGGCAAGGAAGGCGTCCTCGGCTTCGGAAGACCAGCCGTTAGACTTCGTCCCCTTACGGGTCAGGACCGTGATGGGCTTGGTGACTGTAGAAAAGTGGGGTACAAACTGTCGGTAATAGTTAGCGAAGCCGAGGAAACGCTGGATGGCCTTTATGCCAACTGGACGAGGCCACTGGAGTACCGCGGACAGCTTCTCCGGATCCATCTTTAGGCCGGAATCGTGATGATATATCCCAAGAAAGGTAACGCTGTTTGCTCGAAGAGGCACTTCTCAATCTTGGCGTAAAGACGATTTTCTCGAAGGCGCTGCAGGACCATGCGTACACTTCTCCGATGGGAGGAGAGATCGGCCGAGAAAACGAGGATATCATCCAAATACACCACCACGCAGGAATAGAGTAGGTCCCGGAATACCTCGTTTACGAATTCCTGAAACACCGCCGGAGCATTGCAGAGACCGAACGGCATGACCAAGTATTCATAATGGCCGTCCCGAGTATTGAAGGCCGTCTTCCACTCGTCCCCCGCTCGGATTCGGATTAAGTTGTAAGCTCCCCGCAGATCCAACTTCGTGAAGATCCTGGCCCCCCTCAGCCGGTCGAAGAGTTCTGGAATCAGCGGGAGCGGGTACCGGTTTTTAACAGTGATGTTGTTCAGGCCCCGGTAATCAATACAGGGTCGCAGGGACCCATCTTTCTTCCGAACGAAGAAGAAACCTGCGCCCGCAGGGGACGAGGATTTCCGGATGAACCCCTTGGCCAGATTCTCCTGTATGTATTCCGTCATAGCCGTGGTCTCTGCTGGGGATAGAGGATAAGTTCTCCCTCTGGGAGGGGTGGCTCCGGGGACCAGGTCGATAGGGCAGTCATAGGAGCGATGAGGTGGTAAGGAGTCTGCCTCCTTTTTGCTGAACACATCTGCATACGTGTGATAGGGTGCGGGAAGGCCCGGAAGGTCGGCAGGCTTCGACCATGGACGGGGACGAGTGAGAGTCCGTAGGCAGTGCTCCTGGCAGGAGTGCCCCCAACGGAGAACTCCCCCAGAGCGCCAGTCAATCACCGGCTCGTGCCGTCTGAGCCAGGGTAGCCCTAGAAGAACAGCATGGGCTAGTTGTGGCAGGACATAAAAGGCTATTCTCTCGAGGTGGAGTGCTCCGATTTGAAGGTCTACTTCGACGGTAACCGTGGTGATGAGTCCGGGTAAAGGTTTACCATCAACGGAGGAAATAGCACGAGGGTTCCTCAATACATTCACCGGGATCCGGAGTTTATCAACCTCCTCCTGGCGGATGAAATTACCAGCAGCACCCGAGTCCACATACGCCTCCACAGATCCACGCTCCCGACCTGCAATTATCAAAGCTGAAAGGGTAAGGGGGAGAGAGGAATTTTGATCACCTAGGGGGTCCTCTCTTACCTGACCTAGGTGGAGGCATTTCCCGACCTCTCTGGCTTCTCCGGACAAGATCGCACAAAATGGTTGGCCCCTCCACAGTACAGGCAGAGTCCCTTGGTCATCCTCTCCCTGCGCCGCTGCTCGGACAGTCTGACACGATCAATCTGCATGGGCTCAGGAGCGGTACTAACAGGAGATGCAGGGAAACGAGGGACAGGAGCCTGGTACAGCCTAAAGGACCTTCTCTCTCCGACCGCCTCTCGAGCGCGCTCCTGAAAGCGTAGATCAATACGAGTGGCCAGCGAAATAAGGTCCTCCAGAGTGGTGGGAGTGTCTCGCCCGGCAAGCTCATCCTTGATCTTACTGGAGAGGCCTCTCCAAAAGGCTCCCACAAGAGCCTCATTGTTCCACCCCAACTCTGAAGACAGGGTCCGAAAGCGGATGGCGTATTGCCCCACTGTAAGGGAACCCTGGCGGAGGTTAAAAAGGGCCTCCGTGGTGGATGCTAAGCGACCCGGTTCATCGAATACCTTGCGAAAGGTTTCCAAGAAAGTCTGAATGCTTGACACTACGGGGTCATCCCTCTCCCACAAGGGATTCACCCAGGACAGGGCCTCACCCTCGAGATGGGACACAATGAACGCCACCTTGGCGCGGTCAGTAGGATACTGAAGGGGGGCTAGCTCAAAGTGTAGCCTGCATTGATTCAGAAAACCCCGCCATAACTTAGGGTCTCCGCTGTACCTGGGGGGTTTACCCAGACGGGGAGACGGGGCAGAGACTACGTCTCGGGGGGAAGTTGCTGCGGCTGCAGAGGATTGCAGAGCAAGCAATCGATCATCCACGGATGCCATGTAACTTAAGATGTGGGATTGAGCGTCGCGCTGCTGCGCGAGCTCCTGCTGGAGGCTGACCAGGAGGGGGGCATGCCCGGGGTCTGAGGTCTGCAGGGCGGATAGCCGGGTGTCCATAGACTTCATAAAGGACATTATCCGGGTCTGATTTTCTCGAAGGAAAAGTAATTCCTTTTGTGTAGCGGCCGCGGCACCGGCGGGATCCATGGCCTGGTGATACTGTGACAGTTCTGGTCTAATACGTCCAAGAGTGGACCCTCTGGGTCGTGGATCAGGAGCCCCTGGGCCGAGCACACCTGGTGAAGACCGACCCCTGTACAGGGATCGTTAGGGGCAGGACCGCAGGGGGCAGAACCGCGACAGCCGGTACCAGGAGGGACGGCTCGAAGGACAGGCAGGCAGAACAAGGATAACAGGACGGGATAGCGGAAAATACTGGGCAGGAGTCCACAGGAGGAAGATCGGAGAGGGGGAAACAGGGCAGAGACAGACAGACGGAAGTGGAGCAGGGCACAGAGCACACAGGGGAAAACAGCAGAAGGACAGGCAGGATACACTAGAGTAGATATGGGGCCGATGAGTGCAGGGAAGTCACACAATCACCAGGCGCCCTCAGAATAGAGCGGACGCCTGATATATCCAGAACCCGGAAGTACGTCCTACAGACCCACCCCTCAGCGACGCCCCCTACTAGCAGAAGAGAGCGGGGGAACGCGCGTGCGCGGCCTAAGGCCGGCGCGGTTACCCGCAGCAGAGCGGAGACCAGAACGGAAGTGCGCGTGGACAGGAGTGCGCAGGTGAGGGGACGCTGCGGCGGGCACCGCCGCTGAAGGGGCATCGGCGGGCACGGCCGCCGATGTCACAACGTGATGGTGATGGTGCATTCAGAGGCTGAGGCCATGGGCAAGCTGAAATTGGGCCACAACAAACACCCACATCTTATCGCTCAACCTTCCTGTAGCAATTACTAGTGGACCGCAGCAGCACACCACTATTTAAGCCAGAGCAATGTCAAAAGGTTGTTGGTTGGATAGCGGATAATGCTTCCAGTCACTTTGCCATCACTACTAGCACCCTGTCTTCCACATGGTCAAGTCTGAGTAGCTGTGAGTCTGGATCGCATATACCTCACCCTGAGCCTCCTTCCTTACACCATGCCGAGTGCCCAGAGACAACTGATCACACACTTGGACACTCCAAAGAGCTATTCACTTTTCCATACTCGGGCCTCTCGCCCAGTCTACTTGAAGCGGGGCAACAGGAGATCGCATGTAGCGATGCCCAAATATTTGAGCATCCATGTTACATTAAGGTGACGGTGGGAACGTGTCACAAGAGGTGGATGATGATGAGACACAATTTCCAGAAAGTCAGGAGTGGGACCAGGGTGCATAAGTGGAAGACAAAGTGGTTGATGATATTATTATCACTATTATTAGTGATTTTTACAGCGCGATTTAATCCATGGCACTTTACATGTGAAAAAGGGGGATACAGAGACAAGTACACTAAACATAAGCAAAACAAGGCACACACAAGTAAAGAAGGAGAGAGGACTCTTCCTGTGAGGGCTCACAGTCTACAGGAGATCGGTGAGGATAGCCTAGTGGAGGGTAGAGCTGGTTGTACGGCAGTTCAGTAGACTGAGGATTACTGCAGGTTGTAGGCTTGCCTGAAGAGATGGTTCTTCAGGTTTGTTTTGAATGTTTCCATGGTAGGTGAAAGTCTGATGTGTTGGGGTAGAGAGTTACAGAGTATGGGTGAAGCACGGGAGAAGTCTTGTATGTGGTTGTGGAAACAAGACATAAGAGGAGAGTAGAGAAGGCGATCTTGAGAGGATCAAAGGTTGCGTGTAGTTAAGTACTGGGAGACCATGTCACAGATGTATGGAGGAGACAGGTTGTGGATGGCTTTGTATGTCATAGTTTTAGGGTTAGAGAGGAGAGGCTGAGGAATAACGGTGAGACAGGTGGATTAGTTGGGCAGCAGAGCTTAGGATAGATTGGAGTGGTGCAAGAGTGCTAGAGGGGAGTCCAGAGAGTAGAAGGTTGCAATAGTCGAGGTGGGAGATGATGAAGGCGTGCACAAGTGTTTTTGCAGTTTCTTGGGCAAGGAATGTATGGATCCATGAAATGTTTTTGAGTTGTAGTTGGCAGGATGAGACAAGGGCTTGGATATGTGTCTTGAAAAAGAGGGCAGAGTGGAGGATCACCCCGAGGTACCGAGCATGCCGACTGGTGAAAGTGAGCAGCCATTGACATTGATGGACAGGTCTGGTGGAGGGGTAGAGTGAGATGGGTGAAAGATGATAAATTCTGTTTTGTCCATTAGTTTAACACAATCCAACATTATTCAGAACGTCCGTATTTTTCAACATCAGGAAAAAAGTTCAAAACACATGGTGATAGGACAACTCCCACTGAACAATATATACCTATATAGAAGCGCTGGAGTATAACATCCACAGTAAGAAATTCCCAGAAAACAAAATTATAATGAAAAAAGTGTAAATTTTATTGATACAAAAAATATAAAAATTCATATATGTAATACAACAATAAAATCAGGTATCAGAAAGGACACAATACAGGAGAGGACAACAGCATGTCTAATTGAATGCAATGGTCTATACCAAAACCCTATGATAATGTGGCAGCCACCAAAATTGCATCATAGTGATGTGCTCTCACAAGGGTTAATGGAAAAGGTGCCCTCACAAACCCATAAACCATTATATATCAGCCCAAAATAAAGTGCTCTAGTGCTATGATGCAGAAAAAGTCATATGGGGAAAGGGTACCTTAATGAACCATGCTTACCCATGTGGGACATAACTGCTGTGTGTCAAATCCTAAGCCCCAATGCACGGTTCGCCCTGGGCTTCGTCGGGGGGCTTGTGTGGTAATGCTTAACGTCCGGGGTTTAAATACACAGCTGATAATGCTTGACAGCGCTGCTTCCATGGGCGCATGGGAGGCGGGTCCCAGTCACCAGCATGTCACATCCGGCTGTCATAGCCTGCGGGAGGGACAAGGAGAATAACTATTCTCCTGACGTTAATGTCCCGCCCCAGGCCCCCATGACGCCTTTTGGAACGCCCATACGACAGGGAACCACCGCGCATGCGCGCACCGCAGCGGCCATCTTAACTGCTGGCCAAAAGAAGGGTAAAAGACCGACTTGTGAAGCAGGGAAGGGGGATTATCAACATATAATATGATCACCATACCAAGAGGTTCATGTAAAAACCACTAAACATAATAGCATGGTAATTTAAGAAACTCCCTTACTAATTGTCTCTATAGAATGCCACTATTTACATATAATGTGGTTATCATGTTTGGACTGAGACAAGGGAAATGTTATAAAAGTCTACAAAATTAAATCATCATGCAAGTGGCTATCACAGACACATAGTGATATGGGTATATATTATTTCCATCCCACTTAGAGTATTATGCCAAGCAGTTCAAGTGCAAACACCATTTAAACAATAATCATCCAAATGTGTCTATATTCAAAAGGAGAAACACGCATCCATATTAATTACAGATTTATCATTTCAAAATTGAAGTTGCTCCAATCGTTTATATGG
The DNA here is from genome assembly GCF_039654945.1 of Dendrobates tinctorius. NCBI lineage: Eukaryota > Metazoa > Chordata > Amphibia > Anura > Dendrobatidae > Dendrobates > Dendrobates tinctorius. The sequence goes on along the minus strand of NW_027361672.1, from coordinate 36,454,323 downwards.
AAGGTGGAAATCCACACATCATGGTGACGAGTTCAAAGATAATACTCCATCTCATATTCCATGGAATTGAACAGATGAGATGTGACCAGGTTATGGATGTTGACCCCGCAATATACATCTGAACATATCAAACTGATTAAACACTGAACATTTTTTTAAATACAAATTAATTAAAAAAACACAAAATTAACAAACAAAAAATACAAAAGCCTAAAGGACAACCAAATGAACTGGTGGAACTAAAGAAAGGGGGCAAAGGAGAGTTTTTCATTGAGTCCATGGGGGACCATGGAACCCAAAGTAACTATCCAGCGACATTCAAGCTGGGCCAGGGACTTTCTGGAATCACCACCCCTGATACCAGAATGTATTCTATCAATTCCCCTGACTTTGAACGCCCGGGGGTCATAATTGTGAGCCTGCTTGAAGTGCCGTGGGATAGTCTTAAGAATGGTGACATCAGTGATCTCCCTTGCTGCCCTAATGTCCCTAACATGCTCTCTCACTCTGGTGCGAAGTTCTCTTGAGGTTAGGCCTACATAAATCAAATCACATGTACATACCGCATAGTAAACCACAAAAGTGGTACTGCAAGAGATGTAACTTGTGATGCGGTACTCTATACTCCCATCAGCCGTCATAAAGGTCGTTGCTCTGCTGATATTTTGGCTGGCAACACATGAACTGCAGGGAAAACAGCCCCACTTCTGAGGCTTTGCACCAAAGGGATTAGTAGATTTCGCCACATAATGGCTTCGCACGAGTAAATCTTTAAGATTTTTCCCTCTCCTAGCTGTGAGAAGGGGTCTATCAGGTAAAATGCCTTTTAATGTGGTATCCGTTTTGAGCACAGACCAGTGCTTATCCATAATTTCTCTAATCCTATTCCACTGATTATTATAAGTCAAAATACATCTCAACGGTTGTTCTCTGGGGGCTCTAGTATGCTGTTTGATGTCGAGGAGTTGTTGGCGTGGAGTTCTCCTGGCTCGAGAGTAATCTGATCTGATATTCCTCCTACTGTATCCACGATCCTGGAAACGCTGGGTAAGGTAATGGGCCTGAGCCTCAAAGGAGTCATCCGTGGAACAAATTCACTTCATTCTTAAAAATTGGCCCACAGGGATGGCTTTGATCATCGAAAAAGTGTGTGCGGATGAAGCATAAAGCAAAGAGTTAACCGATGTTTCCTTACGGAAAACGTCGGTTTGAATTGTACCATCCGCACACAACATGATCTTAATGTCCAAGAAATCAATTTCATTTGTTGCCACCCTGTGGGTCAATTTGATGTTACGATTATTTTGGTTCAAATCCTGGATAAACCCAAGGAGGCCAGACTCAGAACCCTGACAAATAATAAAGACGTCGTCGATGTAACGATACCAGCACTGCACATGGGACGCGGCACACGCACCATCCCCAAAAACCTCACGCTCCCACAATCCCAAAAAGAGATTAGCGTAAGATGGCACGCAAACCGCGCCCATTGCAGTGCCGCGACGCTGTAAATAAAACTTGTCCTTAAAAGTAAAATAATTATGAGTTAAAATGAACTCAAATAATTCCAGGACCAAGGACACAGTGCAGGATCCAGATTACTCATGCCAAGAAAGAACTCAGCAGCCTTCAACCCATGTCTATGTTCGATACTCGTGTAGAGTGACTCGACATCAACAGCCGCAAACCGCATACCAGGTTCAAGGTGAAGCCCATCCAGCTTCCTCAGAACGTCAGTAGTTAAGATGGCCGCTGCGGTGCGTGCATGTGCGATGGTTCCCTGTCGTATGGGCGTTCCAAAAGGCATCATGGGGGCCTAGGGCAGGACATTGATGTCAGGAGAATAGTTATTCTCCTTGTCTCTCCTGCAGGCTCTGACAGCTGGATGTGATGTGCTGGTGACTAGGACCCGCCTCCCATGTGCCCGTGGAAGTAGCTGTGTCAATCAGTATCAGCTGTGCCCTGTGTATTTAAACCCTGCACGTTAAGCATTACCACACAAGCCCCCCGACGAAGCCCAGTGCGAAATGTGCATTGGGGCTTAGGATTTGACACACAGCAGTTATGTCCCACATGGGAAAGCATGGTTCATTAGGGTACCCTTTCCCCATATGACTTTTTCTGCATCACAGCACTAGAGCACTTTATTTTGGGCTGATATATGATGGTTTATGTGTTTGTGAGGGCCCCTTTTCCATTAACCCTTGCACATCACTATGATGGAATTTTGGCGGCTGCCACATTATCATAGGGTTTTGGTATAGACCATTGCATTCAATTAGACATGCTGTTGTCCTCTCCTGTATTGTGTCCTTTCTGATACCTGATTATATTGTTGTATTACTGTACATATATGAATTTTTATGAATTTTTATATTTTTTGTATCAATAAAATGTACACTTTATTCATTATAATTTTGTTTTCTGGGAATTTCTTACTGTGGATGTTATACTCTGTTTTGTCCATGTTCAGATTTAGAAAGCAAGCAGAAAAGAAGGATGAAATAGCAGACAGACATTGTGGCATTTTGGTCAGGAAGGAAGTGATGTCAGATCCAGATAGGTATATCTGCAAGTCATCAGCGTAGAGCTGATATTGCAAACTGAGATTCTATGAGCTGTCCCAGGCCAAAGGTGTAGATAAAGAAGAGTAGGGGTCCTAGAACTGAGCCTTGGGAAACACCGACAGACAGGGGCAAGGTGAGGAGGTGGTGTGGGAGAGGGAGACACTGAATGTCCCCGTAACAGCAACACAATTGAAGTTGGCAGTGCAACTGTTAGGTGTTCCTGAGTCTTGTTGTTTTTTTAAAGACTCTGCCGATAACCCCAAACAGTCCATTTGCACCACCTGCCATGCCCGCATCAGCAGGGCTAGCAAAAACACCAGCCTGATCACCACCAGCATGATCAGGCACATAGCAGCAGAGCACCCGACTTTTTTGGCCGAACCCCAGGGTCCAGGAACAGTGTCTGCGGGTGATACCACTGCTTAATCCTCTGTTGTGTGCAAGCCAATCCCCTGTCCATGGTCATGCTAAGATGCCTCCTGCCCTGCATCCGTCATTGCACACACTCAACTAGCACCATTAACAAGCAAGTCCACCTCCTTGTCCCAGCACAGCGTTCATTTGTCCCTACCCCAGTCATTGGAATGCAAGCGACAATATGCAGCCAACGCCCCACAGGCCACACTACTAAATTTCCAGATCTCTTGACTGGTTGCGCTCTAAATGTTACATTTTAGGCTCATGGAGACAGAATTTTTCTGCAACACTATTGTGGTGGCTGTCCCAAAGTACTCGTTCCCCAGCCGCCACTATTTCTCCCACTGTGCTGTCTCGGCATTACATAAGCACATGTCTCAAATTACCTGGGCCCTCCAGCATGCTGTTACTGGAAAAGTCCACCTAACTATGGACATGTGGATAAGTGCTTGTGGGCAGGGACGGTACATCTCACTGATGGCACACTGAGTAAACATAGTACAAGTAGAAGCCAGGACCCAGTCAGACCTTGTTAGACAATGTCACAGATGTATGGAGGAAACAGGTTGTGGATGGCTTTGTATGTCATAGTTGGGGTTTTTAACTGTAGCCTCTGGGTAATAGGAAGCCAGTGAAGGGCCTGGCAGAGAGGATAGGCTGTGGAATAACGGTACTTTGGATGGAACATGTCCTCACGACACCAAGGATTGCGGGCCCTACGTCAATCTGGCTTGCCCCCACAGTCTGCAGCTCCTGCAACTCCTCCTCCTCCTCTTCAGCCTCCATCTCCGAAATGACCACATCAGTCACAAACTGGAAGCACTGCAGCACTGCCTCAGCCAAGCAGCAACAGGCTGTGCTGAAGCTAATATGACTCCACCAAGATGGTGAGCGGTGATGATGCCATAATTAGCGTCATCATCCCGCTTCTCTGTGTTTTAATAATAATAATCGTTATTTAAATAGCACCAACATATTCCACAGTGTTTTACAGTTTAACAGTTTCAAACTATACCGTCGTAAGTAACAATGCTAACAATAACACAATAATTAAAGCAAAATAAAACAAGCCTGCTCATGAGAGCTTACAATCTACAATGAGGTGGGGGATATACAAAGCATAGGTATGTATTTACAATGATGTATTTACAATGATGGTACAGCCATCTTGAGGGAGTGGGCGGGTAGATAGACATAGTGAATGGGCTACACACACTTACAAATAAAGTGACTTTGATTAGGGAATGTGATAGGCTGCTCTGAACAAATGTGGTTTGAGTGAGTTCCTAAAACTGCAAGTTGTGGCTGGTCCTAATTTCTTGGGGTAGAGTATTCCATACACAAACAATGATTAAGCCCTTTCAGGGTGAAACGCGTAGGAAATTGCTCTCCTCCATACGCCTCTTTATGTCGTTTTTACCTGATGGTATGAAGATTTTATATTCTCAATAAAGCAATTATTATTTTATCTCCTGGAGACGCTGGAAAAATCCTTCTTTATGTAGAGTATTCCATAGGATTGTCGCAATGTGGGAGAAGTATTTGAGTCAGAAGCATGAGGTACGGATTAGGGCAGAGGTTAGTCAAAAGACGTTTGCAGAGTAAAGCGATCGGCTAAGCTGATAGACAGAAATGAGGGAGGAGATAGAAACATAGTTATTAAGGTTGAAGGGAGACTTTAAGTCCATCTAGTTCAACCCATATCCTATCCTAACCTGCCCTAACATGTTGATCCAGAGGAAGGCAAAAAAAACCCATGTGGCAAACAGTAAGCTTCACATTGGGGAAAAAACATTCCTTCCCGACTCCACATACGGCAATCAGACTAGCTCCCTGGATGAACGCAATATTAAGGAAACTAGTATATATACCCTGTAATACTTTTCAAGAAAGGCATCCAGTCCCTTCTTCAATTTTAGTAGGGAATCACTCATTACAACATCATATGGCAGAGAGTTCTATAGTTTCACTGCTCTTACAGTAAAGAATCCGCGTCTGTGAGTATGCTTAAACCTTCTTTCTTCCAGACGTAGAGGATGCCCCCTTGTCCCCGTCACAGGTCTAAGAGTAAAAAGATCATTAGAAAGGTCTTTGTATTGTCCCTGCATATATTTATACATTGTAATAAGATCACCCCTAAGCCTTCGATTCTCCAAACTAAATAACCCCAAGTGTAATAACCTGTCTTGGTATTGCAGACCCCCTAGTTCCCTAATAACCTTGGTCACTCTTCTCTGCACCCGCTCCAGTTCAGCTATGTCTTTCTTATACACCGGAGACCAGAACTGTACACAGTATTCTTGTCATGGTCACGCGTGTCTGGGCGCAGGTGTTACCGCAAGGCGAACCCATAACACACGTGACCCTGGATACAGCGCCTCCAGTGGGGCGAATTTAAATAATAAAACGTGCAGATGGATACACCGCCTCCACCTGGCGAATTTAGGTATTACACGTTAATAAACATTCTGGAAACCCCGCCTCCAGTACGGCGAATTTAAATAATAAGGGGGACCTGGGAAACATTAACAGTGGTGGGCCCTGCGATAGGGAAAAGGGAAGTGGAGACCTCCTGAGCTCCCCTGAGCCAGTGTCCCTGCACTCCTAACGTTCCCTATGCCGGTTCCGCACCGGGCGCCGCACGCGTACCTCAAAGCCCTTGCTCGCCCTGAACCTAAACCCTCACTAGGGAGTAGGGCGGTGCGGAGACTAATCCCACCACTGCACTAACAACACACATGAGGGAAAGAGACAATACGGGGGACCCCACTTAGCTTTATGCTCTGTGCTTATGCTCCTGCAACAGAGCCCTCCACCTGCGTGCGTCTTCTCCTCCACCCGGATCCATCACCATAACAGGATCCTTCACCATAGTGCAGCCTTGGAGCAGTCCACCACCAGTTGCTGCTGCTTAGTAACAGAGTCCCAAGGATGAGTTCAGCTTCTGCCACGAAGTCAAGCATGCTTGAGTCCAGCTCAGCAGCCAAGTCCCACATGGTGAGTGCCACTCTCCATAGTAGCCACTCCACCAGTCCATGCAGACACTTCCCGCTGACACCATCACTGTGACCCCACCACGCCATGCCAGCCCTTCGTCCAGACACCATAGCTGACACACGTCCCCCCTGGCTAAGCTGCGCAGGACTCCTCCTCAGCTCCATCCTTCCACCAGGCTCTCACAAACTCAGAATCCATGAATGAATCAATATCACCAGCCGTGATTACACACCCTGAGACTCATTTATAGAGGCCCACACCTGATTCCTAATTACGTGCACATTAAACTGAAACCTAAGGTGCGATACCACTAACCACCACCGGGGACAGTCAAGTCACCTTGGCAACTTGCCAAAAGGAAAAAAAGTTCACACAGTGCTTTTAAAACTGTCAGATCACTTCAGATCATGACAGTACCCCCTCCTTAATGAGGGGCCTCTGGACCCTCAAGACCACCCCTCATTAGGAAAACACCTACAGCGGGGACGCCCAGATCCTGAGTTCACTCACCACTACCTGACACTTCAGGTTTATGACAACACACCGCTGGTATTGGCAATAAAGTTCATTTTGGAGGCACCACTCATCTCCACAGCGCCGACCTGGGGAACGAGTTTATGTATGTGTATGTTTGTTTGTTATGAGCTGATCAGGCTCCACAACACACTTCCACAAGATGTTTTTTGGTGGCACCCATACACGCTCGTTCACACACAGGTCCGGACCTGAATGTTTATTGCATACATTCGTTCGTCATATATTTGGTAAACTCCTTCTGGACATGACAACAGAGGCGTCCCCCTGCTGTCACCACACTCACTCTCCCGCCATTCACCAAGGGACACCACCCTCCAACCCTTTCACCATGAGGTCTGCGCCTCCAGGGTTGGTTAATGGCGAGGGTTGAGATTTGTCCCTACACCCCCGCAGCACACCTGCTGCTCACACCAGGAGGAGAGGGAACGCATATGGAGGAAATATACACTCGCTGGTCGCCTTCCTCCAAACGACCAGGAGGGGGCGGCCTCTTCGGTGGTATAGAAGATTTGGCGTCAGCCCCGCGGACTTTCACACCAGTCTGCTCTCCACAGGGATGTACCCCTTCACCTCGGGGAATACCAGGCAGCTCCGTGGGGCACCATTCCTCCCACCTGCCTGGGTACCTCCCCATGCATGAGCAAGTCCCGCTCCCCAGCAGCGACTCTAGGGGGCTTTTTGCCAAACGCCGCCATTTTGATTTCCTGGTAACCTGAGCAGAGGCCCCAGACCCTGATAACTGCTGCTGCAGTGGCTCTAACACACCATGCCGCTCCCCACTCACCTCAGTGAGGCCCGGCAGCAATTACTCACAGGTCTCCACATGGCCAAGGCTCACCAGAAAAAAAAAGTAAGTAGGGCTGGTGATAATGTCATGGTCACTCTGTGTCTGGGCGCAGGTGTTACCGCAAGGCGAACTCATAACACACGTGACCCTGGATACAGCGCCTCCAGTGGGGCGAATTTAAATAATAAAACGTGCAGATGGATACACCGCCTCCACCTGACGAATTTAGGTATTACACGTTAATAAACATTATGGAAAGCCCGCCTCCAGTACGGCGAATTTAAATAATAAGGGGGACCTGGGAAACATTAACAGTGGTGGGCCCTGCGATAGGGAAAAGGGAAGTGGAGACCTCCTGAGCTCCCCTGAGCCAGTGTCCCTGCACTCCTAACATTCCCTATGCTGGTTCCGCACCGGGCACCGCACGCGTACCTCAAAGCCCTTGCTCGCCCTGAACCTAAACCCTCACTAGGGAGTAGGGCGGTGCGGAGACTAATCCCACCACTGCACTAACAACACACATGAGGGAAAGAGACAATACAGGGGGACCCCACTTAGCTTTATGCTCTGTGCTTATACTCCTGCAACAGAGCCCTCCACCTGCATGCGCCTTCTCCTCCAGCCGGATCCATCACCATAACAGGATCCTTCACCATAGTGCAGCCTTGGAGCAGAGTCCACCATCAGTTGCTGCTGCTTAGTAACAGAGTCCCAAGGATGAGTTCAGCTTCTGCCACGAAGTCAAGCATGCTTGAGTCCAGCTCAGCAGCCAAGTCCCACATGGTGAGTGCCACTCTCCATAGCAGCCACTCCACCTGTCCATGCAGACACTTCCCGCTGACACCATCACTGCGACCCCACCACGCCATGCCAGCCCTTCGTCCAGACACCATAGCTGACACACGTCCCCCCTGGCTAAGCTGCGCAGGACTCCTCCTCAGCTCCATCCTTCCACCAGGCTCTCACAAACTCAGAATCCATGAATGAATCAATATCACCAGCCGTGATTACACACCCTGAGACTCATTTATAGAGGCCCACACCTGATTCCTAATTACGTGCACATTAAACTGAAACCTAAGGTGCGATACCACTAACCACCACCGGGGACAGTCAAGTCACCTTGGCAACTTGCCAAAAGGAAAAAAAAGTTCACACAGTGCTTTTAAAACTGTCAGATCACTTCAGATCATGACAATTCTAAGTGTGGTCACTAGTGTTGAGCATTCCGATACTGCAAATATCGGGTATCGGTCGATATTCGTTGTATCGGAATTCCGATACCGAGTACCGATAATTTTTCTATATCGGATACCGGAATCGGAAGTTCCCATAATACTATGAACCACTGTTGTGGCTGTGATTGGCTGCTGAAATGATGTCATCATTATGCGCGGCCTGTGCGCATCATGATGCGCGGTCTGTGCCGACTGCGGGGGGTCTGTGCCGACTGTCGGGGGTCTGTACGGGCCTCTCGGGGGTCTGTACAGGCCTGTCGGAGGCCTGTGCCGGCTGCAGGTGGTCTGTACGAGCCTCTCGGGGGCCAGTGCCGGCTGTCGGTGGTCTGTGCCGGCTGCCAGGGGCCTGTGCCGGTGGTCTGTACGGGCCTCTCGGTGGTCTGTGCCAGCTGCCGGGGGCCTGTGCCGGCTGCCGGTGGTCTGTGCGGGCCTGCCAGGGGTCTTGTGTGTGTGCAGGCATTGTCCGATGGGAATACAAGTCCCATCGGGCGATGCCTGCTACACTGACAGTGATTGACACATTAGCCAATGATGGGACAGTAGTAATCCCATCATCCGGCTAATGTGTTGAATGTAAAAAAAAAAAAAAAACATACTACATACATACTACATTCATACAACATACATACATACTACATACTAAATACATGCTACATATATACTACATTAATACAACATACATACTACATATATCCTACATTCATACAACATACATACATACTACATACATTCTACATATATACTACATTCATACAACATACATACATACTACATTCTACATACATGTTACAAATATACTACATTCATACAACATACATACATACTACATACATGCTACATGTATACTACATTCATACAACATACATATATACTACATACTACATACATGCTACATATATACTACATTCATACAACATACATACATACATACTACATATATACTACATTCATACAATATACATACATACTACATACTACATACATACTTCATATATACTACATTCATACAACATACATACTACATACTGCATACATACTTCATATATACTACATTCATACAACATACATACATACTACATACATACTACATGTATACTACATTCATACAACATACATACAAACTACATACTACATACATACTTCATATATACTGCATTCATACAACATACATACATACTACATACTACATACATGCTACATATAAACTACATTCATACAACATACATACTACATACATGCTACATATATACTACATTCATACAACATACATACATACTACATACTACATACATACTTCATATATACTGCATTCATACAACATACATACATACTACATACATACTACATATATACTACATTCATACAACATACATACATACATACTACATACATACTGCATACTACATGTATACTACATTCATACAACATACATACTACATACTACATACTTACTACAAACATAGTACACACAACATGCTACAGACATACAACATACGTGCATACATACTACATACATACAACATGCTACAAACATACAACATACATACATACATACTACATACTACATACATACTGCATACAATGCATTCATACATTCATACAATGCATACATATAGACATACAGTACATATAACATAGAGTACATACTCACCATCACTTGTCACTTTGTTCCCCGAAGCCAGTGTCATTCTCACTGTAAAAAATATGAAAATAACAAACAATATACTCCCTGATCCACAGAAATCCAAGCGTGTGTGTCCCACGCCGATCTCCCGTGGAGAACAGCAGCATCAGCTGATGCGACCGCTCTCTACGGGGCACCAGGAATCCAGTGACGGGAGATAGGTATCCTTCCGCACTGTATTCCTCCGCCACTGTAAAAAATAGTCCCTAGACTCACTTTTGGCATTGCTGTGTGAGAAAGTTCCCACGCAGCTTTTGCCATAAAGTGAGACCAGGGACTTTTTTTTACAGTGGCAGAGGAATACAGTGCGGAAGGATACCTACCTCCCGTCACTGGATTCCTGGAGCCCCGTAGAGAGCGGTCGCATCAGCTGATGCTGCTGTTCTCCACAGGAGATCGGCGTGGGACACACACGCGTGGATTTCTGCGGATCAGGGAGTATATTGTTTGTTTGTTATTTTCATATTTTTCCACAGATGACACTGGCTTCGGGGATCAAAGTGACAAGTGATGGTGAGTATGTACTCTATGTTATATGTACTGTATGTCTATATGTATGTATTGTATGAATGTATTGTATGCAGTATGCATGTAGTATGTATGCAGTATGTAGTATGTATGTATGATGTATGTCTGCAGCATGTTGTTTGTATGTAGTATGTAGTATGTATGTAGTATGTATGTAGTATGCATGTTGCATGAATGTAGTATACATGTAGTATGTAGTATGTATGTAGTATGTATGTATGTTGTATGAATGTAGTATATATGTAGTATGTATGTAGTATGCAGTATGTATGTATGTTGCATGAATGTAGTATATATGTAGCATGTATGTAGTATGCGTGTATGTTGTATGAATGTAGTATATATGTAGCATGTATGTAGTATGTAGTAGGTATGTTGTATGAATGTAGTATATATGTAGCATGTATGTAGTATGTAGTATGTACTCGTATGTATGTTGTATGAATGTAGTATATATGTAGCATGTATGTAGTATGTATGTATGTTGTATGAATGTAGTATATATGCAGCATGTATGTAGTATGTATGTATGTTGTATGAATGTAGTATGTATGTAGTATGTTTTTTTTTTTTTTACATTCAACACATTAGCCGGATGATGGGACTACTACTGTCCTATCATTGGCTAATGTGTCAATCACTGTCATTGTAGCAGGCATCACCCAATGGGACTTGTAGTCCCATCGGACGATGCCTGCACACACACACAAGACCCCCGGCAGGCCCGCACAGACCACCGGCAGCCGGCACAGGCCCCCGAGAGGCCCGTACAGACCACCGGCAGCCGGCACAGGCCCCCGGCAGGCCCGCACAGACCACCGGCAGCCGGCACAGGCCCCCGGCAGGCCCGCACAGACCACCAGCAGCCGGCACATACCCCCGGCAGGCCCGCACAGACCACCGGCAGCCGGCACAGGCCCCCGAGAGGCCCGTACAGACCACCGGCAGCCGGCACAGGCCCCCGGCAGGCCCGCACAGACCACCGGCAGCCGGCACAGGCCCCCGAGAGGCCCGTACAGGCCACCGGCAGCCGGCACAGGCCCCTGACAGGCCTGTACAGACCCCGAGAGGCCCGCACAGGCCCCGGCCGCACACACAGACACGCACAGTGTCTGCCCACGCACCGCCCACACTCTTCCCCCCTCCCGAACAGGATGTACAGGGAAAGAAAGGGTTTTTTTTAATTCCGATATTTCTGTCCCATTGACTTGAATGGGACTTCTGGGATCGGAATCGACGATACCCGATACTTTTTTTGTATCGGCCGATCCAATCAGATCTGATATTTCTGCATATCGGATGGTATCGCTCAACACTAGTAGTTGCACTAGTGACTTATATAGAGGTAAAATTATGTTCTCCTCATGAGCATCTATGCCTCTTTTAATGCATCCCATTATTTTATTTGCCTTTGCAGCAGCTGCCTGACACTGGCCACTAAATGTGAGTTTGTTGTCCACCCATACACCCAGGTTTTTTTCAGTGACAGTTTTGCCAAGTGTTTTACAATTAAGCACATAATTATACATCTTATTCGTTCTACCCAAGTGCATGACCTTACATTTATCCCCATTAAAGCTCATTTGCCATTTATCAGCCCAAGCTTCTAGTTTACATAAGTCCTCCTGTAATATAAAATTGTCCTCCTCTGTATTGATTACCCTGCAGAGTTTAGTGTCATCTGCAAATATTGAAATTCTACTCTCTATGCCTCCTACAAGGTCATTAATAAATATGTTAAAAAGAAGTGGGCCCAAAACTGACCCCTGTGGTACCTCACTGCTAACCGTGACCCAGTCCGAGTGTGCTCCATTAATAACCACCCTTTGTTTCCTATCCGTGAGCCAGCTCTTAACCCACATACACATATTTTCCCCTATCCCCATTGTTCTCATTCTATGTGTCAACCTTTTGTGTGGCACCGCATCAAAAGCTTTTGAAAAGTCCATGTACACCACGTCCACTGCATTCCCTTGGTCCAGTCTGGAACTTACCTCTTCATAAAAGCTTATCAGATTAGTCTGACAGGAACGGTCCCTTGTAAACCCATGTTGATATTGGGTCATGAGGTTATTCTTCTCCAGATACTCCAGTATAGTATCTCTTAGAAAACCCTCCAGAATTTTACCCACAGTTGAGGTTAAACTTACTGGCCTATAATTTCCGAGTTCAGTTTTTGTCCCCTTTTGGAATATTGGCACCACATTTGCTATACGCCAGTCCTGTGGTACAGACCCTGTTATTATGTAATCTTTAAAGATTAAAAATAATGGTCTATCTAGGACTGTGCTTAATTCCTGCAGTACTCGGGGGTGTATCCCATCCGGGCCCAGGGATTTGTCAATTTTAGTGATTTTTAGATGCCGCCGTACTTCCTGCTGGGTTAAGCAGGTGACATTTAATGGAGAATTTTCATCCCTGATCATGTTATCCGTCATGGGATTTTCTTGTGTAAATACTGTTGAAAAAAAGTCATTTATCATATTGGCTTTTTCCTCATCCTCATCCACCATTTCACCCAGACTATTTTTAAGGGGACCAACACTATCATTTTTTAGTTTCTAGCTATTTATATAGTTAAAGAATATTTTGGGATTATTTTTACTTTCTCTGGCAATGAATCTGTCTCAATCTTTGCTGTCTTGATTTGCTTTTTACAGAATTTATTTAATCTTCTGTATTTAGTTAATGCCTCATCACTACCTACTTGCTTTAATTCTCTTAATGCTTTATTTTTATCTCTTATTGCACCCCTTACAGCTCTATTTAGCCATAGTGATTTCCTCCTATTTCTCGCATGTTTATTCCCATACGGTATATATTGTGCACAGGTCCTATTCAGGATGCTAATAAACGTCTCCCATTTCCTTTGTGTATTTTATGTCTCAGGATATCGTCCCAGTTAATTGCACCAAGATCATCTCTCATCCGTTGGAAATTGGCTTTCCTGAAGTTTAGTGTCCTTGCAACCCCTCTACTACACATCTTATTAAAGGATACATGAAAACTTATTAATTTGTGATCAGTATTACCCAAGTGACCCCCCAACTCTTACATTTGATATGCGGTCTGGCCTGTTGGTTAATATTAGGTCTACCAGTGCCCCCCCTCTTGTTGGGTCCCGAACCAGTTGTGAAAGGTAATTGTCACTCATAGTTGTCAAAAACCTATTACCTTTGCTGGAACTGCAGGTTTCGGTTCCCCAATGTATTTCAGGGTAGTTGAAGTCCCCCATAATAATGACTTCTCCTTGAGTCGCTGCTTCATCTATTTGCTTTATGAGGATATTCTCTGTTGCTTCCATTATTTTTGGAGACTTATAACAAACCCCTATCACTAATTTACTATTTTCCCCCCCTCCCCTTTTCTCTACCCACAGGGACTCTACATTTTCATTAGATTCATTTATATTATCACGAAGGATGGGTTTTAAGGATGAATTTACATATAAACACACCCTCCCCCTCGTTTATTTGTATGGTAATTTCTGAACAGACTATAGCCCTGTAAATTAACCGCACAGTCATGGCTCTCGTCCAGCCATGTCACAGATATCCCCACCATGTCATAATTATGTTACAGCAACATTAACTCCAATTCCTCCATTTTATTGACAAGGCTTCTGGCATTAGTATACATGCACTTTATGCATCTCTCTGTACCTCTATTGTTTCTTAAATTATTAACTGTTCTAACCCCACCCCCACCGCCAATTTCCTTATTTGCGCCTTGGTCTCTATCTTCACTGTCTTCCCCTCCTATAAAAAGAATACCCTCCCCCCCATCCCTAGTTTAAACACTCCTCCAACCTTCTAGCCATTTTCTCCCCCAGCACAGCTGCACCCTCCCCATTGAGGTGCTGCCCGTCCCTAGTGTAGAACCTGTAGCCAACTGAGAAGTCGGCCCAGTTCTGCAGGAACCCAAACCCCTTCTTCCTACACCAATTCCTGAGCCACTTATTAACCTCCATAATCTCCCGTTGCCTCTCTGGCGTGGCACGTGGTACAGGAAGTATTTCCGAAAATACCACCTTGGAGGTCATTGTTTTAAGCTTACAGCCTAATTCCCTGAAATCATCTTTAAGGACCTTCCACCTATCTCTAACTTTGTCATTTGTGCCAATGTGCATCATGACCGCTGGATCCTCACCAGCCCCTCCCAGTAATCAGTCAACCCGATCAGCGATGTGTCGGACTCGAGCGCCAGCTAGGCAGCACACCGTTCGATGATCCCTGTCTTTGTGACAGATTGCCCTATCTGTTCCCCTAATAATTGAGTCCCCCACTACCAGAACCTGTCTGGCCTGCCCTGCTCTCCTATTTCCCCCCTTACTGGAGCAGACACTCCTCTGGCTTTCAGAGGACATGCCTTGCTGCAGCAGTGCTACTCCTGCACTAACACTCCCCTCATCTGCCAACTTAGCAAAGTTATTGGGGTGTGCCAGATCAGGACTAGCCTCCCTGGTGCTCTTCCCTCTACCCCGCCTTCTAACTGTCACCCAGCTAGCTGCTTCATTGTCCTGCAGCTCCAACCTAGCATCCCCCCTCATCTATTCCATTGAGCGTCTGCTCAGTGAGCAGAAGACTCCTTTCCATAGTGTCTATGGATCTCAGTGTTGCCAGCTGCACATTTAGATCCAGCATCTGGGTTTCCAAATGCACCACATGCTCACATCTTGCACAGCAGTATGCACCCTCGACCGGCTGTTCAAGGATTTCATACATGCGGCAAGACGTGCACTGGATGGCATTGACAATAGTGGAGCACATCCTAATGGGGATTGCACCAGACATTAAGATAAGCAAAAATAAATAAAAAGTATTAATAAAATGTTACAGCAATTCAGTAATACCTCCCTTGGAAATCCCTGAATCCAAAGTCACTGAATCTCAAGTCACACACTTACCATAGTTCGCACTTACGCTCAGGTCACACTCAGCTCGTTCATACTCGCTCAGGCGATTATGATTTAAAATCAGATTTAAAAGATTTTTTTTTCCCTTTTACCAGTACACCACCCTGCTGCTCAATGCACTTCCAAAGGAGTTAAGCCCCAATCAGCTGCCCCTTATAAACCCTTAATTATGAACTCCCACCCTTAATTAACCCCTTGTGAATATAGTTGCACCTCAAGATTTAAATGCAATATAGCTAACCCTTAAAACACAGATAGTAAAATAAGAGATTAACCCTGTAGAGAGAAAAAATAGGTTAAATAAGCCCCCCAAAAATTGAACAGGTAGAAAGCACTCAGCAACCTAC
Organism: Dendrobates tinctorius; assembly: GCF_039654945.1. Lineage (NCBI taxonomy): Eukaryota > Metazoa > Chordata > Amphibia > Anura > Dendrobatidae > Dendrobates > Dendrobates tinctorius. The sequence goes on along the minus strand of NW_027361672.1, from coordinate 36,438,306 downwards.
AATTCAGCAACTCACACAGGTATTTGTTATAGGTTTTCCAAACACCTCTTCACTCAATCTCAAGTCACACACTTACCACGGTTCACACTTACGCTCAGGTCACACTCAGCTCGTTAACACTCGCTCAGGCAGAAGATTTAAAAGATTTCTTTTTCCCTTTTACCAGTACACCACCCTGCTGCTCAATGCACTTCCAAAAGTAGTTGAGCCCCAACCAGCTGCCCCTTATAAGCCCTTAATTGTGAACTCCCACCCTTAATTAACCCATTGTGAGGGGATGCCGCACTGTGGAGAGTTTTGTGGGTGAGAACAAGTACTTTGAATTGGATCCTATAGTGAATGGGCAGCCAGTGTAGTGACTGGTGAAGAGTGGATGTGTCCGTGTACCGAATAGCCAGATGGACAACCCTGGCTGCTGCATTAAGGAAGGACTGGAGAGGGGAAAGTCGAGGGAGGAGGAGACTAATTAATAGAGCATTAAACGCTCTCTGCTCACAAGCAAAGAGGATGCATTGCTGGAGGAACATGTTGAAATGGAGTAAGGACCCATACAGGGTGATTACGCACAGCCCAGCCTTATATCATCCTAATGTGGATTGGTTGACAATGGGGAAGAGGAGGAGGAAGAACAGGAGACAGTTTCATGAGCTATAGACGGTAGTACAAGCACAACTGTCATACTGTCTGTTCAGCATGGTTGGCCTGAAGACAGGGAGGAGGAGGAGAAAGAGGTGGAGGAGAGCATGGTCAGTCGTCCTATTGGTGAGGACATGGAAGTCTTGCCTGTTATCAGTCTGGCACGCATGGCTGAGTTTATGTTACCCTGCCTTTCCGGTGACCATCACGTTCTCCACATTTGGAGTAACAGACAATACTGATTGGTGACACTTCTAGACCCACGCTAAAAGGAGAAATTTATATCTTTTATTCCAGAGGCAGACAGGTGTACTAGAATATAATCACAAAATTTTGCCCAAACCCTTTTTCCTTTTCACAAAATATCCCCTCAACGGGTAATATACCAAAATTCAGATCATATCACTTTTGAGGAAACCAGGTGTAGAAATTATAAATATCCAGTTCCACACAATGGTATATCAATAATAAAATTACTTCCTTTATTACAATATTTTAAAGTCAAAGAATACACAGAATAGATGCTGGAAGGAAATTAATGGGGGACTACAACGCCATGGAAGGTCCCACTACAGCCATAAAGATACCAAGGATGTCCACGTAATATAATATTGTTAGAATCTGTTCAGTTTGTGACTATCTGCCATTTTCTTGTAGTGTTCTGGCTGCTGGTCTTTTTCCCTTGGTGCTGGGTTTGTCTTGGGTCAGGTGATTGTTTCACCCTTTATTAACCTGCACCTGTCTCCCATTCCTTGCTGGACAACAGTGTTAATCCGCTTGAAGTCTGGCTTGGAGCCTTGCTTTGCCTTCTGTGTGTTTAATTAGTGCAGTTCTGGGACCTCTGGTTCTGCTAGTCTTAGTTTCTGTTTTCAGTTTGTTTCTGCAGCCTCCTCTTTGTTTTCTATTAGGAGGTGACCCGTTTCTGTACCCAGTCCTTAGATCTTTCAGGGACCCCCTTCCCCCTACCTATAGGTCTTCGCTTGAGGATCATCGGTGGGTCAATTCACAAGGAATGGGTCACCCACTCCATCGTAGGGTATCAGCCTAGACACAGTGCAGGGTCAGTTTCCCCCCTCCTACCCTAGTCCTGTGCTGCAGAACCATAACAAATATAACGCTGAATTAATGTTGGGGATACGGGGAGGACTAAAAAACACACAACTGTTCCTTAATATATGCTCCTCTGGGGTATACTGAAATGAACACTATCCAGTGTGTGACCATCCCCCCGAAAAATTACCCACTTAGTGCCGCTTTCCTTGTATTTAATGTGGAACACAAATAGTTAATGGCGAATGTTACATACCAGTATGGGCTGGTGGAGATTCCAGGAGGTCCCTTTGCCCCGATGCACTTCGTACTACTTCTTCCTGGAGAAGCAGTGCGAAATGCGCGTTGGGGCAGAGGGACCTCCAGGAATCTCCACCAGCCCATACTGGTATGTAACATTCATCATTAACTATTTGTGTTCCACATTAAATACAAGGAAAGCGGCACTAAGTGGGTAATTTTTCAGGGGGATGGCAACAAACTGGATAGTGTTCATTTCAGTATACCCCAGAGGAACATATATTAAGGAACAGTTGTGTGTTTTTTACTCCTCCCCGTATCCCCAACATTAATTCAGCATTATATTATATTATGTGGACGTCCATGGTATCTTTATGGCTACAATGGGACCTTCCATGGCTTTGTAGTCCCTCATTAATTTCCTTCCAGCATCTTTTCTGTATATTCTTTGATTTTAAAATATTGTAATAAAGGATGTAATTTTATTATTGATATACCATTGTGTGGAACTGGTTATTTATAATTTCTACACCAGGTGTACTAGAATGTTGGAGTACCAAAAGGCCCTTCTTGCAGAATTATTAAAAAATTTCCCATCTGAAAACGCTGGAGACAGAGGTCACAGTTTGTTGGACAACCAAGGAGTACAGGTGAGAGAGGCACAACTCCAATCCAGCAGAGGCAGTAGAACACTGGCAAAGTTCTGGGAGAGTTTTCTCAGATCCTCCCATTGCCTGGGTCCTGAGGCATGGGGTGCTCTCATAAGGAGTGCAAAGTTTTGGAAGATGCTGAGGGAGTACCTTGCTGACTGTACCTACATCCTTCATGCTTCCTCTGTGCCTTATAATTATTGGCTATCCAAGCTGGACACAGGACAAGAACTTGCTCTCTCTACTGCGCACGTGCACTGTGCACATGGCACCTCACTCTCTGGCGGTCACTGGGCACACGGCGCCTCGCTCACTGGCAGTACTGCTATTAGCAGCGGGAGCCAAAGGGAACAGTCTTTTGTGGCGCCAGTGCTCTAAGGACAGAGCATGCTGCTCAGACTCCTACATGCTGCTTGTTCCCGCAAAAAACTCTCTGCGGTTGTGCGTGCTTTCTCTTAGCCTCGCCCCTTGCCTCTAGGTCACTGGGTCTGTCTGCTGTAGTCCGTCACAGTGCCGGTGCTTCAGGTGCATAGTGCGCTGCCCCCTTGCTGCCCACACAATGACAGTGGGGGACTCACTCCTGCTTTGTGTGCTTTTTCTGTCAGCTTCCGGCCAGGTTCCCTGTCTAAACACGCCACCTCTTCCTGGGTCATGGGGCCTGTCCGTTCCCCTATTCCTTCTGGAAAACAGGAGACGCAGCCTCAACAGTTCTGGACCCGGCACAGCACAGGTACCAACAGCCCAGTCTTCCTCCTTATATAACTGTCCAATCAGTTCTTTCACGCAAGCATCATAGAAGGCATGTGATTCAATTTTTGAGTGCAAATTGTACATTACATCCAGAACAGTTTCACTTTCAAGGACTTTGTGGCTCACATCAATCCACAAGATGATACTAGTCTCATACTTCAAAACTTCGGTGGTAAATCATTGCCACTCAGATAGGATATGTGTTCTGACTTGTGTAACATCATTTGGGTGATAATAATTCATACCTATTAGCTTCATATTCATCATCTTCTTCAGCTTTCAGAACATAATATTGTAAAAGTGAAAGCAAGTTGGTGATGTTGGGGGTAAGTCATTTGTGAAAGTAATTGTATTCTTTACTATTTCTCCATTGCGTGCGCGGCTAACCACCTCATTGATCTTATTTAGCTTCTTTGGCAAGAAAAGAACAGCTCCATCAAAACCATGTCCTTTTCCTATTAGTTCATCATGCTGGTAAAGAAGAGGTGATGTCACAAACTGGGGGTGTTTGGTTGCCCCCATTCTTTAGCAGGGATTTATATATATCTTACTGCTGCCACCAATATGTCACAAACTGTGGGTGTTTGGTTGCCCTCATTTCTTGAGCAGGGATTTATGTATATCCCACTGTTGCCACCAATATGTCTGCCACCAGCCCCTTGAATCAAGCTTAATTAATATCGGGTCAGGGGCTGACCCGAACAGTAGCGTTAATTTAGCCCCAGGAGACATGAAAGTACATTATAGAGCAAGGAGATATGAAGGTAGTAATTTTATTTTTTACTCCAAAAAGTAGGTAGTGTTTACAAATATACAAAAAGTGTTACAAATTGAGACAATTATAGAATGTACAGGCAATTACAAAAACAAAGAAAGATTAAAGGTGAAAATAAACACTTTCAGATATCTCAGTCCATGGTAAGCCCTGAGGTAGGGGAGGGGTTCCCAAAGGCAAGGATTCAGCCCACAGTATGGATGGTATACACTCTAACCCCCAGGTCTGAATGACCTCAGACGGAGGTTCCTGACCATATACCCTCTGCTTGTGACATCACTGAGTGGGTGGAGCTATGGACTGCACTCCCCTTTTGGCAAAAACTTAAAACTTGCTAAAACCTTATTAATTTCATATCTCGGGGAGGGAACCTCGTAGAGCGAAGACCAAAGTATAATTTTACTCAGCATGACGTTGGTGTTCATTTAAATCCAAACATGACTTGGCTAGATGCCTCGGTTAAGTAGTAATCCACTACTTGAATTCTGCTGGTCCCTGAGCTTAGAAAATTCCCTGGAGTATGGTTCTGCCGGTACCCATAAAAAGTGTAAGTTTTGTGTTTCCATGGCTCTTCGGCATCATTACATTTTGATCCTAAATGAACCCTGTACTAGGACAAAGGAGACACGTGTTTCAGGGCTTTTTACTTTCAGTTTCCCAGTTGCAGGCAGAAAGGAGGGGTGGAGATAGAAGTACACACACAATCCTGATAGAGGATTACACAAGCAGGCAGAGAGAGAGAGAAGTAGGGTTGGGGGTTCACATCTGCAGCATGTGCGATGGGCTGGCAGGTCCCAAGCAGATATAGCAGAGCTCAGTGTGCGTGATTGAACAATAAGGCTTACATCATAGTCCATGAAACGGTCATCCATGACGTCTGTTCGGTGGGTTGTTTGGGTGCGTCCAAATTTTGGGCAGCCCTGCCACTCACTGCATATGCAATAACAGTATAAGAGACCCAATGTTTAATAATGGGAACAGCAAAGCATAGCCGGCTTATGGCTCTCTAAGAAAAGTGAGGGCCGACTGCTGGCCCTATAAAAATAGACTTTGTGACATTCAGAGTCCCTCCTTCATAAATGAAACAGGTTGTGTCTGATGATGTGTCACACACCACATGGCCAAAGAAGGTTGTAAACTGTTAAAATGACATTTCCCAGTGAATGCATTTGTCTTGGTTGAAAGCAATGCTAAAGTTGAAAAACGCATCAAAAACGCTATGTGTGAACATAGCCCAAGTGGTGGAGCAACATTTTTTTGGGGGTTAATTATTTTGCCTTTTTATAAAAGTCATTACCCTGGAAAAGATGTTCCTTAACATACTTCCCAGGAAAATCCATTTTGTTTTCGTTTTTGCATGTTTTTTGGTGCTCCTGTAAAAATGGCATAAGACTCTGACAATATTGCTCACAGCGGTGACCTGGGAGTCAGAAATGCTTCCAGTGGTGTTACTCATGATGTTCCCATGGCATTTGAGGCTTATTTAGCAACAAAATGTACTCCAAACCATGGAAGTTTGTGGGTGATCAGTATAATAGTGATAACATTTTGAAAAAGTTTTAGGAGGGTTATATACCAATGAAATGTACTCAAGTACATGTAATTCTGTGTGGCTGAGAAATGTAACCCAGCTAAAAATTTTTCCCTTTTTTTGAGTCTTATATATCACAAAAATGTACCCCAGAACAAGGAATAGTGTTTTGGTAAGAAATGTGAAGAAACAAGTAACATTTTCAAATACCACAAAAATTTGCACATAATACTGTATGGATAAGTAATCTAATCCAGAAATATTTTCCTATTGTTTTTGTATATTTTACACACCACCATAATGCTACAATAACCATGTTAGCCTGTGTAGATGAGTCCTTGAATCCATAACATTTTGAATGAAAATATTTTGAAAGTGTAGTTGATGTACTTATACAGTCATAAAGACATTGCAGAAAGTGCAAAGCCAGACAGAAAACATTATTAGGGTCCATCCATAGACTCCTGAAAGGCAACAACTGGTGGGCCTCATTACAATATTGAATATTAGTATAAAAGGGAAAAATTGTGGTTATCATCCTCACTGCTATCCAAATAACGGTCCAGTCATATAGATGGTGAAGAAATGGTGTTTTATTCTCTCAACACGTTTTGAAGTCTACAGGACTTCTTCCTCAGGACATGATAAATATTGCAAACACTTAATGTGGTGCTGTCATTTGGTGGTGTGGAAAAATGTGGGCTAATCCAGGCTTTGCTCATTGTATGGGAGTGAATCTGCCTGCATTGTCTGTTGACAGGCGAAAGCACCTGTCTGTTATGACCACCCCAGCGGCACTAAATACTCGCTCAGATAAAGTGCAAGTGGCAGGGCAGCACAGCACCTCTAAGTCATAGAAAGACAGCTCATGCAAGGTGTCCAGCTTTGAGACACAATAGTTGAAAGTTGCAGCAGAATTAGGGAGTACGCTAGTTTGTTTGGCTAGGTATCACTTGACCATCTTTAAAAACATTTCCCTTCTTGTCAAAAATACCCGTTTATGAGGCCCTGGGCACTGAACTGGTGTCAAGAAATTTGTTCATGCCTTTGACAGTGTACTCCTGCCTCTGTGTGTCTACCTGGCCTCTCCTCCTTGGTTGGCCAAGGAAGCTTGCCCCTGCTGCTAGTGTTATCTGAATGGAATTTTTTCAACATATTTTCCACAATGGTCTTTTGGTAGAGCACTATTTTAGGAGACCTCTCCACCTCAGGAAGAAAAGATGAAAAGTTCTCTTTGTAGCATTTAGCAGGGTGAACAAGCATTCTCTTTTTGCCAAGATGAATGTAGCGTGAGGGTCACGGGAAAGACAGTAGTACATAAAGTCAGCCATATGTGCCAAGCTCCATATAGCCAACACTTCTCTGTCTCCACCATGATGACAACTTTCCATCTTCTCCTCTTCCTCCTCACTCACTTCTTCCTCATTCCCATCCTCAGTCCATCCATGTTGAAGAGATGGGATGAAGGTTATGTGGCTCTGTTGCGCTAGCCACCAGCTCCTGTTCTTCCCCTTCCTCCTCCTCATTGTTACCCAATCTGGGCTGAGCAGATGAGATGAGGCTGGGATGTATACAATCTATCTGTGGTATGTCTCTTTCCATCCCCACCTTGTCCATATTCAAAGCTTCATTGTGAGCAGCATCAGTTTAAGCAGGCATAGAAGTGGGATAGTTGTGCTCAGTATGGCATTATCTCCACTCACCATCTTTGTGGAGTCCTCAAAGTCTTAGAGAACAAATGTCAGACATCCATGCCCATTGCTCAGTTGTTATGTGCAGAGGCTGACCAAAATACAGATGAGCTTGTTGGACCCAAAGAGTGGTCGTAAATGGCTGCACATCCAGTTGGAAGAATGTCTCAAGTGGGGTACCACAGGGCTCTGTCCTGGGCCCTGTATTGTTCAACATCTTTATCAACGATTTAGATGAAGGAATTGAGGGTAAACTGATTAAATTTGCTGATGACACAAAGCTAGGAGGGATAGCTAATACTAGAGAGGAGAGAGAGAGGATTCAAAAAGATATAAATAAACTGGAGAAGTGGGCAGCAACTAACAGAATGGATTTTGACAGGGAGAAATGCAAAGTACTACATCTGGGCAATAAAAATGAAAAAAGCATATACAGAATGGGAGGAATAGGGCTAAGTGACAGCACATGTGAAAAAGACTTGGGTATACTAATAGATCACAGACTGAATATGAGTCAACAGTGTGATGCAGCAGCAAAAAAGGCAAATGCAATTCTAGGATGTATTAACAGAAGCATACAGTCTAGATCACGTGAAGTCATTATTTCCCTCTACTCCTCTTTGGTCAGACCTCATCTGGAATATTGTGTCCAGTTTTGGGCACCACATTTTAAAAAAGACATCAACAAACTGGAGCAAGTTCAGAAAAGAGCGACCAGAATGGTGACAGGTCTGCAAACCCTGTCTTATGAAGAAAGGTTGCAGGATTTGGGAATGTTTAGTTTGCAAAAGAGAAGACTGAGAGGAGACTTAATAGCTGTCTACAAATATCTAAAGGGCTGTCACGTTGTAGAAGGATCAACTTTATTCTCATTTGCACAAGGAAAGACTAGAAGCAATGGGATGAAACTGAACGGGAGGAGACACAGATTAGATATTAGAAAAAACTTTTTGACAGTTAGAGTGATCAATGAGTGGAACAGGCTGCCACGAGAAGTGGTGAGTTCTCCTTCAATGGAAGTTTTCAAACAGAGGCTGGACAGACATCTGACTGGGATGATTTAGCAAATCCTGCTTTGAGCAGGGGGTTGGACCAGATGGCCCAGGAGGTCCCTTCCAACTCTACGATTCTATGATTCTATGATTCTATGATTCTATGGAGCTGGTACTCAACCACTGGCCTCTTATGCTCACAAAGCCTTGCGACCTTGTGCAGCGTGGAGTTACAGCATGTGGTGATGTCGCACACCAGTCGGTGAGCTTGCACTTTCATGCACTGCTGCAGTAGTGCAAGAGCCACAGCAGCTGTAGCTGACTTGCGGAAATGGATCCTGAAGCGGCGTGCCTTGACCAGAAGCTCTTGCAAATCTGGGTATGGTTTCACAAACTGCTAAACCATCAAGTTGAGCACATGTGCCAAGCATTGTAAGTGTGGGAGCTTGCCAAGCTTCACAGTTGCCACAAGATTGCGCCCATTATCACACACGACCATGCCTGGTTGGAGGTTCAGCAACAAAAATCACAGATCTGTCTGGTCTGATATTGCCTTAAGTAACTCTATCCCTGTTTGCGGTTTGTCTACTTGATAAATTAGCTTCAACAGAGCCTGTTGCCGCTTTGCTGAGGCAGTGCTTCCAGCTTCTAGCTAATGCAGATTACGTGCTCTGAGATACCACATCAGAGAAGGAGGATGAGGAGAGGCATAATGGGGTATAAGAACTGCTGTAGGAGGTGGAGGAAACCCTTATAGAAGTAGAGCCAGCAATCCTTGGTGTCTGGAGCACATGTTCACCCAGGGTGCCATCAGGGAAATGTAGCATCCCTGGCCACAAGCGCTTATCTACGTGTCTGTAAGAACTCAAACCCAGCAGCTCTTATGCACGAGGCAGCAGCTCTTTCCTCTGAGCCATTCAGCTCCCTGGATAGTTCCTTGCTAACCCAGATAATAGTATATGTGTTGTTACGGATTATCTCCACCCTGTAATGTCCTTATTGAACACCCTACTTAAAACTAGCATTGCGCTTCCTTCCTTGCTAGATTATTGAGATCCCAGCTTTTAGTCAAGCTCTCTTTCCACCTGTTGCTTGGTCCAAACTATACTGGTGCTCTCGTGTACCGATCTGTGACTAATTCATGACCATACTACCTGCTGGGTGCTGCCCCTACAGGTTGCATTACCAGTACTCCAACTCAGGTCAGTTCCTAACAGTCTTGGTCATTAAGTGGACAATGCCAGTAAGTGTGTTGATAAGAGCACAGGTGGTGTTTCTGGACATGTGGTGGTTATTGTTGAGCGATACCATCCGATATCATGAAGTATCGGATTGGATCGGACTGATACCCAAAAAGTATCGGGTATCGCCGATACCGATATCGGAAACCCATGCAAGTCAATGGGGCACAAATATCGGAATTAAAAAAACCCTTTCTTTACTTGCACATCCAGTTCGGGAGGGGGGAAGAGTGTGGGGAGTGCGTGGGCGGACACTGTGCATGCGGGGTCTGTACGGGCCTCTCGGGGGTCTGTGCAGGCCTGACGGGGGCCTGTACAGGCCTGCCGGGGGTCTGTGCGGGCTGCCGGGGGTCTGTGCGGGCCTGTCGGGGGTCTGTACAGGCCTGCTGGGGGTCTGTATGGGCTACAGAGGATCTACATACATTCATACAACATACATACATACTACATACATACTACATACATACTACATACATACAACCTACATATATACATACATACTACATATATACTACATTCATACAGCATACATACATACATGCTACATATATACTGCATATATACTACATTCATACAACATACATACTACATACATACTACATATATACTACATTCATACAACATACATACATACTACATACATACTTCATATATACTGCATTCATACAACACACATACATACTACATACATACTACATATATACTACATTCATATAACATACATACATACTACATACTACATACATACTACATATATACTACATTCATACAACATACATACATATATACTACATACATACTATATTCAGACAACATACATGCATACATAGTACATACTACATACATACTACACACATACAACATACATAAAACATGCTACAGACATACAACATACATACTACATACTACATACAATACATTCATACATTCATGCAATACATACATATAGACATACAGTACATATAACATAGAGTACATACTCACCATCACTTGTCACTTTGATCCCCGAAGCCAGTGTCATCTGTAAAAAATATTAAAATAACAAACAAACAATATACTCCCTGATCCGTAGAAATCCATGAGTGTCCCACGACGATCTCCCGTGGAGAACAGCAGCATCAGCTGATACGACCGCTCTCTAGGGGCCCCAGGAATGCAATGACGGGAGGTAGGTATCCTTCTGCACGGTATTCCTCCACCACTGTAAAAAAATAGTCCCTAGTCTCACTTTTGGCATTGCTGTGTGAGAAAGTTCCCACTCAGCTTTTGCCATAAAGTGAGACCAGTGAACAATAGTAACCTTTCAGTGATGCACTACAGGAGCTCGTCGTGGGATACTCGTGGATTTCTGTGGATCAGGGAGTATATCGGTTTTTTGTTATTTTAATATTTTTTACAGTGAGATGACACTGGCTTCGGGGATCAAAGTGAGAAGTAATGGTGAGTATGTACTCTATGTTATATGTACTGTATGTCTATATTATGTATTGTATGAATGTATTGTATGTAGTATGTATGTTGTATGTATGTTGTATGTATGTAGTAAGTATGTAGTATGTAGTATGTATGTACTGTTGTGGCCAAAAGTATTGACACCCCTGCAATTCTGTCAGATAATACTCAGTTTCTTCCTGAAAATGATTGCAAACACAAATTCTTTGGTATTATTATCATCATTTAATTTGTCTTAAAAGAGAACGAAGCAAAAAGCAAAACATTGATCATTTCACACAAAACTCCAAAAATGGGCCAGACAAAAGTATTGGAACCCTCATCCCAATACCTGGTTGCAAAACCTTTAGCCAAAATAACTGCTGGACTTTTAGACCATTCTTCTTTGGCAAACTGCTCCAGGTCCCTGATATTTGAAGGGTGCCTTCTCCAAACTGCCATTTTCAGATCTCTCCACAGGTGTTCTATGGGATTCAGGTCTGGACTCATTGCTGGCCACCTTAGAAGTCTCCAGTGCTTTCTCTCAAACCATTTTCTAGTGCTTTTTGAAGTATATTTTGGGTCATTGTCCTGCTGGAAGACCCATGACCTCTGAGGGAGACCCAGCTTTCTCACACTGGGCCCTACATTATGCTGCAAAATTTGTTGGTAGTCTTCAGACTTCATAATGCCATGCACACGGTCAAGCAGTCCAGTTCCAGAGGCAGCAAAGCAACCCCAAAACATCAGGGAACCTCCGCCATGTTTGACTGTAGGGACCGTGTTCTTTTCTTTAAATGTCTCATTTTTTCTCCTGTAAACTCTATGTTGATGCCTTTGCCCAAAAAGCTCTACTTTTGTCTCATCTGACCAGAGAACATTCTTCCAAAACGTTTTAGGCTTTTTCAGGTAAGTTTTGGCAAACTCCAGCCTGGCTTTTTTATGTCATGGGGTAAGAAGTGGGGTCTTCCTGGGTCTCCTACCATACAGTCCCTTTTCATTCAGACGCCGACGGATAGTACGGGTTGACACTGTTGTACCCTCGGACTGCAGGGCAGCTTGAACTTGTTTGGATGTTAGTCGAGGTTCTTTATCCAACTTCCGCACAATCTTGCGTTGAAATCTCTTGTCAATTTTTCTTTTCCGTCCACATCTAGAGATGTTAGCCACAGTGCCATGGGCTTTAAACTTCTTGATGACACTGCGCACGGTAGACACAGGAACATTCAAGTCTTTGGAGATGGACTTGTAGTCTTGACATTGCTCATGCTTCCTCACAATTTGGTTTCTCAAGTCCTCAGACAGTTCTTTGATCTTCTTCTTTTCTCCATGCTCAATGTGGTACACACAAGGACACAGGACAGAGGTTGAGTCAACTTTAATCCATGTCAACTGTCTGCAAGTGTGATTTAGTTATTGCCAACACCTGTTAGGTGCCACAGGTAAGTTACAGGTGCTGTTAATTACACAAATTAGAGAAGCATTGCATGATTTTTCGAACAGTACCAATACTTTTGTCCACCCTCTTTTTTATGTTTGGTGTGGAATTATATCCAATTTGGCCTTAGGACAATTCTTTTTGTGTTTTTTCATTTAAGACAAATTAAATGAAGATAATAATACCAAAGAATTTGTGTTTGCAATCATTTTCAGGAAGAAACTGAGTATTATCTGACAGAATTGCAGGGGTGTCAGTACTTTTGGCCACAACTGTATGTATGTTGTATGAATGTAGTACATATGTAGTATGTATGTATTATGTAGTATGTATGCTGTATGAATGTTGTATATATGTAGTATGTATGTATGTTGTATGAATGTAGTATATATGTAGTATGTATGTATGCTGTTTGAATGTAGTATATATGTAGTATGTATGTAGTATGTATGTATGTTGTATGAATGTAGTATATATGTAGTATGTCTGTAGTATGTTGTGTGTATGTATGTAGTATGAATGTAGTATATACAGTGGGGAAAAAAAGTATTTAGTCAGTCAGCAATAGTGCAAGTTCCACCACTTAAAAAGATGAGAGGCGTCTGTAATTTACATCATAGGTAGACCTCAACTATGGGAGACAAACTGAGAAAAAAAAATCCAGAAAATCACATTGTCTGTTTTTTTTTTCACTTTATTTGCATATTATGGTGGAAAATAAGTATTTGGTCAGAAACAAGCAATCAAGATTTCTGGCTCTCACAGACCTGTAACTTCTTCTTTAAGAGTCTCCTCTTTCCTCCACTCATTACCTGTAGTAATGGCACCTGTTTAAACTTGTTATCAGTATAAAAAGACACCTGTGCACACCCTCAAACAGTCTGACTCCAAACTCCACTATGGTGAAGACCAAAGAGCTGTCAAAGGACACCAGAAACAAAATTGTAGTCCTGCACCAGGCTGGGAAGACTGAATCTGCAATAGCCAACCAGCTTGGAGTGAAGAAATCAACTGTGGGAGCAATAATTAGAAAATGGAAGACATACAAGACCACTGATAATCTCCCTCGATCTGGTGCTCCACGCAAAATCTCACCCCGTGGGGTCAGAATGATTACAAGAACGGTGAGCAAAAATCCCAGAACCACGCGGGGGGACCTAGTGAATGAACTGCAGAGAGCTGGGACCAATGTAACAAGGCCTACCATAAGTAACACACTACGCCACCATGAACTCAGATCCTGCAGTGCCAGACGTGTCCCACTGCTTAAGCCTGTACATGTCCGGGCCCGTCTGAAGTTTGCTAGAGAGCATTTGGATGATCCAGAGGAGTTTTGGGAGAATGTCCTATGGTCTGATGAAACCAAACTGGAACTGTTTGGTAGAAACACAACTTGTCGTGTTTGGAGGAAAAAGAATACTGAGTTGCATCCATCAAACACCATACCTACTGTAAAGCATGGTGGTGGAAACATCATGCTTTGGGGCTGTTTCTCTGCAAAGGGGCCAGGACGACTGATCCGGGTACATGAAAGAATGAATGGGGCCATGTATCGTGAGATTTTGAGTGCAAACCTCCTTCCATCAGCAAGGGCATTGAAGATGAAACGTGGCTGGGTCTTTCAACATGACAATGATCCAAAGCACACCGCCAGGGCAACGAAGGAGTGGCTTCGTAAGAAGCATTTCAAGGTCCTGGAGTGGCCTAGCCAGTCTCCAGATCTCAACCCTATAGAAAACCTTTGGAGGGAGTTGAAAGTCCGTGTTGCCAAGCGAAAAGCCAAAAACATCACTGCTCTAGAGGAGATCTGCATGGAGGAATGGGCCAACATACCAACAACAGTGTGTGGCAACCTTGTGAAGACTTACAGAAAACGTTTGACCTCTGTCATTGCCAACAAAGGATATATCACAAAGTATTGAGATGAAATTTTGTTTCTGACCAAATACTTATTTTCCACTATAATATGCAAATAAAATGGAAAAAAAAACAGACAATGTGATTTTCTGGATTTTTTTTTCTCAGTTTGTCTCCCATAGTTGAGGTCTACCTATGATGCAAATTACAGACGCCTCTCATCTTTTTAAGTGGTGGAACTTGCACTATTGCTGACTGACTAAATACTTTTTTCCCCACTGTATGTAGTATGTATGTAGTATGTATATATGCTGTATGAATGTAGTATATATGTAGTATGTATGTTGTATGAATGTAGTATATATGTAGTATGTATGTAGTATGTATGTATGTAGTATGTATGTTTGTTTGTTTTTTTTTACATTCAACACATTAGCCAGAAGATGGGACTACTACTGTCCCATCATTGGCTAATGTGTCAATCTCTGTCATTGTAGCAGGCATAGCCCGATGGGACTTGTTGTCCCATCGGACGATGCCTGCACACATACACAACCCCCAGCAGGCCCCCACAGACCCCCGGCAGGCCCGTACAGACCCCCGGCAGGCCCGCACAGACCCTCGGCAGGCCCACACAGACCCACGGCAGGCCCGCACAGACCCCCGGCAGGCCCGCACAGACCCCCGGCAGCCCGCACAGACCCCCGGCAGGACCGCACAGACCCCTGGCAGCCAGCACAGACCCCCGACTGGCCCGAACAGACGCCCGGCAGCCCGCACAGACCCCCGGCAGGCCCGTACAGACCCCCGGCAGGCCCGCACAGACTCCCGGCAGGCCCGCACAGACCCCCTGCAGCCCACACAGACCCCCGGCAAGCCCACACAGACCTCGGGCAGGCCCGCACAGACCGCGCATCATGATGAGCACAGATCACGCATCATGATGACATCATTTCAGCAGCCAATCACAGCCACAACACTGGCTCATTGCATTATGGGAACTTCCCATTCCAGTAATCGATATTGTAAAAATATCGGTACTCGGTATCAAAATTCCGATACAGCGAATATCGACCGATACCCGATATTTGCAGTATCAGAATGCTCAACACTAGTGGTGGTACAAGGCGGGGACGCCACACTGGGAGAAAAAGTGGTGGCAGGGGACCAAGTACCTAGGGATGGTAGCTGACATGAGTTGGCAGAAATGCTCCATGTGTACCAGCCTAATTGGAAACATTTCTGTGGAAAGCAGCCTGGGAATGTGACATTTAGCATTTGGGTCTGTGGGTGGCTGGGAACTTTCTTTTTCATTCATAGGCCTAGGGTAGGGACAGCTGAACGCTAGGCTGGGACAAGGATTTGGAAGTCCCTGATGATGGTAAGTTAGAATGTGCAAGGATAGGTGAAGAGCAGTAGGCATCTACATCAGTGTTTTGGACAGGGGATTGGGATGCACACGGGAAGAGACAGATGTGTCATCCGATGGTGCCAATCGTGTACACAGGCATTCTACCTATCGAGTCAGGTGCTTAAATGACATGTGCCTGATCATGCTGGTGATGATTAGGTTCTTTGAGGTCAGTCCTTTGTTGATTTTTGCATGGCACAGGTTGTAAATGGACATTTTGGTTGTCTCAGAACTCTATAAAAAGTCACCGGACTGGGAAACATCTAACTCTTTAATGGAGAAATTAAGGACTGTCGGTGCTCCCCAGATCAGTTGCCTGCCTTCACCCTCTGGTCACACCACTGCCTCTCCTTGTCTGTTTGAGTGCTGCCAATCTCTCCACCTAAGTGCAGTTGGCCCCTCTCTACATGTCAGCTGCCCAGGTTGGGTCAGTGACTTTGTCACCCACCACCTCATCTTCCATGCCCGCACCCCGGTCCTCCTGACTGTGACTTAACAACAAGACTTAGTGGCAACTGTGTCTCATCATCATCTTCCTACTCCTTATACCAAATTTGTCGTTCCCCACAGTCATGTTCTTGTGGCCATGACTGCTCTAAGTTTCATGCATTACTAAACAGCATGCCCTCCTGTCCCTCTTGGAGCATGCAGATTGAGAGGCCACAATCCAGAAATGCGGTAAACAGTTCCTCGGAGTGTTCTAGTGTGGAATCACTAGTCTCCCGGGACTCAAGATGGTGGGAGGAAGAAGGATAAGGGTGAGGATTAAGTGATCCAGACTTTAGGCTGATGAAACAGGACTGTGTGGAAGATTGGGTGGTGCTGCCAAGCCTCCTGGAAGCATTATCTGCTATCCAACCAGCCACATGTTCACACTGCTCTGTCTTCAGAAGTGGTGCACCCAGCCTCCCTGCAAAGTGGGGAACCTATGTGTCATGGATGGGTGTGTTTCTTGTGCTCCAGTAACAGGCATAGTCTCACCTGCCACAGGTCCTCAGTATCTGATTGCACCATCATCAGCACTTCCTTTTCCCCGTTCATTAATTTATGCATTTTGCAATTGCAAGATCTCTTGAAACCAAATTTATTTTTAATAAAAGAAAAAAAATTGGTCACCTGCAGCAATCAAAGCGGTCCTTATGAGTTTACTCCACCGTAATGTAACAGAAAGAGCGCAAAAGTGTATGGATGACAATCACATTCAATTCAGGAAAATGTTTAAATGCTTTTTCTGAGTTTTAGAGATCACAGAAATGTTGACAGACCACATTACACTATATGTCTGACAAATGGAAGCCTTCAAAATTTTTGTTCACTTTTAGATATCACAGAAATATTCACAAAGTAACAGTATGTCTGGCAAAAGGAGGCTTAGAAAAAAATGTATAAGCTTTTTTGCAGTTTTACAGATCACAGAATTATTCACAGACCAAGTAACTCTGTGTGTCTGAGAAATGGAGGCCTGCAAATTTTTTAAAAGCTTTTGTTCACTTTTAGAGATCATAGAAATATTCACAGACAAAGTTACACTGTATGTCTGAGAAATCGAGGCTTACAACATTTTTAAAAGCTTTTTTGCAGTTTTACAGATCACAAAAATGTTCACAGACCACAGAGCACTGTTTGACTGAGAAATGGAGGCATACAAAATGTTTAAAAAATTTTTTATTTTGTTACTCTTCCTGCTCCTGCTACTCTTTCTCCCTCCCTATACTAAATGCAAATTGTATGTGCTGCAAATGATTGGCACTTAGAAGGGCTGTTAGCATGATGACTTAGCTTCATCACTAGTGTTGAGCGATACCTTCCGATATTGGGAAATATCGGATCGGATTGGATCGGACCGATACCCCAAAAATATCGGGTATCCCCGATTCCGATACCGGAAACCCATGCAAGTCAATGGGGCACAAATATCAGAATGAAAATAAACCCTTTCTTTCCTTTCACATCCAGTTTGGGAGGGGGGAAGAGTGTGGACAGTGCATGGGCGGAGACTGTGCGTGTGCGGGCGGGGTCTGTACGGGCTTCTCGGGGGTCTGTGCGGGCCTGCCGGGGGTCTGTGTGGGCCTGCCGGGGGTCTGTGCAGGCTGCCGGGGGTCTGTGCAGGCTGCCGGGGGTCTGTACGGGCCTGCTAGGGGTCTGTGCGGGCTGCCGGGGGTCTGTGCGGGCCTGCCAGGGGTTGTGTGTGTGCAGGCATCGTTCGATGGGACTACAAGTCCCATTGGGCTATGCCTGCTACAATGACAGTGATTGACACATTAGCCAATGATGGAACAGTAGTAGTCCCATCATCCGGCTAATGTGTTGAATGCAAAAAAAAAAAAAAAAAAAATACATACTACATACATACTACATATATACAACATACATACATACTACATACATACTTCATATATACTATATTCATACAGCATACATACTACATACATACAACATATATACTACATTCCTACAATACATACATACTACATATATACTACATTCGTACAACATACATACATACATACTACATACTACATACATACTACATATATACTACATTCATACAACATACATACATACATACTACATACTACATAATACATATATACTACATTCATACAACATACATGCATACTACATATATACTACATTCATACAGCATACATACATACTGCATATATACTACATTCATACAACATACATACTACATTCATACAACATACACACATACATACTACATACTACAAACATACATACAACATGCTACATACATACAACATACATACTACATACATACTACATACTACATACAATACATTCATACATTCATACAATACATACATAGACATACAGTACATATAAAATAGAGTACATACTCACCATCACTTGTCACTTTGCTCCCCGAAGCCAGTGTCATCTGTAAAAAATATTAAAATAACAAACATCCAATACACTCCCTGATCCGCAGAAATTCACGAGTGTCCCACGATGATCTCCCGTGGAGAACAGCAGCATCAGCTGATACGACTGCTCTCTAGCTGCTCCAGGAATACAATGACTGGAGGTAGGTATCACTGTAAAAAATAGTCCCTAGTCTCACTTTTGGCATTGCTGTGTGAGAAAGTTCCCTACGCAGCTTTTGCCATAAAGTGAGACCAGTGAACTATAATAACCTCTCAGTGATGCACTGCAGGAGATCGTCGTGGGACACTTGTGGATTTATGCGGATCAGGGAGTATATTGGTTGTTTGTTATTTTAATATTTTTTACAGATGACACTGGCTTCGGGGATCAAAGTGACAAGTGATGGTGAGTATGTACTCTGTACTCTGTACTCTGTTATATGTACTGTATGTCTATATGCATGTATTGTATGAATGTATGAATGTATTGTATGTAGTATGCATGTAGTATGTATGTAGTTTGTATGTTGTATGTATGTATCATGTTGTATGTATGTATGTAGTATGTATGTAGTATGTAGTATGTATGTATGTATGTTGTATGAATGTAGTATGTATGTATTATGTAGTATGTATGTATATTGTATGAATGTAGTATATATGTAGTATGTATGTTGTATGTATGTATGTTGTATGAATGTAGTATATATGTAGTATGTATGTATGTTGTATGAATGTAGTATATATGTAGTATGTATGTATTATGTAGTATGTATGTATGTTGTATGAATGTAGTATATATGAAGTTTGTATGTAGTATGTATGTTGTATGAATGTTGTATATATGTAGTATGTATGTAGTACGTATGTAGTATGTATTTTTTTTTTGTTTTTTTTACATTCAACACATTAGCTGGATGATGGGACTACTACTGTCCCATCATTGGCTAATGTGTCAATCACTGTCATTGTAGCAGGCATAGCCCGATGGGACTTGTAGTCCCATTGGACGCTGCCTGCACACACACACACAACCCCCGGCAAGCCCGCATAGACCCCCGGCAGCCCACCCAGATCCCCGGCAGGCCCGTACAGACTCCTGGCAGGCCCGCACAGACCCCCAGCAGCTTGCACAGACCCCCGGCAGGCCCGCACAGACCCCCGGCAGCCCGCACAGACCCCCGGCAGGCCTGTACAGACCCCCAGCAGCCTGCATAGACCCCCGGCAGCCCCGTACAGACCCACGGCAGCCCGCTCAGACCCCCGGCAGCCCGCACAGACCCCCGGCAGGCCCGCACAGACCCCTGGCAGGCCCGCACAGACCGTGCATTATGATGACATCATTTCAGCAGCCAATCACAGCTATGCCATTAGTTAACATGGCTAACACAACTGGCTCATTGCATTATGGGAACTTCTGTTTCTGGTATTCGATATTCTAAAAATATCAGAACTCAGTATCGGAACTCCGATACAGCGAATATCGGCCGATACCCGATATTTGCAGTATCGGATTGCTCAACACTATTCATCACTCATTTCAACACTACAGGCCTTTGATTCATTACACTGTGCACACAGGCATTGACAAGCCCTCTCTCACTCCAATATGAAGTGTCACAGAGCTGTGCAATGACATCAGTGTACTAAGCCAGGTGGTGCCTGTCCTTTTATAAACTGATGATGTCACACAGCCAGCCACTCAAAGGAATGCCACAACCAAGATGGCTATGGCATTGCAGTGACTCACAGACAATGCCCGCATGCATATTGGTTGCATAACAGGCGCCAAAGATGCAGGGCGTGGATTCGAGTTTTACATTTAGCACTGCCAATTACTCGCCAAGTAAAAAGCACATCCGAGCACCGTGATACTCAAGTGATAACCGAGTATCACCAAGCATATTCGCTCATCCCTAATTTATAACTATCTAAAAATTTTGCTGAGTGATATCACCTAAGTTTTATAAACCAGAAGAAGGGCATGTATTGTGGCACATACACAGTAGTTATGCCCTTATTGAAGCCTCTTAGTGTTCTCACCAGCGACACTCCTTTTATGCCCACATACACACACACACACACTGAGTATGATATCCTCACCGTGACCCCCCCACAGTTTTACCCAACACATACTGTATGGTGACTTGACAGTGCCTTTAACAAAGTACAATCTTTCCACTTTTCCACTAACACAGTGTAATATCACTACAGCATGTTGCCCTTAAAGTGCACACCCATAGTATTAAATCCTAAAAGCCTCCAGTATCTTGGCTCCAACAGAGTATTATGGCCTGGTATAATCCCCCACACAGTATGATAGCTTCAACAGCCACCACTCAGTATGAAGGTTCCACAGCCCTCTGCTAAGTGTCATAGCTCTTATGCAGTTGTGCTCAAAAGTAGCTTGATAATAAATTACTTCACCCAACCAATAACCATGAGTGGAGAAAAAGTTTTGGTGTTATCATTCATATTCTCTGAAAAAAGGCCAAGAAAGCAAAAATTCTGCTGAGGTATGTAAACTTTTGAGCACAACTGTAGCTCCCTACTCATTATGAGGACCCCCACACAGTATGATGGTCCCCACAGTCCCCTAATAAGTATGAGGGCTCTCACAGACCCCAGACAGAATGAAGGCCCGCACAACTACCCACACATAGTGAGAGTCTTAGCTTACACTCAATATGGGAGCACTCACAGCCCCTTACTCAGTATAATGGCTCCCAAAACTCCCCACTCAATATGATGACCCCCTCTGCCCACCATTATATATAAATGTCTCCACAGCCCCTCACACATTATAAGGGCCACCATAACCCTACACAGAAAAAAGTCCCCCACAGTACAACATGCATAATGAGAACCCCACTCAATATGGGGGCCCCCACAGCCTCCCACAGACTCCCCACTCAGTCTAATGGCCCCATCATCATTCCACTCAATACAGTAGCCATCATCAGCCTCCCACTCAGAGTAAGAGCCTCACAGCTCTCCATTCAATACAATAGCCACTACAGCCCCTCACATAATATAATGCCTCAACGTTTACTGAGGTTAAAAATATCACGCTACTCTCATTACCCTATTCCCCTGGTGCACTGCTTGAGTGTGGGCAGTGTGACTACTGAGGCTCCACACTACAGGTGTGATGTAGAGAAGTCATTGTGCTTTCAGTGAACATGCTGAATGGAGGATTGCAGAGCTTTTGGCTCTCTGACCCACAATTCTGTCTCATGATTTCCTTGTCCTGTGGATGCATACAGTATACTGCTGAAATTTTGATGATGGGGGAGGAGAACTTATCCCTCTGTCTCTCTGGCCACATAAAAGCCATTTGAGTGCTGCACGGTATGCCCCTTCTGCCAGCACAATAAGTTGTCAGATTACACAGCCTGCTATACTCCGTGGAGAAAGGAGAGTGGTGGAGAACTGAGGAAAAAGGTGATAAATTAGGCAGAGAGAAAAACGTAAACATCGTGCTGAGCTTTCCAACAAGTCTTTTGCCTCACCCCAGACCTGGATGCACATTCAAACTAAACAGTACTGCTGTGCAAAGTCTTCTATACCTCTGCTATTTCTGTGTGCTAACTAAGGAATGAAGAGCAGGAACCCATTTCTGTGTGTAAAGTGTATAGTAGACATCAAGCAGCTTATTTCCTCCCAACAGTTCAGAATCAACTGCAAATTAAGAAATGGAAAGTAGATAAAGGAATCTGATGAGAATGCAGGATTCCAAATATAAAATGGCCAAAGATAGTGCAATTCCTCATGTGGTCCCGCAGGACCACTTAATCTGAAAAGTTACTGTACTTAAAGTATGTTTTTTTTTAAGGAAACCTAAGACTTAAGGTACAAAAAGTAAACTGCATATCAAATGTTGCTTAAACCAACTATATTTTTCTATTGTTTAAACTTTAAAATGCTATTATTTGGGATTCCATTTTTACATACTGTAATTGTTTAGTAATTAGTTGCATTTTCACTTTTTTTTAAATATCATGTTTAGCTTATTTTTGTTTTACTTATACTTATGTCTCCTACAAGTATGTGAATTTTTTGAAAAAGCTGAAAGATGACATATTGACATATAGTCAAGCATATGACAAATGAGGTATAAATAGCTAGCAGTGAGATACAGATTTGCTATGTCACCAGATTCAGAAAAAAATCTAAGTAAGGGGATCCCTTTCACTGTTGTTACAGGAAATGTTATATAATTAGCCTGGGTCAAATTTGGGAGTCTCTACATTGCTGGAGGCTAGAATAAATAAATCATGGGACCAAAGACTTGTTACACTCCCCTATTGTCTCTTTTGTCAGTACACCTTTGTCAGCCAGTCTTACTTTTAGAAGCATGACCAATGCTCTCAATCAAAGTCTGACATATGGATTACTCATTGCACTTCCCTAAGTGGAAGCCACATGTGCATGATTGGAATAAAATATTTTTTAATATTTTAATTTTTATTGTTAATAACTATGTTATTTGTGTTAATTGTGTCAGCAACGTGTGCTGCTTTTATAATATGTACTGTATCTCATTGTTGAATTGTTTTCCATAAAATTATCTATGGCGAAAGATGCTGCTAATCTGGAAGCGAGCTTTCAGGCTGCACTGAACGTATGCTCCACACTCCATTTCTTGTTTTAGCCAATAACATAATATATACAGTACATGAAATTTAACCTACAGTACTTATGAGATGGCTGAGCTACTTGCTCCCCGTCACCAAACAGTGAAATAAGGCTTTGCCCTAGGGTATTGTGATGTTGAAGTAGTGCGCCCCAGGTTTAAATAAGTCTACAAAACAAAGGAGCAGTTTTATGCTTACTTGTTCTTGAGCATAGCCGTTGCATCATTTGAAATGAAATGATAAGTACAGTTGTGGCTAAAAGTATTGACACCCCTGCAATTCTGTCAGATAATACTCAGTTTCTTCCTGAAAATGATTGCAAACACAAATTCTTTGGTATTATTATCTTCATTTAATTTGACTTAAATGAAAAACCACAAAAGAGAATGAAGCAAAAAGCAAAACATTGATCATTTCACACAAAACTCCAAAAATGGGCCAGACAAAAGTATTGGCACCCTCAGCCTAATACTTGGTTGCACAACCTTTAGCCAAAATAACTGCGACCAACCGCTTCCAGTAACCATTAATGAGTTTATTACAATGCTCTGCTGGAATTTTAGACCATTCTTCTTTGGCAAACTGCTCCAGGTCCCTGATATTTGAAGGGTGCCTTCTCCAAACTGCCATTTTTAGATCTCTCCACAGGTGTTCTATGGGATTCAGGTCTGGACTCATTGCTGGCCACCTTAGAAGTCTCCAGTGCTTTCTCTCAAACCATTTTCTAGTGCTTTTTGAAGTGTGTTTTGGGCCATTGTCCTGCTGGAAGACCCATGACCTCTGAGGGAGACCCAGCTTTCTCACACTGGACCCTACATTATGCTGCAAAATTTGTTGGTAGTCTTCAGACTTCATAATGCCATGCACACGGTCAAGCAGTCCAGTGCCAGAGGCAGCAAAGCAACCCCAAAACATGAGGGAACCTCCGCCATGTTTGACTGTAGGGACCGTGTTCTTTTCTTTGAATGCCTCTTTTTTTCTCCTGTAAACTCTATGTTGATGCCTTTGCCCAAAAAGCTCTACTTTTGTCTCATCTAACCAGAGAACATTCTTCCAAAACGTTTTAGGCTTTTTCAGGTAAGTTTTGGCAAACTCCAGCCTGGCTTTTTTTATGTCTCGGGGTAAGAAGTGGGGTCTTCCTGGGTCTCCTACCATACAGTGCCTTTTCATTCAGATGCCGACGGATAGTACGGGTTGACACTGTTGTACCTTCGGACTGCAGGGCAGCTTGAACTTGTTTGGATGTTAGTCGAGGTTCTTTATCCAACATTCGCACAATCTTGTGTTGAAATCTCTTGTCAATTTTTCTTTTCCGTCCACATCTAGGGAGGTTAGCCACAGTGCCATGGGCTTTAAACTTCTTGATGACACTGCGCATGGTAGACACAGGAACATTCAGGTCTTTGGAGATGGACTTGTAGCCTTGACATTGCTCATGCTTCCTCACAATTTGGTTTGTCAAGTCCTCAGGCAGTTCTTTGGTCTTCTTCTTTTCTCCATGCTCAGTGTGGTACACACAAGGACACAGGACAGAGGTTGAGTCAACTTTAATCCATGTCAACTGGCTGCAAGTGTGATTTAGTTATTGCCAACACCTGTTAGGTGCCACAGGTAAGTTACAGGTGCTGTTAATTACACAAATTAGAGAAGCAACACATGATTTTTTGAATAGTGCCAATACTTTTGTCCACCCTCTTTTTATGTTTGGTGTGGCATTATATCTAATTTGGCTTTAGGACAATTCTTTTTGTGTTTTTTTATTTAAGACAAATTAAATGAAGATAATAATACCAAAGAATTTGTGTTTGCAATCATTTTCAGGAAGAAACTGAGTATTATCTGACAGAATTGCAGGAGTGTCAATACTTTTGGCCACAACTGTATATAACAGATATTTTCACATAAGAACTAAGCAACAAAACAGAAAATATAGAAAAACACAGACATGTCAAATTTTTCATTAAAATATAAAAGACCTTGTGCCCATGTATGCATGATCCATCTGGCTTCTCTCCTTAACAGGGGCTTATGATGGTTGCCGCCCTGTGCAGGAAAATTGCATTTTCCTAAGGCTGCGAATCACAACCCCTCAGCATCTGAATTATGTACCTCTTGAATGTGCTGAATTATTCTATGCGTACCTACACCTGTCAGAATAGATCTGAAATGCTCCCAAAATTGAACAAAAGGAGGGCTAATCATTTTGCCTAGACCTCAAGAGCAAAAATTAATGTAAACAACAAAGCATGTTTCACAAGAAATAAATTCTTTAACCTTATGGGTTATGTCTCCTATTTTTAAAATCTTGACATTCAAATGGAACCTACAAGACGAACAATTCCCATATCTGGTATTACCCACAGGTCAAGAACTCCTGAGCCAGTTTATGGATTCTGTTTTCAAACAATTGTGAACCAAAATGTCTTTAAGATTAGTACTACTCCTATATGTGATCAAAGGCTTACATGTGACCACTTCTTGGAAATCACTGTCTTTTTCTAGCAGGTGCGAGTTCTTATTACTAGCAGATCGTAGATGTGTCTCCATAGGGCCATATTTAAAAACAAAGAAAATCCTTTTTGCTTTTTCATCCCAATGAGTTTCAACCCTGCAAATATACTCTGAACATACCTCCGTCATCAGATTACCTTCAAGGATTTGGATTTTGACATCAAAAACTATAGACTCAATCCCCAAAAACCGAAGTAAACTATATATTCATGGTGTTGGTTACATTAAGGTAACTGACAAATTACTCAAACTGCTCTTTTGTACACTGCCAAATCCCAAAAATGTCATCCACATATCTTATAATATAAGGGTTTATTTTATGAAAAATGCTAATGTATCCTCCAGGGAATCTAAGAAGAGATTAGCAAATGTGCAAGCTTCCCGAAGCATACCCATTGCTGTGCCCATACACTGCAAAATCCACTTTTACATGAAATTGAATGCATTATTTCTCAAAATAAATACCAGGGCTTCACAAACAAATTCTTTGAACTCCTCCCTATTTTCAGTATTTGTGAGTATGGAATGAATAGTTTCTATACTTTGCTAATGTGGGATTCTGTTATAAAGGCTTTCCATGAGCAGAAAAAGAATTGTGTAATTTGGGTATACAGTACCAATGTGGCTTCTGAGGAAATTCTGGGTATAATTTTTCTGCTTTTTTAGGTGTTAGAACCCTTAAATGGACATATTTTCTTGCCAAATTTTGCAATTTCTTTTTTTAAACTAATAAAGGCAAGGGGCAGCACAGGTGCATACTACTAATGAAACAACCACCCCACACCTACCAGACCATGGAGGGGTTGGCTGCCTAGTAGAAAAATGCACCTTGATAAGGCTTGCATAGGATGCCAGTCACACATGTAAGTGTGGTGCAAAGTGTCTTGCTTGCAACCTATTAATGGCGCCCATAGTATTCTCAGGCGGGCTGCTGCAGCGCCATAATATGCAACACACGGTGACAGATGCCCCAATAGACCAAGCCAACAAAAAGAGGCCTGGCTGCATCCTGCAAAAAATGATATAAGTGCAAAAAATTAATGCATACAATGAGTACATTAAATGAGGCATTGGTTAATATTTTGGCCAAAATAGATAGAGCCTGCAAGCTGCGTCAGGGCTCCTCATAATTTGCAGGTCCCTAACACTAATATCAAACCAGCTAACATAGAAAAAGGACACCAGTCACACATGTAAGTGTGGTGCAAAGTGTCTGGCTTGCAACCTATTAATGATGTGTGACTAGCGTCCTATGCAAGAATTATCAATGTGCATTTTTTCTACTAGGCAGCCAACCCCTCCATGGTCTGGTAGGTGTGGGGTGGTTGTTTCATCAGTAGTATGCACCTGTGCTGTCCCTTGCCTTTATTAGTGGAGGCATCCTGCTATATGTGCATTTGTGATCAGACAGGGTTTTGGGAGGGCCATATCTTGTGGTGTGAGCTTTTTTGAATTTTTTCTATGTTAGCTAACTTCTTTTTTTAAACCAAAAGTTGGATTCTGTGCAAGGGGGAGATAAGTTGCTCTGTCAGATAACTGTGCAGTCACTTAATTGAAGTTTACTTATTTATAGGTGGAGTCCCTGTAGCAAATAAATAATCCAAAAACATCTTCTCAAGTCAAAGTTTACCCTTGAGTCTTTAAGCCCCACCTGTAATGCTTCTCACTTCACTTCTCATGGACAAGGCATGAGTAAGAATAGTCAGGAGTCTGAGGTCAATAGCCAGGAGGGTACGTCATAAACAGAGGGAAGAAATAAAGATGCAGTTAAGTAACGGTCCAATGTCAAAATACCATGATAGCGGATCAGAGCAAAATGATTAGACAAACCAACGGTCAAAATGATATCCAAGGTCAGGCAGATTGATCAATGAAACAAATCAGTCCTTTGTTAAAATGCAATTTTTCTGCATAGTGGGCAACCATCATAATCTCCTGTTAAGGAGAGAAGCCAGATGGATCATGTGTACATGGGCAAAAGGTCCATTAGGTTTTAATGAAATATTTGACAAGTCTGTTTTTATAATGTTTCTATGTTTTTATGTTTCTTACAGCGAAATCAAATGGACATTACTCTATACTCTTGCTTCTAGACCTGTCCTCTGCATTTGACACAGTTGACCACTGCCTCCTACTACAGATCCTCTCCTCCTTCGGCATCAAAGGCCTTGCCCTATCCTGGATCTCCTCATACCTTTCCAACTGCACATTCAGCATCTCCTGTTATGATTGAGTCACCGTAGGAGGCAAAAACAGAAATGCTAGCTAAGTCCAGAAAACCAGAGAGGTTGGCAGCTATCGGATTGCAGACCCCTGATCCTATCCACAACAACTAACAGTAGCCGTGGGGGGTTCCTACGATGCCCTAGACCCCTCGATCACAGCCGGAGAATTAAATAGGCCTAAAGAAAGAAAGGGGAAATCTAAACTGCCCCAGAGCAGACCCCAAAGCAATAGGCAGCCCCCAACATATAATGATGGTGAAGCAAGATGAAAACACTAACACAGACAGAAAGATAGACTGAGCAAAGACGGGGCCCAAACTACCTAGATAGGAAAGGACAGGAAGGCTGCTGTCTGCAATCCGTGAAAAACCCTATGAAAATAAGAGCCAACAGACTGACAGTGAAAAAGGCCCTGAAGACGCTAGGCTTCAAAAAAGCTATGTCAGTACTCAGGAATATTCTGAAGACAGAGCAACCGGTAAAAGGAGATTCAACTCATCCCAGCAGGGAATGGCAGAATCCAGAAAAGCAAGGAAAACAAAAACAAAACACAAATGCAAACAGGCAAAGCAGAAAACTTAGCTTTAGGGAAGCAGGAATCAGACTGGTGTCCTAGAAGTCCACAGAGAAATCACCCGCAGGGCAGAAGGGCGTCGGCAGCCTTATATCCAGTCAGTGACTCCACTCAGCCAGTCATGCTCATTAGGCTCAGGTGCCTGATAATCAGGCTCATTACCTTCCTTTACCAGAATAGGGAGTTCACCAGACCTCAGTGACGAAGGGGAAAATGAACTCACAACAATCTCCCACTCCCACACCACCTCCTCATCCCACCCTCTCTCTGTTGGAGTCCCCCAAGGCTCTGTTTTAGGACCCCTACTCTTCTCAATCTATACACTTGGTCTGGGGCAATTCATAAAGTTCCACGGATTCCACTACCACCTTTATGCTGATGACACTCAGATCTACCTCTCTCGCCCAGACGTCACCTCTCTGCTGTCCAGAATCCCAGAGTGTCTATCAGACATATCCTCCTTCTTCTCCTCTTGCTTCCTCAAGCTCAATGTGGACAAATCTGAACTCATCATCTTTCCTCCATCTCACAGATCTTCCTTACCCGACCTAGCTATAACAATTAATGACATCACACTTTCCCCAGGACCGGAAGTCCTCTGCCTCGGCCTCGGAGTAACCTTTGACTCTGCCCTGTCCTTCAAACCGCATGTCCAAGCTCTTTCTACTCCTGTCGCCTCCAGCTCAAAAATATTTCCAGAATCTGTTCTTTCCTCAACCCTCAATCTACCAAAATGCTTGTGTATGCCCTCATCATCTCCCGCCTTGACTACTGCAACATCCTTTTCTGTGGTCTCCCTGCTAACACCCTCGCACCTCTCCAGTCCATCCTTAACTCTGCCGCCCGACTAATTCATCTCTCTCCTCGCTACTCCTCCACTTCTTCCCTCTGCAAATCTCTTCACTGGCTCCCATTCCCTCAGCGTATCCAGTTCAAATTACTAATACTGACCTACAAGGTGATATATAACCTGTCTGCCCCATATGTCTCTGAACTAATCTCCTGATACCTTCCCTCACGTAATCTCCGGTCCTCCCAAGACCTCCTTCTCTCCTCCACACTTATTCGCTCCTCACCCAACCGTCTCCAAGACTTCTCCCGAATAGCCCCTATTTTCTGGAATTCTTTGCCCCAACAAGTCCGACTATCAACCAAATTTGGACGGAACCTGAAAGCCCACCTCTTCAAGAAAGCCTACAGCCTGCAATGACCCTGCTACCTCCTTCTCTCTCACCACTACCGGTGATATCACCTCAACCAGCACCGGAACTGCTGCAACCCACCAACCTACTGTCTCCTTCCCCACCATCATGTAGCATGTAAGACCGAAAGGGCAGGGTCCTCTCTCCCCTCTGTATCAGTCTGTCATTGTTAGTTTGTTTACTGTAAGTGATATCTGTAATTTGTATGTAACCCTTTCTCATGTACACCACCATGGAATCAATAGTGCTATATAAACAAATAATAATAATAATAATAATAATAATAATGTTTTGTTGCTTAGCTCTTATGTCAAAATATATGTTATATTTGAATCAGTCTTGCAAGGGTTAACACGCCGTTTATGTCGGAAATTTGCTTATTTATATTTGGAGTCCCTGACTTCCTTTCATTCAGGACCCGTTGATGGCAGAGGAGCACAAAACGTTCGTTGCCCTCATTTGAATTGTATTCTCAACCTGCTGCCATGTTTTAACCTTTACCATAAAGGGAGGATTTTAAGAGATGTTGAGTGACATAATTTCTATTCTCTTTTCTCACATTCCACAATATTTCCCTGTTGATCTTTCTAGCACCCGAGATCCCTGCTGCATGTAAGTTTGTCATAGCTTTTTAAGACAAGGTGCCATTTTTTTCCACTGGTGCCAGTTTTCCTCTTCTTGGATTATTTCTAGCTCATCTACTCTATAGTAAAATCCAGCTCTGCTGTGTACAGATCCACTCTGTTGAGTTTCATTCTAATGATAACCAAGTCTGCAGTTCTGCTTCTTCCACTTTGCATAACAGTAGTCCCCCTGGCTAGGGGTGTGCAGAAATGCTCTATGTGGCGAAAATTTAACTAATCTGTTACATTCATCTTTAACCTCTAATTCTCTGTCACTGTGTTCTAGAACACTCATTGGTTCCCATAGCCTAAATAAATATCCTGGAGTGGAGGAACCAGTGTAGTGATAATTCAATAAACTGTTAATCAAATTTTGCTGACTTCATTTATCTTTGGTAAAAAATAAGCAAGGCTACAAGGACAGGATTTATAAGATCATGAAACTTAGTGTTAGGCGTCGGGATTCTCCCGCTGCGCAGGATAGATCCCATGCATTATCTGGTACTGTGGTCTCTCATTCAGGTTATGCCGCTGCAGTTGCTGCTCAGCACAGATGTCTGTCCCAGCATCTTGCAAAGGCTCGTGGTATGCATTTGATTACTGCAGGCTCTCCAGCCAAGTCTATGGTAACCAGTGATATACAAGTGCAGCCTTGCACTCTGGAGTCTAAGCCCAGAGATCACCTTACTGAGCTTGTCCGTGATGTGGTGTCTTCTTATTGGTGGTCAGACGTTAGCTGCTCTGGTAATGTGGCAGCTCCGGATTGGCCCATGGGCGATGTCTCGACTGACTGGGAATGAGTGTTTGGGGGTGGAGCCTACCGTATAAAAGGCTCCCAGGGCGCACGCAGGTGCGCTAGTGTCAGTTATGTTTGGTGTGTGTGTGTGTGGTTACTCTACCACTCTGTCTGCCTGGTTGCGTGAGTCTTTTTATGCTTAGTGAGAGTTCACGTCGGCAGGCAGGTTGCACACTTATGCGGCTTCGTACCCACGGCTCATCACCTGATTCTTTAGTCGGCTACATACCTAGGCACAGTTTCAGTAGTATGAGGACTGGTTTTACTTGCTGCTTGGCTTACCATCTGTTTCGTTCCTGTGTGCGGTTAGCACAGTTCAGTTACAGAGCGAGCTCAATCTTTATGCTATACTTTTCTATGAAGGCAACATGGTATTGTACCTAGCGTCATCTGCTTCATTCGTGTGTGCGGTTAGCACAGTTTAGTTGCAGAGCTAGCTCTATCCACGTGCTAACTTCCCTGTGACGTTAACAGGGTATAGTCTTTAGCATACTTTGTGCAGTACCTCTCTGTGAAGTAACAGGGCTTGGTACGCAGTGTTCCGATCTCACTGTGTGGTGTTAACACAGTGTGTGTAAGGTGAACGCTTGCTGCCTTGTTCCGTCATCTTTCACACCAGCAGCAGGTTACATCTCTGCACGGTGGACCTCGGGTTGCGATTGCACTTTATTTTATATTTTATTTAGTGCAATCTGCCAACCCTAACACTTAGTGCTTTGATCTTTTAGGTAATAATGTATGTAATATTTAAAAGATTATATATTTATCTACATGTGTTTATAAAATAATATGAAATAGGGATAAATTCAGAAAGTAATGCCCAGCAAAAAATGATGAAATATAATATAGCTTTATAAGATGTGTCTAGTACTTATTTGTCTTTGTCTTAACTTTGATAACCTTTAAATTGCTAAGAAATAGTTCCACAATGTGACCAAAACTTGCATTCATGGTCAGAATTACAGTAATTACTGCTGGAATAGGTTTAGATTAATTACATATTCTTACTACTTACTTTATTACTATTGGTTATGAATAATCTTTTAATTTTGCAGCATTCTACCTGTTAACTTGATTTAACAAATAAATAATCCAACACCATCTTCTCAAGTCAAAGTTTACACATGAGTCTATGAGTCCCACCTATGATGCTGAGTCACTTCTCAAAGACAAGGCCTGTGTTGGGATAGTCAGGAGTCTGAGGTCAATAGCCAGGAGGGTACATCATAAACAGAGGGAAGAAATAAAATCGTTGTCAAGTAGCGGTCCAAGGTCAAAATTCCATGAGGATAGCAGATCAGAGCAAAAGGATTAGACAAATGAATGGTCAGAATGATATGCAAGGTCAGATTAAAGAATGAGCAAGGCACTAGGCACTGGGAAAACAATCACAAAGAGCTGAAGCTAAGCTGACAGCTATATGGGACTGCCCGTTCAGTTATATAACTGAACAAAAAAGGGAATGTTGAACATCAGGCGAGAGCTCAGTACCTCCCAGTCTCAGATTGCATGGCTGAGTTGTCACCCAAAACACATCATGCCATCATGTCAAATTTTAGGCACTTTGATCAGCTCATCATGATGGGTCCTCCTTGCAGCATCCCCTATCTGAGTTTGCTGGGGAAAGCCCTGTCTGGCCAGGCATGGCATTGCAGTATGCAGGAACCCTTACTTTGGTAGACATTGGCAAGGTCATTACTGAATATATTGTTATAATTGTTATGTGATTAAAATATAAACTATTATTAGGCATTTTTCTAATAATTTAAATGCTAAAGTTGCCTAGCACTTGACACATTTTTTATTAAACTGCATCAATGTGAATTAAAATGTATTTTCTGTTATTTTAACGTCTTTTGTATCTTTATTGCTGAGTTTAGTGGTATAATTTAAGTAATACTTTACCTAGTATAAATTATGTATGTTCAAATTTCATTGATCTAGTTTTCATTCTGTTATAGAACAAATACTCTTTGTGCTTGGATCACAGTTAATACTTTCACCCAGACCTATCAATCTACCTCAAACTGGATAATGACCTGGAATTAGTTTCTTTCAGGGGATTCTGTACATTTCCTAAATCCCTGTTTTCTAGAAGGACTCCTTATGTTCATATGCACTTTTTCAATAGCTAAATATTCAGGCACAGGGTTCATTCTGTGCTCAGACACCCGGGTGCACTCTGTTGATTTTTAGAACATGGACAAGCACCAAGGGGTATCAGTTTAATTCACTACATGTCATACTATAGGCCTCTCATTACAATTGACCCATCTTATGAGCGCTTGGTGTTTCTTCTTGTAATCCATGAGCTATCTACTGAGAGCAAATAAAAAGCAGCAATGACTAAATCCCTTTGTATTTGCCGATAACTGTGCAACATAATTAAGGGAACTACTGCTCCCAAAAGAGATTAAGACACATTACTAGGTCATTATAAGGAGCTTCAAGAGTGGAAATCCTGACATTTATCTGATATTCTCATCAATAACCATTCTATCTTTTGTCCTGTCCCAACAGTGACAGATGGATATTGACTCCGGTAATGAATAATGTCTTACAATAAAATTTAGCAGGAGATTATTACTTTTAATTAAAAAAAATATTCTGATTTAAAAATAAATGTATTATACTTTTGCTGTTGTTTCTGGTGAAACTGCAACTCTTGCTTTCGGTTTCTAGAAGAGGACCATTACATCAGTATACCCTACTATGATATTTTATATTGGGCTGTATCAGACAAGACCACATCTTTATTACAGTACATCTTTTCAATATTATCTGAAAAGGAAGTGAATAAGTGTGCTAAATGTCTTTTGTTTATTTTTGTTATCCTCAAATATGTCATGTCTTACCTTTCCCCTATGCTTGACATATGGTATCCTGAAATCAGCGCTGCTAGACGAGCGGCTTCGTAACTAAAAATCCCAAAAACTTTTTTGCCAGCATGATGCTATTACATATTGTATTTTTTATATGACAAATTGGAGTCCTCAATGAAATTCAAAGAAATATATGTTAGGACCCAACATACTTATTGGTTTTATGTGTGTCCTATGCTATGATAAAATGGTTATGGCTCACCTGGTTATGTAGATTCTCTTAGCCACAGGCCAGGTTGAACAGCATGGGCCAGAAGCGATGATGCAGTGGGACTGGACTTTCTGGATAGCACATATGTCAACAAGGACCGGTACAGTAGGTTATGCAGAATGGCAGATAAACAAGCAGACTTTAAAGCACTAGATGTAGCAAAGCCAGATGTGCAGATATTAAAGAAACAGCAAAAATATATACAATAAAATCTGGTATTCTGCAGCAGGAGTGGGGTTACACATAGGAGCAGAAAATGTATTAATACAAAATGGTGTCCTGCAGCAGGAGTGCTGTAACTCACAGGACCAGGAAGCGTGGGATCACCAGGATAGTTGAGATAAGTCAGTTGTCTGACAATTTGACACAGTAAGATTTGAGAGTGTAATTGCACCAGATCAGCAGAGACAAAATAATAAAGTACCTTTATTGTAGATATGAAAGTGTGGATATCACCAAGATTAGTTATCAGGACTAAGTTATTATTGATTTATTTTGATTTATGCTTTGTTACTCTGAAATAACTTGGGCATGCAAATCATCAATAGCCACTGCTCAGTGATGATTTCAAGAGCCATGTCATCTGCTGGTGTAGGTCCACTGTGTTCTATCAAGACCAAAGTCAGCGCAGTCATCTACCAGGAAATTTTAGAGCACTTCATGCTTCCCTCTGCTGACAAGCTTTTTGGAGACGGAAATTTCATTCTCTAGCAGGACTTGCACCTGTTCACACTGCCAAAAGTACCAATACCTGGTTTAAAAACAACAGTATCACTGTGCTTGATTGGCCAGCAAAGTAGTCTGACCTTAACCCCATAGAGAATCTATGGGGTATTGTCAAGAGGAAGATGAGAGACACCAGACCCAACAATGCAGACGAGCTGAAGGCTGCTAACTCCTCAGCAGTGCCACAGGCTGATCGCCTCCATGCCACGCTGCATTGATGCAGTAACTGATGCAAAAGGAGCCCCGACCAAGTATTGAGTGCATTTCCTGAACATACATTTCAGAAGGCCAACATTTTGGATTTTCAAAATCATTTTTCAAGCTGGTGTTATAAAGTATTCTAATTTACTGAGATAATGACTTTTGGGTTTTCATTGGCTGTAAGCCATAATCATCAACATTAACAGAAATAAACACTTGAAATAGATCACTCTGTCTGTAATGACTCTATATAATATATGAGTTTCACTTTTTGTATTGAAGAACTAAAATAAATTAACTTTTTATGATATTCTAGTTTTGTGAGAAGCAACTGCATATATGGGATATGTATCTATCTATCTATCTATACATATATGAGAGAACCAACAGAATAAAGTGATAAAATGTAAAGTCACACATTTATGACAAACAAAAATAATGTATATATAACATGTGAGTATAAATATGAAAGAGTAGTAAACACAGGGAAAGAACTATAGGAGATGATTTTTAATTAAATAAATGTAGAGCGAGTATCAAAATATACCATAGTGGAACCTGACACAGGTAAGTAATCAGTTTGGGATAGTATAGATCATACCAGGTCATGATATTCAGTTGAACGGTAAATAGGATACATTCTGGAAAGCATACCATTATGGCCGAATGTATTGGCATCCTTGAAATTGTTCCAGGAAATTAAGTATTTCTCCCAGAAAATTATTGCAATTACACACATTTTGTTATACTCATGTTTATTTTCTTTGTGTGTATGGGGAAAAAAGGAAAACAACAAAGAAAAAAAGGCAAACTGGACATAATTTCACACAAAACGCCAAAAATGGACTGGACAAAATAGTTAACACCTTTCCCATAATGAAATAAGATTAAAAAAATTGTACACAAGGAGTGATCATAAAAAAATTCAAAATTTTATTGACAAAGAAAAATACAGACAAGGCATTAAAAAAGTGGGAAACCAAAAACTGGCAAAGGAAGCCCACCGTATATTGTACAGAGGCACTACATAAAACTAGATATACTGATATACTAGACATGATTTTACATCAAGAAACAATATCAAGGTGCTTGGTATAAAAATGATTCATAAACACAGATGTAAAAAAATCACAAAGAATAAATATAGCAGTAGTACAAAGATTACCTCTGGTGGGTGCCAGTGCCTGCCCCTACATAGGTTTCGGCTATTGCCTTCTTCTGGAGGTCGCCCTAATCAACTGTACTTTTGCTTCCCTGTACTGAGGGATCAGTGACCTTTCAGCAGTTTGCATTAAGAATACCTAAGCGGAGAACCACATGAAGCCCCCCACAGGCCCGCCCTCTTAGCGCAAACATATCATTAATTTAAAGCTGAAAATAAAGATTAAAAAAAAACATAAGACGGATTTAATCAACCAAGGTATCATTTTCATCTGTATAACGGTGATAGCCTGACACTGTGTGTAGGTTACTGTGCACAATCCTGCTAACAGGTTCCCTTTACAGTCAGTGTTCATGACTCCATCAAAAGAAAGAGACTGGTCAAAAATTACCTGCATGGCAGAATTCCAAAAACAAAAAACACTGCTGGGCAATAAGAACATAAAGGCTCATCTCAGTTTCACCAGAAAACATCTTGATGATCCCCAAGTCTTTTGGGAGAATACTCTGTGGACTGATGAGACAAAAGTTGAACTTTTTGGAAGGTGTATGCCCCATTACATCTGGCATAGAAGTAATACAGCATTTCATAAAAAAACATCATACCGACAGTAAAAGATGATGGTCGTAATGTGATGGTCCAGGGCTGTTTTGCTACTTCAGGACCTGGAAGACTTGCTGAGGTAAATAGAACCATGAATTCTGCTGTCTACCAAAAAAATCCTGAAGGAGAATGTCCAACCATCTGTTTGTGACCTTCTGCTGAAGTGCACTTGGGTTATGCAGAAGTAAAATGATCCAAAACACACCAGCAAGTCCACCTCTGAATGGCGTAAGAAAAAAGCAAATTAAGACTTTGGAGTGGCCCAGTCAATTTCCTGACCTTAATCCGATTGAGATGCTTTGGCATGACCCTAAAAAGGAGGTTCATGCTTGGAAACACTCCATTGTAGCTGAATTGCAACAATTCTGCAAAGATGAGTGGGCCAAAATTCCTCTAGAGCATTGTAAAAGACTCATTGCTAGTTATTGCAAATGCTTTATTGAAGTGGTTGATGATAAGGGTGTTACAACCAGTTATTAGGTTATGGGGGGGCAATCACTTTTTCACACAAGACCCTGTAGGTTTGGATTTCTCTACCCCTTAATAATAAAAACCTTAATTTAAAAACTGCATTTTGTGTTTACTTGTATTATCTCTGTCTAATATTTAAATTTGTTTGGTCTCTGAAACCTTTAAGTGTGACAAATATGCAAAAGAATAGGAAATCCGGAAAGGGGCAAGCACTTTTTCACACAACTATACAAGCTGCCCTGAAAGTATCTATATTTGGGTAACCATGCAAAAGGTACAAACAAGAATGAATCTACACAGACACACAGGAATGAACTGGGCATACTTGTGGGAAAACATTTATGTAGACCTTGACACTGTATGACAGATTTAAAAGGCTCAGGGTGCATCAGTGTCAGCACAAACTATCTGTCAACATTTGAAATAAATCAAGTGCTATGTCAGGAAACCCAGGAGGACCACACTGCTGACACAGACAAGTGAAAAAATGTTGACTGCTATTTGCCAAAATATATATAACATAGCATCTTGAGGACAGATGAGACCAAAATAGAGCTGTTTGGTAAACCACATCATTCTACTGTTCACTGAAAACAGAATGAGGGTCTCAAAGAAATGAACACAGTACTAACTGTCAGGATGGTGGATGTTCAAAGATATTTTAGGGTTGTTTTGCTGCTGTCACGTCGCCATTGGACTCGGTGGTTGGTGCTCCTGCCTCGGCCACTGGGAGGTGCCGGACTCCTTCGACTGGTGGTGCCGGTGATAGGAGGGCTATATCCTCATATGGTCCCGCACCTTTGACGCATGCCTCTGTCATTGGTCATTGCTGTATTTCTCCTGTGGGTGAGGTTGGTGACAGAGAAGGAGTCCCTGCACAGGCGTCTGGTGGGCGCAGGCTTCGCTCTTCTGTCAGAGGTGAAGTGGGTGGTGCCAGTCGTGCCAGTGTCAGAAAGCTGGGTTTGCATCATAGGTCATGAGTCTTCCAGCAGGACAATGATACCAGCATACTTTAAGAAGCACCCAGAAATGGATGGAAACAGAGAGCTGGAGTGTTCTGAAGTGGCCAGCAATGAGCTTGGATCTAAATCCCATTGATTATCTATAGAGAGATAGTGTCAGTAGAAGGATTTTCTAGTTTTCATACTTTATGATCTGATGCATTAATGAATAAAACTGGGTTGTGACTTCTGAAATCTCCAGCAAGGCTATCCCAGGACAGGGTCAGCTCTCATCGGGCCATCATGGCCATTGCCATGGCTCAGAACAGCAGAGCAGAAAAAAATTCAGTAATTTTAGTGAAACTATGGCCTTGGAGATTGGTTTCACCTGAGGGTTGATTATCACCTTACTTACAGTCATATGTAAAAGTTTGGGCACCCCTATTAATGTTAACCTTTTTTCTTTATAACAATTTTGGTTTTTGCAACAGGTATTTCAGTTTCATATATCTAATAACTGATGGACTCAGTTATATTTCTGG
Organism: Dendrobates tinctorius; assembly: GCF_039654945.1. Lineage (NCBI taxonomy): Eukaryota > Metazoa > Chordata > Amphibia > Anura > Dendrobatidae > Dendrobates > Dendrobates tinctorius. The sequence continues at coordinate 36,399,418 of NW_027361672.1, read as the reverse complement.
ATTCAAATGAGGTTTATTGTACTAACAGAAAATGTGCAATCTGCATTTAAACAAAATTTGACCAGTGCAAAAGTATAGGCACCCTTATCATTTTCTTGATTTGAACACTCCTAACTACTTTTTACTGACTTCCTGAAGCACTAAATTGGTTTTGTAACCTCATTGAGCTTTGAACTTCATAGCCAGGTGTATCAAATCATGAGAAAAGGTATTTAAAGTGGCCACTTGCAAGTAGTTCTCCTATTTGATTCTCCTATGAAGAGTGGCATCATGGGCTCCTCAAAACAACTCTCAAATGATCTGAAAACAAAGATTATTCAACATAGCTTTTCAGGGGAAGGATACAAAAAGTTGTCTCAGAGATTTAACCTGTCAGTTTCCACTGTGAGGAACATAGTAAGGAAATGGAAGAACACAGGTACAGTTCTTGTTAAGCCCAGAAGTGGCAGGCCAAGAAAAATATCAGAAAGGCAGAGAAGAAGAATGGTGAGAACAGTCAAGGACAATCCACAGACCACCTCCAAAGACCTGCAGCATCATCTTGCTGCAGATGGTGTCACTGTGCATCGGTCAACAATACAGCGCATGCATAACGTCTTTTTGTATGACCAAACAACTCAATCTTTGTTTCATCAGTCCACAGGACCTTCTTCCAAAATGTAACTGGCTTGTCCAAATGTGCTTTTGCATACCTCAGGCGACTCTGTTTGTTGCGTGCTTGCACAAACGGCTTCTTTCGCATCACTCTCCCATACAGCTTCTCCTTGTGCAAAGTGCGCTGTATTGTTGACCGATGCACAGTGACACCATCTGCAGCAAGATGATGCTGCAGGTCTTTGGAGGTGGTCTGTGGATTGTCCTTGACTGTTCTCACCATTCTTCTTCTCTGCCTTTCTGATATTTTTCTTGGCCTGCCACTTCTGGCCTTAACAAGAACTGTACCTGTGTTCTTCCATTTCCTTACTATGTTCCTCACAGTGGAAACTGACTGGTTAAATCTCTGAGACAACTTTTTGTATCCTTCCCCTGAAAAGCTATGTTGAATAATCTTTGTTTTCAGATCATTTGAGAGTTGTTTTGAGGAGCCCATGATGCCACTCTTCATAGGAGAATCAAATAGGAGAACTACTTGCAAGTGGCCACTTTAAATACCTTTTCTCATGATTTGATACACCTGGCTATGAAGTTCAAAGCTCAATGAGGTTACAAAACCAATTTAGTGCTTCAGGAAGTCAGTAAAAAGTAGTTAGGAGTGTTCAAATCAAGAAAATGATAAGGGTGCCCATACTTTTGCACCGGTCAAATTTTGTTTAAATGCAGATTGCACATTTTCTGTTAGTACAATAAACCTCATTTGAATCCAGAAATATAACTGAGTCCATCAGTTATTAGATATATGAAACTGAAATACCTGTTGCAAAAACCAAAATTGTTATAAAGAAAAAAGGTTAACATTAATAGGGGTGCCCAAACTTTTACATATGACTGTATGTAAGCATTATGACAGAAAATATCAAAACCGGACAAGCTTTGTGTATGTAAAATATCGCAAAATATAGCATGAGTCTAATACCTATCTAACAGAATGCAGTGAAGCAATAATTAAACTGTGGGATGGAGGATTGAAGGCATAAGTCTGTACCTTCAAGCATTTAAGGGTTAATTTAATATATAATTGTTGGTTAATAAATAAACATTTTTATTTTCATTTTAAATGCTTAAACTAAACCTCTATATTGCTCTCTATCAGATTGCTGCATGTTTCTCTAGACAATTTTCTCTGAAATCATTGTGCCTCTATTGATTGCTGCTTCATGTATTGCATGTACAGATGGCAGGCCAGTGTGTGACTGTGCTGGTCTGCATGTGTGAAGAAAAAGCCAATGAAAAATCAAGAACAGTTGAAAGGGGAACGAGCCAACAATGCTGACAGCACAATAACTTATTGTCAGAAGTGTTCCTAAAGGGATGGTAATTAGACTTTGCTGCTGCTTTCATTCTACAATCACCAACAAGAGTTGCGAGTTGCTTTCCGGAAAATGAGTTTTTCTTTCATCTGCTAAAAAAGAAGAAGCAATGGACTGTTTCTACCATCCAGAATTTTTATAAGCGTAATTTGATAATGCTGTAATGTTCATTATAAAAAGGCCTATATACAGGTCTACATTTGTAGATGGATGGATTTCATTTAGAAACAAGCTTGGAAGAATTTCAACATTTTAAATGTACGTATGAGTTTATGAAAAATGTCTCCATGCAGATGCTGCCATGTTCACATTCATAATCGGGACACTGAAGTACTGTTGCGTAATTGTATTAATGCATAAGTCAGGAGGATGTCCAACCTAAAAAGAGTAATCTACGAAAAACATGTTCTTATCTCACATGGTTCATGACCACTTAAGATCCATTTGTTAAAGACTGATTAATTGGATTTTGTTGGGTTACTTCAGTGTACCATCAGAGATAAAAGTGAAAAGACTGCACACTATGAGAAAACCTAGCATTTTTATAGGTTTGTTGCTTTGAGTGCTTGCAAATGCAAATCTTCTGAAATGCAGAAACAGCAGAAACAGTAGGCAACTCTCAATTAGAGATGGGCGAAACCGAACAGTAAAGTTCGGCTTCCGTACCAAATATCCAATGTTCGGGCATGAATATCGAACACGGACTTCACCAGGAAGTCTGTTTTGCTGTTTGGGTAGGCCTCTCAAACACCGGGTGTTTGTCGCGCTGTCATGTGCAGGAAACACTACTTCTGATTGGTGGTAAAATCATTACTGCCAGTCAGAGAGCCGGGTTTTCCACTCTGTCAAAATACAGAGTGAGCCCGCCGCTATGATCGGAGGTATAAAGGTTACCTCCGGTCACTGGTGGCGGCTGATGGGACTACTGTTAATAACAGTGAGAACAGGAGCAGCTGATGGGAGTATTTATCAGCTGGCACCTGCGCTGTAATTAAATAAGTTTAGAAAATGAACGGCGTGGGTTCCCCTGTATTTTTTATAATCAGTCAGACAAAGCTCACAGTAGGGGGCTGCAACCCTCAGTTGTCAGCTTCAGCAAGGCTAGTTATCAAGAATAGAGGGGTCCCCACGATTTTTAAATTATTTAAATAAATGATTTAAAAAGAGGCATGGGGTCCCACCTCATTTTTGACACCCAGCCTTAATAAAGCAGATAGTTGGGGGCTGGAATTCTCAGGCTGGTAAGGCCCTATGGATATTGGCCCCCTGTAGGGTCAGTGGGCTGGACTGGGGGGTGGTCCCTCTCTTACCACGCAGAGACGTAACAGAGACACCATGGAGGCAAGTGTCGGGTACAACAGGTCCAAGTTTATTCTCTTGCCGTCCGCCTGACGGCCTCCGAAGTACACCGCACTTCAATTCACTTCACTTATCGGCCCTCCGTTTCCAGGGCCGCTTCACGCACACCGTACTTTACACCAGGGACGTACATATACGCACTGTCCCCTCTTCACTCTTCGACGCTCCTGTCAGATCCGTCACTGTGGCCACCTTAGGCCCGTAAACCAACAGAACTTTTACTGATCAGTCGTCTTTCCCAATACGGTATGCTTTACCTCGGTGCCTCGTCTATGCTGCGGTGCTTTTGTGTCAGGACCACCCCCCTGACTTTCTCTCTCCTCAGTCCCCCTGGTTTAGTTTTTCTCACAGTGCACAAACTGTCGTAGTCCTCCTGTCACTGGAGCTCCCCCTGGGGACTGGAAGTTTCTGGAATTCTCCTGTCAAGTTTATATCATTCCCGGTTCCCTGTAACTCCACCCCCATGACCAACGGTTTCCTAAGCCCTAAGCTGATGTCAAGTCCTTTGCTCACACTCCTCCCTGCCCTCTACTAGTCAGGAAACTGCACACAGGTTGTGAGCAAGTCACTTTATCTGATACAATGAAACACGAGGCAGTATTTTATACCATTTGCAATAAATAGAACTCAATGTAACTCATGTAGCCCCCCCCCCGTTACCCAGGGTCATACTTTATTTACCATGTACCCAGAACATGTTGTTGCTGACTATTGAAAACATATAAGATAAGAAGTAGTCTCATTAAATAAGAGACTACAAGACTAATTGCATGACTAAACAAATTCTAGCAAATTCTAGTAATTAAAGGCAAGAGGCAAATTAAAGGCAAAACATTAACCCTTCTATATCAATTTCCCCCTTTTATAAATGGTATAACCTTTGCCACAGAGTCAGGTGATGTCCACAAAGGAGCTACTGTCTCTTGCATCTAGTACCCATAAGGGGGCTTACTACATCCTTTGCCCATCCACCCTCAGTGTGTACACCAACTTCCCTCATCAGCAGTGCTTTTCTGGGGTCTATGATACACTATGGAAGGTTCAGCCTTAGATTTCTTTTTCACACATATATTATTCAGTAGCTTAGGAAAAACATATATCAGCGCTTTTACGGCCACATAAAGCAATAAACAAAACAATAAAATTTGCATGCAAATCTGTACAACACCAGAAATTCACCCTGCTAGGCCACTAAATCAGTTGGCTGGATTTAAAAAGGAGTCTCTGTTTAGTATAAGTCTCATTGAGAACCTCAAGGAACCTGGAAAATCTGAGTCCAAATCTCATTGTGTATGCAGTGTGGTGTTAATACCTTCCATGGCTCCAGAGGTAAGGCTAAGTATGGCATAGTCCTTGCAGATGCTGGGCTGCGTGTACAGATCCAACAGTCTTTTGGTTCTTGTCCTTCCATGTCCTTTATAAGAAGAGCATGATGTCAAATAAGTTTGTTGTCCCAGTCAACAATTAAAAGTTTACCCTGTGTCTCTGTAGAGTGCAATAACCCTGCCACTGTCAGCAAGGTGATTAGGAGAACAGTCATTCTGCAGGTGAAAAGATCTTTTTGCAGTGACTGGCATGGATCCAGGTGGGCTTTCCCTCAAGTTTCACTGAGGTGAATGTGGTCAGCTGGACTTTAAAATGGGCTGTCAAACCGTGGATCTAGGCTCCTACTCACATGTCGGCGTATGATCACCCAATCACCTGGATTCAGCTGGTGCACGTCTGCACTTTCATTAGAATCTGGAATGGATGAGAACACATGGTTATGCACCACATTAAGTCTTTTCTGCAAGGCCTGGACATGGGCTGTCATAGAACCGTGTTGCATTTGTAGCTCCTGTGGGAAGTAAAAACCAGTCTTTGGTGCAATACCAAACATGACTTTAAAAGAAGGCAAGCCTGTCTTTCTATTTGGCGTTTGTCTGACTGAAAAGAGTGCAAGAGACAAGTACTCTACCCAGTTCTTTCATGTATCTGCCATGGCCTTTGAATTTTCAGTTTAAGTGTCCCATTTAGTCTTTCATCTTTCCCACTACTTTGTGGTCTATATGGTGTATGATATCTTTGCTGTATTCCCAGGGCCTGCATGATTTCCCTCATTATTTCTACCATGATGTGAGTACCCCTATCATTTTCTATGGTTTCTAGGACACCATACCTGCAGATCAGTTATTTCTTTAGTTTGTCTGCAGTTGTTTTAGCATTTGCACATTTTACGGGATAGGCTTCCAGCCAACCAGAGAAGAGTTCTACCCATACTAGGACATTTTTCATACACTTCTACCTTGGGTAGCTGTATGTAGGCAATCTGCAGTCTCTGAAATGGGTAGAGACGCCTGGGTGTGGCTTTACTAGGGACTTTTTCACCTTGGTTGTGCTGTGCACAGATGATGCAGGACTGTACGAGTTTCACAGCTGCGTAACTAAAAACAGGAGCCATCCATGAGGCATTAACCATGTCACACATGTGACTTCTGGAGGCGTGAGTGGGGCCATGTGCTGCTTGCACCATCACTGGAAACAGGGTCCTCTGTTATGAATGGATCACCGAGGAGGATGGCAGGAACAGGCTACGCCACCAGAAAACCAGTGAGATTGGTAACTAAGTGGATTGCAGACCCCTGATTCTATACAGGCAACTAGTAGTAGCCGTGGAGGGTACCTACGATGCCCTAGATGCCTCGGCTCAGCCGGAGATCTAACTAAGCCTAAAGCAAGAAAGGGGAAATCTAAACTGCCCCAGAGCAGACCCCAAAGGAATAGATAGCCCCCAAACCTATATTGTCGGTGAGACAAGATGAAACACAAACGCAGGCAGAAAAATAGACTGAGCAAATGATGGGGCCCAAACTGACTAGACAGCATAGGAAAGAAAAGACACTGTCTGCAATCATGCAAAATACCCTGAAAAATCCAAAACATCTGATATACACAAAAACACTGAAGTCACACGACTTCACCCCCACTATATCAGCACTCCGGTATTAACTGGAAGCAAAGCAAAAGAGACCAATATAACAGGGGACTGAACAAGCTGACACAAGCAGTAACATATGGAGCGGTGGTCCAGCACAGCCCCCAGCAGGAGCAAGCTGAAACCACAAAACAAGCAGAGATAGACAAAATCAGATCAGATGCAAAGGATTAGCAAATGAATCACTTAGCTGAACAATACAGGAACAGGGCAGGAGACATCAGACCTCCGAATGCACAGGAAAGCAATCACCAGCAGGGATTGCAGGAAGTCTGCAGACTTATATACTCCAATCCGTAACCCCAGATCTCCAATTGTCATCATCATCATCAGGTGGGAAATCTGTTATGAATGAGTCACCGAGAGGAAAGACAAAAACAAGCTAAGCCACAGAATACCAGAGAGGTTGGTAACTAAGTGGATTGCAGACCCCTGATCCTATCCACACAACTAGCAGTAGCCGTGGAGTGTACCTACGATGATCCTAGATGCCTCGTAACAGCCGGAGAACTAAATAAGCCTAAAGCAAGAAAAGGGGAAATCTAAACTGCCCCAGATCAGACCCCAAAGCAATAGACAGCCTCCAAACATGTATTGTCGTGAGACAAGAAGAAAACACAAACACACAGAGAAAAATAGGCTGAGCAAACGATGGGGCCCACACTAACTAGAAAGGACAGGAAAGGAAAGATGCTGTCTGCAATCACGCACAAAACCCTGCCAAAAAAATGTCCAACACTTTCTGATAACAAAAACCCTGAAGTCGCTAGACTTCAATTCCCTATATCAGCACTCTGGTATATTCTGAAGACAGAGCAAAAAGAGACCAATCTGATCAGGGACAAAAAGCAAACTGGCATAAACAGAGACATAAGAATGGAAATTCAGCACAGCCCCAGCAGGGGCTGGCCGGCCACAAAAACTGAGTAAACCAGACCAAATCTCATGTGAAAAAATAGCAGAGCACACTTAGCTGGAGAAGGCAGGAACAGAACTGGAAACCAGAACCTCAAGGCAGGAAAAAATCAACAGCACAAAATTAGGGAGTCGGCTGTCTTAAATCCAGTGAGAGACTCCTGATGTCCACTCACAGTCCTCCTCCTCGAGTGGCAGGTCTTTGCCATTTAGATCAGCTTCATTACCTACTGTCACCACTAGAGGGAGCCCGGATGGAGAACTCACGACTCCTCTGTCAACACAGCCAGCTCCACCACCCTCACCAGAAGCCAGAGGTAAACCAGAAAATGAGTTCACAACACAAATCTCTGTCAATCTGGCCAGCTCCACTACCTCCAGTAACCACTGAAGGGAGCAGGAGGAGCTTTGGCTCAGAAGTCTGAGCCAGGGAATTCACAACAGACCTCGGTAGGCACAATTTATCCTTATTCTCCCATACTCTTTTTGAGTTCAGCTCAGCTCCCATTCTCCCACAGTGTTCCTTTTTTGCTTGGGCAGCCTGTTGCTGGAGGGATTTTAGGACATCCAGGCTCAGTGTGGCTGGGATGCGATGACTCCCCTGCTCCTTAGGCCGCCTTGCTGCTACTTTAGCAGCTTCGTCCGCCCTTCTATTGCCCTCTACCTCCACTGAGTCACTGGTTGTGTCTGCTTTCACCTTTCACCTTGATTATGCCAACCTGGACTGGTGACATCAATGCCTCCATTAATTGTTTCACCAGCTCTGCATTTTTAATGGGATTACCAGCTGATATAAGAAACGCTCTGCTTCTCCAGATAGGGCCATAATCATGGGATATTCCCCATGCATAATTTGAATCTGTGTAAATATTAGCGACTTTACCTGCAGCAGCTCTACGCGCCTCAGTGAATGCCTTCAACTCTGCCTCCTGCGCTGACATGTGAGGAGGGAGTGATTCAGCTCGGATTACATCATGTGAGGATACTACGGCATATCCAGTGTAGAATCACCCATCCTGGTGGTATCTGGAGCCATCTACACAAAACTCAAAATCTGCATTAGGAACAGGTTTTTCATTTGCATGTGCAAAACCCACTGTCTCCTGACTCATCATTTCTATGCAGTCATGTTCATGCGTCATGTCAAAGTACTCTTCCTCACTTGCTAACGCTGTCACCAATTTCCCCTTTTCTGAATCCACAGGCAGAAGAGTGGCTGAGTTCATAACATTATATCTTTTGAGGGTGACGTATTCAGGAATTAGTAGCTCACATTCAAGTCGGAGCTGTCTGGCTATAGACAGGTGTTTTGTTTGAACAGGTATGATTATGGCATTATTGTCTTGTGGGGAGTAAATTGTCAAAGAAAAGTCAATGTGATCTCACATGCCTAGCAGTATTGCAGCAGCTCCTACAGCACGGACACAAGTAGGTGACCCTCTGATCACTGGGTCTAATTGTGCTGATAATACAAAATCCCAGTAGCAGAGAGCATCATATCAAACCATAATCACAAGTGAAACCCACACCACCAGATGGCACTAGCCAAGGATAACTCCCACCAATCTTATACACATGCAAGAAAAACGGAGCACCAATCCACTTAATAAAATCAGATCACTATTTTCATTTAGTAATAATATCACACAAATTTAGAAAAACAGAAAATATCATGACAGAAAGATGACAAGAGACATCGGTGCAATACAAATACAGCACCAAAAGTATGGCAGCAGGGTTCAGATACTCTTAATTATATATACCATTCCAGTGCAAAAAGTCAAAGTGAAAACCTGGGGCCCCAGAGATCAGATCAGCAGAGACATAGTTAATCCCCAAGTGAGGTGTGAATATACCATCTGTCCCTAACTGACAAGTCACCTGATCATAAAACCATATAGATCTTATGTGTGTTTCGCGTGGGCTTCTTGTGTGATATTATTACTAAATAAAAATAGTGATCTGATTTTATTAAGTGGATTGGTACTCCTTTTTTCTTGCATGTGTCTAATTGTCCTGAGTAGTAAGCTATCGTTCTCTGTTTTCCTCCATGCTGTTGTGTCAGCACCGCCTTTCTTCAGTCAGGTGTCTTCTACCTTTAGCAATACAGTGGCCTAAAAATGTAACCTTTTGATTGCAATACTGTAGTTTGTCACTTGAGACTTTGCAACCCTTTCCTGCTAAACAGCATAACAAAGAAACTGCAGCTTCCTTGCAGGACATCTGGTACGGGCAGTAGAGCAAGAGGTCATCCACGTACGTAATAGTACAATCTGTGGATGATGTGGTTGCCACTGCTCAAGGATCCCTGCCATTGCTGTTGAATAGACAGTCCAACAGTATTGTTTACCTTCGTGAGTAAAAGAAAAACATACTGACAGTCAGGGTGCAGGGGTACAGAGAAGAATGCGTTTGCCAAATCAATCACTGTGAAACGTTTTGACATCGCTGGGATCTGTGACAGTAAGGTGTTTGGGTTAGGGACAATTGAGGTCACACTTTCTGTAAATTCATTAATAGTCCTTAAGTCTTGAACCATTCTGTAAATGTCAGGGGAACTCTTGGGTCCTTTTTCCTTAATGGGATACAAAAGAGTTTGACACGGGAAAGATCTTTGCACCAGAGCCCCTGCCTTAACATACTCTTCAATATCCCTGCTCAGGGCCAATGATTTGGCTAGGCTTAAGAGGTATTGTGTTAAATAAAGAGGAGTGGTTCCCTCTTTGGATTTTATCATGAAAGGGGAAATGGGCAGCCGATCCACAAAAGTTTTTCCATCTGCCCAAACGTTGTCTGGTACTTGACTCACTTCCCTGTCCTCTGACACTCGGGTGTCAGGTGTTACTTTCACTGTTTTTGTCAAATACACCATTGCTGCAATCTTACACAAGTGTTTATCTGAGATGGGACTTGTGCCTGTAATACCCTCAGGAGCTGTTTTGTATGGTGGCCTGGATAGCTCTCAACACATCTGTTTCCAGCAAATTCATAGTGGTATTTTCACTAACAATAAGCTTTGCAAGCACATCTTGGCTATCTCGTAATTTTAGTGTTATCTGTTTAGTCAGAGGAGCTTCAGTCACTGGCCTTCTACCCCCACACATTCCATTCTCATTAGTAATCATGTCTGGCTTTATCAAGTCTTTGTGCACCACAGTCCCGGCTGCCCCAGTGTCAATCAAAATCAGTCTATTTCGTGTCCTTTGTCACATCGGTAAGAGTCTTAATTATTTGTCCTAGTTCATCACCTGCCTCTGTACACTCACCAAACTTTATAGGTCTGCCCAGGTGCACTTATACATCTGTTGCATTGTCTTTTTGTCTGTAAAATGGAAAAGATTGGGTCTCAGGGTAAGTCAACTGTTTTAGCATAACTAGCTGGTCAGAGGGGCTCCAGGGATAAGGCTCCTGTGTCTGTCTTACCCTCGTCACCCTTCTAGGTGCTTATGTGGCTGGCTGTCTGGTGGCAGAGGTGACCAGATGATCAGTGGAGTGACATGCTGCTCTACAACTTCCTCCCTCTCAGGACTAATGTCAGCGTCTTCCTCAAAAGTCAGTGCGCCCACTACAGACTAACCACACTACTGTGTCAGCTTCTTATGTCACTACATGTGATCTTGTCTGGACAGGATTTAGTGCAACTCACTCTGGGTTTGTCTGACCACAGTGTTTACAAGTCCTTCTGTTTTGCTGGGTCTCTGGTTATACAGAGTTATGATGGTAGCAGTCACGTATCGGTCATAGTCAGACTTTTGTGCATCAAAACATTCATAATACACCTTACTTTCATACTGCTGCACTTTCTCAGACACCATTTATTCACTTGCTATTTTCTTCCCTTGTGTGTGCCTTTGTTGTACATCCAAACATCCACACTCTGGCATTTTTGCCTTTTTCAATATTGGTCCCACCTCTTTTATTGCTTCCTTTCCTTTCTCTGTCTTTTACAATCTGTATAGCTGTTTTGGATCCCATAAGGGGCCCTGACTGCACACAGAACAAGTTGCCTATGGCTTCAACTTATTCTCCAGACAGCTTACCTTTCTGCAAATGCCCTTTCAGTGTGCCTGGACCTTGTCTACGGGCCACATGTAGCAAGTCAGAGTGAGCCTGTCAAGGTGTAGTGGGAAGGCTCCTTGCCTCTCACCCGGTAGACCTACAGGATGTAACGAGAAAGCACTTTTGCCTCTTACCCATTAGATCAGCTGACCAAAATAGGAAGGCCCAGATGTGATAGGCCTCTCACCTACTAGACCAGCTCCATGGACCATGGGAAGGCTCAGGGCTTTCACCCACAACAAAACCACTAACTAAAATAGGAAGGCCCAGGTGTGATAGGCCTCTTACCTACTAGATCAGCCGTGCAGTTGGCTACCATTTACAATAAATGTAGCTCAATGTAACTCATGTAGCCCCCCCCATTACTCAGGGTCATACTTTATTTACCATGTACCCAGAACATGTTGTTGCTGATTATTGAAAACATATAAGATAAGAAGTATATTCTTCTTGAATAGGAGACTACAGGACAACTTGCACGACTAAACTAATTCTAGCAAGTTCTTGCAATTAAAGGCAAAAGGCAAATTAAAGGCAAAACATTAACCCTTCTATATCAGTGCAGAGGTGAGTTCACTGCTGTTCAAATTCACCACAGTAAAAATCTCCCTGTGAACTGCGATGAACTTGCCTCTTCATCGTGAGACTTTTTCAGTTCATTGGCCTGGCTGGGAGAAATTTCCTTCTCTCATGTTGGCGGCAGACGTGACATTTTCAGTGCATGCATGCCAAAGGGCCATTGTTGAAGTGTTGCTGAAAATATTATCCTCAGAAAATGCTGCTGGCAGAGGTATCAGCTCTTTTCACCCACAAGGAACACAGGGGAGAGCCACACACACCAGGTGCAACTCAGGGGGGTAATGTCCACCAACTGGGCCATTTTCACTGTCACATCAGCAAGGGCTATCTCTGGGTGTAACTATAACCAGGAGGGAGAAGTTGACCAAGATGGTGAAGTACTTCAGTGACCATACCAGTGTTCTTCCTGATTCTTTAGTTCCCTTTAACTATTGTTTGTCCAAGCTGCACACTTCGTCCGACCTCTCCTTGGAGGTGCTGTCATGTCCTGCTGCAAATTTGTGTTTTCTGAGAGGGTTTTTAGTTTGACTGGTGCAATCATAATGGATATGTGCACATGCCTGTCAACAGAAAATGCAGACAGGCTGACTCTTCTAAATTTGAGCAAGGGCTGGATCTCCACTGACTAAACCCTACGGATGACAGCAATCCAACGTAAATGCAGCCCAAATGTTCTATTCTCAAAGTTGTCTTAATGTCCATCCCTTACCATCCAAACCCAATTTGTTCTTGAAATCACATCCTCCTCATCTTGCTTCTGCTACAAGTACTTAGTGGTCATATACATATACCCCACATGGGTAATGTTTTTAAATTTGTACATTGTGCAATGGTGAATCTTGTACCCCCTATGTCTAGCAATTATAATAACTGCAAAATTTATTGTGAGGTCCCCATCACGGTCTCTTTCAGCGTCTATGATAAAGACCCCTTGGGTAACTTTTGGAAATCTACTGTATGTACATAGTGCAATGGTGAAACTTGCACTCTATCTCTAGCAATTATAATAACTGCAAAATGTATTGTGAAGTCCCCATCACGGTCTCTTTCAGCATCTATGATAAAGACCCCTTGGGTAATTTTTGGAAACCTTTGTACATTGTACAATGGTGAAAATTTACTCCCTATCTCTAGCAATTATAATAACTGGAGAGAGGTTTACCCATCCAGGCCTTCGGACAAATGCACTATCAGGATGCAGTGGACCCATATAATTAAGATGGCAACACAGGTGCAAGAATACCGATGAAACAACCGCTCACAGCCTACCAATACATGGAGGGGCGGTTGCCTGGTATATTAGTGCACAATAAAAACATGGGGACTTTTGGCGCAGGTTGCAGGCTCACGTATTTTGGCCAAAATATCAGCTAATACCTCACATTTTTTTTAATTTGCTTTTTGCACTTTTTTATTCAGGGTGCAGTTGGGCCCATTTGGTCTTGTAAACTGCGGTGTCTGTTCACATGGCATGCATTTTGAAAGCGCTGGGCAGCCCGCCTGATCTAATAGAAGGATGTTACTACTAGGCTATTAACCTGGATGCTGTGCATTGCCATAGTGTGAACAGCGCCGCATACAAGTTTTTATTGTGCATTAATATACCAAGCAACTGCCCGCTCCATGTATTGGTAGGCTGTGAGCAGTTGCTTCATTGGTATTCTTGCACCTGTGTTGCCAACTTAATTATATGGGTCCACTGCATCCTGTCTGGAGGCCTGGACGGGTAAACCTCTCTGCTTTTTTGCTGTGTTCATGTATTATTGGAAGATTTTTAAGCCCTCTTTTTGTGCTATTTCAATTATAATAACTGCAAAATTTATTTTGAGGTCCACAACACGGCCTCTTTCAGAGTGTATGATACAGACTCCTTGGGTAATTTTTGGCAAGCTTTGTATATTGTGCAAAGGTCAAATTTCTATTCTCTATCTCTATATATTCTATTATTATAATGTTTATTGTGCTGCTCTTCTCTATTGTGTTACCCTTTAAGGGTGTATTTGGGAGCCTGATGCTGATTTTTGGGCATACACTTGGACATTGTGGAACATCAATGCATTAATATGCTCCACACACTTCTTCAGGTTTCAGCCTTACACAGAATAATAATATGAGTAATGAAACATGCTCTATATATAGGCTGCTAGTTAGAAAATCTTACCCACACATCCCTTTATAAAGGGAAATTTGACATAATACCTCTGTTAGCATACGCCATATACAGCTGACATATGCAGCACCCCAGTAGGTGGGTGGAATGCCTGAGTACAAAATCTGTGTCTGGGGATGAAACCACTGGCCTTTTCTCTGTGTTATGCCCTTCCCAACCTGCTGTCAAGGAAGGAGGCGCTGATGCCTCTTGCCCACAACCTGCAGTTGCACAGACACATCAGTCAGTAACCACGTTCAGTTCGTTGTCCTAGTGCAGCATTCAGTTTTCCCTTGTAAGCATATATGTCTCTTCCCAAATTGTTAGTTAGATAGGGCATACATATTCGTTAGCAATTTACATTGTCCGGTGCTGGACAAAGACCATTGTTGGCTTTTCCAGGCTCCCAAATAAGACTTTTGTCTCTTTATTAACCCCTCACCGACATGCGCCAAAAATATACTGCTCTTTGGGAGGTGGATTCCTGGAAAGAGCAGTATATGTACGGTGGCGCCATTTCCGGTCACTGCGCGGCATTGATCGGGTTATGATGGCTGCTTTCCCTCACAGCAGACCATCCCTGACAGTAGACCATCCCTGCAAATTGCCCTGGGGTCTGTACCGCCCCCTTGGATTGGCATCACTGTGATTGGCTCGTCAATTCTGACCAGCCAATCATAAAAATATGTCACTATAGTTAATTAAAAGCAAAAAGTGACATGCTGTCATTGGTGCTGTGTGACATAGCACCAATCACAACCATCACAATGGGTGTGGTGATCGTGACATCACCTCAGCTGATTAACCCCTTTGTCGCTGATTGGCCAGAAACTATTGTTCAACCAATCAGCACCAAAGGGGTTAATCTAAAATACCGATCACTGCCCTGCACACCATCTTTGTCTCAGATTTGGCATACAGAGCGGTTCTCTAGCCCCTCTGTGTCAAAGAATCCATTGGTAGCGAGTGCGATCTCCCTTGCGATCTCCTGCCTCCAAGTGCTGCTGCCCCGGAGTGATCCTCCTGCGATCTTCCTGCTGTGCTGTGTGCTGGCTGCTGTGTGACTCATCTGTGATTACAGCAGCAGAAGCAGCACCTCTGCCATCCCTGTCCCATTCCCCCATCCCTGTTCTAGTACCCCTTCCCTTTCCCCTCATCTTCCATATTAATCTTTAGCGTATGTTTTTGCACTTTTTTTGTGTGTGTGGTGTCGTACTCTTCAGGTGTCCGCAGCGCATTGATCAGTATCACTGCTGATCAGAGACTGCGCCATGGGACTTTTTCTTTCTTTAGTTACAGTCATATGTTAAAGTTTGGGCACCCCTATTAATGTTAACCTTTTTTCTTTATAACAATTTTGTTTTTTACAACAGCTATTTCAGTTTCATATATCTAATAACTGATGGACTCAGTTATATTTCTGGATTCAAATGAGGTTTATTGTACTAACAGAAAATGTGCAAAAAGTATGGGCACCCTTATCATTTTCTTGACTTGAACACTCCTAACTACTTTTTACTGACTTCCTGAAGCACTAAATTGGTTTTGTAACCTCATTGAGCTTTGAACTTCATAGCCAGGTGTATCATGAGAAAAGGTATTTAAGGTGGCCACTTGCAAGTAGTTCTCCTATTTGATTCTCCTATGAAGAGTGGCATCATGGGCTCCTCAAAACAACTCTCAAATGATCTGAAAACAAAGATTATTCAACATAGCTTTTCAGGGGAAGGATACAAAAAGTTGTCTCAGAGATCCTGTCAGTTTCCACTGTGAGGAACATAGTAAGGAAATGGAAGAACACAGGTACAGTTCTTGTTAAGCCCAGAAGTGGTACACCAAGAAAAATATCAGAAAGGCAGAGAAGAAGAATGGTGAGAACAGTCAAGGACAATCCACAGACCACCTCCAAAGACCTGCAGCATCATCTTGCTGCAGATGGTGTCACTGTGCATCGGTCAACAATACAGCGCACTTTGCACATGGAGAAGCTGTATGGCAGAGTGATGCAAAAAAAGCCGGTTCTGCAAGCACGCCACAAACAGAGTCGCCTGAGGTATGCAAAAGCACATTTGGACAAGCCAGTTACATTCTGGAAGAAGGTCCTGTGGACTGATGAAACAGAGATTGAGTTGTTTGGTCATACAAAAAGGCGTTATGCATGGAGGCTAAAAAACACAGCATTCCAAGAAAAACACTTGCTACCCACAGTAAAATTTGGTGGAGGTTCCATCATGCTTTGGGGCTGTGTGGCCAATGCCGGCACCGGGAATCTTGTTAAAGTTGAGGGTCGCATGGATTCAACTCAGTATCAGCAGATTCTTGACAATAATGTGCAAGAATCAGTGACGAAGTTGAGGTTACGCAGGGGATGGATATTTCAGCAAGACAATGATCCAAAACACCGCTCCAAAACTACTTAGGCATTCATGCAGAGGAACAATTACAATGTTCTGGAATGGCCATCCCAGTCCCAGACCTGAATATCATTGAACATCTGTGGGATGATCTGAAGCTGGCTGTCCATGCTCGGCGACCATCAAACTTAACTGAACTGGAATTGTTTTGTAAACAGGAATGGTCACAAATACTTTCATCCAGGATCCAGAAACTCATTAATAGCTACAGGAAGCGACTAGAGGCTGTTATTTTTGCAAAAGGAGGATCTACGAAATATTAATGTCACTTTAATGTTGAGGTGCCCATACTTTTGCACTGGTCAAATTTTGTTTAAATGCAGGTTGCACATTTTCTGTTAGTACAATAAACCTCATTTGAATCCAGAAATATAACTGAATCCATCAGTTATTAGATATATGAAACGGAAATAGCTGCTGCAAAAACCAAAATTGTTATAAAGAAAAAAGGTTAACATTAATAGGGGTGCCCAAACTTTTACATATGATTGTAGTTAGCGTAGTGAATAGTGTTGAGCATTCCGATACCGCAAGTATCGGGTATCGGCCGATACTTGCTGTATCGGAATTTCGATACCGACTTCCGATATTTTTTCAATATCGGAATTCGGCATCGGAATCGGAAGTTCAGTTGATTGACGGCCTGACGTCATCATGATGCGCGGTGTGTGCGCATCATGATGCGCCGTCATTTCGGGCCTTCCGGGGGTCTCTGCCGGCCTGCCGGGGGGCTGTGCCGGCCTGCCGGGGGGCTGTGTGGACTGCCCGGGGTCTCTGCCGGCCTGCCGGGGGGCTGTGCCGGCCTGCCGGGGGGCTGTGCACCCTGTGGGGGTCTGTACCGGCCTGCCGGGGGGCTGTGCCGGCCTGCCGGGGGGCTGTGCTGATGTCCGGGGGTCTGTGCAAGCATCGTCCGATGGGACTACAAGTCCCATCGGGCGATGCCTGCTACCATGACAGTGATTGACACATTAGCCAATGATGGGACAGTAGTAGTCCCATCATCCGGCTAATGTGTTAAATGTTAAAAAAAAAAAAAAAAAAAAAATACTACATACATACTACATGCTACATACATACTACATATATACTACATACATACTACATACATGCTACATACATACTACATGCATGCTACATACTACATATATACTACATACATACTACATACATACTGCATGCTACATACATACTACATACATACTACATACATACTACATGCATGCTACATATATACTACATGCTACATACATACCACATACATACTACATGCATGCTACATATATACTACATGCATGCTACATACATACTACATATATACTACATGCATGCTACATACATACTACATGCTACATGCATGCTACATACATACTACATACATGCTACATATATACTACATACATACTACATATATACTACATGCATGCTACATATATACTACATACATACTACATATATACTACATGCATGCTACATATATACTACATACATACTACATATATACTACATACATGCTACATACATACTACATACATACTACATATATACTACATGCATGCTACATATATACTACATGCTACATACATACCACATACATACTACATACATGCTACATATATACTACATGCATGCTACATACATACTACATATATACTACATGCATGCTACATACATACTACATGCTACATGCATGCTACATACATACTACATACATACTACATGCTACATACATACCACATATATACTACATACATACAATACATTCATACAATACATACATAGACATACAGTACATATAACATAGAGTAACATACTTACCAATACTTGTCACATTGTTCCCCGAAGCCATTGTCTTTCCGGAATAAATATTAACATAACAAACCACAAAAATACTCACCCACGATCCGAAGCAGTCCACGAGTGTGTCCCACGACGATCTTGGGTAGAGAACTGCAGCATCAGATGATGCTGCCGTTCTCTACGGGCTGCAGGAATCCAATGACGGAAGGTAGGTATCCTTCCGCACTGTATTCCTCTGCCACTTAAAAAAAAAAAAGTCCCTAGTCTCACTTTATGCCATTGCTGTGTGGGAAATTCCCACACAGCAATGGCATAAAGTGAGACTAGGGACTTTTTTTTTTTTTAAGTGGCGGAGGAATACAGTGCGGAAGGATACCTACCTTCCGTCATTGGATTCCTGCAGCCCGTAGAGAACGGCAGCATCAGCTGATGCTGCAGTTCTCTACCCAAGATCGTCGTGGGACACACTCGTGGACTGCTTCGGATCGTGGGTGAGTATTTTTGTGGTTTGTTATGTTAATATTTATTCCGTAGACGACAATGGCTTCGGGGAACAATGTGACAAGTATTGGTAAGTATGTTACTCTATGTTATATGTACTGTATGTCTATGTATGTATTGTATGAATGTATTGTATGTATGTAGTATATATGTGGTATGTATGTAGCATGTAGTATGTATGTAGTATGTATGTAGCATGCATGTAGCATGTAGTATGTATGTAGCATGCATGTAGTATATATGTAGTATGTATGTAGCATGCATGTAGTATATATGTAGCATGTATGTAGTATGTATGTGGTATGTATGTAGCATGTAGTATATATGTAGCATGCATGTAGTATATATGTAGTATGTATGTAGCATGTATGTAGTATATATGTAGTATGTATGTAGTATATATGTAGCATGCATGTAGTATATATGTAGTATGTATGTAGTATATATGTAGCATGCATGTAGTATATATGTAGTATGTATGTAGTATATATGTAGCATGTATGTAGTATGTATGTAGCATGCATGTAGCATGTAGTATGTATGTAGCATGCATGTAGTATATATGTAGTATGTATGTAGCATGCATGTAGTATATATGTAGCATGCATGTAGTATGTATGTGGTATGTATGTAGTATATATGTAGTATGTATGTAGTATATATGTAGCATGTATGTAGTATGTATGTAGCATGCATGTAGCATGTAGTATGTATGTAGCATGCATGTAGTATATATGTAGTATGTATGTAGCATGCATGTAGTATATATGTAGCATGCATGTAGTATATATGTAGTATGTATGTAGTATATATGTAGCATGTATGTAGTATGTATGTAGCATGCATGTAGCATGTAGTATGTATGTAGCATGCATGTAGTATATATGTAGTATGTATGTAGCATGCATGTAGTATATATGTAGCATGCATGTAGTATATATGTAGTATGTATGTAGTATATATGTAGCATGTATGTAGTATGTAGCATGCATGTAGCATGTAGTATGTATGTAGCATGCATGTAGTATATATGTAGTATGTATGTAGCATGCATGTAGTATATATGTAGCATGCATGTAGTATATATGTAGTATGTATGTTGCATGTAGTATGAATGTAGCATGTATGTAGTATGTAGTATGAATGTAGCATGTATGTAGTATGTAGTATGAATGTAGCATGTAATTTTTTTTTTTTTTTTTTTACATTTAACACATTAGCCGGATGATGGGACTACTACTGTCCCATCATTGGCTAATGTGTCAATCACTGTCATGGTAGCAGGCATCGCCCGATGGGACTTGTAGTCCCATCGGACGATGCCTGCACAGACCCCCGGAGCCTGCACAGACCACCGGCAGGCCGGCACAGCCCCCCGGCAGGCCGGTACAGCCCCCCGGCAGACCAGCACAGCCCCCCGGAGCCTGCACAGACCACCGGCAGGCCGGCACAGACCACCGGAGCCTGCACAGACCCCCTGGCAGGCCGGCACAGCCCCCCGGCAGGCCGGCACAGCCCCCCGGCAGGCCGGCACAGCCCCCCGGAGCCTGCACAGACCACCGGCAGGCCGGCACAGACCACCGGAGCCTGCACAGACCCCCTGGCAGGCCGGCACAGCCCCCCGAAAGGCCCGTACAGACCCCAGAGAGGCTGTACAAGGGCAGGAAAGGGTTTTTCTTATTCCGATACCGGAAGTCCCATAGACTTGAATGGGACTTCCGGTATCGGAATCGGCGATACCGATACTTTTTTTAAAGATCGGCCGATACCATCCGATACGATACTTTGAAGTATCGGATGGTATCGCTCAACTCTAGTAGTGAACGTTGCAGTGTAAGCGACATCCAATTTTTTTTAGAAAGAAATATTAATACTAGTTAGAACAGGGTAGTTTCAGAAGTAGCGTGTTAGTGTAGCCAGCGTCACAGTGTTTGGTGATGACTGATCTTGTTTTAGAGAAGAAAAAAAATGATACAGCATAGTTTTAGAGGTAGCATGTTAGCGTATCCGGCGTCACAGTGTTAGTGATGACTGATCTTGTTTGAGAGAAAAAAATTGTACAGAGTAGTTTTATAGGTTGCGTGACAGTGTAGCCAGCCTCAGTGTTTGTTGACATTCTATCTTGTTTTAGCAAAAAAAAATCATATAGAGTAGTCTTATGGGTAGGGAGGTAGCGTCTTTTTTTTTTATTTTTGCATAAAAAAAACTGCTATCGCCGGGTAATTTCTAGTGCATAAGGGGAACGTACGTCACATTGTTAGTGAAGTTCATTTTTCTTTTGTAAAAATATTGTTGCATCAAGTAATTTTTAAGCGACTGCATTAGGCGAGCATATGTTTCATTGTTGGTGACGTTCTTTTTCTTTTGTAAAAAAAATGATTGGTTGCTTTGAGTAAATTTTTAGCGAGTACATTAGAGGAGCATACATTACAGTGTTGGTGACGTCCATTTTTCCTTTGTAAAAAAAATAAATAGTTGCATTGAGTAAATTTTTAGCAAGTGCATTAGGGGAGTGTGCATTAAAGTGTTGGTGACATGCGTTTTTCTTTTGTAAAAAAATTAATTAGTTGCATCAAGTAAATTTTTAGCGAGTGCATAAGGAGAGCGTACATCACTTTGTTGGTGACTTTTGTTTTTCTTTTGTAAAAAATAACACAGGTCAACGAAAAAAAATTTTTTTTCTGGTGTCCAAAATATTTTAATGAATTTGGGGTATTTTTGGGGTGCTGATTCTGAATATGTCATCAGTTTTGCCAGATTGGCTCAAGTTTTTGAGATTTTTGGTATCTTATTTATAGCACTTGTTGGTAAATGCGACGCATCATCTCATTAATTTCTTTGGATTAGTACTTGACCTGAGCAGTTCTCAATATAGTTTTGTGTTAATTAGTGTTCTAAAAGTTTGTTCATAGCTTGATTTTTGCACTAACTTTATGTTGTTGTCTGTTTTCCAGTGAAAAGCATGAACTCATCATGAAGAAGTTGTCTTAACGATCCAGACTCATTCTGTTACATTTGTGGTGAATATACACTGCCAAAACATAGAAGAAACATAACACACTTCGTAAAAAAAGTGTATTTTGCCTATTTTGGGGTTATGCTTGGGGACCAAGACAAGTTTTGGGCACCACACATAGTGTGCAAAGCATGTATCGAATTATTACGAAAATGGAGCAAAGGACAAAGAAAAAGCTTCAAATTTGGTGTTCCAATGGTGTGGAGAGAGCCAAAAAATCATCATGATGACTGTTATTTCTGTGCAGTGCAAGTGCAAGGATTCAATAAGCATAAGAAACGAAAATGGGAGTAACATGGAATCTGCAAGAAGGCCTGTCCCTCATTGTGAAGATGTGCCTGTACCTGTGTTTACCATAAATAACAGTCATCATGATGATTTTTTGGCTCTCTCCACACCATTGGAACACCAAATTTGAAGCTTTTTCTTTGTCCTTTGCTCCATTTTCGTAATAATTCGATACATGCTTTGCACACTATGTGTGGTGCCCAAAACTTGTCTTGGTCCCCAAGCATAACCCCAAAATAGGCAAAATACACTTTTTTTACGAAGTCTGTTATGTTTCTTCTATGTTTTGGCAGTGTGTATTCACCACAAATGTAACAGAATGAGTCTGGATCGTTAAGACAACTTCTTCATGATGAGTTCATGCTTTTCACTGGAAAACAGACAACAACATAAAGTTAGTGCAAAAATCAAGCTATGAACAAACTTTTAGAACACTAATTAACACAAAACTATATTGAGAACTGCTCAGTTCAAGTACTAATCCAAAGAAATTAATGAGATGATGCGTCGCATTTACCAACAAGTGCTATAAATAAGATACCAAAAATCTCAAAAACTTGAGCCAATCTGGCAAAACTGATGACATATTCAGAATCAGCACCCCAAAAATACCCTAAATTCGATGAAATATCTTTGGCACCAAAAATGCTGTTGACCAGTGTAATTGGTTGCGTTGAGTAAATTTTTAGCAAGTGCATTAGTGGAGCGTACTTTACAGTGTTGGTGACGTCCATTTTTCTTTTGTAAAAATATTAATTAGTTGCATCAAATAAATTTTTAGCGAGTGTATTAGGGGAGCGTACGTCACATTGTTGGTGACGTTCCTTTTTCTTTTGTAAAAAAATAATTAGTTGCGTCCGGTTAATTTATTGGGATGGCATTAGTGTAGTCTTTTCTTTTTCTTTCTTCTAAGTGTTAAGTCTACACTTTTCGCTCTACCTTTTTTCCCCTTTTTTAATAATAAATTGTACCCTATACACAAGCCCCACACATTACATGTGTAAAAGCACAACTTACATACACATCCCCAGAGTTTATAAAAAAAAAATGGCCCAAGAAGGCGCTATTCACCAGAGGAGGCATATGCCTTTCTTGCCTTTGACACAGATTCATCCAGTGAGGAAAATCCCACATTTGTCTATTCCTCCTCTTCCTCCACCTCCTCCTCCTTCTCATCTAGTAAGGAAGGACCCCCAGCAAGACACCCTAGGACCCAGGCAACTCCAGCAGCAATCAATCCCATATGGATTGTGACGCGCCCCGAGGGCCGTGGGCTACTCGGTATCGAGCCTGTCGACTTCAATGGGGGATGGTGTCACAGTGGCTGCGACCTCGTCCGTGGCCCCAGGTGGTAAAATGAAAAAGGATGTTGTTTGTTGTTGTTGAAGTGTAATAAAATGGGAATAAAGGTTTATAGATGAATACGTGATGCCACCTGTGGTATTCTGGTCAGAGGTGACCAGCGCTGCTATGTTGTTCTTCTGAGACTGTTGGTGTGACGCAGCTGAGGTGAAAATGGCTCTCCACAGGTAGAGCAATAGTCCCAGGGGTGTTGAGAGTTGTTTTTAGGAGTGATGTTGTCAAGCGGAGTGGAGGATGTAGCAGTGCTGAGTGCTGGATGTAGAAAGGAGACAAGGATTCAGTTGAATGCAGTTCCAAAGGGCTTTAATCACTGTCTAGTGCACACATATGCCCACTTCGGTGCTGACTCCTCCAGGTCAGGGGTCCAGTAAACTCCCAGGTAGATGAGTACACCCCTCCAACGATTCCTGTCTGTATATTCCTTCCTAGGCCATCTCACTGTGCTGGTTTCCACTCTCCTAACCAGCACCTTCACAATCAATGTCCCAGGCTAGCTGCCGCGGATCCTGTCAGAATTCGTCACTCAGGCGGCTTCTTAATCCTATGTGGCAACCACAGCTGTCAGCTCGCTAGTTAAGTTTGATGTCCACTCCACTAGGCTAGGGGCTGAGACCCTACTGTGACCTAAATTCTTCCCCCACCTGATGGCTATCAGCGTGGGACTCTAGAAGAACCACTCCTTCCTTCAGGGAGCCTTCCTTTCCAAGCCAATCAGTCCAGCAGCTCCTGACAGGAGCTGCTCCAAGCACATCCTTTCACTTGCTATTCCCTTGAGGGAACCCCTCAACTGCCTTCAAATCTCCCACTCTTTCTCTAAGCTCCGCCCACTCACTATCACTCATTGCTGTTCTAAATCACTCCACTTTCTAAGCTCCTCCCCTTCTACCTACCTTCCCCACTAACCCCAAACCCCTTTCCTAGCCAGTCTGGGATGAGGCCATCCTCCCGAAGGGTACACCCAGATGCCCTGACTAACTAGTGTGTGTGTTGGGTGCAGTGTTAGGAGTGTGGTAAAGTGCCCCCATCTTACCTGGTCATGAGATACCACACCTCTGGATGAGGTGCAGTACCTCTGTGGCTACAGGACCCGCAGGGCGCCACAATTGCACCTCCCAAAAATTATTGACTATACATGAAGTTGTATTTGTTGGTGCCCTTGAATCTTTCTCATTGGTACTGTTTGTGCAATGCCTATTTTTTCTTTTAATAACTAATAATTTAAAATAATAATAATTTATCAGAATAAATTAAAAAAAACCTATGTATCAGGAAAAAAATAGTATATTCAGTGCCTTAATTAACATAAATTCCTTTATAGCGATGGTCTATGTCAATCTGTATTTCACACTTTAGTAATAAAAGATCTAGTTTTTAATATGACAGTAAAGTTATAAGGTCATATTTTCTACATTATCTCTGTCTAAAATATCCAGGACTAAAATTTAGCTGTTTGCAGCTTTATGGATTAAATAAAATTATTTAAATTACCTATACCTATAAGATGTGTGATGCCATTGTAAAAAGCAAGGGAAGATTCCTCGATCGATTAAAATACTTAAAATACGAAAATAAGAATTCAGATTGGTACAGTAACTCTCTGTCAAGAAGCAAGAGCGAAGCCATATATATTTTTAGACTATACTGAAAGGAATGTGTCTTTTACTTAGCTTTTTATGCTTTACCACAAGATGCAATTTTCTGGCCTTACATGCAGTAGTAACAAAAGTCAGAGAGATTTTACGATAGCTGCCACAGTTCCTAAATGATGGCATATACTAAAATATTTATAGAACTGTAAAATCCTGATTTCTCTCCGGTAGAGCAGATGGGGTTCTAAAACCTGTTCCCAGATTGTCACATTTCTTTACCGTTTGATGACAAAACAGCCTGTTATCACTTTGGTTCCTGTGAAAATTTTAACCGGTATAATCAAGTTCTCACTTTTATCCAATTATCTTAAACATCTTACAATGTATTAGCCAATGTCACCAGCAGTACGTAGATAATTATTCTCGACAGCCCTCAACCTCTCAGACCAGGGTTACATCTGACTTCCTTTTGACCTACATTATTATCAGCCACAATTACAGAATGGTAAATTATCGAATTATTGATTATTATTTTTAGAATTATCATATAGTCAAATAAATTAAATTGCCCGGATTAAAGAAATTAGAAAATGTGTTCAATAGCATACACTCAATCCTGTTACAAATCCTTGATTATTTTAATGTGTCCGGGCAGAATGAAAATTTCCTGGTGAGATTGTATGTAAAGAACAACAAATAAAGCTATATTCACCTACGGAAAGTTACCGGGATCCAGCAGAAATCACTGTGCACTCTGCATTTGCAAACTAGACCTCAAAGATGGATATTATTGATACAACATGATTCTGCATGGTTCTAAATTAATTTCAGTTATGAGAGAGTTAAAGGGGTTGTTGAGACAAAATTAAAATTTTACTGTTAGCATTGGTAAGTTAAAACCCCTAAACAAAACTTTACTTTCCTCCAGGCACTTACAAGGATCCAGCACATGCCTGCATTTACACTGATAAAAGCTCATCATCATTCGAAACGGAGGCAAGACCTGTGATTTGCCAACTTCAGTCAGGTGACTTCCTCAGCACATCATCAACAATGTCACCTGACTGTGGAAGCCAATGGCCAGTCCCAGTGGTTCTGCAGCCTCTTTGAACAGTGATGACTTCCTGCCAACGTAAACCACATGCCACGGAGCATCCTGCACTGAATCCTAGTAACTAAAGTTTTGCTTCTTGTTTTCTAACTTACCAAGTGGTAAAATTTTACTTTTGTCCTGACAATCCATTCATCTCTCTCATAACTGTAATTTCATGACTATGTAATTTGGATCCCTGTAATATTATGCTGTGTCAGTAGTATCCATTCTTGAGTGTAAATTGTTGTTTTTCCTTGACAGCATTATCTTTAGCTATTTTTCATGAGCAGGAAATTCATTCTTAGCATAGTTTAATTAAATTGGTACTAAAGCACCATGTAATAAATGGCGCTGTAATAATAATAATAATACTAGCGCCCACTTTTTACCCCCATCACCTTTACCTTCTCTGGACTCTATTAAGAGATAAAATTGAGCGTCATTCAGGTTGTATTTTTTCATTAGCTTAGATTTAACTTTTCTTAAGAAAAATTAGTCATTAGCCTGGAACTTGATAGGCCTGACATGAGAAGAATAACAATTTATGAAATTAACCTCAACTGTATTAAATTGCCCATGTCCTCTAAAGATGGTGGATGTTTGCACTTTAAAGCTTTGTTACCATCCGTCTTGTTCTTTCATTCCACAAACTTTCTAATACCACACTAACACAGTGTCCTTTATTATATAACTGACATCTCAGCAGTCATTGATAGTACATAAGGCAACAGTATGTCTCAAGAGTCCATGCAACTTTTGTGAGAAGCGGTGTCAAAAATTTCAATGGCATCTAATTGATCAAAACAAAGGCAGGAAACCCTCTTTGTCCTTCTCTCCTAGAGTTATAAGAGGTGGAGAAAGGTTGAACTTGATGAACCTAGGTCTTTTTTCAACCTATGTAACCATGTAGCTATGTTCTGCCATCAGACATTACCCTATATTTGTTGAGATGGCGAGCATTGTTTAAAGCCAAAAATCTAGTTGCTGAAATGATCCTCGGTCTACTGAACCACCGCACAACCTGCTCTACCCTCTCCTACTGTATCCTCACCCATCCCTGTAGACTGTGAGCCCTCGCGGGCAGTGTCCTCTCTCCTTATGTACTTGTGTGTCCCTTGTCTTACACATGTTTATTATACTTGTCTATATTTCCCCTTTTCACATGTAAAGCGCCATGGAATAAATGGCGCTATATAAATGCGTAATAATAATAATAATTAGACAGTCATTTTAATTATCTAGATATTAATATTAGACCTGGGGAACAAGCACCAGGCCATGAAGAAACCTCCCATACTGTGTTGAGGGGAGAATTTTCCATTGCTACCATGCTGGTTTTCTGGTTAAAAAAAAGCCAAAAACTATTGTGCATTCCATATTGTTACCATAATTTGTGACCTTTTTTTGCCAATGGCTGACACCATTTTTCTATCAAAAAGGTGGATGGTCCACAAATGACTTGACAAACTCACTATAATATATGCCAAAAAGTGGCAAAAATAATAGTGCAAATCTGCTTGATTTTCTGGAGCATGCACAGCAAGAAATGCACCAAAATTAATGAGACACATACATCATTTAAAGAATTAGATGCTGTACATCTTACTTCACCATGCTATTTATGGAGACTGCCTTAAAAAACTGCTGGCCCTAATAACTTCTCCTTATTGTCTAAGAAGGTTGTGTTGTGCATCTGTGCAATGATCACAGGCTCTTTGGATACGTCTTGCTAGAACAACCACTTTCTGTTCCCATTCTAAAATGTTTACCTTATTTTAGCTTAGAAATTGTAAAATAGTAAAAACATACTAAAATAAATGATTGGACAGTTAGAATAATCTGATTATTAGACGTATGTAAGATATTCAATATTTTCTACTATTCTGACTGGTAAAGAAAAAATTTGACATTCCCAATTTGTGTTATAAGCTGCTTCTGTTAAAGAGGTACTACTGGGCAACCCCTTAGTAATGGACACCGAGAAAAAGATTGATACTCACTTTTTGAACAAGTGCTGCCTTTGGAACGCCCCACAGGGCCGGGGGGTACTCGGTACCTGGCCGGTCAGGCTCTTTCAGAGGGGATGTTAGTCACAGTGGTGATAGTGACCCGGTCCATGGCCCTGGGCGTCCAATGTAAATGATGGAAGTTCAGATGCAGGGGGAAGATGGTAGGATTATTAATAGGGGAAAAGGGGATTCGTGACGCCACCTGTGGTATTCGGCAATACAGGTGTTAAGCCGGCGCTGCTCTGCAGATCCTCTTGGACGGTGTTAGGGCAGCGGGGATGGTAAAGCTCTCCACAGGTAGAGCTGTGTCCCAGGGCAGTTGAGCCGGTGACGGTGATGGTGTTTGTAGTGTGAGGCAGGCAGTTGTAAAATAACTCAAAGGACACGGTTGGGTACAGTTTCTGCTTTTTGTTTTTACTCACAAGTTTCGTGTACAAGTTGGTCCACTTAGTGCTGCGTCCTCCGAGGGAGGGGTCCGGCAAACTCCCAGGCAGATTTGGTACACCTTTCAGGACTCCTCCTTGTGTCTTCTCTCAAGACCGTGTCTCTGCTCTGAATTCTCCTTACTTTCCCTGCCCTGCACCTTCACAAGTAGTGCCCCCAGCTGGTAGCCACGGATCTCCTCAGGTGACGTGGGTCAGGCCCCGAGGTCTGTTACTCATACCGCTGCCTTTTGGAGGGTGCTTGTGGCTGTGGCTGAGGCACTTAAAGTTACCTCAGCCTCCGACTTTCTAGCTGAGTCCTATAATCCTTCACTAGTTTCAGGGGCCGGCTTCCCCACTTCGGACAGATCCTTCCCTTCCGGGATGCAGGCTCCACGGGTGGCCACTCGCACTACCCGTGCCCCTAGACCCCTTCTTCCCAGTCCAGGAGCGTGGACAAGATGTTTCTCTCACTTCCACCCACAGTCCTCTACAGCAATCCTGCTCTCTCACTGGTCCTGTCACCGACTGACTAGTTTCTGGAAGGATCTCTTTACCTCAGAACTAGCTCCTCCCACCAACTGTCACCTTTCTCAATCTGATTGGATGCCTAACTATCACTCCACTACCTAAGCTTCTCCCACTCTACCTACCTTCCACACTAACCCCGCACACCCTTTCCTAGCCAGTCTGGGATGAGGCCATCCTCCCGAAGGGTACGCCTAGGTGCCCTGACTAGCTAGTGTGTGTGTTGAGTGCAGTGTTAGGAGTCCTGGGTGGTAATCCCTCCTTACCTGAGGATGGGATACCACACCTCTGGATGAGGTGCAGTACCTCTGTGGTGACCGGACCCTCAGGGGCGCCACACCTTCTTTGTACATGCCACTGTTTAACAGTTGCTAGTCTGCTGGGGTAAATATTCATGGGGACGTCATGTGAGCACTGCCGCCAATCAGCGGCCACTGATTGACCGCATTTACATTTCATCTAAGGCTGTTACTTTTGCTCAATAAAATGTGTACGATTTGATACAACACTCACAT
This sequence comes from Dendrobates tinctorius, assembly GCF_039654945.1. NCBI lineage: Eukaryota > Metazoa > Chordata > Amphibia > Anura > Dendrobatidae > Dendrobates > Dendrobates tinctorius. The sequence continues at coordinate 36,369,882 of NW_027361672.1, read as the reverse complement.
GAGATCACTACTGAATGTTGATCCCAGCAAATCAATGGGGGTGCAGTGTTGAGTACAGAGAAGAGGCATCGGTTCTGTAGGTGACTATTAATTTTTTTTCACCTCCCTGGGCCCACTAATGGACAACCCCTTTCAGCAATGTTCACCAAACATCTATTTACTTAAAAGTGCTGTCCAGCATTTTTTTTACAACAGCGCCACAGGGCCACCGAGGTCTGTGTCTGGTAGCACAGCTCATCTCTATTCAAGTGAAAACCAAATACAAACCTTACATAGAAGTGGCATTATTTTACTTTATAGCAAAAGCAATAATCAAAGAGAAAACAATCTATTTTGCTCATGCTATAGATGCTTGAATTCAGTCCTCCACTTTCCTACATGAGGGTGTTCTTGTTGTAGAAATGAATCTTACACTGCTTAAGCTTTCGTTGTGTCTAATCTGATTCATTTATATTTGCCCTGTGTCTCTTGGATTAAAATGCACATCTCAATTTACCTCTGCGGATGCATAAAAATGTGAAACAAGCTACATTGAATGTAAGCCTAGGTATACATCTCTAGTACAGCCTCGGTTCGGAAATTGTGTTGTTAAATCAAATCAAATTACTATTCTATGCTAAAGAACAACAGTGATTGGTATAATCATGCCAGAATTTTCATTCTTGTCAGTTGTCACCCCAACAGGAGCTGACAAGTGATTCATTAGGCTTGGAATGTAGTACACTCGGTATATTTGCATGCCTCAGCATGATAAACTCCACAAAATGTACCTGGGATGCTGCATTTATTTTGGATATATAGGAATGCATAAATACAGGCAGAAATATATTATCAATTCACAAACTTAAAAAGCAACTTTACATCAATATCCTATTATTGATCCCCAAGCGCATTATTTGTAAAAATCACATGTTCTTTTCAAATATTACCTTTACATTTTTATTGTTGCAAGCTTAAGGCCGGGGCTACACGGCGTCGCTGCGACATGCATCACAGGACAGTAATTCTATAAATGCCAAATTTGGAGATAAATCGCACACAGGTCTCATGTCGCTTGTGAATTGCAATGTAGTCTATGGCAAATGTGACAACATGACACTATAGGAAATCATTACTTCCAATGTTACATTATACACTTGAGAATGAAGTGTCACCCCACACATCATCACATAGCCCCAGTCTATCTGTAACATAACTATCATTTCAAATTGCAATGCTTCTCTGGCATGTATGGAATGCCAAGCTACAATTGTGGAGATCAAATGAATGCCTAACCAATGAGAATGAAAGACTTCATGGGTAAATATTTAATACCTCATTGTCAGTTATATGTGCTCCTATCCTTATTTGATGTATGCTATTCAACTTGAAAACTTCACAAAATTCATGTCATCTGGCTTTCCTGACTAATATTTACCTTAGTAAAATATACATACAGTGTGGAAAAAAATATTTAATCAGCCACCAATTGTGCAAGTTCTCCTATTTAAAAAGATCATAGAATAGAATCATAGAGTTGGAAGGGACCTCCAGGGCCATCTGGTTCAACCCCCTGCTCAAAGCAGGATTCGTTAAATCATCCCAGACAGATGTCTGTCCAGCCTCTGTTTGAAGACTTCTATTGAAGGAGAACTCCCCACCTCTCGTGGCAGCCTGTTCTACTCATTGATCACTCTAACTGTCAAAAAGGTTTTTCTAATATCTAATCTGTGTCTCCTCCCATTCAGTTTCATCCCATTGCTGCTAGTCTTTCCTTGTGCAAATAAATATAAAGATGATCCTTCTACAATGTGACAGCCCTTGAGAAATTTGTAGATAGCTATTAAGTCTCCTCTCAGTCTTCTCTTTTGCAAGCTAAACATTCCCAAATCCAGCAACCTTTCCTCATAAGACAGGGTTTGCAGACCGGTTACCATTCTAATCGCTCTTTTCTGAACTTGCTCCAGTTTGTTGATGTCTTTTCTAAAATGTGGCGTCCAAAACTGGACACAGTATTCCTGATGAGGTCTGACCAAAGAGGAGTAGAGGGCAATAATGACTTCACGTGATCTAGACTGTGTGCTTCTGTTAATATTGTCATGATCCAGGTTGGATTATGACAGATAAATGCACTAGTAACCTTTTTTTCTTCAAGCCTTTGGCTTTAAGTTAGTTTTGCCCCCGGTGGCCATTAGGGTCATTGCACTGTGGTGATTTCAGTTCTAGTTTTGCCCCCAGTGGCTGTCAGGGTCATTGCACTCTGGTTACTTTAGTTTAGTGCACGTGATGATGAAGCAGGTGTGATTGCTGGCTCTTACCTATAAAAGAGTGTCAGGTGGTTGCAATCACTGTTGGTGATAGTGTTCATTTCAACCATCCTTGGTGGAGGAAGGATCTAGAAAGAGTTCCTGGCAGCTCAGTCAGAGTCCTGGTGTGGAAGGAGCAAGAGAGAGTTCCTTGCAGCTCTGACAAAGCTTGTTGAAGCAGCAGTTATTCTGGAGGAAAGCTGTACTGAGGTTCTGGACTCTGTTGCTGGGAGCAAGAGCAACAGAGCAAAGCTAAGTGGTGTTACCCCTGTTTTGTAACTTTCCTTTTGTGTGTTTCAGTGCAGTGGTGGAATTAGTTTCTGCACCGCCCATTTCACTAGTGAGGGATTGATTCAGGGCGACCTAGGGATTTCAGGTATCCTGATCGGCGCCCGGTGCGGAACCGGCCTAGAGATCCCTAGGAGTGTAGAGACACTGACTCAGGGGAGTGCAGAAGGTCTCCATGTCCCCGTTCCCTATCGCAGGGCCCTCCATTGTATCAGTTTCCCTGGTGTTTCCCTTTATTATTAAAATTCGCCCTGCTGGAGGTGGTGTATCCAATTATACGTGTATTTCTGAAATTCGCCTGCTGGAGGCGGTGTATCTGGCTGCACGTTATATTATTTAAATTCGCCCTGCTGGAGGCGGTGTATCCAGGGTCACGTGTGCCATAGAAATTCGCCCTGCTGGAGGCGGTGTGTCCAGTCACATGTTGACCATCACATTATCACCAACCACAACATTTTTCTCTCTCTGGTGAGCCATGAGCCAAGTTCAGACCAGTGAGCAGTTGCTGCTGGCCCTCACTGAGATTAGTGAGGAGCTGCATGATGTGTTTCAGCAGCACCTTCAGCGGAATTATGGGTCTGAGGCCTATCCTCTGCCTCAACTAGAGGATCCATATATGGCTTTGGCGAGGATGTGCCGTGGAGTCCCTGCTGGGGAGCAGGACTTGCTTATACAGGCGGACGTACCCAGGCAGGTGGGTGTAGTCGGTGTCCCCATGGTGCTGCCTGGTGTTCCCCTAGGTGAAGGGGTACGTCCCTGTAGTGAGCAGACTAATGATTTAGTCCTTGGCACTGACGCCGAAATTTCTGTACTATCAAAGAAGCCGTGCCCCCCTGGTCGTGTGGAGGAAGACGACCTGGGAGTGTATATTTCCTCCTCGCCCTCAGAAGGTACTATGTCAGCAGAGGTGATGGTTGGCGAGGTACCTGAGGGCATACGGTGCTTGTTAACAGTGGAGCAGAAGTCAGTCTGGTGGATGCTCAGTATGTCCAGACTCATGGTCTGAGTGGTGAGATGCTGGACAAACCCATAAGCGTCCAGGCCATTAACTCTGTCCCACTGAGCCAGGGGGGTTAAACCAAGTCGTAGAAGACATTGTGCTGTATAGTGAACATCATGATGAGTCCCAGTCATACTACGTCTTGGAGGGAAATCCAGCACCTATCGTTGTGGGCCCCCCTTGGTCTAAAAAACACAACCCGGTTTTAGATTGGCGGACTAGGGAAGTAGTCAGCTTGGAGCAGTCGTGTGAGGGCTGCTGCCTAGGGGCTATTGTCTCTGCCGTCTCTCTACAACCAACCCCTTTCTCTCCAGTGACAGCAGCAGGTGTGCTGCAGGAGAGTACTGGCAAGTCTCAACCCTTGCCATTAGCCAAACTTGGGAGGTGCAGACCTCGTAGTAGGAGGGGTTGGAGGGTGGTGTTTCCCTTGGTGAATTGTGGGGGTGTGAGTGTGGTGACACAGGGAGACGCCTCTGTTGTCAGTTCCAGAATGAGTTCACCGAATTTTGACAAACGAATGTTTGGCAATAAATGTTCAGATCCAGACATGTGTGTGAATGAGCATTTATGGGTGGCCACCAAAAACATCCAGTGGAAGTGTGTTGCGGGGGTGTGGAATTCTCAGGTGATCGGGCCGTATCTGGTGTTGGCTGTCCAGGGCCCGGAGACTTACCAGCTGGAGTTACCCACATACTTGCCCATACACCTCTCGTTCCCCAGATCGGCGCTTTGGAGATGGGTGGTGCCTCCGGAACATACTTTGCCAATACCAGCAATGCTCGTTTGCCATAAACCTGACGTGCAGATAGTTGCAGGGGTGAACTCTGGACCTGGGTGTCCCCGCTGTAGGTGGTTCCCTGATGAGGAGCGGTCTTGAGTGTCCAGAGGCCCCTCATTGAGGGAGGGTACTGTCATGATCCAGGTTGGATTATGACAGATAAATGCACTAGTAACCTTTTTTTTCCTTCAAGCTTTTGGCTTTAAGTTAGTTTTGCCCACGGTGGCCATTAGGGTCATTGCACTGTGGTGATTTCAGTTCTAGTTTTGCCCCCGGTGGCCGTTAGGGTCATTGCACTCTGGTTACTTTAGTTTAGTGCACATGATGATGAAGCAGGTGTGATTGCTGGCTCTTACCTATAAAAGAGTGTCAGGTGGTTGCAATCACTGTTGGTGATAGTGTTCATTTCAACCATCCTTGGTGGAGGAAGGATCTAGAAAGAGTTCCTGGCAGCTCAGTCAGAGTCCTGGTGTGGAAGGAGCAAGAGAGAGTTCCTTGCAGCTCTGACAAAGCTTGGTGAAGCAGCAGCTATTCTGGAGGAAAGCTGTGCTGAGGTTCTGGACTCTGTTGCTGGGAGCAAGAGCAACAGAGCAAAGCTAAGTGGTGTTACCCCTGTTTTGTAACTTTCCTTTTGTGTGTTTCAGTGCAGTGGTGGAATTAGTTTCTGCACCGCCCATTTCACTAGTGAGGGATTGATTCAGGGCGACCTAGGGATTTCAGATATCCTGATCGGCACCTGGTGCGGAACCGGCCTAGGGATCGCTAGGAGTGTAGAGACACTGACTCAGGGGAGTGCAGGAGGTCTCCACGTCCCTGTTCCCTATCGAGGGGCCCTCCATTGTATCAGTTTCCCTGGTGTTTCCCTTTATTATTTAAATTTGCCCTGCTGGAGGCGGTGTATCCAATTATACGTGTATTTCTGAAATTCGCCTGCTGGAGGCGGTGTATTCGGCTGCATGTTATATTATTTAAATTCGCCCTGCTGGAGGCGGTGTATCCAGGGTCATGTGTGCCATAGAAATTCGCCCTGCTGGAGGCGGTGTGTCCAGTCACACATTGGCAATCACAAATATATCCTAGAATTGCATTTGCCTTTTTTGCTGCTGCATCACACTGTTGACTCATATTCAGTCTATGATCTATTAGTATACCCAAGTCTTTTTCATGTGTGCTGTTGCTTAGCCCTATTCCTCCCATTCTGTATATGCTTTTTTCATTTTTGTTGCCCAGATGTAGGACTTTGCATTTTTCCCTGTTAAAAACCATTCTGCTAGTTGCTGCTCACTGCTCCAGTTTATTTATATCTTTTTGAATCCTCTCTCTCTCTTCTCTAGCATTAGCTGTCCCTCCAAGCTTTATGTCATCTGCAAATTTAATCAGTTTACCCTCAATTCCTTCATCTAAATCGTTGATAAAGATTTTGAACAATACAGGGCACAGGACAGAGCCCTGTGGTACCCCACTTGAGACATTCTTTCAACTGGATGGCAGCCATTTACGACCACTCTTTGAGTCCGATCCCTAAGCCAGTTATGAATTCACCTAACAGTTGCCTTGTCCATTCCATACTTAGCCATTTTTTCAATAAGGATTGTGTGAGATACTTTGTCAAATGCTTTGCTGAAGTCAAGATATACTATATCTACAGCATTTCCCTGATCCACCTAATCAGTGATTCTGTCATAGAAGGAAATTAAGTTAGTCTGACATGACTTATTAGTTACAAACCCATGCTGACTCTGTTTAATCACTTCATTCATATCCAGGTACTTACATACATGTTGTTTAATAATTTGTTCAAAGATGTTTCCTGGTATAGAAGTCAGACTCACCGGCCTATAGTTGCTTGGGTCTATTTTCTTGCCCTTTTTGAAGATAGGAACAACATTTGCTCTTCTCCAGTGTTCTGGGACTTTTCCTGTTCTCCAAGAATTTTCAAAGATTATGGAGAGGGATTCAAAATTTCTTCTGCTATGTCCTTCAGTATTCTGGGGTGTAATTCATCTGGACCTGGAGACTTTAATTCATTTAGGTTAGCTAAAGGGCCTGTCACACTAAGCGATATCGCTATGTCTGATACTTACCTCCGACCGGCTCCCCCGCTGATTATCGCTGATCGCGCGAGAACATCCTGGACCGTTTCTCGTCATCAGCTTCCTGCTGGGCTTCCTGTGGCGCTGACGAGCGACGCGTGGACGCGGGCGGGAGGACGTCTTCATCGCCTCGTCTGACAGGTAAGTAACGACCCCCGACCGCTGCTATGTCGCTGGTGAGATCTGCCTTTGTGGCAGCTCACTAGCGACCACTTAGTGATGCACCAGCGATCCTGACCGTGTCATATCGCTGGTCGGGATCGCTGGTGCATCGCTAAGTGTGACAGTACCTTTAGTGTTTCCTCACTATCTTTCTGTTTATAGATATCCTCGATTCTTCTATTCGCTTAATAGGACAGTGAAGAACAGTTGATGTTACATTTCCTTTCTGAGAGAAAACAGATGCAAAATAGGAATTTTAAAGTTGGCCTTCTCAACATTTTCATCCTGTAAAAATCCTATAGCATCTTTGACTTTTCTTTTACTTTTGACATATCCCCAAAATCCTTTATTATTGCTTTTGACTAGAGTTGAGTGACTTTGGTCGGATCGGGTTTCATGAAACAAAATTTGTTTGAGATGAAACTGGTCCAACTATGGCAAAAAAGTTGGAGTTTCGTCCGAAACCCAACCCCAATGCAAGTCAATGGGGAATAAAAGTCGGCATTGAGTGGATGAATGTCATCTGATCAATGCCAACTTTTATTCCCCATTGACTTGCATTGGGGTGGGGTTTCGGACAAAACTCCGACTTTTTTTGCCCTAGTCGGACCAGTTTCATCTGAAACAAATTTTGCTTCATGAAACCCGATCCGACCAAAGTCGCTCAACTCTAGCTTGCAGCAATATTGGCGTTCATGTATTCATTGGTCCCAGAGTGCTGATGCATCATGTACAGTGGGGAAAAAAGTATTTAGTCAGTCACCAATAATGCAAGTTCTTACACTTAAAAAGATGAGAGAGGCCTGTAATTGACATCATAGGTAGACCACAACTATGAGAGTCAAAATGAGAAAACAAATCCAGAAAAACACCTTGTCTGATTTGGCAAGATTTATTTTTCAAATCATGGTGGAAAATCAGTATTTGGTCTAAAGATCATCTCAATATTTTGGTATATATCTTTTGTCAGCATTGAGTGGATGAATGTCATCTGATCAATGCTGACTTTTATTTCCCATTGAATTGCATTGGGGTCGAGTTTCGGCCGAAACTCCAACTTTTTTTGCCCTAGTCGGACCAGTTTCATCTGAAACAAATTTTGTTTCATGAAACTCGATCTGACCAAAGTCGCTCAACTCTACTGCAAACATTAAAATCGCAAGGTACTTAGTTACATTCTTTGGTCAAAGAGCACAAAAAAAATCCAAACACATCAAACTGAACTTTTTATTTGTACACTTAATTTAATACTAAATGAGTGTGGGCTCTTTTTTGTGTATTACATATAGTGAGATGTGACCTCTTCCAGCACTCGGCACCCTTATCAACCCATCTTTCCCATATAAGGTTTTAAGTGCAAGCTATGCCTGATTTCCTTTTCACTCCCCATTCACATGAGATTGCTTTGGAACATAGAGAGGTAAGGCTGGTTTCACACTTGTGTTTTTTTGCGCTTTTTTCCCTATATTTTGCATGGGATGCGCTTATGTGCACATACACATGCGTTTGTATGCGTTTTTACGCGCATGCGTTTTTTGTGGTGTGCGCTCGGGCGCACAAGATGCATCCTGTTGCATTTTTTGGGCGTCCAACTTGCCTCAAAAAAATGCATGCACGCGCAATGCGTTTTTTTTACAGCAAGACACCCATTATAAGTCTATGGGTGCGCATATGTGCGCATTGGCATGCTCATGTATACGTTTTTTTGCGCATGCATTTTTTAGAGTTAGGGTTAGTTAAGGGGGTTTAGGGTTAGGGTTTGGGTTAGGGTTGGTTTGGTTAAGGGTTAGGGTTTAGGGTTAGTTAGGGTTAGGGTTTGGGTTAGGGTTAGTATGGTTTGGTTAAGGGTTAGGGTCAGGGTTAGGGTTAGGGTTAGTATGGTTTGGTTAAGGGTTAGGGTTAGGGTAAGGTTTGGTTAAGGGTTAGGGTTAGGGTATGGTTTGGTTAAGGGTTAGGGTATGGTTTGGTCAAGGGTTAGGGTTAGTAAAGTCATGGTTTGGGTTAGTGTGAGGGGCCAACTAATGTTGGAAAAAACGCAAACGCGGTAAAAACGCATACAAACGCATAAAAACGCTGCGTTTTTTTCATGCATGCGCATAAAAATGCTTGAAAAAAACGCAGCATTTGTATGCGTTTGTATGCGTTTTTTCCATGCGTTTTTTTGTGGGAAAAACGCGCTGCAAAAAAAATCAAGTGTGAAAGTAGCCTAAGACATTTAGTGGCTAGGGAGCAGCCATAAAAAAAGTTCAGGAAAAGAGACAAAGTCTCAGCACTGGCATCCATGCGCTGCAATGCGTCTATTTGGTGCGTCAGTACAGCAGGGATCCTGGAGACCGGAGAATTTGGGTGCTTATCCAAGAAGGCAAAAAACGTAGTGTCCTATATAAGAAAATAGGCAGCACTCACCTTTCCAGACGCAGGTCTTTATTCAGTAGCAAATGTGGCCATGGTGACTGTGGATGGTGTTATCCTCTCTGTTGTTGATATGGTTAAGTGCTGCTTCTTTTCTTATCTTAAAAGTTCACCTTGACATGGTTGGATGGCTTTTCCATTCTTTGATCAAAAAACTCTAAGCACTTTTACATTTTTTAATGTTTTCATCCATGATGGAGTTCATATATTCATTATACGCAGCGAGTGGTGCCATGGGTGAGGTGACCAGTGTTCATCAGCTATGAACTCCAGTGATCTTTCTCATGTAACTGCTACACACTGCTGGAGTATTCTAGCGCACCTGTCTCAGTGTGAGTCGACTGGCGTGAATAGTGGTTGCACCATTGATCTGACCGTTATCCAAATCAAAAGGATCATAGTGAGACATGCCCATTAATTATAATTGTTGTCAGAGAGGTTTGGAATATGGTGTTTTATTATTTTTCGCCTTTACAGGGGACATTGGCATCAATGGATTAAGAGTAAAGGTGAGTATAACTTAGCTTTTTTATTTTTATTTCAAATAAAGGTGTCAGTGTCTTTATTTCAATTAAAGAACTTTATCCTGGCTAGGTTTATTTTACAATCTAACCATAGTAATGGTGGCGTGTTGTAGACGTCTCTCCATTACTAACCCCTAGGACTTAATTTCAGGGGGCATAAAACAGCAGACATCAACCACAAACCTATTACCCCACTTGCCACCGCACCAGGGCAAGTGGGAAGAGCTGGGCAAAGTTCCAAAATTGGTGCATCTAATAGATGTGAATTTTCTGGGGCGGCTATGGGCTGCTATTTAGGCTGAGGAGGGCCACCTTCCCAGTCTGAGAAAACAAGCTCCTCTATTATTAATAACCAGCCCTGATGAAGTTGATAGCGACAGGAAGAAGCCCCCAGCTGTCAGTCTTGCCTGCGTTTGTTATCAAAACTAGAATAGACCCCATTTCATTTTTTTTATTTATTTATATCACAGGTGCTGGCTGATGAATATTATCATCACCATAAGCCTTCTCTTGTTGCTGTCAGCGACAGCAGGCGTACTCTGATGAGTGTAGTACTCTCATCAGTTGACACCTGTGACCGGTGGTAACCTTTTTACTGCCAGTCACAGCTGCTGACTCACATGCTATCATCTGACAGTATGAGAACCACAGTGCTCCAATAGAGATCTTACCTCTGATATGAGACTGTGTTTGCTATGCTGTTATGCCGATGACAGCATGGCAAATAATGGATGTTCGGGTCCTTTCATTCATCTGAAAGGGGTTCGAGTTCAAGTACTTTTCTCTTACCCTAACCAAACTTTTTTTAAATGATTGGCCAAACGTTATTATGGACCAGAAAATCCACAGGTTTGCTCATCACTAATCATAATTCTAAAATGCCAACAGAACACTATGCCTACAGTGAAACATGGTAGAGGCAGAATTATTTTTAGGGTGCTGTTTTTTGGCAGTTGGTACTGGGGCTTGTAAAAATGGGGGTAATTATGAACAATTTCAAATATTACTCAATTTTTCAACAAATCCTAAAGGCCTCTGCCAAAAAGTTGAAGATGCAGATCAATTTCACCTATCAGCATGACAATGACCCTATATATATATATATATATATATATATATATATCATTCAAGGATTAAATTTGTCATCCATACACTATTTTGTGGTCTGGTGTACATTTTGTGTAATTTATAAAAACGTAATAAAAGTTCAAAAATTTATTTTGGGGTACATTTCTGTGATGTCTAACACTCAAAAAAAGCATATAAAAAATTATCTGGATTTCACTGTTCACTCATACACTGGGGTAAATTTCTTTGACACTATCTAACACTACTAAAAGCATTAAAAAAGTTAGCTGGATTACTTTTCTCACCCATATACTATTCCGTGGTCTGGTGTAAATTTCTGTGATAGTGTCTAACACTACAAAACCATTAAAAATATTGGCTGAATTACAATTATCATTCATACACTATTCCTTGATCTGGAGTACATTTCGTGCAATCTGTAAAATTGAAAAAATGTTTAATTTTTTGAGGGGTTACATTTCTCAGCTATTCAGAATTCCATGTTCTGGGTACATTTTTGTAATCTATAAAACTGAGAAAAAGTGTTTTAAAATGTTGCAGGGTTATATTTCTCAACTTATACAGTATAACATGGGTTGGAGTACATATCTGTGATTTATAACACTCCAAAAAAGTGTAAAATTTTTTACTGCTTCAATTTGTCAACCATGTAGTGTCATTTGCTTAGTGGGTGACAAGGATTGCAGAAGCATAAGAGACTCCTGAGGGAGTGACCAAGGAATATCAGAGCAAGAGGAAGCTTGCACAACAGCATAGGTGGCAGGAGCCTGTGTTCCTGATCCAGCCGACATCCTGGTCCAACCAAAGCTTGAACCTAGGCTACATCCTTTACCCCTGAGGTTTTTGAGAACTGCACACAGGAGAGCCAGGATTCAGGAACTGGTAAGCAGACTGCGGCCTATGATGGTTAGAAGAGACAAGGAGGTGAGCCAGAACCAGGTCTGACAAATGTTTTTGGTCCCGCTAGCCATAAGGTACCGAGAGTTGGCATCTGGTGTGGTGTTAGTCACTTATGATTGTTAGCGGAGAACATGTCCATTGGAGGGTTTGTGACCCATCATCACATCTCATTCAACCATTGGGCAAATGAGATGGAACACTTGACTCGAAGACTGCAAGAGCTGACGACTGGAACTAGAATTACGTTCCTAAAAATGGAGCAGTAACATCACTGACATACAGTAGGTGTGATCCCAGAAGGGAGGCAGCACGAAGAACCCTTCTTGAGGAATGAATGGGCCTGGGAGAGGCTCCTTAAGGTGGCTTAAAACGGGGCTACTTCCAACCCCTGAGAGATCATACTGTCCTTGGGGCTTCCCACTTCCTATGCATGGGCAGCCAATGGTGCAGGTGACACAGGGGGCTGTTGCCCACTTCTATATGTCGAGGTTCCAGCACTACCTGAAGCCTGGTCACTTACAGCCCAGGCACTTGAAAACTGGCTCCAAAAAACAGGTGTAGGCAGTCCCCCCAGCCTCAAGAGGAAGGAGAAGAAGAAGAAGCGGGCACCTGAAGAGGATTACTGTATTACCCTGGCTTGTAATTTTTTCCTGGCTTTGTCCTTTGTGCAAAGCCTTTATGAGTGTAGGAGTATAGCAAGTACACTATTGAAAGGTTTTAATTAGGCTCACTAGTTGTTGCCTTTCAGGAGTCTGTGGATGAACCTCCTCATAATTTATGTCTGGCTTTGCATTTTCTACAAAGCCATTATGAGTGAATAAGAGCATAAAGTACACTTTCAAAAGATTTATGTTCAACATTTCTTTATGTATTCAATTACTCATCTGTAAAGTTTAACATGCTAATTGTTGAATTAAAGTGGTATGTAAAACTTACAAAAAGCGTAGAAAAATATTTCTGGATTAGATAACTGATTAATAGAGTATTATGTGCTTTCTGATGCATTTTTGGTGGTATATAACACTATGAAAAGCATCTAAAAATTTAGCCTGTTTGCTTCCTACCCATGCAGTTGTGGCCAAAAGTATTGACACCCCGGCAATTTTGTCAGATAATACTCAGTTTCTTCCTGAAAATGATTGCAAACACAAATTCTTTGGTATTATTATCATTTAATTTGTCTTAAATGAAAAAACACGAAAAGAATTGTCCTAAAGCCAAATTGGATATAATTCCACACCAAACATAAAAAAGAGGGTGGACAAAAGTATTGGCACTGTTCGAAAAATCATGTGATGCTTCTCTAATTTGTGTAATTAACAGCACCTGTAACTAGAGTTGAGCGACTTTTGGTTTTTAAGGGTCGAGTTTCGTTTCGTGAAACCCGACTTTTCCAAAAGTCGGGACGAGCAAGATCGTCCGATTATAGGGAAAAGTCGGGGTCGTCCCGAAACACGAAACCCAATGTAAGTCAATGGGGAATAAAAGTCGGCAGTGAGAGGAGGACAGGAAACACACCTACAGTGCCCATTTGAATGCCAAAAGCATCAATTCTTCTTACTTAAGCTTGTCAACCTTAATTAACGTCATAATACAAGTTACGCGCTGAAAAATGGGGGTTATTTGGCTAAAGTTGTGGGGGGGAGGGCTGGCTCCAGGTTTTCATGTGCCCTGGGCGAAAGAGCGCCCCTTTAACACATACCACAACTCATCATGCTACGATACGGCAGAGAAATAGCGGTATAGTACAATGAAAAATACTTCACTTTTTACATCTCATGACGAGGCCCATCTATTTCTCCATACAGAATCATTGGTCCCATATAATGTTTGAAACAGTATATGATGAGCTCCACATAATGCTACAGTATATGTTGGTCCCCATGGATGAAGCTCCACTGTCTTATGGGCCCAAATAATGCTCCAAACATAATGGGCCCCATTTCTAATGCTCTAGTGTATAATGGGCCCTGTAAATGCTGCTCCTGTCTGATGTCCACCTTTGGAATGTTCCAGTGTATGGTGGGCCCCATCTATCATTCTCCAGAGTATAGTGCTCCCCAAAAATTGCTGTCCCAACATTGAAAACAATCAAATAAGTCTCCTCACTAGGGAATCCCTGTACTAGTCTGGACTCCTCGTCGTCCTCATCTTCCATCTCACTGCACAGTATTTCAACCTTGCAAGTGCTGTGATACTGAGCAAGCAGGGGGGCCCACTCGTTGGTGACGGCACTGGCACAGGGCCCCTGATAGTACGGTGGTGTGTCTGATGGCGGGTGGGCCGAACCTGCACTTTCATCTGCAGCTTCCTCTTTGTCACCGTGTAAGATGGAACTGTATATGGGAAGGGTAACCTGAGTTTCATCAGGGTCAGATTCAGGCCGTGTAGCGTGCGAGGGGAATGTAGTGGTCTGGGTCAATGTACCAGCAGATTCATCGAGCAGTGGCTGGGCATCAGTGCACTTGTGTCGCCCCCAGGAGTACAGTCGCCACAGTGGCATTACCTTCCTCCTAGGGAGTGTGATGTCATGCTTGGGAGCAACGAAGGATCTCTCTAGCAGGTTAACTGATTGGGCGGCGTTATTCCCACGAGTCATGACCCTCCAAACATCGTTCATGAAGGCAAAGTGTTTGTTTTACGTGGGCAGTATGGTTGCAAAGCTGAACCTTAAAGGAATGTCCAGAAGGGCACCACCAGGAGTGGAGCCTACGGTTAAATTCGACTCTACCTGGGAAACCTCAACCATGCCAGCTACAGAACAGATGCACACATTGCAAGCTTAATTCCGTTAACGAACGAGACTCCGTCATGCCCCGCGGTCCGAGTCCGGCTTACTAGAGGGACACGTGAGGCTCTGGCACACGAGATTGGCCAATAACTGGTGTGTCATGCCCCTACATGTCCGTGGCTGCATGTGCGCTACACTGAAAAGGCCAGCGTTTGTCGCAGATAACCCGCTGAACAATGTTAGTGATGGGGATCACTGATTACAATTATTACCCGCGAACGATGATTTCCCAGTAAGTGCAGGTCAACCGCAGTTCCGGAATAAGGCCTAACCGTCATTCCTGAAAAAATTAAAAACTTACGTGTGCAAACCACAGGTGCTGTAGCTTGCTTAACAGCTCGCCAGCCGTTCTCATGCCCAGTATAGATTACACGTAATTGCACAAAGGTGAGAAAGGGTACCGTATCCCCAGATAACATGTATGGATAGCGTACACATTCAAAATATGTCTATACATCAGGAGGCAGGCTCAGACGGTGTTAGGCCCAGTATGGATTGCACGTGATTGCACAAAGGTTAGAAAGGGTACCGTATCCCCAGATAACATGTATGGATAGCATAGTGTACACATTCAAAAGATATGTCTATACATCAGTAGGCAGGCTCAGATGGTGTCAGGCACAGTATGGATTGCACGTGATTGCACAAAGGTTAGAAAGGGTACCGTATCCCCGGATAACATGTATGGATAGCGTACACATTCAAAATATATGTCTATACATCAGGAGGCAGGCTCAGACGGTGTTAGGCCCAGTATGGATTGCACGTGATTGCACAAAGGTTAGAAAGGGTACCGTATCCCCGGATAACATGTATGGATAGCGTACACATTCAAAATATATGTCTATACATCAGGAGGCAGGCTCAGACGGTGTTAGGCCCAGTATGGATTGCACGTGATTGAACAAAGGTTAGAAAGGGTACCGTATCCCCGGATAACATGTATGGATAGCATAGTGTACACATTCAAAAGATATGTCTATACATCAGCAGGCAGGCTCAGACGGTGTCAGGCACAGTATGGATTGCACGTGATTGCACAAAGGTTAGAAAGGGTACCGTATCCCCGGATAACATGTATGGATAGCGTACACATTCAAAATATATGTCTATACATCAGGAGGCAGGCTCAGATGGTGTTAGGCCCAGTATGGATTGCACGTGATTGCACAATGGTTAGAAAGGGTACCGTATCCCCGGATAACATGTATGGATAGTGTACACATTCAAAATATATGTCTATACATCAGGAGGCAGGCTCAGACGGTGTTAGGCCCAGTATGGATTGCACGTGATTGCACAAAGGTTAGAAAGGGTACCGTATCCCCGGATAACATGTATGGATAGCGTACACATTCAAAATATATGTCTATACATCAGGAGGCAGGCTCAGACGGTGTTAGGCCCAGTATGGATTGCACGTGATTGCAAAAAGGTTAGAAATGGTACCGTATCCCCAGGTAACATGTATGGATAGCGTACACATTCAAAATATATGTCTATACATCAGGAGGCAGGCTCAGACGGTGTTAGGCCCAGTATGGATTGCACGTGATTGCACAAAGGTTAGAAAGGGTACCGTATCTCCAGATAACATGTATGGATAGCGTACACATTCAAAATATATGTCTATACATAAGGAGGCAGGCTCAGACGGTGTTAGGACCAGTATGGATTGCACGTGATTGCACAAAGGTTAGAAAGGGTACCGTATCCCCAGATAACATGTATGGATAGCGTACACATTCAAAATATGTGTCTATACATCAGGAGGCAGGCTCAGACGGTGTTAGGCCCAGTATGGATTGCACGTGATTGCACAAAGGTTAGAAAGGGTACCGTATCCCCAGATAACATGTATGGATAGCGTACACTTTCAAAATATATGTCTATACATCAGGAGCCAGGCTCAGACGGTGTTAGGCCCAGTATGGATTGCACGTGATTGCACAAAGGTTAGAAAGGGTACCGTATCCCCAGATAACATGTATGGATAGCGTACACATTCAAAATATATGTCTATACATCAGGAGGCAGGCTCAGACGGTGTTAGGCCCAGTATGGATTGCACGTGATTGCACAAAGGTTAGAAAGGGTACCGTATCCCCAGATAACATGTATGGATAGCGTACACATTCAAAATATGTGTCTATACATCAGGAGGCAGGCTCAGACGGTGTTAGGCACAGTATGGATTGCACGTGATTGCACAAAGGTTAGAAAGGGTACCGTATCCCCATATAACATGTATGGATAGCGTACACATTCAAAATATGTGTCTATACATCAGGAGGCAGGCTCAGACGGTGTTAGGCCCAGTATGGATTGCACGTGATTGCACAAAGGTTAGAAAGGGTACCGTATCCCCGGATAACATGTATGGATAGCGTGCACATTCAAAATATGTGTCTATACATCAGGAGGCAGGCTCAGACGGTGTTAGGCCCAGTATGGATTGCACGTGATTGCACAAAGGTTAGAAAGGGTACCGTATCCCCGGATAACATGTATGGATAGCATACACATTCAAAATATATGTCTATACATCAGGAGGCAGGCTCAGACGGTGTTAGGCCCAGTATGGATTGCAAGTGATTGCACAAAGGTTAGAAAGGGTACCGTATCCCCAGATAACATGTATGGATAGCACAGTGTACACATTCAAAAGATATGTCTATACATCAGCAGGCAGGCTCAGACGGTGTCAGGCACAGTATGGATTGCACGTGATTGCACAAAGGTTAGAAAGGGTACCGTATCCCCGGATAACATGTATGGATAGCGTACACATTCAAAATATATGTCTATACATCAGGAGGCAGGCTCAGACGGTGTTAGGCCCAGTATGGATTGCACGTGATTGCACAAAGGTTAGAAAGGGTACCGTATCCCCGGATAACATGTATGGATAGCGTACACATTCAAAATATATGTCTATACATCAGGAGGCAGGCTCAGACGGTGTTAGGCCCAGTATGGATTGCACGTGATTGCACAAAGGTTAGAAAGGGTACCGTATCCCCAGATAACATGTATGGATAGCGTACACATTCAAAATATATGTCTATACATCAGGAGGCAGGCTCAGACGGTGTTAGGCCCAGTATGGATTGCACGTGATTGCACAAAGGTTAGAAAGGGTACCGTATCCCCAGATAACATGAATCGATAGCGTACACATTCAAAATATATGTCTATACATCAGGAGGCAGGCTCAGACGGTGTCAGGCACAGTATGGATTTGACAGCCCAGATTACACAGAGGAGGAGCAGGGAGAGGTAAAGATTGCAAAAGGTGGGGCCCTGCCCAAGCAAGTGGGGCCCACTCGTGGGCGTCGGTACTGGCAATGGGCCCCTCATAGTACAGCGGTGTGTCTGACGGCGGGTGTGCACCACCACCGTCAGAGACACTTGATTGCACTATGAGGGACCCTGTGCCAGTGCCCGCGCCCAAGAGTCAGCCTACCCACCTGTCCAGGGCAACGGCACTTGCACGGTGTCGTGCGCTAGGTGGTGACCCCGGCCATGGGGGGGAGGCAGCACAGTTAGGGAGTTTTAGAAAGTGGCATATGTTGATGTTGGACATTCAGCTGATGCAAAAGGCGAAATAGGTGAAGTCCCAGGAAGAGGTGGACCAAAGCAAGCCATTTTTCTGTCACCCTATGTGTCATCAGGGGAAGGAGGGACAAAATCCTTGGAAACCCATGCATGGTTCATTTTAATGAAGGTTAGATCATCCACATTTTGGGTAGACAGACGGGTCCTTTTTTCTGTCAGGATTGATCCAGCTGCACTGAAGACTCTTTCCGATAGCACACTTGCAGCTGGGCAAGCGAGCTCCTGTAAGGCATATTGGGCCAATTCAGGCCAGGTGTCCAGTTTAGCGGCCCAATAGTCAAAGGGGAATGACCTGTGTGGGAGAACATCGATATGGGAGGAAAAGTAGTTTGTAACCATAGTTGACAACTGCTGTCTCCTGTCACTTTCCATCGATGCAGTATTACCAGTTGTGTGAGCGGTATTTGAAAAATCAGTCCACAACATTGTCATGAAACCCCTGTCTCCAACGCCACTTCTGCTGTGTGCACCACGAACACCTCTGCCAAGCTGCCCCGGCCCGTACGGCTCGTGTGGGAACCATCACCGCTGCTGTGTGCTGGGAATGCCTCAAGCAACCGATTTACCAGAGTTGCTTGTTTATTAGCCAATATTAGGTCAAGGTTCTCCTGTGGCATGATGTTTTGTAATTTGCCTTTATAGCGTGGATCCAGGATGTTGGCCAACCAGTAGTCGTCATCTTTCATCATTTTGGCAATGCGGGGGTCCCTTTTTAGGATCCGCAAGGCATAATCTGACATGTGGGCCAATGTTCCCGGTGTCAATGATGCACTGCGAGTGCAGGGTGGAGGAGCACTTTCTGGCAAATCCACATCCCTCCAGTCACGCACAAACCCTGTACCAGACCTTGCCACGCCAACATTTTCACTTGCCCCACGAGATGCATCCTCCTCCCCTAAGTAATCATCCCCATCATCATCCTCCTCCTCATCTTCTTCCTCCACCTCGTCCAGGAGAGGTCCCTGAGCAGACAATGGCTGAATGTCATCAAGGATTCCCTCCTCCTCTTCCTCCTCATCAACATTGGCTGCAGACGCCTGCTCCTTAAGGTGCGTCAAAGTTTGCATGAGCAGACGCATAAGTGGGATGCTCATGCTTAGGATGGCATCGTCTGCGCTTACCAGCCGTGTGCATTCCTCAAAACACTGAAGGACTTTACAGAGGTCTTTCAGCTTCGACCACTGCACACCTGTCAACTCCATGTCTGCTCTCAAAGTGCCTGGCCGTGTATCCTCCCACAAATGCATTATGGCCTGCCTCTGCTCGCACAGCCGCTCCACCATGTGCATGGTGGAGTTCCACCTTGTTGCAATGTCGATAATGAGGCGGTGGTTGGGAAGGTGGAGCAATCGCTGCAGCTTCTGCATACGAACGGAGTGTACAGGCGACCGGCGGATGTGCGCGCACAGTCTTCGCACCTTCTGGAGCAGGGCTGTTAACGCCGGATAATTTTTGAGGAAGCACTGCACCACCAGGTTCAAGGTGTGAGCCAAGCAAGGTATGTGGCTGAGTTTTGAAAGGGCTATGGCTGCCACAAAATTACGGCCGTTATCACTAACTACCTTGCCTGCGTCAAGATGTACACTGCCCAGCCATGACTCAGTTTGTCGCTTCAAGTACTCGGCCAGTACCTCGGCGGTGTGTCTGTTGCCCAAACACATCATCTGCAACACAGCCTGCTGACGCTTTCCACTAGCTGCTCGATAGGGGGACACATCGTGTGCAACAGTGGCAGCTGCAGATGGAGTGCTCGTACGACTGCGCTCTGTGGACGAGCTTTCGCTTCTGGAGGAGGAGGAGGAGGAGGGTCGAACGCCTACAGCCAACTGTTTCCTATACCGTGGGCTAGGCAGCACTGTCCCACCACCGCTGTCCCCTGTGGACCCTGCATCCACCACATTAACCCAGTGCGCAGTGATGGACACGTAACGGCCCTGGCCATGCCGACTGGACCATGCATCAGTTGTGAGGTGCACCTTTCCGCTCACTGACTGCTTGAGTGCATGGACAATGCGGTCTTTCACATGATGGTGGAGGGCTGGGATGGCTTTGCGAGAGAAGAAGTGGCGACTGGGTAGGTCATAGCGTGGTACTGCATAGGCCATGAGTTCGCGGAAAGCTGCGCTTTCCACCAACCGAAAGGGCATCACCTCAAACGAGATTAGTTTGGCAATGTGGGCGTTCAAACCCAGTGTACGCGGATGAGAGACTGAGTACTTTCTTGACCTACTCATAGTGTCTGGGAGGGTGAGCTGGACTTGAGAGCTGCATATGGTGGAAGTAGCGGTGGACAGGGCGGACTGAGAGAGGGTTGATGATGGTGATGGAGTTGGTGTTCTTTCTGATGGCCTAGAATCAGTCTTTAGTTGATATAACAGTGGGATTCCCTGACTGCTGTGGCATTGCAACGACACCTCAACATTTGCTGCTGTGCTAACCGGTGGGCTTACAGTGGGGGAAACAATGTAGCGTTGCTGACTACCTTCGTTGTGATCAGTTGCACATGTGGCACTTGAGGTTTGGTGTTGTGTCCACGCTTGCAAGTGCATGCTGGTTAAATGTCTAAGCATGCAACTGGTATTCAAATTTTTCAGATTTTTCCCTCGGCTAAAGGTCTTTGCGCACTTCTTACAGATAACCTTGGCCTGATCATGAGGATTTTGTTCAAAAAAGTGCCACACTGCACTCTTCCTACTTTGGCAGACATTTTGTGGCCTAGCACGCTGTGATCTTTTGACCCTCTGGACAAGATGTCCAGCAACTCTTTTGATGTTTGGAACCTGTCTTTGGAGTGCTCCGGGCCTGCCAGATAACAGCTGTTGCGATGTCGATGTCTGCTGTGGATGCTCCTCATCTGAGCTATTGGAAGCAGCACCCTCTTCCCCCAATGGATGCCAATCTGGGTCAACAACTGGGTCATCCATCACCTCCTCTTCTATGTCATGTGCACCTTCCTCTGTGTCACCGTGTATGGTGGTATAGTGTGCGGGAAGGGGCACCTGAGTCTCATCAGGGTCAGAATCTGGCTCTGTACACTGCGAGGACAATGTAGTGCTCTGAGTGAATGTACCAGCAGAATCATCCATCAGCGGCTGTGCATCAGTGCACTCCATGTCAGATTCATCTTGGCCTGGGTAATTCACCATTTCACTTGATAATCCAGGCATGGTATGTGAAAACAGCTCCATGGAGTAATCAGTAGTATGGCCTGCGTCATCCTTCAATCTTGGTTGGGGTGAAGGACACAAGGAAAGGTGTGGTTCATGAACATGAGCCTCCAATGACGACTCAGTGCTTTTGCTTTTTACAACTGAAGAAGAGGAGGCGATAGAGCTGGAGGCTGAGTCAGCAATGTAAGACAAAACTTTTTCCTGATGCTCTGGCTTTAAAAGCGGTTTGCCAACTCCTAGAAAACTAAGCGTTCGAGGCCTTATGTAGCCAGACGATGACGCAGGCTCAACACCTCCTGCATTCGGTCCTATTTTGCTCTTGCCACTACCATCAGATCCACCACCAACACCATCATTACCAGCTGCCAACCCCCGCCCAATTCCACGGCCTCTTCCACCAGCCTTCCTCATTTTTGGTAGAAATGTAGACAAAATCCAACAAACTATATAGTAATGTAAAACAAGGTACAAGGTGTCTATAGGACAGGGGAGATTTTGAATTTCTGCAGACACTTGTGGACACTGGACACTTTTGGATTGTGTGAGGCCCACTGAGTATCTGAGCGCTCTGTCACAGGCTCGATGGCAGAGCTGTGACCAAAGTGACTAGAGGATAAGGGAGATTTTTAATTTCTGCACACACTTGTGGACACTGGACACTTATGGATTGTGTGAGGCCCACTGAGTATCTGAGCGCTCTGTCACTGGCTCGATGGCAGAGCTGTGACCAAAGTGACTAGAGGATAAGGGAGATTTTTAATTTCTGCACACACTTGTGGACACTGGACACTTATGGATTGTGTGAGGCCCACTGAGTATCTGAGCGCTCTGTCACAGGCTCGATGGCAGAGCTGTGACCAAAGTGACTAGAGGATAAGGGAGATTTTTAATTTCTGCACACACTTGTGGACACTGGACACTTATGGATTGTGTGAGGCCCACTGAGTATCTGAGCGCTCTGTCACAGGCTCGATGGCAGAGCTGTGACCAAAGTGACTAGAGGATAAGGGAGATTTTTAATTTCTGCACACACTTGTGGACACTGGACACTTATGGATTGTGTGAGGCCCACTGAGTATCTGAGCGCTCTGTCACAGGCTCGATGGCAGAGCTGTAACCAAAGTGACTAGAGGATAAGGGAGATTTTTAATTTCTGTGGACACTGGACACTTATGGATTGTGTGAGGCCCACTGAATATCTGAGCGCTCTGTCACAGGCTCGATGGCAGAGCTGTGACGAAAGTGACTAGAGGATAAGGGAGATTTTTAATTTCTGCACACACTTGTGGACACTGGACACTTATGGATTGTGTGAGGCCCACTGAATATCTGAGCGCTATGTCACAGGCAGAAATTGGCTAGTGTATCACAAACTACAAGGTGTATGTAGAATTGGGCAGAATTGGAATCTCCCTAGAGTGCAGGTCTGTAAGAACGGAACATGTCCTCGACTTATTCTCACAGAGTGACTCACTGATAGCTTCACTGTGGCTGTGATAACAGCCGTTACATGGTACTGTGTGAGGAGCGTACACCGCTGTATGGTGTGAAAAAATGCATGCTCAGTACCTCAGCAGGACAAAAAAAAAAATTGTGATTGCTTTTAAAAAAGCAGTTTGCGGAGCAGTGGGTAAACAGCAATGCAGGAATGTCAGGAAGCCTTAGAAGGCAGCCCAACAACCAACACCACTGATACACCACTATATAGCCTCCCCTTGCACTGCACAGTGACTGGTGTGTTGTACAGGCAAAATCGCTAGCAGCAGAAGCAGTTTTTTTTTCTTCTTCTCAGCAGGACAAAAAAAAATTTGTGATTGCTTTTAAAAAAGCAGTTTGCGGAGCAGTGGGTAAACAGCAATGCAGGAATGTCAGGAAGCCTTAGAAGGCAGCCCAACAACCAACACCACTGATACACCACTATATAGCCTCCCCTTGCACTGCACAGTGACTGGTGTGTTGTACAGGCAAAATCGCTAGCAGCAGAAGCAGTTTTTGGTGTCTTCTTCCCTGCCTAACGCTCTCCCTACAGAATCAGCAACCTCTCCCTATGCTAAGATCGGCAGAAGTAAGATGGCGGTCGGCGTGCATGCCCTTTTATAACCCCTGTGACGCCCACCAAAGCAAGCCAATCACTTGCATGCCCTTCTGAAAGATGGTGGTGACCCCTGCCTATGTCATCACGTTGCCCACAGTGTCCGTGGATCCTGATTGGCTGAAAAAGAGTGCAAACCAAACTTTTGAAAAGCGACTTTGGCGCGTAAGTCGCGGACCTCGTGGCCGACCTCATCCTAGGGTCGGGTTTCGTTTCATGAAACCCGACTTTGCCAAAAGTCGGCGACTTTTGAATTTTTTCGACCCGTTTCGCTCAACTCTACCTGTAACTTACCTGTGGCACCTAACAGGTGTTGGCAATAACTAAATCACACTTGCAGCCAGTTGACATGGATTAAAGTTGACTCAACCTCTGTCCTGTGTCCTTGTGTGTACCACATTGAGCATGGAGAAAAGAAAAAAGACCAAAGAACTGTCTGAGGACTTGAGAAACCAAATTGTGAGGAAGCATGAGCAATCTCAAGGCTACAAGTCCATCTCCAAAGACCTGAATCTTCCTGTGTCTACCATGCGCAGTGTCATCAAGAAGTTTAAAGCCCATGGCACTGTGGCTAACCTCCATAGAGGTGGACAGAAAAGAAAAATTGACAAGAGATTTCAATGCAAGATTGTGCGGATGTTGGATAAAGAACCTCGACTAACATCCAAACAAGTTCAAGCTGCCCTGCAGTCCGAGGGTACAACAGTGTCAACCCGTACTATCCGTCGGCGTCTGAATGAAAAGGGACTGTATGGTATGAGACCCAGGAAGACCCCACTTCTTACACCGAGACATAAAAAAGCCAGGCTGGAGTTTGCCAAAACTTACCTAAAAAAGCCTAAAACGTTTTGGAAGAATGTTCTCTGGTCAGATGAGACAAAAGTAGAGCTTTTTGGGCAAAGGCATCAGCATAGAGTTTACAGGAGGAAAAAAGAGGCATTCAAAGAAAAGAACACGGTCCCTACAGTCAAACATGGCGGAGGTTCCCTGATGTTTTGGGGTTACTTTGCTGCCTCTGGCACTGGACTGCTTGACCGTGTGCATGGCTTATGAAGTCTGAAGACTACCAACAAATTTTGCAGCATAATGTAGGGCCCAGTGTGAGAAAGCTGGGTCTCCCTCAGAGATCATGGGTCTTCCAGCAGGACAATGACCTAAAACACACTTCAAAAAGCACTAGAAAATGGTTTGAGAGAAAGCACTGGAGACTTCTCAGGTGGCCAGCAATGAGTCCAGACCTGAATCCCATAGAACACCTGTGGAGAGATCTAAAAATGGCAGTTTGGAGAAGGCAACCTTCTAATATCATGGACCTGGAGCAGCTTGCCAAAGAAGAATGGTCTAAAATTCCAGCAGAGCATTGTAAGAAACTCATTGATGGTTACCGGAAGCAGTTGGTCGCAGTTATTTTGGCTAAAGGTTGTGCAACCAAGTATTAGGCTGATGGTGCCAATACTTTTGTCTAGCCCATATTTGGAGTTTTGTGTGAAATGATCAATGTTTTGCTTTTTGCTTCATTCTCTTTTGTGTTTTTTCTTTTAAGACAAATTAAATGAAGATAATAATACCAAAGAATTTGTGTTTGCAATCATTTTGAGGAAGAAACTGAGTATTATCTGACACAATAGCAGGGGTGTCAATACTTTTGGCCACAACTGTACACTATTCCATATTCTAGGGTACATTTTTGTGATATATAAAACTCAAAAACGTTCCAAAATTTTGCTGGGTTACATTTGTCAGCCATACAGTATTACGTGTTCTTGGGTACATTTTCTTGCTAAATAACCCTAGTTATATAGCATGAAAATGCTATTAATTTAAACATGTGTTTACAAATTAATATGTATTATATTGCTCACGCATAGGGTATTATGTCTTCTTGGGTGCATTCAGTTTCTATCTAAGCCTCTAAATACATTTTAAAATATTTGTCAGTATTATATTGCCCATCCATACAGTAATACATGCTCTTGGGTACATTTCCTTGGTATAAAACCCTCAAAAAACTTGTTAGAAAATTGATTGGTATAATATGTTGTTCATCCATAGACTTTTACATGTTCTTATGTAGATTTTGTTGCTATATAAGCATCAAAAAAATTGTTCAAAATTTTATCGGTGAAATATTGCTCACCCATAGACTATTCCTTGGTCTGGAATACATGTTGTTGGTTTATAGCCCTCAAAATACTTGTTTAAAAATGTATCGGTATTGTATTGCTCATCCACAGTGTATGATGTCTTCTTGGGTGCATTTCGATGGTATCTAACCCTCCAAAAAATTGTTCACATTTTTCAGTATTATATTGCCTAACCATAGAGTATTACATGTTTTTGATTACATTTTGCTGGTATAAAACTCTACAAAAATTGAGTCAAAAATTTATTGGCATTACATTGCTGATCCACAGAGTATAATGTGTTTTTGGGTACATTTCGCTGCTATATAAGACTTGAAAAACTTTTTAAAAAATTAACCGGTATAATATATTGCTCATCCATAGACTTTTACACATTCTTGGGTAGACTTCATTGCGATATAAGCCACAAAAAATTTGTTAAAAATGTATCGGTATTATATTGCTCTCCAATAGACTATTCTTTGGTCTGGAATACATTTTGCTGGTACTATATATAAAACTTTGAAAATACATATTCAAAATTTATCGGTATTATACTGGTCATCCCTAGGGTATTAGATCTTCTTTGGTACCGTTCGTTGCTATATAAGCCTGAAAAAACTTGTTCAAAATTTTAGGCTGTGTGCATGCAATGCAGATTTGGTACGTTTTTGTCACGTTTTTTCTGCAAGGATTTGTGATAAAACCTGAAGCAAAACCTGATGCCAGCAAAGTGAATGAGAAACCTAAAATCTGCAGCATGTCAATTTTCTGTGCATTTTTGCCCTGCATTTTTCACCATTGACTTCATTCAATTAAAAATGCCATGCAAAAATGCAGGCAGATGAGCACCAAAAAGATGACAAAAACACAATAAAAATAAGCATTTTTGCAGCTCAGTTTTTACTGGCAAGAGATGCAGAAATCTTACTAAACATATGCACATACCTTAGGCTATGTGCCCACCAACAGGAAGTAGCAGTGTTTTGGATACAGTGTATTTTGGCTGCGTCCAAAATGCTGCATTCTATTTACGCATTTAAATCCGCATGTATTCACTGAACAGTGCAGATTTACCGCATTCAGTATATTCCATTGTGGAAAGTTCTGTTGCAGAGACTAGCATCTCCACAAGAGAAATTAACATGCTGCAGATCTGAAGGATGTGTCCCATGGCAGTTTCTGCAGGTGATCCACAGGTGCATATAGACGCACAGTGGATATGGGATTTCTAAAAATCCCATCCATTATGTTGTAACCTCTGACAGCTGTGTTTTTGATACTGCATAAATACGCTGCGTCAAAACCACAGCAAATCCTGAATGTGGGAATGTATCTTCTGGGACAAAACCTTAAGCAAAACCTGATGCCAGCAAGGTGAATGAGAAACCTGAAGTGTCATGCACATGTGAAGTATTTTTGAGTTGCCGAAAAGTGAATAGACACTGGAATAGTCATTAGAATATACATTTTTTTTTACTAATAAAGTGTGTCCATAAAGTCATGGTTCACTTTTTACCAGTCACAAGAAAGTATACAGTATATACAATAACAAAGTCCATAAAAGTCAGGAAGGGCAGTTGGGAACTTAAAGAATTCTTCAGCTGCTCAGTCCTAAAAAATCTGTGTGTGCGTGTGCTCAACAATTACACCTAAGAAAGACTACAGTTCATAAGGTGTTAAAGAAATGCCTCTGTTTTACTGAGTACAAATTGCGGCTGTTGCACTGATAGACCCAAACGATGCGCGTTTGCTACTGATATGCTTCATGAGATCGACAATGATGTAAGATTTTTGCAGAAGATCATGTTTAGCGATGAGGTGACCTTCCATACATGTGGACATGTTCATTGCCATAAAGTCCGAATATGGGCTGCTGAACATCCTCATGCCTACGATGAGTATGAATGTAACACCCCTAAAGTGAACGTGCTGAGTGGTCTGTCACGGCAAACATGTATCCTGACATCTTGAAATTGTATTCAGTGCCACAATTTCCAGAAGGTATAATCAATTAACAGGATGGCACTCCTCCACACTATGCCACCATTGTTCGTGAGTTTCTGGAGAGAACATTCCCCCGGTGGCGGACAGGCAGGGGTTCGGTCAAACCATGGACACCACGATCCCCGGATCTGATGCTCTTAGACTTTTACTTTTGGGGTTATGTGAAGCAACATGTGTACATTGAACGTATCAATGACATTATTTACTTAAAACAGAGAATCACAGACGTTATTCACTCTGTTACACCAGACGTCCCTACCCGTGTGTGGCAAGAACTTCATTATCGTTTGGATGTGTGTAGGGCAACAAACAGAGCCCACGTCAAACTGCACTGAATAGGTGTGAAACTGGGAGAGTTTTTCTTTTATTTGGAGCAGATTTCACATTTCTATCATTTTTTTGTTGCTTTCTAGTGACTGGTCAAAAGTGCACCATGACTTTACGGACACTGTTGTGAGTTCATTTTCCCCTTCGTCACTGAGGTCTGGTGAACTCCCTATTCTGGTAAAGGAAGGTAATGAGCCTGATTATCAGGCACCTGAGCCTAATGAGGATGACTGGCTGAGTGGAGTCACGGACTGGATATAAGGCTGCCTACGCCTTGCAGGTGATTTCTCTGTGGACTTCTAGGACACCAGTCTGATTCCTGCTCCTCTAAAGCTAAGTTTTCTGCTTTACCTGTTAGATTTTGTGTTTTGTTTTTGTTTTCCTTGCTTTTCTGGATTCTGCCATTCCCTGCTGGGGTGAGCTGAATCTCCTTTTGCCGGTTGCTCTGTCTTCAGAATATTCCTGAGTACTGACACAGCTTTTTTGAAGCCTAGCGTCTTCAGGGCGTTTATCACTGTCAGTCTGTTGGCTCTTATTTTCATAGGGTTTTTCACGGATTGCAGACAGCAGCCTTCCTGTCCTTTCCTAGCTAGTTAGCTTGGGCTCCGTCTTTGCTCAGTCTATCTTTCTGTCTGTGTTAGTGTTTTCATCTTGCTTCACCGTCATTATATGTTGGGGGCTGCCTATTGCTTTGGGGTCTGCTCTGGGGCAGTTTAGATTTCCCCTTTCTTTCTTTAGGCCTATTTAATTCTCCGGCTGTGATCGAGGGGTCTAGGGCATCGTAGGAACCCCCCACGGCTACTGTTAGTTGTTGTGGATAGGATCAGGGGTCTGCAATCCGATAGCTGCCAACCTCTCTAGTTTTCTGGACTTAGCTAGCATTTCTGTTTTTGCCTCCTACGGTGACTCAATCATAACAGAATCACCCGCCATACCGCAGATTCTAGGGTACTCAATAGCAGGAAAGAATTGTGTTTGAAAAAAAAAAGTGTGTGTATATTCTTTCCTCTATATCTCTGAGGCCGTAGGGGGAATTTTTTTTTCTCTCAATGGAGATAAAGCAATTGTCTGATCGTGTGGAGCAGCTCGCTGCGGAAGTGCGGGGAATTTCCACCTACCTTGCTCGTTCGCATGCTGTTGAACCAAAGATCCCTACACCTGATGTATTTTTTGGGGATCGATCTAAATTTTTGAGTTTCAAAAATAATTGTAAATTATTTTTTGCCTTGAAGCCTAACTTGTCAGGGAGCTCCGCGCAGCAGGTTAAAATTGTCATCTCTTTGCTGCGTGGCGATCCCCAGGATTGGGCGTTTTCTTTGAAACCAGATGATCCTATTCTGACTAATGTGAACGCATTCTTTCAAGCTTTGGGGTTGTTGTATGACAAACCTAATGCTATTGATCAGGCTGAAAAGACCCTGTTGGCATTGAACCAGGGTCGAGATTCTGCAGAGTTGTACTGTCAAAAGTTCCGAAAGTGGGCGGTCCTTACTACCTGGAGTGATAATGCCTTGGCTGCTCTCTTTCGGAAGGGTTTGTCAGAAGCCGTAAAAGATACTATGGTGGGATTTCCTGTTCCCTCTGGTCTGGACGATTCTATGTCATTAGCCATTCAGGTTGATCGGCGTTTACGTGAATGCAGGATTGCACGAGAGGTGTTGCCACCGGTTGAACAGACGTCTGAACCTATGCAATGTGATAGAGTTTTGTCTAAGGCGCAACGTCAGGAGTTCAGAAGGCGTAATAAGCTGTGTTTTTTCTGTGGAGATGCCTCGCATATTATTTCTGTCTGTCCTAAACGAGAAAAAAGCTTTGCACACACGTTTTCTGTTGGTGGTGTAAAACCTAAGTTTCTTCTGGCAATTACTCTGATCTGCTCCCTGTCCACATTTTCCGCCAAGGCTTTTGTGGATTCGGGAGCAGCGCTAAACCTAATGGACTTGGATTTTGCTAAATGTTGTGGATTTCCGATGACACCTCTGCAGACGCCTATCCCTTTGAGGGGGATTGATGCTACTCCTTTGGCTAAAAATAAACCTCAGTTTTGGACCCAGGTGGTCATGCGGGTCGCCCCAGACCATCAAGAAAATTGCAGATTTTTGGTGTTGCATGGTCTGCATGATGCCGTTGTTCTGGGGTTTCCCTGGTTGCAAATTCATAATCCAATTTTGGATTGGAAATCTGTGTCTGTGGTGAGTTGGGATTGTCGGTGTGCCTTTAGTGAGGCTCCGGTTTTTTCCTCCTCTACCTCAGTCACATGATGCTCCTGACAATTTGTCGGACTTTTATGATGTATTTAGTGAGAATGAGTCTGCGTCCTTGCCTCCTCATAGGAGTTATGACTGTGCAATTGAACTAAGCTCGGGGTGTAAATTTCCCAAGGGTCGGCTCTTCAATTTATCTGTACCCGAGCACGAGGCTATGCGGTCCTATATTAAGGAGGCGTTGGAGAAGGGTCATATTAGACCATCCTCTTCACCCTTAGGTGCCAGTTTTTTTTTGTGGCCAAAAAGGATGGTTCTTTAAGGCCTTGTATTGATTATCGTGCCCTCAATAAAATTACTATTAAATATCAGTATCCTTTACCCCTGATTTCGGATCTATTCTCTAGAGTTAGAGGTGCTTGCTGGTTTACCAAGCTTGACCTCAGGGGGGCGTATAATCTTATCCGCATTAAGCAGGGGGATGAATGGAAGACGGCGTTTAATACTCAGGAGGGACATTTTGAGTACCTGGTGATGCCTTTTGGGCTCACTAATGCCCCTTCTGTCTTCCAGTGCTTCTTGAACGATATTTTCCGAGACTTTGTCGATAAATTTTTGATTATCTATCTGGATGATATTTTGATCTTCTCCAAGGATTGGGATTCTCATGTGGAACATATTCGGACTGTGTTCCGGATCTTGAGGGAGAATTCCCTGTATGTCAGAGGATCGAAATGCCTTTTTGGAGTACAGAGGATTTCATTTTTGGGATTTATTTTGTCTCCGTCAACTATTGAAATGGACCCGGCCAAGGTACAGGCCATTTATGATTGGGTTCAGCCCACTTCTTTGAAGGCCCTCCAGAAGTTTTTGGGTTTTGCTAATTTTTATTGGAAATTTATAGCAAAATTTTCTAGTATTGCCAAGCCATTGACTGATCTGACTAAGAAGGGTGCTGATGTGTTGAATTGGTCTCCGGAGGCTGTTGCTTCCTTTCAGGAGCTGAAGCGAAGATTTACCTCCGCCCCGGTGTTGCGGCAACCTGATGTCTCACTCCCGTTCCAGGTAGAGGTGGATGCTTCTGAGATTGGTGCAGGAGCTGTTTTGTCCCAAAAGGATCCTGTAACATCTAAAATGAATCCCTGTGCTTTCTTTTCCCGAAAGTTCTCTCCATCTGAACGTAACTATGATGTGGGGAATCGGGAACTGTTGGCCATGAAATGGGCATTTGAGGAGTGGAGACATTGGTTGGAGGGAGCTAAACATCAAGTTGTGGTCCTCACTGACCACAAGAATTTGACTTACCTAGAGTCGGCTAAACGCTTGAACCCTAGACAGGCTGGGTGGGCCTTGTTTTTTACACGTTTTGATTTTGTGGTCTCTTTTCTTCCTCGAACTAAGAATGTCAAGGCAGACGCCCTCTCTAGGAGTTTCTTTGCTGATTCTCCTGTGGTGACCAAGCCTGCTACCATCTTAGGCGAAGGGGTAGTTCTTTCTGCCATCTCGCCCGATTTGAGACTTGCTCTGCAAGAGTTCCAGGAGGACAAACCTGAGCGTTGTCCCAGTGGAAAGTTGTATGTTCCTGACCAGTGGAAGAAGAGAGTGATGTCTGAAGTTCATTGCTCTGCATTGGCTGGTCATCCAGGTATTTTTGGTACTAGAGATCTGGTGAGTCGCTCTTTTTGGTGGCCCACCTTGTCTCGTGATGTCAGGAATTTTGTGCAGTCCTGTGGGACTTGCTCCCGGTCTAAATCTTGTTCTCGCTCTAGTGGGTTGTTGATGCCTTTGCCGGTCCCCAGGAGGCCATGGACCCATATTTCAATGGATTTCATCTCTGATATGCCGGTCTCTCAAAGAATGACTGTTATTTGGGTGATTTGTGATAGGTTCTCTAAGATGGTTCATCTTCTACCACTCCCTAAGTTGCCATCTTCCTCTGAGTTGGTGCCCCTGTTTTTGCAACAGGTGGTTCGCTTACACGGGATTCCTGAGAACATTGTATCTGACAGAGGAGTTCAGTTTGTGTCTAGATTTTGGAGGACTTTCTGTTCCAAGCTGGGAATTCAGTTGTCCTTCTCCTCTGCTTTTCACCCTCAGACCAATGGGCAGACAGAGAGAACAAACCAGACCTTGTAGTCGTATTTGAGATGTTTTATTTCCGCTGATCAGGATGATTGGGTTTCATTTTTGCCCTTGGCCAAATTTGCTTTAAATAATAGAGCTAGTTCTGCCACTTTGATGTCACCTTTTTTTTGTAACTTTGGGTTTCATCCTCGATTTTCTTCAGGGCAGGTGGAGCCTTCTGCCTGCCCAGGTGTTAACACTGTGGTGGAGAGAATGCACCAGATCTGGGACCAAGTGGTGGATAAGTTATCTCTCTCCCAGGAAAAGGCCCAGCGGTTTTCCAATCGACATAGGACCATTGGTCCCCAGTTTAAGATTGGTGATATGGTGTGGTTATCATCAAAAAATATTGCTATGAAGGTGGCTTCTCCTAAGTTTAAGCCTAGATTTATTGGACCTTACAAGATTTTGGAGATTATTAATTCGGTCTCTTTTCGTTTGGCTCTTCCCGTCACATTTAAAATCCATAATGTGTTCCATAAGTCCTTGTTGAAGAGGTTTGTTGAACCAGTTGTTCCTGGGGTGGCACCTCCAGACCCTGTATTGGTTGAAGGTAACTTGGAATATGAGGTAGAGAAAATACTGGATTCCCGTCTGGCTAGACGGAGACTCCAGTATTTGGTTAAGTGGAAGGGTTATGGTCAAGAGGATAATTCCTGGGTCTCTGCCTCTGATATTCATGCCAAAAGATTGGTGCGTGCCTTTCATCGGGCTCACCCTGATCGCCCTGGTGACGTGGTTGAGGGTTCGGTGACCCCTCCTCAAGGGGGAGGTACTGTTGTGAGTTCATTTTCCCCTTCATCACTGAGGTCTGGTGAACTCCCTATTCTGGTAAAGGAAGGTAATGAGCCTGATTATCAGGCACCTGAGCCTAATGAGGATGACTGGCTGAGTGGAGTCACGGACTGGATATAAGGCTGCCTACGCCCTGCTGCCCTGCGGGTGATTTCTCTGTGGACTTCTAGGACACCAGTCTGATTCCTGCTCCTCTAAAGCTAAGTTTTCTGCTTTGCCTGTTAGCCTTTGTGTTTTGTTTTTGTTTTCCTTGCTTTTCTGGATTCTGCCATTCCCTGCGGGGTGAGCTGAATCTCCTTTTGCCGGTTGCTCTGTCTTCAGAATATTCCTGAGTACTGACACAGCTTTTTTGAAGCCTAGCGTCTTCAGGGCCTTTTTCACTGTCAGTCTGTTGGCTCTTATTTTCATAGGGTTTTTCACGGATTGCAGACAGCAGCCTTCCTGTCCTTTCCTATCTAGTTAGCTTGGGCCCCGTCTTTGCTCAGTCTATCTTTCTGTCTGTGTTAGTGTTTTCATCTTGCTTCACCGTCATTATATGTTGGGGGCTGCCTATTGCTTTGGGGTCTGCTCTGGGGCAGTTTAGATTTCCCCTTTCTTTTTTTAGGCCTATTTAATTCTCCGGCTGTGATCGAGGGGTCTAGGGCATCGTAGGAACCCCCCACGGCTACTGTTAGTTGTTGTGGATAGGATCAGGGGTCTGCAATCCGATAGCTGCCAACCTCTCTGGTTTTCTGGACTTAGCTAGCATTTCTGTTTTTGCCTCCTACGGTGACTCAATCATAACAGGACACACTGTACATATAAAAACTGCATGTTAGCAGAGAAGGTTAAAATTAGAGATGAACGAATATGTTCGGAAAACAATTGCCAAACATAAATTCTGCAGCAATATGGTACATTCGGATTCGTGATCGGTAACATGAGCATTTTTCTTAAAATTGGAAAAAGTTGGTAACATTCGGTAAAAGATTTAATAAAAGCCGGCAATTCATCTGCCACATTCAGTAAAATCGCAGCGCGACAGGTTAGAATAGATTAGATAGAATACATATATAGATGTCATTGACACACACACATATATATATATATATATATATATATATACAGTTGTGGCCAAAAGTATTGACACCCCTGCAAAGAATTGCAGGGGTGAAGTCAGATAATACTCAGTTTCTTCCTGAAAATGATTGCAAACACAAATTCTTTGGTATAATTATCTTCATTTAATTTGTCTTAAATGAAAAAACACAAAAAGAATTGTCCTAAAGCCAAATTGGATATAATTCCACACCAAACATAAAAAAAGAGGGTGGACAAACGTATTGGCACTGTTCGAAAAATCATGTGATGCTTCTCTAATTTGTGTAATTAACAGAACGTGTAGCTTACCTGTGGCACCTAACAGGTGTTGGCAATAACTAAATCACACTTGCAGCCAGTTGACATGGATTAAAGTTGACTCAACCTCTGTCCTGTGTCCTTGTGTGTACCACATTTAGCATGGAGAAAAGAAAGAAGACCAAAGAACTGTCTGAGGACTTGAGAAGCCAAATTGTGAGGAAGCATGAGCAATGTGAAGGCTACAAGTCCATCTCCAAAGACCTGAATGTTCCTGTGTCTACCGTGCACAGTGTCATCAAGAGGTTTAAAGCCCATGGCACTGTGGCTAACCTCCCTAGATGTGGACGGAAAAGAAAAATTGTCAAGAGATTTCAACGCAAGATTGTGCGGATGTTGGATAAAGAACCTCGACTAACATCCAAACAAGTTCAAGCTGCCCTGAAGTGAGGGTACAACAGTGTCAACCCGTACTATCCGTTGGCGTCTGAATGAAAAGGGACTGTATGGTAGGAGACCCAGGAAGACCCCACTTCTTACCCCGAGACATAAAAAAGCCAGGCTGGAGTTTGCCAAAACTTACCTGAAAAAGCCTAAAATGTTTTGGAAGAATGTTCTCTGGTCAGATGAGACAAAAGTAGAGCTTTTTGGGCAAAGGCATCAGCATAGAGTTTACATGAGAAAAAAAGAGTAATTCAAAGAAAAGAACACGGTCCCTACAGTCAAACATGGCGGAGGTTCCCTGATGTTTTGGGGTTGCTTTGCTGCCTCTGGCACTGGACTGCTTGACTGTGTGCATGGCATTATGAAGTCTGAAGACTACCAACAAATTTTGCAGCATAATGTAGCGCCCAGTGTGAGAAAGCTGGGTCTCCCTCCGAGGTCATGGGTCTTCCAGCAGGACAATGACCCAAAACACACTTCAAAAAGCACTAGAAAATGGTTTGAGAGAAAGCACTGGAGACTTCTAAGGTGGCCAGCAATGAGTCCAGACCTGAATCCCATAGAACACCTCTGGAGAGATCTAAAAATGGCAGTTTGGAGAAGGCAACCTTCTAATATCAGGGACCTGGAGCAGTTTGCCAAAGAAGAATGGTCTAAAATTCCAGCAGAGCATTATAAGAAACTCATTGATGGTTACCGGAAGCAGTTGGTAGCAGTTATTTTGGCTAAAGGTTGTGCAACCAAGTATTAGGCTGAGGGTGCCAATACTTTTGTCTGGCCCATATTTGGAGTTTTGTGTGAAATGATCAATGTTTTGCTTTTGCTTCATTCTCTTTCGTGTTTTTTCATTTAAGACAAATTAAATGAAGATAATAATACCAAAGAATTTGTGTTTGCAATCATTTTCAGGAAGAAACTGAGTATTATCTGACAGAATTGCAGGGGTGTCAATACTTTTGTCCACAACTGTATATATATTACATGGATAGAAGAAAAGCTGGCAATTCAGCAGTAACGGTAGGGTAAAATCACAGCAGGAGCCGATAGGATACAAGACATGGATTATATACAGTAAATACAAATAGAATAGGTAGATATATAGATGTCAGTAACAAATATAATTAGCACAGTGTGCGTGCAGCTTACTGTACATGTATTTAATTAATAAAAGATTATTTTTCTGAAAAAATGGCGTGGGCTCCTGCATAATTTTCTTAACCAGCAGAGGGAAAGCCGATGGCTGGGGGTTAATGTCTATAGCCTGGGAAGGGAGTAATACCCATGGAGCTTCCCAGGCTATTAAAATCAGCTCACAGCTGTATACTTAGCCTTTACTGGCTATTCAAATGGAGGACTCTAAAAAAATGACTTATAATCTCCCTATAATTAACAATCGGCAAAGGCTATGCAGACAGCTGCAGGCTGACATTAATAGCCAAGAAGGGGACATGGATACTGGCCCCTAGGCTAAAAACATCAGTTTTCAGGCACCTCAGAAAAAGTGAATCTCTATGATGTGCCAATTCTGGCACTTAGCCTCACTCTTCCCATTTGCCCTGTAGCGGTGGCAAGTTGGGTGAAAGTTGGGGAGATTGATGTCACCTTTGTATTGTCAGGTGACATCAAGCACCGAGGTAAGTAATGGAGAGTAGAGTTGAGCGAAACGGGTCGAAAAAATTCAAAAGTCGCCGACTTTTGGCAAAGTCGGGTTTCATGAAACGAAACCCGACCCTAGGATGAGGTCGGCCACGAGGTCGGCGACTTACGCGCCAAAGTCGCGTTTCAAAAGTTTGTTTTGCGCTCTTTTTCAGCCAATCAGGATCCACGGACACTGTGGGCAACGTGATGACCTAGGCACGGGTCACCACCATCTTTCAGAAGGGCATGCAAGTGATTGGCTTGCTTTGGTGGGCGTCACAGGGGGTATAAAAGGGCGTGCACGCCGACCGCCATCTTACTTCTGCCGATCTTAGTATAGGGAGAGGTTGCTGCTGATTCTGTAGGGAGAGCATTAGGCAGGGAAGAAGACAAAAAAACTGCTTCTGCTGCTAGCGATTTGGCCTGCACAACACACAAGTCACTGTGTGTGCAGTGCAATGGGAGGCTATATAGTGGTGTATCAGTGGTGTTGGTTGTTGGGCTGCCTTTTAAGGCTTCCTGACACGCTGGCATTGCTGTTTACCCACTGCTCCGCAAACTGCTTTTTTAAAAGCAATCCAATCTCCCTTATCCTCTAGTCACTTTTGTCACATCTGTGCCATCGAGCGTGTCACATAGCGCTCAGATATCAGTGGGCCTCACACAATCCACAAGTGTCCAGTGTCCAAAAGTGTGCGCAGAGATTCAAAATCTCCATTATCCTCTCGTCACTTTGGTCACAGGCAGCTGTGCCATCGAGCATGTCACATAGCGCTCAGATATCAGTGGGCCTCACACAATCCACAAGTGTCCAGTGTCCAAAAGTGTGCGCAGAGATTCAAAATCTCCATTATCCTCTCGTCACTTTGGTCACAGGCAGCTGTGCCATCGAGCGTGTCACATAGCGCTCAGATATCAGTGGGCCTCACACAATCCACAAGTGTCCAGTGTCCAAAAGTGTGGGCAGAGATTCAAAATCTCCATTATCCTCTCGTCACTTTGGTCACAGGCAGCTGTGCCATCGAGCGTGTCACATAGCGCTCAGATATCAGTGGGCCTCACACAATCCACAAGTGTCCAGTGTCCAAAAGTGTGCGCAGAGATTCAAAATCTCTATTATCCTCTCGTCACTTTGGTCACAGGCAGCTGTGCCATCGAGCGTGTCACATAGCGCTCAGATATCAGTGGGCCTCACACAATCCACAAGTGTCCAGTGTCCAAAAGTGTGCGCAGAGATTCAAAATCTCCATTATCCTCTCGTCACTTTGGTCACAGGCAGCTGTGCCATCGAGCGTGTCACATAGCGCTCAGATATCAGTGGGCCTCACACAATCCACAAGTGTCCAGTGTCCAAAAGTGTGCGCAGAGATTCAAAATCTCCATTATCCTCTCGTCACTTTGGTCACAGGCAGCTGTGCCATCGAGCGTGTCACATAGCGCTCAGATATCAGTGGGCCTCACACAATCCACAAGTGTCCAGTGTCCAAAAGTGTGCGCAGAGATTCAAAATCTCCATTATCCTCTCGTCACTTTGGTCACAGGCAGCTGTGCCATCGAGCGTGTCACATAGCGCTCAGATATCAGTGGGCCTCACACAATCCACAAGTGTCCAGTGTCCAAAAGTGTGCGCAGAGATTCAAAATCTCCATTATCCTCTCGTCACTTTGGTCACAGGCAGCTGTGCCATCGAGCGTGTCACATAGTGCTCAGATATCAGTGGGCCTCACACAATCCAAAAGTGTCCACTGTCCACAAGTGTGTGCAGAAATTCTAAATCTCCCCTGTCCTATAGACACCTTGTACCTTGTTTTACATTACTATATAGTTTGTTGGATTTTGTCTACATTTCTACCAAAAATGAGGAAGGCTGGTTGAAGAGGCCGTGGAATTGGGTGGGGGTTGGCAGCTGGTAATGATGGTGTTGGTGGTGGATCTGGTGGTAGTGGCAACAGCAAAATAGGACCGAATGCAGGAGGTGCTGACCCTGCGTCATCGTCTGGCTACATAAGGCCTAGAACGCTTAGTTTTCTAGGAGTTGGCAAACCGCTTTTAAAGGCAGAGCATCAGGAAAAAGTTTTGTCTTACATTGCTGACTCAGCCTCCAGCTCTATCGCCTCCTCTTCTTCAGTTGTAAAAAGTAAAAGCACTGAGTCGTCATTGGAGGCTCATGTTCATGAACCACACCTTTCCTTGTGTCCTTCACCCCAACCAAGATTGAAGGATGACGCAGGCCATACTACTGATTACTCCATGGAGCTGTTTTCACATACCATGCCTGGATTATCAAGTCAAATGGTGAATTACCCAGGCCAAGATGAATCTGACATGGAGTGCACTGATGCACAGCCGCTGATGGATGATTCTGCTGGTACATTCACTCAGAGCACTACATTGTCCTCGCAGTGTACAGAGCCAGATTTTGACCCTGATGAGACTCAGGTGCCCCTTCCCGCACACTATACCACCATACACGGTGACACAGAGAAAGGTGCACATGACATAGAAGAGGAGGTGATGGATGACCCAGTTGTTGACCCAGATTGGCATCCATTGGGGGAAGAGGGTGCTGCTTCCAATAGCTCAGATGAGGAGCATCCACAGCAGACATCGACATCGCAACAGCTGTTATCTGGCAGGCCCGGAGCACTCCAAAGACAGGTTCCAAACATCAAAAGAGTTGCTGGACAGCTTGTCCAGAGGGTCAAAAGATCACAGCGTGCTAGGCCGCAAAATGTCTGCCAAAGTAGGAAGAGTGCAGTGTGGCACTTTTTTGAACAAAATCCTCATGATCAGGCCAAGGTTATCTGTAAGAAGTGCGCAAAGACCTTTAGCCGAGGGAAAAATCTGAAAAATTTGGATACCAGTTGCATGCTTAGACATTTAACCAGCATGCACTTGCAAGCGTGGACACAACACCAAACCTCAAGTGCCACATGTGCAACTGATCACAACGAAGGTAGTCAGCAACGCTACATTGTTTCCCCCACTGTAAGCCCACCGGTTAGCACAGCAGCAAATGTTGAGGTGTCGTTGCAAGGCCACAGCAGTCAGGGAATCCCACTGTTATATCAACGAAAGACTGATTCTAGGCCATCAGAAAGAACACCAACTCCATCACCATCATCAACCCTCTCTCAGTCCGCCCTGTCCACCGCTACTTCCACCATATGCAGCTCTCAAGTTCAGCTCACCCTCCCAGACACTATGAGTAGGTCAAGAAAGTACTCAGTCTCTCATCCGCGTACACTGGGTTTGAACGCCCACATTGCCAAACTAATCTCGTTTGAGATGATGCCCTTTCGGTTGGTGGAAAGCACAGCTTTCCACGAACTCATGGCCTATGCAGTACCACGCTATGACCTACCCAGTCACCACTTCTTCTCTCGCAAAGCCATCCCAGCCCTCCACCATCATGTGAAAGACCGCATTGTCCATGCACTCAAGCAGTCAGTGAGCGGAAAGGTGCACCTCACAACTGATGCATGGTCCAGTCGGCATGGTCAGTGCCATTACGTGTCCATCACTGCGCACTGGGTTAATGTGGTGGATGCAGGGTCTACAGGGGACAGCGGTGGTGGGACAGTGCTGCCTAGCCCACGGTATAGGAAACAGTTGGCTGTAGGCGTTCGACCCTCCTCCTCCTCCTCCTCCTCCAGAAGCGAAAGCTCGTCCACAGAGCGCAGTCGTACGAGCACTCCATCTGCAGCTGCCACTGTTGCACATGATGTGTCCCCCTATCGAGCAGCTAGTGGAAAGCGTCAGCAGGCTGTGTTGCAGATGATGTGTTTGGGCGACAGACACACCGCCGAGGTGCTGGCCGAGTACTTGAAGCGACAAACTGAGTCATGGCTGGGCAGTGTACATCTTGAGGCAGGCAAGGTAGTTAGTGATAACGGGCGTAATTTTGTGGCAGCCATAGCCCTTTCAAAACTCAGCCACATACCTTGCTTGGCTCACACCTTGAACCTGGTGGTGCAGTGCTTCCTCAAAAATTATCCGGAGTTAACAGCCCTGCTCCAGAAGGTGCGAAGACTGTGCGCGCACATCCGCCGGTCACCTGTACACTCCGTTCGTATGCAGAAGCTGCAGCGATTGCTCCACCTTCCCAACCACCGCCTCATTATCGACATTGCAACAAGGTGGAACTCCACCCTGCACATGGTGGAGCGGCTGTGCGAGCAGAGGCAGGCCATAATGCATTTGTGGGAGGATACACGGCCAGGCACTTTGAGAGCAGACATGGAGTTGACAGGCGTGCAGTGGTCGAAGCTGAAAGACCTTTGTAAAGTCCTTCAGTGTTTTGAGGAATGCACACGGCTGGTAAGCGCAGATGACGCCATCCTAAGCATGAGCATCCCACTTATGCGTCTGCTCATGCAAACTTTGACGCACCTTAAGGAGCAGGCGTCTGCAGCCAATGTTGATGAGGAGGAAGAGGAGGAGGGAATCCTTGATGACATTCAGCCATTGTCTGCTCAGGGGCCTCTCCTGGACGAGGTGGAGGAAGAAGAGGAGGAGGAGGAGGATGATGGGGATGATTACTTAGGGGAGGAGGATGCATCTCGTGGGGCAAGTGAAAATGTTGGCGTGGCAAGGTCTGGTACAGGGTTTGTGCGTGACTGGAGGGATGTGGATTTGCCAGAAAGTGCTCCTCCACCCAGCACTCGCAGTGCATCATTGACACCGGGAACATTGGCCCACATGTCAGATTATGCCTTGCGGATCCTAAAAAGGGACCCCCGCATTGCCAAAATGATGAACGATGACGACTACTGGTTGGCCAGCATCCTGGATCCACGCTATAAAGGCAAATTACAAAACATCATGCCACAGGAGAACCTTGACCTAATATTGGCTAATAAACAAGCAACTCTGGTAAATCGGTTGCTTGAGGCATTCCCAGCACACAGCAGCGGTGATGGTTCTCACACGAGCCGTACGGGCCGGGGGCAGCTTGGCAGAGGTGTTCGTGGTGCACACAGCAGAAGTGGAGTTGGAGACAGGGGTTTCATGACAATGTTGTGGACTGATTTTTCAAATACCGCTCACACAACTGGTAATACTGCATCGATGGAAAGTGACAGGAGACAGCAGTTGTCAACTATGGTTACAAACTACTTTTCCTCCCATATCGATGTTCTCCCACACAGGTCATTCCCCTTTGACTATTGGGCCGCTAAACTGGACACCTGGCCTGAATTGGCCCAATATGCCTTACAGGAGCTCGCTTGCCCAGCTGCAAGTGTGCTATCGGAAAGAGTCTTCAGTGCAGCTGGATCAATCCTGACAGAAAAAAGGACCCGTCTGTCAACCCAAAATATGGATGATCTAACCTTCATTAAAATGAACCACGCATGGGTTTCCAAGGATTTTGTCCCACCTTCCCCTGATGACACATAGGGTGACAGAAAAATGGCTTGCTTTGGTCCACCTCTTCCTGGTACTTCACCTATTTCGCCTTTTGCATCAGCTGAATGTCCAACATCAACATATGCCACTTTCTTAAACTCCCTAACTGTGCTGCCTCCCCCCCATGGCCGGGGTCACCACCTAGCGCATGACACCGTGCGAGTGCCGTTGCCCTGGACAGGTGGGTAGGCCGACTCTTGGGCGCGGGCACTGGCACAGGGTCCCTCATAGTGCAATCAAGTCTCTCTGACGGTGGTGGTGCACACCCGCCGTCAGACACACCTCTGTACTATGAGGGGCCCAGTGCCAGTACCGACGCCCACGAGTGGGCCCCCCTTGCTTGGGCAGGGCCCCAGCATTTGAAATCTTTACCTCTCCCTGCTCCTCCGCTGTGTAATCTGGGCCGTCAAATCCATACTGTGCCTGACACCGTCTGAGCCTGCCTCCTGAGACATATATTTTGAATGTGTACGCTATCCATACATGTTATCCGGGGATACGGTACCCTTTCTAACCTTTGTGCAATCACGTGCAATCCATACTGGGCCTAACACCGTCTGAGCCTGCCTCCTGAGACATATATTTTGAATGTGTACGCTATCCATACATGTTATCCGGGGATACGGTACCCTTTCTAACCTTTGTGCAATCACGTGCAATCCATACTGGGCCTAACACCGTCTGAGCCTGCCTCCTGAGACATATATTTTGAATGTGTACGCTATCCATACATGTTATCCGGGGATACGGTACCCTTTCTAACCTTTGTGCAATCACGTGCAATCCATACTGGGCCTAACACCGTCTGAGCCTGCCTCCTGAGACATATATTTTGAATGTGTACGCTATTCATACATGTTATCCGGGGATACGGTACCCTTTCTAACCTTTGTGCAATCACGTGCAATCCATACTGGGCCTAACACCGTCTGAGCCTGCCTCCTGAGACATATATTTTGAATGTGTACGCTATCCATACATGTTATCCGGGGATACGGTACCCTTTCTAACCTTTGTGCAATCACGTGCAATCCATACTGGGCCTGACACCGTCTGAGCCTGCCTCCTGAGACATATATTTTGAATGTGTACGCTATCCATACATGTTATCCAGGGATACGGTACCCTTTCTAACCTTTGTGCAATCACGTGTAATCCATACTGGGCGTGAGAACGGCTGGCGAGCTGTTAAGCAAGCTACAGCACCTGTCCAGACAAGTACAGGGATTCCCTAGCGAGGAGACTTATTTGATTGTTTTCAATGTTGGGACAGCAATTTTTGGGGAGCACTATACTCTGGAGAATGATAGATGGGGCCCACCATACACTGGAACATTCCAAAGGTGGACATCAGACACTGGAGCAGCATTTACAGGGCCCATTATACACTAGAGCATTAGAAATGGGGCCCATTATGTTTGGAGCATTATTTGGGCCCATAAGACAGTGGAGCTTCATCCATGGGGACCAACATATACTGTAGCATTATGTGGAGCTCATCATATACTGTTTCAAACATTATATGGGACCAATGATTCTGTATGGAGAAATAGATGGGCCTCGTCATGAGATGTAAAAAGTGAGGTATTTTTCATTGTACTATACCGCTATTTCTCTGCCGTATCGGAGCATGATGAGTTGTGGTATGTGTTAAAGGGGCGCTCTTTCGCCCAGGGCACATGAAAACCTGCAGCCAGCCCTCCCCCCCCCACAA
This sequence comes from Dendrobates tinctorius, assembly GCF_039654945.1. Taxonomy (NCBI): domain Eukaryota; kingdom Metazoa; phylum Chordata; class Amphibia; order Anura; family Dendrobatidae; genus Dendrobates; species Dendrobates tinctorius. The sequence continues at coordinate 36,326,557 of NW_027361672.1, read as the reverse complement.
CTTTAGCCAAATAACCCCCATTTTTCAGTGCGTAACTTATATTATGAAGTTAATTAAGGTTGACAAGCTTAAGTAAGAAGAATTGATGCTTTTGGCATTCAAATGGGCACTGTAGGTGTGTTTCCTGTCCTCCTCTCACTGCCGACTTTTATTCCCCATTGACTTACATTGGGTTTCGTGTTTCGGGACGACCCCGACTTTTCCCTATAATCGGACGATCTTGCTCGACCCGACTTTTGGAAAAGTCGGGTTTCACGAAACGAAACGCGACCCTAAAAAAACCAAAAGTCGCTCAACTCTAATGGAGAGGTGTCAAAAAGACACCCCCATTACTAACCTCATAGTCACATTGTATGAAAACACACCAAGAATAAAGTCCTTTAATTGAAAAAATGACAGACTCCTTTAATAATCTTAGTTAAATAAACAATACTTATAACATCCCCTAATTCAACTGAAGCCCTTGTTCTCATGTAATAAACCAAAAATAGAAAACAACAATTTACCATAGCTATCCGTCATTCTGTCCCATGCTGTATTCCATGTCTGGGGGGAGAAATAGTTTTCAACCTGGACGGTACCAAGATGTGACCGTCCAAGCTGAGAATCACACTGGTGATTGAACTGCTGCAAGCGCAGCGTCTGTGACTAGCGGTGACGTCACTGAGGCTGCGTTCCCAGTTGGGCTGAACTGCGATGACCTCAGTGAAATCCTTGCTAGTACCGTGAGAAAGTTGCACGGTGCAGAGGCGAGTTCACCTTGAGAATTTCACTGCGGTGAATTTTAACTGTGGTGAACTTGCCTCTGCATCGTGCAACTCATTTTTTCAATTAAAGGACTTTATTCTAGCTGTTTTGTACATAAAATGAAACTCCAAGCGTAAATGTCAGGACTCTGGATTCCCTATTTCATGTGTGGTAATTTTTGCCCTTTTCCCAGATGGTGTCTGCTACCTAGCTTCTGCTCATGTAATCTGCCTTCCCTGTCTTTATAACCCTGGTTACCCCTCCCAGTCCTTGTTTGTGTATTCTGCTGGAATTCCTGGCTCTGTGTTCCAAGAGACTGATCCTCTCCAGAGAAGCTGTCTCGGCCTTTTCAGTGAATCTTCCTAGCTTGTAGTGGTGCTCGTGCTACAAACTGTGTCACTGTGTTCTCTGCATCTGCTTCAGCCTGCCTGCTAGGACACGTAAGCTCAGCTCACTTCTGCTAAACTTCGTTGGTATTTAGTGCCAGTATATTTGACTGTTCTGGACTCGGCTCTGCACTGTTTCTGGACTTATTCTGAGACTGCCAGCCTTTATCTGAACTGTGTCTTCGTATCAGCATTTCCCAGTGAGTGCCACACCCATGAGATTTTACTTGTAGCAGTGCTGCCTATGAACTTGCTAGTTTGCTGTGTTGATTTGATTTGAACTGTTGCTCTCGTGCTGCATCCACATTTATTCGCATTGCCTGCAGCAGTGTAGCTTATGAACTTCTTCTGACTGCACTCTGTTTGCTGTTTTTATTTGAACTGTGTTCACAAGCTGCACCTACATTTTGTGTGTATAATACAGACTTGACACTGAACTCTGGTTCTGCTGCCTTATTTGTCTCAAGCCAAGAGGCACTGTGAAAATAGCAGCCGAAACGCATTGTACTGTATTTTAAAATTTTTTTTTTTTTTTTGCTTTTGAGAAAATAAATTAACTTATAGTAATAGATTTTGACTGGAAATGGATGTATTCAAGAAATCCGAAGGTGATTAGCGCCACTTATGCTTGGAGTTTCTTTTTACATAGAATTCACCACTTATGTAGATCCTTAAGTAGGATCAACACATAGTTATCCAAAGTGAGTTGCACACCTTATTGGATTATAGAAGACACTGAGGAGAGGTGCCAAAGAATTGATTCCTTGAGAATCTCAACGTGCATGTCTTACTGATTGAAGGTGAGGATAGCCACAATGAAAATAATTTTTTTCACTGTTGGTAAAAACGTATTACGCTCAGAGGAAGCGCCGCACTTTTCTTTTTTCCTCTCTCCCTATACCAGGGTAGTTCTAAAGGCTTTATTCTGGCTGTGTCTTAATTTACCATACAACTGTAGGATTAGTAATGTATAGGTGTCTTATAGATGCTTCTCCATTACTAACCTCAGGGCTTTATGTTACCTGGCAATACAAAGGTGACTTCAACCCCACAAATATGAACCCCACTTGCCACCACTACAGGAGTGGGGACTCCTCTATTCTTTACAACCAACCTTGGTAACACTGACAGCTGAGCGTTTCAGCCCCCAGCTGTGAGTTTTGCCGGACTGGTTATCAAAAATATGGGGGAACCCATGCAGGTTTTTTTAAATTATTTATTTACAGCACAGGAGCAGCTGATGAATACCCCCATCATCCACTCCTGCTCTCACTGTTATTAGCGGCACCAGGTGTCAGATGATGGGAGCGGTTGTCCCATCAGCTGACACCAGGGACCTGCGGGGATGATTTCACCGCCTATCAGAGGCAGTGAATGGGGTTTGGGTCTGCTCTGCTGGACCCCACAGCGTTTTTTAAAATTATTTATTTAAAGTGCAGGAGTTGCTGATGAATACTCCCATCAGCCACTCCTGCTCTCACTGTTATTAGCATCAACAGGTGTCAGCTGTTGGGAGCTGTAGTCCCATCAGCTGACACCAGTGACCAGAGGTAAACTTTTTACCTCCGATCGCAGATGAGTGCTCATGATAGTGTGGGAACCACGGCTCTCTGACCGGCTGGGATGATTTCACCCCTGATCAGAAGCACTATGCCGGTGTTTCCCACGCTGTCACACAGTGTAGGAAACACCGGCCTTTGTGCTGTGTATATTCGGCTATATTTGGTGATTTAATCAACTATTAAATTGGTGAATATTTCAAATTTGGTGATCATGAGCCGAACCGAACATTGAAATATTTGCTCATCTCTAGTTAAAATACATAAAGATGGGACTAAATCTAACCTAGGAAAATCACAGGGAAATCACATATAGAAGTGGGCTTAATAATCAAATGGTATTGTCCTCAACACATTTAAAATAATATAATGCAGATATAGCAGCAGGGTTGGTTTATGAATATATATAATACTAGCTGAAGAGCGTGGCACTGCCCGGGCATAGTAACTAACTGTGGATAGCTATAACAAATTATAATTATCCTCCATCCCATAGTCCCGTGCCCATATACCCATCATACATATCCACGATCCCATAGGCCCATGCCCATATACCCATCATACATATCCTCCATTCCATAGTCGAGTGCCCATATACCCATCATACATATTCTCCATCCCATAGTCCCATGCCCATATATCCATCATACATATTCGCCATCCCATAGTCGAGTGCCCATATACCCATCATACATATCCTCCATCCCATAGTCCAATGCCCATATACCCATCACACATTCTCCATCCCATAATCAACCATTATGACATCATAATGAGCGGCGGGGCTTGCAACCTGTGATGACATCAGCGTCGCCATGACAACAAATATGATATCATAATGAGGGGCGGGGCTTGATACACACACACTTTTTCCCCATTATGTAGATAGGGGCAAAATTGTTTGGTGAATTGGAATGCGCAGGGTTAAAATTTAGCCTCACAACATAGCCTAAGACACTATCGGGGTCCAGACGTGTGACTGTGCCAAATTTTGTGGCTGTAGCTGCGACGGTGCGGATTCCAATCCCGGACATGCACACATACATACATACATACATACACACTCACATTGAGCTTTATATATTAGATTACAATTTAAGTCCAAGTGGATAAAATAAAGTAAAATTCACACACAAAACACCCCAGGGGACACCCCAGCTGTCATCTTCAGCAAGGCTGGTTATCAAGAATAGGGGGACCCTATGCCATTTTTTGTAAATTACTTATTTTAATAATTTAAAAATACAGCATGGAGACCCCTCTATTCTTGATAACCAGCCTTTCTGAAGATGACAGGTGAGGGTTGCAGCCCCCAGCTGTGAGTTTTGCCTGACTTCTTATAGAAAATACAGGGGAACCCACATCGGATTTGTCATTCATTTTATTTATTTATAGAGCAGGCGGCGTCACTGTTATTAGAGGCAGCAGGTGTCGGATGATGGGAGTAATAGTCCCAAAAGCCACCTACTGTCAATGTTCTCACTTGAATACAACTCTCATTACTCGCCCCTGCTCATGCTGATTGCTGGCAGAACAGGGGAGAGCAATGAGAGTCATCTTTGTCACCTGGCACCAGGGAACAGCACTTACTGTACCGCTGCTTACCTGGCACCCGTCGTGTGGTACTGATGCGGCACATGGGCTCCACATGGTTGCCACATGTGTGCCACACATATTACACACATGGACACATGGACACTGACATCCTCGGTACTGATTTGATGTTAGCACAAACTCTGTGGGAAAATTTCCCTGGGCGCTCATGCTAACGTCAGATAGGTGAAGTGAGTTAATTGGCTGTGAACTCAAAAGACCTTACTGAAGGCACTATCGCACGCTCACGGTTATATCAGACAGGTCCTACCAGTTCACCTTGAGACACTGGGCAGTGGTCACAGACGCTGCTCAGTGTCTCTGCTGGATGACATCATGCAACCCTGCAGCCTGTCATCTAGATGTAGCAGAGCTAGACCAGTCGAGGGACAAATGGATTATCATCTTCTCTGTGGAAATGTGAGGAATATGGTTATTTTTAATTTTAACTCTTTTGCCGAAGACGATGGTGTCGGTGGAAGGAGCGAGGTCATAAGTATGGTTCAAATAAGATTATTTAAAGGAGTCTGTGTCATTCTTTCAGTTAAAGATCTTTATTCTGGTTGTGTGTGTTTATACAATATCACTATGAGGTTACTAATGGATAGGTGTCTTATAGAGGCCTCTCCATTACTAACATTGGGGCTTGATGTTACCTGACAATACAAAGGTGACGTCAACCCCCCCCCCAACTATCACCCCACTTGCCGCCACCACCACAGGGCAAGTGGAAAGAGCTAGGCTAAGTGCCAGAATTGCCACATCTTATAGATGCGCCTTTTCTGGGATGGCTGAGAGCTGATGTTTTTAGTCTAAGGTGGCAGTAGCCATGGCCTCTTCCTAGGCTATTAATATCAGCCTGCAGCTATCTGCATAGCCTTTGTTGGTTATTAATTATAGGGGAACCCTACGCCTTTTTTTGAGGGTCCCCCTTTCTAATAGCCAGTAAAGGCTAAGTATACAGCTGTGAGCTGATAGTAATAGCCTGGGAAACTCCATGGGTATTACCCCCTTCCCAAGCAATAATCATCGACCCCCAGCCGTTGGCTTTTCCTCTGCTGGTTAACAAAATTACGTGGGAGCCCACGCCATTTTTTTCAGAAAAATAATATTTTAATAAATACACATACAGTAAGCTGCACACACTACAGTATACTAATTGTATTTGTCACTGCTAGCTACATATCTATTTTTTATGTATTTACTGTATGTAATCCATCTATTCTTTCCTGTCGGCTTCTACTGTGATTTTACAGTACATTGTTGATGAATTGCCAGCTTTTCTTCTAATTATCTATGTAATATATACATATATATATGTGTGTGTGTGTCACTGACACCTATATATGTACCTATTCTATGTGTATTTACTGTATGTAATCTGTCTATTCTATCCTATTGGGTCCTGTGCGCGGCAGATGAATTACCGGCTTTTCATCTATCGGTGTGAGTCAGAAAGGCATGCAGGCATCTTCTCCATTCTGTTCCCATTTAGTTTTAGCTCTTTCCCATCCATTTCAGCTTTCTTCCCATGCCCCCAGACCTGTTTTGTTCGGTCCAGAAGAAAAATATTCGGCTTTCCCATTGACTTGCATTGGATTTGTTGTTCGGTACGAATACACTGATATTAGAAAGTTTTTCTGCCGAATTTCCCAACTCAGAATATTTCACTCTTCGCTTCTCACTATAATTATTATTATTTATATAGCACCATTGAATCCATGGTGCTGTACATGAGAAGGGGTTACATACAAATTACAGCTATCACTTTCAGTAAACAAACTAACAATCAGAGACTGATATAGAGGGGAGAGAGGAACCTGCCCTTGCTGGCTTACATTCTACAGGATACCTATAAGCATTCAAGTTTATACAGGAGGATATGTAAAAATACTCACCTAATAATTGTGCACACAGTATATATAAAAAAACAAAAGTTACTTGAATATCCATATGGGAAGGAAGCTAGAGTAGTTTAGAACACATTAAAAAATGAAATGCTTAGAAAGGGATAAAATGGCAAAATCCTGAACTGGTTTGAATTGTAAAGTGCTGCGAAATATGTTGGCACTATAGAAAAACAAAATTATTAATATTATTAAATTATTATTTTTAACTGGTTAAGTCCAAATCATTTTAGTGATTTTTAAGCTTTCCTCAAAGTTGTTGTAACATCTTTTCCTGACTAGTACAGTTTAATGTTAATATATTAATAGGCAGACAAAGAGGCTTTGTTTTACTTTTTTATTAAGAGTAGCACACCTTATTAAGCATTTTAGCCTTCTTTGGGTGGTAGATGTGCATTCTTTACTCATAAAAGTGGCTACATTTATGAAATGAAATTGGCAGGAATATACTGATTACTATAAATAAGGAATGTATTTTAAAGGCAGGGGAAGTTCTGGGCTTGTTTTTGCAGTTTTAATATTAGCATGATATACATGCTTTCATGATGACATGTAAAATAGTCATACAATTCTGAATAACAGTGAAATCACACAGCCTGTTAATACTAATTACCATGTAATAAAAATCTTCTGAAAAGTAGCATGAAAAGTCACTAAACTATAACGAGAAATCAAGTATCTGAATATTTTCAGGATGTACACTACAAATTAATACTTTGGTAACCTGTTAGCCAGAAAAATTGATGTAATTACTTACGGCGCGCAAGTTTCCACCCATCTTAGCCTGCATCAGCAATATGGAAGAGAAGAAAATCCACATGGTCACCTGCAACACATGCTACATGTTTACGGATCTTCCGGCCCAAAAACTCAACTTTACCTGTCAGAAGTGCAAACTTGTTGCCCTCTTAGAGGAAAAGGTGCAGGGACTGGAAGAAAGAATAGCAACATTGAAGGTAATTAAAGAACATGAGGACTTCTGGAAAGTGAGAAAAGCTTCAGAGCACATACAGAGGCTGAAAAGTGGAGCCATGTGACGAAAAGAAGCAAACGGATCAAGTGGTCATCACCACCCACACAGCTTAGCAACCAATATGAAGCCCTCATGCTGGAGAACGAAAATGGCACAGCTCAGGATGATACCATATCTACAAGAGAAGACACACTATCAACAAAAGTTACTCTGTCAACAAAAGCGGAAACATATGACACTCAAAAACACTCACGAGCAGCAAGCAGTGCATCTGGAAAGAAAAGAAGAGTGGTAGATGTGGGCGACTCACTACTAAGAGGCACGGAATCAACTATCTGCAGGCCGGACATAACCGCATGAGAAGTATGCTGCCTCCCAGGAGCAAAAATCAAGGATGTGGCCAACAGGATACCAACTATCCTCAAATCCAATGACGACTACCCTTTCCTACTGATACATGTAGGCACAAACGACACGGCAAGAAATGACCTACCAACTATCTGCGAAGACTTTGAAATTCTGGGGAAGAAAATAAAGGAACGGAACGTACAGGTTGTTTTCTCATCAATCCTCCCAGTCGATGGCCATGGCATCAGAAGATGGAATAGGATACTAGAGGTGAACAACCGGCTACGACGGTTGTGCAGGCAGCAAGGATTTGGATTCTTGGACCATGGCGTGAATTACCTCTACGATGGACTTCTCGCAAGAGATGGGATACACCTCACAAAACCTGGGAAACACACATTCGTCAGAAGCCTTGCCACACTCATCAGGAGGGCTTTAAACTAGAAGAAGAGGGGATGGGAGGAAAAACAGCAGATAAGAACATGCAGCAGAAGGACAAACTAATCAAGGATACTAGATGTGGTAAAGAGGACCCAAGACAGGGTACTCAGAAGGAAGCTAAGAAAAGTGAAGCAAAACTTCTTTCCTGCATGCTGACCAATGCAAGAAGCCTGACCAATAAGATTGAAGATCTGGAGATGGTAATGTATGAGGAAAAATACGACATAGTAGGAATAACTGAGACATGGTTAGATGACAGCTATGACTGGGCGGCTAACTTGCAAGGATATGATTTGTTTAGGAGGGATTGTAAAAAAAGGATAGGGGGTGGAGTCTGTCTATACATAAAGTCCACTTTAAAGCCCACACTAAGAAGATATACAAGAGGAAAAAGAAGAGGTGGCGTCTCTATGGGTGGAGATACAAGGAGAGAAAAGTAATAAAATCCTCATGGGGTTTGTTATAAGCCACCAAATATAACAGAAACCACTGAAAATGTATTATTGAAACAAATAGACAAAGCAGTTAATCACAATGAGGTGATTATTATGGGGGACTTCAACTACCCCGACATAGACTGGGAAACTGAAACCTGTGTATCTCAGAAAGGAAACCAATTTCTGTCAGTGACCAAGGATAATTATCTGTCACAACTTGTGCAGGGCCCAACTAGAGGGACAGCCCTTCTGGACTTAATTTTAAGCAACAGGCCAGATAGAATAACAGAAGTACGAGTCGATGTGCACCTAGGGAACAGTGACCACAATATAATACAATTCCACTTGTCCTTCAGTAAGGTGCCCTGGAAGGGGGTTACGAAAACGCTGAATTTCAGGAAAGCAAAGTTTGATCAGCTTAGAGAGGACCTTCGCTGAATTGATTGGGACAACGTCCTCAAAACTAGGAGCACAGAAAATAAATGGGAAATATTTAAATCAGTTTTACACACCCACTGCGAGCTAGCCATACCGTACAGAAATAAAAGGGCTAGGAACAGGAGAACACCAATGTGGCTAAATAAGAATGTAAAAAGGGCAATAAATAACAAGAACAAGGCATTTAGGAAGCTAAAACAAGAAGGCAATGAAGAAGCATTAAAAAGTTATAGAGAAAAAAATATAATGTGTAAAAAGCAAATACATTTAGCAAAAGTGGAAACTGAGAGACTCATTGCTAAGGAAAGTAAAACAAACCCCAAACTATTCTTTAATTATATAAACAGTAAAAAGATTAAAATTGATGGTGTCGGTCCTTTAAAGAACAATGAGGGTGAAATCATAGAGAGCGATGTGGGAAAAGCAAATGTTTTAAATACTTTTTTATCAACAGTGTTCACACATGAAAAGGATTTGCCAGGGGAAATGCAGAGTGATATTGTAAACTCCCCATTAAGTATTATCGTCCTAACCCAGGAAGAAGTGCAGAACCGCCTTAGTAAGATTAAAATTGACAAATCACCAGGCCCTGATGGCATTCACCCTCGGGTATTAAGGGAGTTAAGTAATGTGATAGACAGGCCTCTATTCCTTATATTTAAAGACTCTATAGAAAAAGGGTCTATTCCTTTTGATTGGCGGCAAGCAAATGTGGTACCAATATTCAAAAAGGGGTGTAAAAGGGAACCTGGAAACTATAGGCCGGTAAGCTTAACATCTGTTGTGGGTAAAATTTTTGAAGGGTTTCTAAGGGATACCATTATGGAATATCTCAATGTTAATAAATGTTTAATTCCATATCAACATGGATTTAAGAAGGATCGCTCCTGTGAAACTAACCTGGTCAGCTTCTATGAGGATGTAAGCTCTCAAATGGACCAAGGAGAATCATTGGATGTCATTTATCTCGACTTCTCTAAAGCATTTGACACTGTCCCACATAAAAGATTGGTAAGTAAGATGAGAAAGCTTGGGCTAGGGGAAAATGTGTGTAGATGGGTAGGTAGCTGGCTTAGTGATAGAAAACAAAGAGTGGTTATTAATGGTGCATACTCAGATTGGGCCAGGGTTACTAGTGGGTTACCACAGGGTTCTGTATTGGGCCCCCTACTATTTAATAGATTTATTAATGATCTAGTGGATGGCTTACACAGTAAAATATCAGTATTTGCAGATGATACAAAACTATGTAAGGTAGTTAACACAAAGGAGGACAGTTTGCAACTACAGACAGATTTGAGTAAATTGGAGAATTGGGCTGAAAAATGGCAAATGAGGTTTAACACAGATAAGTGTAAGGTTATGCACATGGGAAGGAGAAACAGATGGTATAATTACTTACTAAATGGGAAACTGCTGGGGAAATCAGACATGGAAAAAGACTTAGGCATCTTAGTCAATAAGAAGCTAAATTGGAGTGCCCAGTGTCAGGCAGCTGCCACCAAAGCAAATAGGGTCTTGGGATGCATTAGAAGAGGTCTGGGGACACGAGATGAAAACATAATTCTCCCTCTGTACAAATCACTCGTCAGACCACACTTGGAGTATTGTGTGCAATTTTGGACACCGGTGCTCAAGAAAGACATTACTGAACTTGAAAGGGTTCAAAGGCGGGCTACTAAAATGATAAATGGAGTTGGTTCACTACAATACCCAGAAAGGTTATCAAAATTAGGTCTATTTTCTCTAGAAAAGAGAAGACTTAGGGGAGACTTAATATATATGTACAAGTATATCAGAGGGCAATACAGAGATCTCTCCAATGAACTGTTTGTACTAAGGACTGTGACAAGAACAAGGGGTCATTCTCTTCGTTTGGAGGAAAGACAATTTCTGCACCAGCATAGAAGAGGGTTCTTCATGGTAAGAGCAGTGAGGCTCTGGAATTCTCTTCCTGAGGAAGTGGTGATGGCCAACTCACTGAATGAATTTAAGAAAGGAATGGATGCTTTTCTTGTGAGTAACAGTATAGAAGGTTACGAATAACATAATATTATAGGTAGATGGTTGACCCAGCTTAGGGGAAGGAATTTTTTCCCTATGGAGAAAATTGGCTTCTACTCTGTGGGTTTTTTGCCTTCCCCAGGATCAACAATGCAGAACAACTGTACTAAAAGTAGGCTGAACTAGATGGACATAAGGTCTTCCTTCAGCCTTCAAAACTATGTTGCTATGCTATGTCTCAAAAAATTGAGAAAATTATTCAAGGAGTGATACCTTTATTGGCTAACCAGAGAAATTGCATTTGAAAGCTTGCAAATGTAATTTCTCTGGTTAGCCAATAAAGGTATCACTCCTTGAATACTTTTCTCAGTTTTTTGGGACATAAGTATTTAAATCAATCTTTTCAGGAGAAAGGACTTATAATCTTGCAAAAGAATAATTCTAATGCTTTAAAGAAAAGGGCTGTTTATGCTGCAAGTTAATAGACTGAACGCAAACTAAGGCCGGGTCACAAGAGCATTGATTCTCAGCTGCGTGAGATTTGGCTTGATTATGCTAATGACACTGATCCAAGTTTGAGCCGAGTGTCAGATTACTGTGATCTGATTCACTCATACAGCACAGGTAAGGAGAAGATGGAGAACTTAATTTCTTCACCTTTTCCATTGTCTGTGTCCGTGTAAACTGCACTGCACGTGAATGTCATCCAAGTGCAGTTTGATGTTTTAAGCACACCCATAAGACTTGAATGGATGAAAATGCTCTGATTTGCTAAGCCTTTCTCAGAACGCTGCAATTGTTTTCTCATGCCAAATCGGCATGATGAAAAAAATATTCAGATCAGCACTGCCCCAGAGAATAACCTTGGTCCGAGTGCTATTCAATAAAATATCAGATAGCACTCGTCCAAGTTATATGTTCGTGTGAGCAAGCCCTAAAGTTTATTCCATGAACTTACATATTTTTAGGATCTAATCAAAAATGTGAAGAAATTCACTTCTATGTTACTGCTGAAAACAAATGTGCTTGACAATTTTTCGAACTACTTTAGAAATAGATGGAGAGAGCACATATGCATTGCCATTTCTCATCTGACAGCGGCATGTGACTGGGCTACATTCTTGAGACAGATATTGGGCCAAGTGATGCACCCTGCATCTAACAAACATATATGACATTTGTTATTGTCATTCCATAAATGTAAATGATGGTAACAACCTTTTACTTCTTGAAATCCATGGCACTACAAAGCATTAGTATATGAGGGTTCATTCTTCCACCCCCAGGTGTCACGCTTGTGAGTGGATCGTGGACCCATGGTGCCATGGTCTGGGGAGTAACTAAGCGACCAATCCAAACAGAGAAAAAGTGAACTGCACTAGAGGGAAGTTTTTCACACTGATTTTCAATGAATGCTCCTCTATTTTACTGAATAACTACAGCATATTCAACTGGTCAGAAATGAAAAACATGTCCATTATAAGTATAATAAGAAAAACTTGCTGCACTCAGCACGTCGAAGTAAATCTCAAAAGTCCTTTTTCACCTACATGGTACAGGCATTTTAGCTGGTAGGCTAGGGAGGAATGCTGGAAGTGCAGGAGTGAACGACGGCCGTTTCGCGTATTACCGCGTCATCAGTGAAAAGTAACAGACAAAAAGCAGTGCCTGCATAAAATCAAAGGGTTACGTTACCCACATTGAGATGAGCTCATAGAAGAAATGCTGGTGTTAAAAGCATATTAGAAAAGCCATTGTTTAAAAGAGCTATGATTGGTGATGAGCGAATGCGCTCGCCACTGCTCAATATTTGATCAAGCATCGGGGTGCTCAGGTACGCTCGTTACTCGATTGAGTATCGCAGGATAAATCACAAATTTGAGGACATACATGCTTTGGAGGGGTATGTAAATTAACAAATTGGAGAGAACCCCAAATAAAACCTTGCTAGAAAGCCTAAAAACTAACTTTTACTATTTAATAATTAAAATTCAGAGAGGGTATAAAAATGTCCCTAATCTGCCTAATTATTTCACCTTATCATAGTATAGCATAGCTTGCTGCTATGTTTTGTGCAATTGATAACACCCCAGGGTGGTAACCTATATCTGAAAGAATAGGACATAAACTTAGCACACTAGTCCCCCAACATGGTTCACTGCATCTGCGGTGTCATCAAGGACATAGGCTAGAATAGGCTAGAATCTATTCTGTTGTAGCCTATGTCCTTGATGACACTACATACGTGGTGAAATATGTTGGGGGGACCAGTGTGCTATATTTATGTCCTATTTTGCCAGATAGAGGTTAGTACCCCGGGATGTTACCCAATTGCACAAAAGATAGCAGCAAGCTATACAATGAACACATCAGGTCTCAACCGCCACAGAAATGGCACATCCATAAGTTGCGCCAAATCTGGCACTTAGTCACTTTTGTATCATGTCACTTTTGTATTGCCAGGTGACATCAGGCCCAGAGGTTAGTAATGGAGAGGCATCTATAAGATACCCCCATTACTAACCCCATAGTCATATTGTATAAAAACTTACCAAGAATAAAGTCCTTTAATTGAAAGAATAACACCGACTCCTTTAATGAATCTAAATTAAACCATACTCATGTCATTGTACAGTGCACAGCGAATGTCTCCTGTAACAGAATAAAATAATAAACAACAATATTCCTCACTTGTCCTCATAGAAGCTAATAATCCATTTGTCCCGTGACGGATCTATCTCTGCTATTTCTAGATGGCAGGCTGCATTGTTGCATGATGCATTAATTTTGATTGATTCCGGAGTCTGTGTCATTCTTTCAAGTAAAGAACTTTATACCGGCTGTGTATTTACAATATAACTATAGGATTAGTAATGGAGAGGCGTCTTATAGACACCTCTCCATTACTAACCTGTGCACTTAAAGTCAATGGACTGCACTGTGGGCTGCTATTTTTAGGCTGGGGGACCAATATCCATGGTCCTTTACCAGCTTGAGAATATCAGGCCCCAGCTATCAGCTTTAGCTTGGCTTGTATAAAATGGGGGGACCGATGTCATTTTTTAAATTTATTTATTTAAATAATTTTAAAAAACAACAACGTGGGGACCCCTCTATTCTTGATAACCAGTCTTTTTAAGCTGACAGCTGAAGGTTGCAGCTAATGGCACAGAGATTATTTCATGGGTAGAGGAAAGAATGGATTCAATGAAATTCAAACAAATTCTAGATGCAAACATACAGTCATATGTAAAAGTTTGGGCACCCCTATTAATGTTAACCTTTTTTCTTTATAACAATTTTGGTTTTTGCAACAGGTATTTCAGTTTCATATGTCTAATAACTGATGGACTCAGTTATATTTCTGGATTCAAATGAGGTTTATTGTACTAACAGAAAATGTGCAATCTGCATTTAAACAAAATTTGACCGGTGCAAAAGTATGGGCACCCTTATTTTCTTGATTTGAACACTCCTAACTACTTTTTACTGACTTCCTGAAGCACTAAATTGGTTTTGTAACCTCATTGAGCTTTGAATTTCATAGCCAGGTGTATCAAATCATGAGAAAAGGTATTTAAAGTGGCCACTTGCAAGTAGTTCTCCTATTTGATTCTCCTATGAAGAGTGGCATCATGGGCTCCTCAAAACAACTCTCAAATGATCTGAAAACCAAGATTATTCAACATAGCTTTTCAGGGGAAGGATACAAAAAGTTGTCTCAGAGATTTAACCTGTCAGTTTCCACTGTGAGGAACATAGTAAGGAAATGGAAGAACACAGGTACAGTTCTTGTTAAGCCCAGAAGTGGCAGGCCAAGAAAAATATCAGAAAGGCAGAGAAGAAGAATGGTGAGAACAGTCAAGGACAATCCACAGACCACCTCCAAAGACCTGCAGCATCATCTTGCTGCAGATGGTGTCACTGTGCATCGGTCAACAATACAGCTCATGCATAACGCCTTTTTGTATGACCAAACAACTCAATCTTTGTTTCATCAGTTCACAGGACCTTCTTCCAAAATGTAACTGGCTTGTCCAAATGTGCTTTTGCATACCTCAGGCGACTCTGTTTGTGGCGTGCTTGCAGAAACGGCTTCTTTCGCATCACTCTCCCATACAGCTTCTCCTTGTGCAAAGTGTGCTGTATTGTTGACCGATGCACAGTGACACCATCTGCAGCAAGATGATGCTGCAGGTCTTTGGAGGTGGTCTGTGGATTGTCCTTGACTGTTCTCACCATTCTTCTTCTCTGCCTTTCTGATATTTTTCTTGGCCTGCCACTTCTGGGCTTAACAAGAACTGTACCTGTGTTCTTCCATTTCCTTACTATATTCCTCACAGTGGAAACTGACAGGTTAAATCTCTGAGACAACTTTTTGTATCCTTCCCCCTGAAAAGCTATGTTGAATAATCTTTGTTTTCAGATCATTTGAGAGTTGTTTTGAGGAGCCCATGATGCCACTCTTCATAGGAGAATCAAATAGGAGAACTACTTGCAAGTGGCCACTTTAAATACCTTTTCTCATGATTTGATACACCTGGCTATGAAGTTCAAAGCTCAATGAGGTTACAAAACCAATTTAGTGCTTCAGAAAGTCAGTAAAAAGTAGTTAGGAGTGTTCAAATCAAGAAAATGATAAGGGTGCCCATACTTTTGCACCGGTCAAATTTTGTTTAAATGCAGATTGCACATTTTCTGTTAGTACAATAAACCTCATTTGAATCCAGAAATATAACTGAGTCCATCAGTTATTAGATATATAAAACTGAAATACCTGTTGCAAAAACCAAAATTGTTATAAAGAAAAAAGGTTAACATTAATAGGGGTGCCCAAACTTTTACATATGACTGTAACATCATCTGTAAAAAAGCTGAAGCTGAAGAGAGGATAGCTTTTACAAATGGATTAAACACACTCAGTTCCACAATAGACTACCTCAAAGGTGAAAGCTGAAGGTTTTACAAAGGCCCTCACAATCCCCTGATATGGACATCATTGAAATTCTGTGACTAGACCTCAAAATAGCAGTGACCCAGGAATGTCATAGAACTAAAAAATAATTTCCAAGGAAGAATGGATGGAAATCCCTCAAACAAGAATTGAAAGACTCTTGGCTGGCTACAAAAAGTGTTTTTTTTAGCTGTCATATATGCAAAAGGGGTGCTACTAGGTACTAACCATGCAGGGTGCCCAAACTTTTGCATTTGTCTGTTTTCCTTTTTATAATTTTTAAAATGAAACAAATGACAATATATTTTTCGGGTTTTGCCTAAAAAAAACAAAGGAAATGTGTTATTTTTAACTTTAGCCAATTTAGTTATCATTTCAATTTCAACTCGCTTGTTTACAGTACAGTAAGGTTATGTGCACATGTTGAGAAAATGGATGCAGAAAATTCTGCATCATTTCTGCATCTCTTGGCAGGAAAAACACAGCTGCAAAAAGGTGAGTTTTTGCTGCGTTTTTGGACTCATTTGAGTGAGGTCCATGGTGAAACACGCACAGAGAATTGAAATACTGCAGATTATTTTCTGCTCCAAAAATGCTCAACATATCCAAGACACTTCAAGTTTCTCATTCACTTTGCTGGCATCAGTATTACTTCAGATTTTGCTAGCAAATCTGTATGGCAAAAACGCACCAAAAATGCAACATGTGCACAAGCTCTTACAGTAATTTTGACCCGGGGGTCCAAAACTTTTGCTTCCCACTGTATTATATAATAAATGTTATGGAGTTCACCAGGTTTAAATAGACAAAGGCTTTTCTATTACTTATAGCCATATTTTTGCAATATTAATATCTATGATTATTTATTTAATATAATAGCAATCTTTGTAAGTATCTGGATAGCAACTAAATGCAAGTTATTTTAACACACAGGAACTCAGCTAGTGCCAGCTGGCAGAGGAGCCTCCGCTGATGCCAAGATATAGGACTTGAATTGCAGTTTACCTTCCGTTGTGAATGTACTGTAACTGTGCAGGCCTCCTACAGCTGTGAGATTGGCAGCTGCCAGTAGGTGTGCAAGAGCAGTTGGTTTTCTCCCAATTTGGATACAGCAGGTAAGAGACTGTATCAGTGCGTAGCAATTATGAAATTGGCATGCACTAAATGTTTATCCAATACAATATTCCTACTGGACTTTATTAAAATACCATCTGTTCAAACAATGAACCAAACTAAAGTTTGAAAGAGCAAAAATGTGCGAAGGTTTTATCATATGTGTTTAAACAAATAGCTGCCGTAGAAAGCAGATTTCTATTATTCCTTCATCATGTTTGGTTGTTTTAATAATGTCGCCCTTTATATTTTATCATTAACCCTTTAGTCCTATGTGTGGAGGTTAAAAAAAATGCTGAACTTCCTGGGTTAGGACATCTTTAGCCTATCAGCAATAAAACACATGAATGTGGGTCATGTGTTATACTATCTTTCATATACAGGAGAAAATTATAGAAGTCTAAAGTGCTTCAAATACATACATAAGTGAATTGCAGAATGCAACTTATCATGAATAAATAAACGCTTATAGTCATAGAGAATATACCAAATTGAGAAGCTTAATAGAGGAAGTTAGCCCAGCATGTGGAACCCCGCTGGTCCCCAACACACCTTTCACTTTATCGTATGTGCCGCTTCATCATGGGGTGGATAGTTTACCATTCACCCGACAGGACCTTTTATGGTCCTCCCAACCGCTCACGGATAATACACAATTGACTTGAAAGAGACGGCAGGCATTTTTATCGAATGCCTTCGGCTATGATGAGCACATGTGCTTGCCTCCTGCCCAGCGCCCTCATTCTCCACAGTGTCACCTCAGGGCGGTGCACATGTCCAGAAGCTATGGTGATGAGTCCATGCTCCCACGCATGCGCCCATCGCTCTCATGCAGGTGCCCAGTGCTTTGTTATAGCGGAGATGGGCTTGTAAAGCGGTCAGTGAGGCGCTCCGCCTCTATCATACCTATTGGGTATTATCCCAGTAACATTGCTGGTTGTCACAACAATGAAGGGTCCTGTCAGGTGAATGGTTAACCATCCCCCCATGATGAAGTGACACATATGAAAAAGCAAGCGCGCGTAGGTAACCTCGGGATTCCACATGCTGGGATAACTTCCTCTCTGGTGCTTCTCAATTTGTTATGTTCTCTCTGACTATAAGTGTGTATTTATTCATTATATGTTGCATTCTATGGTTCACCTATGTATGTTGGACTATGAATATACTCATGCCAGATACTTGTAAAGACTCATGCATTTTCTGTCACTTTAAATATCATATACTGTTATGCTGAGAGTCTTTCAATTTTACTTGTTTGCACCTAATGTAGGTGTCAGCCTTGCTCATTGTTGTGATCATCTTTCAACAGTGTTTGTTTGGGAGGTTCTAATTATATGTGTTAAAAATAAAAGGATTGTTATATTTGAAACACTTTAGACTTCTCTCCTTTTCTCCTGTATATAATTTGTTGCTACAGTATATGAAGTTGCTTTGATGTTCATTTAGGACATACTATGATCATGTAAGGAAAAGACTACCATGTATAATTTGTAATCAAGTGGATTTTGATTTAACCCTTTATACTATGTTTGAATAAGAAATTATAAGTTCACGTTTGCAAAGAAAAAATATTGCTGACGTGAGAAAATACTGAGAAAAAAGCCATCATTCTGTGCATTTGTTCCATAGTATTATATCAGGGATTTCCATTTTTCCTATTTTGCTATTTCAAGCAGCCACAAACTGTAAATTTACCTTTATTTATTTGTTTTCTTTTAAATCCATTACTTTGCTCATTAGTTACATTATGCAGCTGCTTATATTTGAGGAATTGCCTGCAAAGGCATATTAAATATTACAGTAATTTTATTTTACCATTGCTCCTAAAATGTTATGTTTTAGGCAATTTCCTTCAATATTTAAAGAGAGTCTGTCAATACAAAATGATAGTTCAAACCAAGCACAGGCACCCGACGCACATTTGGCGTGGCCAAACATTTCAGTGGACCTTCTCACCTACTTTTTTGCATTTATCTCTGTCCATCAGCTTCTTTGATTCACAATTCTGACTTTGAAGGAGTCAAAGGAGGTCAGAGATGGAGAACAAATATTTGGGAAAGTGCATTGAACTTCTTGGCTATGCCAAGGGTGCATAACGGCATCAAGGGTCTGTACTTCGTTTGAGCAGTTATTTTGTCCTGACAGACTACCATAAAAATAACATTATTGATAAAAAAAAATAGGGGGGAGAAACAGTAAATAAATAATCCCTATATCATGCATCACCCTCTCAAGCATTTTCCATTTGCCAGAAATGGAATCTGTCACCTGTGTTAGCTGCCACAGGCAGCATGAATTAGAGCTAGAGCATTTCAGACAAAACATTCTTTAAAGTTCCCCCAAGTCCTGCTGCTGTTGGCTATGGGTGAGACCTATCAATCCCCTGAAGCATTGTTAGGAAGAGCTGGCCAGTGGCCTTTTAGAGGAAAATACCCTTGGCTACATCCAAGCAGCCAGACTCCAATTCATGCTTCCCGTGGTTTGGGCAATATAAATCACATGACACGATCACTTTCATACAGTGTATTAGTTTTGACTGAACATTTTCTTTAAGACATCAGTTTATATATCTATTTACAAAATTGCCACTACCACAAATAACCACATTTTTTATGAGGTAACGCCCTGAATATTGACCAATTGTTTCCTAAATTGCACCCTCTATATGTCCAAAAAGTATGCTGGCATTTTTTAGGGTATATTCAGAATATATTTTGACTACGCATTTTGGAGTGTGTTGGGGGTTCTATCTGTACTCCCGAAGATTGAGATACATACATTTGGAGGAAAGAGGATGAGTGGGTGCTATCGTCCGCTGAACTGGCTGCCTTTAGAAAGACCGCATGGACTAAAGCACATTCCCCTGAACACCAGCAATCTTTCCCCATGGATAGAATACTACTCAGACTACACAGGTTTAGGCTAACACACTATGACAATAATTTATTGGATATTGGATCAACAACAGCAAACAACATATAGTATAGTCCCAGCAAACACACAAGATGGTGCAAACGGCAGATCCTCATCCTTCCGCTGGCTCGCCCAGAATTAGAACATCTGTGACTTTGGGGCTTCCAGGGCCAATTACGCATACGAGTGGCCCTCTGCTTTTGGCGGACACCCACAGAGAGGAGGTAGCGGCAAGCTTAGGAAGCTGACAGATTATATTGAGTTATGTAACCATGTGACCTTATTGTTCCAACCTGTGTTCTCCAAATATCTTTAAGGGTTCAGGTATGGTCAATGGAGCAGATCTATATTCCTCAAGTTGGTGACATGGTTTCTTGGTTGCTGTCCTGTAGAGTTTCCCTGGAGAAGGCGTGGTCCCTTTTATACCCACAGTTGTCATTCAGTGTATTATCCAGAGGTTTGGGGGGCTTAGTAATATCCCACCACTGCCACCGAGTGTGGAGACACGAAGGTCAGTAGGTGCTCTCATCCATTGGCCTGGATGTCTTTAGAAAGACCGCGTGGACCAGGGCTCTTTCCACCGAACACTCGCACTCCTTCCCCATGGGTAGAATACTACTCAGGCACCACAAGTTGAGGGTAGCATACTATGGTAATAATTTATTGGATCTCCATCAGTAAACAACCTATAGTACAGTTCCATCAAAAAAACCAGATGGTGCAAATGACAAGCATTCAACATATTAACAAACAACGATTGTTCAATTAACCTTCAAACTTATGAATCGCCAGAGCACACGCACCGTGTATTGTGAGGATTCACTGGTTTCTGACCCAGGACTGGAGGGTACGTATGCATTATACATACTCCCAGACAGACCCCTGCACAGCCTCGCTGTGAAATGGCCATCCAGTTGGCGCGGTCTTGCTTTACACAAGTGCATGCAGTGAAGCCACACTTACTGGATGGGTTCTGGCCTGGAGTATGTATAACGCATAGATACCCTCTGGTCCCAGCTCAGTAACCAGTGAATTCTAACAGTGCATGCTCTTGGGGATTCCTAAGTCTGAAGTCACACAGAGTGACTGCAGACTTCTCAATTTGAACAGGATCAACCCCTTTAAAATCTATTACTATGAGTATACACAAAGTACTGAGCAAAGTCTTTAGGTAGGTGTGGAAAACATGCTGCAAAGTAATGATACTTTCAAAAATATAAATACTACTATTTAGTTTTATTTTTATCAGTTAAAAATACAAAGTGATTGAACAAAAAAAGTAATTTAAATCAATGATTCAAAACAGAATCAGAACTCAAACTTTTCTAGGCACACTTATGCAGTTTGTGAAGGAACTCAGCAAGGACGCTGTTCCAAACATCTGGAATAACCTACCAATCTCTCATAGTTGATACCGAATAAATTGACATGTTTTGAAAATTTTGTTTCAATGTTTTCATCATTTAAATATTATTAACATGTCTATCGATCCTGTGATTTCCATAGTTCCACAACTTTTCCTTTTTGGTGTTGCAATTACGATTTTGAGGAGTATGCTGTACATGAAGTTGAACTTTATTTTAGCTAGAAATACGGTAGTTAAAATGCCTGTGAAACTACTTACATCCATAACAATTTCATTTAAATATTGCTTTTGTATGCCATACATCATAGATGCAATTTTATAGTTCTTTCTAAAATATTAATTTGTATGACCACTTTGAAGCTATTTTCCAGTGCCGCTGGCCTATTTGCTGATTTGTCGTTCTAAAGATTTCTTTCAATTACCTTAAAATACAGAAACCACAAAATTTTCCATTTAACAGTTTCACTTCTTGCTAACAATACGTTATTAAGGTACACAGCGGGCTAGCATGTTTCCTGATAAAAGCAATACTACTTAATATATGTGAGGTTAAAGAATAGTTCTAATGTGAAGCCCGTCTTCAATTACAATTAAAACCTTTTCATCTCCACTAATGCCAAGTTACAATGCTGGCTTTTGTGACACCCCAGAGACCGGTTGTCACAGTGACATTACCTCCCTCTTATGGGTAAAGTCATGCTTGGAGGCAGAAGGGGACCCCCATGCCAGGCAGCATAGATTTAATCACAATTTCCTGCTGCAGGTCAGAAAAGGGAGATGCCTTATAAATTCTGGCCAGCAGAGGGGGTTGGTGAGCCAGCTAGAAATCAGCTGAGAGAGTTGTCATGGAAACAAAGCAGCTGTGAGCTGTGAGGAGAAATGATAATGACAGTTAAAACATGAGGACGTGAGGCAAAGAGATCTTTCTGGAAGATCCAGTCCGTTCAAGACAGGCAGCTGATCTGACAAGAGGAAAAGGACACGAGCAGAGATGAGAGACTCTAGGGAAGCTAAAATACTGCATATAGCAGACCCCTGAGTGAAGCGCTAATAAAGAGAAAAGGGACATCAGAGTCCTAGGCTGACAGGAACTGTACGTCCTGATAGCCGAATCTGAAAGTACAGGGGATTGTAAATTCCTGTGCACATTGAACACCTGAGGGCACGACAGCGGATAAGGAGCCCGGGGCCGACGGTGAAGAGAACGGTACCCGTGGAATAGGCTCTCGCTGACAGCCATACAGGTTAGTGAAACCATCACGAATAGAGGGTCGCAGCATAGTTATATACAGCGGAGACCCACACACAAAGCGCAGAAAGGAAGGTCCTAAATCCCCACCTGGCAAGGTGGATCCACTGAATGCCTCCAGGTGAGGAGGACTCATTCCATCACCTGTATGTGGTACTCCGGACTGCAACCTATTACCAGTAAAAGGCAAAGAAACTGCAGCTCTCTGTGTCTCTCATTTATCTGCACCCCAACGTTTACAGCCATTTTTACTATTTATTTAATATCTTTGCCCTGGGACTACAGCCCTACCTGTGGAGGGCTACAACATCATAGCTGCTCCCAACATCCATCCCAGAGGAACAACACGGCAGTGCTGGTCACCTCTGATCAGAATACCACAGGTGGCATCACATATTTCACCATCTATTAACTTTATTTTCATTTTTACCGCATAAATACCACACAACTTTCCCCTATTTTATTACTGGACGCCTCTGGGTCACAGACCGGGTCGCCACCGCCGTGACACCGTCCCCCATGGAAGTCGACGGGCCCGGCACCGAGTACCCCCAGGCCCCTGCGGGGCACTCTATTTTATGATAACAGGATGGAGAAAAGAAGGAAACAGTGCTGGCCGATGTAGTCAGCTTAAGACCTTGAGCTCAGTGATCGCAGCAGTCATGCGAAATGAAGTCATGATGTCACCGATACAACCTGTCACCAAGGAATGGCAGCAGCAGTGAAGCACAGGGTGAACGTAGTTGATCTTGTTATTTGTATCTAGAGCAAGCCAAATGGGTTAAAAAAAATCATATGAAAAACAAAAACCCTTTAACAGTGCTCGACGACCGATAATGTTTTGGCGTGAGATGTTTTTTCCACTCTACTTTGAAGCTGCTGTTGGAAGGTTCTGTCCCTGAGCAAGGTTTTTTCTTTGCCTAATGTTGGCCCTGGTTCCTGTTTTGCCACCCTATTGGACAGGAAGAAGAAGCTCCAGGTTGTTACTTTACTTGTGGTAATATTTTGTAGTGTTTTAATTTGGAATTGTGGCAATGTAAAGAATGAATAAAGGCTGAAATTACACAAAGAAATATTTACACCTACGAAAATTATTATGATGCAATATATGCGTAATCTCTGTTTATGTGACAAGCCAGTTGTCTGTCTGATATCTAGGTACCTCAATGGCCAGATGCAATTCCCCTGTTTCTTTAGATTCTGGGTCCTTCATAGCAAGGACTTTCTTTGCACTAGATCTCAGTTCTTAAGTAGTAGAGATGAGTCATAATTTAAAATCCCCTCTTTGGGAACACCTGTATCATACATTTGCATGGTGCATGATTAAGTTTGGGTACAGATTGCCGCATTTGATGATACGTACAATATAGACCCAAATGGATGGAATTAATGCATGTTTCCTGACCTGAACTGGGAGGCCTACGTTCCAATAATGTGTTGTGGTTCATATAGAGACCATGAAATTCTGGTGTATAAAACCAGTCTAAATCCAAAAATCACATATTATACATTATAGTGCATGGTGTTTAATAGGTTTAAAGTCTGAGTGGGGAAATTGTCAAAATTGGCCTCTTTTCCACTTGATTCCAGTCTCTCTTGTGTGTGGGAAGCTGTGGTTTATAAAGTATTGCTATCTATGCCTTGTTCTACAGTTGTATAGATTTTCTATAGTTTAATGAGATTAAGTACGTTTCATTATGAGTTTGAATATTGCCTGATGGTATGCTGATCAAAGCATGATCTGCTACCAAAGGTCTAGTGATTAGATGTAATTTATGTGTTAGGCTACTTTCACACATCAGGTTTCGGCGTCAGGCGCGATCCGGCGTCGTGCCGGAATGCCGGATCCGGCAAATGTTTTGTAAAACCTGATGTGCCGGATCCGGTTTTCTGCCGGATCCGTCTTGTTCTTGACAGACAAAACCGGATCCGTCTCATCCGGTTCATCCGTTTTTCTATCCGTTTTTCGACGGATTACGCCGGATCCGGTTTTTAAAATTGACTCTTGTGGCCTTCCGAACGGGATTGGCTACTGGAAAACTATATATAGCATGTTCCTACAGCCCTTCTTTGCCAGGTTGTAGAGAAGAAAGTGCAGGTTGGAGAGAAGAGCAAGTTACTGGCGAAGATGGATGTTGTCATTGGAAATATTACCACTAGAAGTTCTGTGACGGTTTCAGGGACAATTTTCCACTATACTTTATGTCACCTCAAGGCAGAGTACACGGGGATGACAGAGTGTGAAAGATTTGTGCCCTAACCAAACTTGTGTACCTTCTGGACCAACAGTATATACCTTTGCCAACCAAAGTTGGCTATCTTGTCATGGTCTTACTATTTTTACCTTTAGGCCACAGGTGTGTACCTGGTTGTGTTTTATGCAAAGTATTTCACCTTTTAACAAAAGTTGTGTACATTGGTAGGAAATCACCAACAATAAACACAACTTTTTAGGTGAAATACTTTGCTTCAAACACAACCAGGAACACAACTGTGGCAAAAAGCTAAAATTTACCCACAGTTATATACCTGGTTTTGAATACCTTTTTACCTTTGAAATACCCTGTATTTAACCTTTTTTTAAACATAGTTCGCCGCAGAAAGAAATGACAGACAACGATTGTGAAACGATAATTTAACTTTTATTTAAAATTTTTTTTTTTTTTTGTAAAATGTTTTTAAAGTGCAAAAAACTTTTTTAATAAAGGTTTTAAACCCAATGGGCATTTTTATTACAAAAAACACACATTACAAATCTGTGTACTGTGGGGTGGAAATACTGCTGGAGGGGCTGCGGGACACTTCGACACTGGGTGTGTGGAGAGAGGGCTGGGATCGTGGTGGGGAAGGAACAGTTAGAGGTGAAGGTGTGGAAAAAGCTACAGAATGGGTGGACATGTGGGAGGCAGAAGAGGTGGTGGGCGGTGGAGTGGAGGGTTGGGCAGGGACTGTAGGAGCAGATGATGTTGATGGAAAGTTGTATGGGGAAGGAGTTTGGTACGGGGAAGGAGTTTGGTACGGGGAAGGAGTTTGGTACGGGGAAGGAGTTTGGTACGGGGCAGGTTGCTGGAAGTGGGGAGATGTCTGGTACTGGGGAGGTTGCTGGTACTGGTGAGGTTGCTGGTATGTAATAGGAGGGGGAGGATGGAAAGTGGCTGGAGGGGGTGCAGATGTAATAGGAGGGGGAGGATGGAAAGTGGCTGGAGGGGGTGCAGATGTAATAGGAGGGGGAGGATGGAAAGTGGCTGGAGGGGGTGCAGGTGGAGGAACTACAGTGGTGGGAGGTGGAGGTTGGGAGGTAACCTGCTGTAGAGCACCGTGGCACGAATGCATTACATGCATCTGCTGGGTAGGAGATAGTGTTGCCATGCGCTCCACAACAGACCTGAAAAAGGTGTGGTTTGGCGAAGATCTTGCTTCTGAATGCATGGTTTGCAGAAGTGTCTTCACCTCCAGAATGCTGGAGTTGATCTGCTGAAAGCCTGCGGAGATTTGCTCTGACAAGACTTTTAGACAGTTCTGGAAAGATGCATTCAGATGCAAGAACTCTTGCGCATAACTCTTTTCCTGACCCCTCTGCCGCTGCCGCCCAGTACCCGCAGGTGTACTAGAGGTGGCAGGGGCAGAAGGGTGGGGTAAAGGGAAAGCGATCTCCTCACCAGCAGCTTCATGTAATGTAGGCGGCCACGATGCTCCTGTGCTGGTGGATGGGACAGATGGGTCGAATGTGTGGGAAGGCTGGGAAGGTGCAGATGTACCGGGGCGGTCGAAGTGTCCCTCGGTGCCGGTCTCCTCAGGGATCGCCTCAGAAGGGTCCAATCGTGCAGGCTCCCGAGTGCTGCTCACCGTGCTGTGGAATAAAGAGAAAAAAAAACAATTAAAATACTGACATGGTATGGCCCTGGCTGAAAAAAAAAAGTTACATCTAACATTTTTTTCACATGTGGTGTGTAATATTTACCTTCTGGTGAGCATTGTTTCCCGGAGGAACGACAGGGCTTGTGCGTACTTGTACTTGCTCCTGCGTCCTCCAGATCCACTCGGGGCCCGCATCTCTTTATTGAACTCCTTCTTGAAACGATCCCTCACAGACCGCCACCGATTCACAATTCTGTTCCCTGAAACGAGAAAGGAGTGGTTAGTATACAACATCAGTGTTTCACAAACTCCAGTCCTCATGGTCCCCAGGGGTCATGTTTTCAGGATTTCCATAGTAAATAGAAATCCTGAACACATGATCCGTGGGGACCACGAGGACTGGAGTTCGGGAAACACTGGTTTACATCAAGCAACCGGTACTGTATATACTTACGCTCTTTAATCTGGGCCCGAACATCGAGGTCCTCCCAGCGGCCCACAAGGAGCGAACAGATTTCCTCCCAGAGTCGTCGGGTAACGATCAGGTCAGCGTGGCGGTGGTCAGCCATATTCCAGAGCGGCTCCCTTTCTCTGACGAGATCGATGAGGCGGTCCACATCAATCCCTCCATCCTCACCGTCAGAGTCGGGAGCACGCTGTGAAGGCTGTTAAAGAAAAAGACAAAAATAACATAATTAGCCTCCACAAAAGAAATGAAATAAAAAGTGCAAAAAAACAAAGCAAAAATATTTATACTTACACGCTGGTGACCGCCGCGTTGCTGTCGCCGACGACCCTGGGAGGCACTGCGAGGACCTCTTGGCCGAGCACCAGATTGGGAAGACTAGAGAAGAAAACAAAAAATGTTATGTCTTTGGATGTAGGCATTTGTTTGCTGTGTGTGGTCTGCAGAACATTGTTTTCTATGTGTTGTGTGTAGTGTGATGTTGTGTTTCTGCGTTTGATGCAAAAAACTTACCAATTGTGAGCCCACTCCAGGTGTCTGTCCACCCCTTCCTTCTTCTTCTGGGAGCTCCTCTTCATCTTGTGATTCCTGTTTTGAAATAAAAGGCAATGAATAGACATATATTACAGAGATGATGGATTTTGGAAATAAAAACTTACCGTCAAACGCTGACGATGCGAGGGAGGGCTCCCAGAAGAAGATGTGCTGTCATGTTGATGGCCAGACTCCATGGCTGTGGGTATTGCTGCTGCTGTTGCTGCTGCCAGTGATGCCATTTCTGCTGCTGCTGCTGCATCTCTTTGGCGGCTGTTGAATAAAGAGAAACAAAGGGCCAATGAATATCTTGATATTCCATGGCCCTAGTTTGGAGGAATGGGGGATTTGATAATTACCGTCTCTCATCTGCTGCTGGACTCCCCTCCTCAGCATGTTCCATTTGCTGCTCCATTTGGGGTGGTGCTGATGGTGCTGCTGCTGCAGATGTCTGCTGCCTTCTCCTGCTCCTGGTTCTTGGCTTGGGTGGCATGTTGGGTGTGGCTGAGGGTCCCATTGTCTTGCTTTTATATATCTCCTGTGGGCAGAGCTACTGAGCATGCTCAGACCAAAAAACCGGATCCGGCCGCCGGATCCGGCTTTCGCCAGATCCGGCGCATTGCGGCGCTCATAGGCTTTCATTGTGTGAAAAAGCCAGACGCGCCGGATCCGGCGTGTCCGGCTTTTTCGCCGGAGACAAAAAACGTTACAGTAGCCGTTTTTTCCAGACGCCGGATCGCGACACATTGCCGGATCCGGCGAAAACCGGATGAAACGCATGGCCATCCGGCGCGATCCGGCGCAAATGCAAGTCAATGGGGGGGAAACCGGATCCGGCATTGCATTTCGCCGGATCCGGTTTCTGTCAAAAGCGCCGGATCGCGCCTGACGGCGAAAACCTGATGTGTGAAAGAGGCCTTACCCAGCAGCCAGTATTCCATTTAACTAACGGCCTCTTTCACACATCAGGTTTTCGCCGTCAGGCGCGATCCGGCGCTTTTGACAGAAACCGGATCCGGCGAAATGCAATGCCGGATCCGGTTTCCCCCCCATTGACTTGCATTTGCGCCGGATCGCGCCGGATGGCCATGCGTTTCATCCGGTTTTCGCCGGATCCGGCAATGTGTCGCGATCCGGCGTCTGGAAAAAACGGCTACTGTAACGTTTTTTGTCTCCGGCGAAAAAGCCGGACACGCCGGAGCCGGCGCGTCCGGCTTTTTCACACAATGAAAGCCTATGAGCGCCGCAATGCGCCGGATCCGGTTTTTTGGTCTGAGCATGCTCAGTAGCTCTGCCCACAGGAGATATATAAAAGCAAGACAATGGGACCCTCAGCCACACCCAACATGCCACCCAAGCCAAGAACCAGGAGCAGGAGAAGGCAGCAGACATCTGCAGCAGCAGCACCATCAGCACCACCCCAAATGGAGCAGCAAATGGAACATGCTGAGGAGGGGAGTCCAGCAGCAGATGAGAGACGGTAATTATCAAATCCCCCATTCCTCCAAACTAGGGCCATGGAATATCAAGATATTCATTGGCCCTTTGTTTCTCTTTATTCAACAGCCGCCAAAGAGATGCAGCAGCAGCAGCAGCAGAAATGGCATCACTGGCAGCAGCAACAGCAGCAGCAATACCCACAGCCATGGAGTCTGGCCATCAACAGGACAGCACATCTTCTTCTGGGAGCCCTCCCTCGCATCGTCAGCGTTTGACGGTAAGTTTTTATTTCCAAAATCCATCATCTCTGTAATATATGTCTATTCATTGCCTTTTATTTCAAAACAGGAATCACAAGATGAAGAGGAGCTCCCAGAAGAAGAAGGAAGGGGTGGACAGACACCTGGAGTGGGCTCACAATTGGTAAGTTTTTTGCATCAAACGCAGAAACACAACATCACACTACACACAACACATAGAAAACAATGTTCTGCAGACCACACACAGCAAACAAATGCCTACATCCAAAGACATAACATTTTTTGTTTTCTTCTCTAGTCTTCCCAATCTGGTGCTCGGCCAAGAGGTCCTCGCAGTGCCTCCCAGGGTCGTCGGCGACAGCAACGCTGCGGTCACCAGCGTGTAAGTATAAATATTTTTGCTTTGTTTTTTTGCACTTTTTATTTCATTTCTTTTGTGGAGGCTAATTATGTTATTTTTGTCTTTTTCTTTAACAGCCTTCACAGCGTGCTCCCGACTCTGACGGTGAGGATGGAGGGATTGATGTGGACCGCCTCATCGATCTCGTCAGAGAAAGGGAGCCGCTCTGGAATATGGCTGACCGCCACCACGCTGACCTGATCGTTACCCGACGACTCTGGGAGGAAATCTGTTCGCTCCTTGTGGGCCGCTGGGAGGACCTCGATGTTCGGGCCCAGATTAAAGAGCGTAAGTATATACAGTACCGGTTGCTTGATGTAAACCAGTGTTTCCCGAACTCCAGTCCTCGTGGTCCCCACGGATCATGTGTTCAGGATTTCTATTTACTATGGAAATCCTGAAAACATGACCCCTGGGGACCATGAGGACTGGAGTTTGTGAAACACTGATGTTGTATACTAACCACTCCTTTCTCGTTTCAGGGAACAGAATTGTGAATCGGTGGCGGTCTGTGAGGGATCGTTTCAAGAAGGAGTTCAATAAAGAGATGCGGGCCCCGAGTGGATCTGGAGGATGCAGGAGCAAGTACAAGTACGCACAAGCCCTGTCGTTCCTCCGGGAAACAATGCTCACCAGAAGGTAAATATTACACACCACATGTGAAAAAAATGTTAGATGTAACTTTTTTTTTTCAGCCAGGGCCATACCATGTCAGTATTTTAATTGTTTTTTTTTCTCTTTATTCCACAGCACGGTGAGCAGCACTCGGGAGCCTGCACGATTGGACCCTTCTGAGGCGATCCCTGAGGAGACCGGCACTGAGGGACACTTCGACCGCCCCGGTACATCTGCACCTTCCCAGCCTTCCCACACATTCGACCCATCTGTCCCATCCACCAGCACAGGAGCATCGTGGCCGCCTACATTACATGAAGCTGCTGGTGAGGAGATCGCTTTCCCTTTACCCCACCCTTCTGCCCCTGCCACCTCTAGTACACCTGCGGGTACTGGGCGGCAGCGGCAGAGGGGTCAGGAAAAGAGTTATGCGCAAGAGTTCTTGCATCTGAATGCATCTTTCCAGAACTGTCTAAAAGTCTTGTCAGAGCAAATCTCCGCAGGCTTTCAGCAGATCAACTCCAGCATTCTGGAGGTGAAGACACTTCTGCAAACCATGCATTCAGAAGCAAGATCTTCGCCAAACCACACCTTTTTCAGGTCTGTTGTGGAGCGCATGGCAACACTATCTCCTACCCAGCAGATGCATGTAATGCATTCGTGCCACGGTGCTCTACAGCAGGTTACCTCCCAACCTCCACCTCCCACCACTGTAGTTCCTCCACCTGCACCCCCTCCAGCCACTTTCCATCCTCCCCCTCCTATTACATCTGCACCCCCTCCAGCCACTTTCCATCCTCCCCCTCCTATTACATCTGCACCCCCTCCAGCCACTTTCCATCCTCCCCCTCCTATTACATACCAGCAACCTCACCAGTACCAGCAACCTCCCCAGTACCAGACATCTCCCCACTTCCAGCAACCTGCCCCGTACCAAACTCCTTCCCCGTACCAAACTCCTTCCCCGTACCAAACTCCTTCCCCATACAACTTTCCATCAACATCATCTGCTCCTACAGTCCCTGCCCAACCCTCCACTCCACCGCCCACCACCTCTTCTGCCTCCCACATGTCCACCCATTCTGTAGCTTTTTCCACACCTTCACCTCTAACTGTTCCTTCCCCACCACGATCCCAGTCCTCTCTCCACACACCCAGTGTCGAAGTGTCCCGCAGCCCCTCCAGCAGTATTTCCACCCCACAGTACACAGATTTGTAATGTGTGTTTTTTGTAATAAAAATGCCCATTGGGTTTAAAACCTTTATTAAAAAAGTTTTTTGCACTTTAAAAACATTTTACAAAAAAAAAAAAATTTTAAATAAAAGTTAAATTATCGTTTCACAATGGTTGTCTGTCATTTGTTTCTGCGGCGAACTATGTTTAAAAAAAAGGTTAAATACAGGGTATTTCAAAGGTAAAAAGGTATTCAAAACCAGGTATATAACTGTGGGTAAATTTTAGCTTTTTGCCACAGTTGTGTTCCTGGTTGTGTTTGAAGCAAAGTATTTCACCTAAAAAGTTGTGTTTATTGTTGGTGATTTCCTACCAATGTACACAACTTTTGTTAAAAGGTGAAATACTTTGCATAAAACACAACCAGGTACACACCTGTGGCCTAAAGCTAAAAATAGTAAGACCATAATAAGATAGCCAACTTTGGTTGGCAAAGATATATACTGTTGGTCCAGAAGGTACACAAGTTTGGTTAGGGCACAAATCTTTCACACTCTGTCATCCCAGTGTACTCTGCCTTGAGGTGACATAAAGTATAGTGGAAAATTGTCCCTGAAACCGTCACAGAACTTCTAGTGGTAATATTTCCAATGACAACATCCATCTTCGCCAGTAACTTGCTCTTCTCTCCAACCTGCACTTTCTTCTCTACAACCTGTCAAAGAAGGGCTGTAGGAACATGCTATATATAGTTTTCCAGTAGCCAATCCCGTTCGGAAGGCCACAAGGGTCAATTTTAAAAACCTGATCCGGCATAATCTGTCGAAAAACGGATAGAAAAACGGATGAACCGGATGAGACGGATCCGGTTTTGTCTGTCAAGAACAAGACGGATCCGGCAGAAAACCGGATACGGCACATCAGGTTTTACAAAACATTTGCCGGATCCGGTATTCCGGCACGACGCCGGATCGCGCCTGACGCCGAAAACCTGATGTGTGAAAGTAGCCTAAAGTAAAACCTTGCAGTACATTTAATGGGTTATCCATTTAATATGTGGACATGATGACTCCTCTAGAACATGAAAGTATTTTTAATGCTCTACACTCAGGCTGAACTAGATCTCTTCTTGAAGTTTAAACTTTATTACTGGTCCCAATTGACTGAAAAGGAATTTCAATGTTTTTTCATCCGCTTGGTATAATGGTCATTTCTTTGGATTTTTTAACTTTAGGGTTCAGAGGATATAGCATAAAATGATGGTCAATGTCTGCTGAAGAAACTGATTTGATTTGAAAGCTTGCACTCTCAATCTTCTTAGTTAGTCAATAAAAGCTATGAGTTTAACAATACAAGGAAAGAGAAGTACGGCTGATTAGGGCGCTCAGACCAAGACAGACACTTGTTTTGGATGGAAAAGAAACTTCTTTACTTGGTCATTATGTCCTCACATGAGTTTAACAATAAACCTTCCATACTCAAAGCATTGAAAGATAATAGGAAAAAACATTTTTAAAAGACCTGTTCACGTGTGCTTAGCTGGAATGAATGCACAAAAAAATTTCCAATACAGCATTTTTGGCATTCCACACTTAAGACCATACCAAGGAATACACTGCTAAATGGCAGACTGTCTAATCTCTCTTGCCTGAGGCAACAACATTGGGTAAAAGTAAGAAAAGATTCTGTGTCATAAGGCCAAAACCATCTGACACCCATATGCCATTGATTATTGATAGAAGGATGCTTTAATTGTTTTTATTTTCATTAGTACTAACAGTTTAGTACAAATAAAAAATACAAGTTAGAGGTAGTAGATATATTAAAAAATATGTAGTTGAATGTAGCACCATGTATAGCCCTGTATACAAAGGAGACTTCCACAATGAAAGAAATGATCATCATTCGTGAATTTCCACACTAAAAATCCATATTATATAATGATCAAATAATTGTTTATTGAAATGGTGATAACACCTTAACATGAACTTAAGGGGATTCTTGGAGAAGCTACTGACTTAGGGAAAACTGAGAGACAGTGAAAAGCTCCATTTTACAAATAAGCAGCTGGTCCCATAAAAAATTAAGCAACTCAAATAATTATACTCAAGCAATTCTGTAATATAGCCCAATCATAAAGCATACCTACAGTGAAAGAGAGTCCCAAGATCCTTATGTGTACTAGCTTTCTGGAGATTTTACCTTTAAGTTACGTCTGACAGAACCCACCAGGCTCAAAAAGGCTACCTCAGACTGACTTAGCACAAGCCACTCCTACTGGCAGATTCTTTAGGAACCCCTGATCTACACCCTTTAACGACTTGCAGAGAGATCTGGTCCTACAACTGGGTCCACTTAATTGATGCCATGGAAGGACTTCCTGGCCAAAGGAGCAAAGCAGAAGCAAGAGGAGTCATCATGAGGGATCAATGCCGCAAAGTCACATCAAGGACAAAACCAGAGGGTTAGCAGGTAGTCAAAATACAAGCCAAGATTAGAAAAAAAATATACAAGCTAACACACAGGAGCAAAGCATCAAAGAGATCAGCTCTAGCTGAAAATAACTAACTAAATGACAGCAAGAGACAGTCTTCTGGAGGAAGGGTGAGTTAAATCAGAGGGAATCCCACCCAAGGCTCACAGCAGAGAGCTAATTGTATAGCATCTCACTGCAGCAAAACACAAGTGAACAGGAAAGGTGCAACTACTCTAAGGAATCTAAAAGCAAAACTCCCACACATTGTCAGTGCCCACCAGTATCTGCAGTATTAGTGCAATGCCACCTAGCGACCAGGCCAGGAATTGCAGCAGTATATTCAGGCAAAGATGTAGCAATGCCAATCTAGAGAACTCTCCTTCTAATTCCCTTAAGTGATGTTGTTATGATTGTCCTCCATGATGCAAATACAATGGCATCACAGCTCAGGTCATTCATGACAGTTCTTTTGCATACAGTAAACTCCTCTCATATACAGGGTGGGCCGTTTATATGGATACATCTAAAATGGGAATGATTGGTGATATCAACTTCCTGTTTGTGGCACATTAGTACATGGGAGGGGGGAAACTTTAAAAGCTGGGTGGTGACCATGGCAGCCATTTTGAAGTCGGTCATTTTGGATCCAACTTTATTTTTTCCAATGGCAAAAAAGGGACTTATTGAGAATTTCACAAGAAAAACAATGGTGTGCTTGGTTTTAGCATAACTTTATTCTGTCATGAGTTATTTACAAGTTTATGTCCACTTATAAAATGTGTTCAAAGTGCTGCCCCTTGTGTTGGATTGTCAATGTAACCATTTTGTGTTGAGTTTACAGAAACCATTTGTTATATTGGGTTGGATGTAAACATTTGGGTTTAATGTTGTAAGAATACATGGCAATGCATGGACCAGCTGTGAGTGTCCTGATCCATACTCGAGAGCCATCAAGTTTGGTTTAGGAAACTCATGGCCATGCCATTCTTCGTTGTTCATATTCGAACCTCAAAAAGTGAAGTGTTTTAGTATAATTTTACATTTTCATTGTATCTGTGCTGACATCATGTATTTGGTAAATCAGTTTCTCTTTTAGTTTGCTTTCACTGGACTTTTTCGTTTAACAGTCAATACATATTTTGGATAAATGTGTTTGACTAGTTTCATTTACAGTATTTGATAAAACACAGCACATAACAGAAGAAAGAAAACCATAATAACAATAATAATTCTCAGGAAGAACGCAATTTGTAATGGACTTGCTGTCTAAAGAAGGCCAACATCTACTAATGATCTGGCTAACTAATGCTCAATAATGGTATTTTTTCTGAACCTAAGATAGTGATATGATAAGCAATTGTAAACATATAAATCTGAATTTTGCTGCCTGACATCATAATGGTCCTGTCTTTTGAGATCACCCCAGACACAAGTCATTCTAACCATATTTTCACCTTTTTAGTCCTTATTTTGCGTTTAATGAAGACCTCTATCCCATTATCTGTTGCTATGACATCTCAAAATACTGAATTAATGCTATATCAGCCTCATATGTGCATCATATGTCTATTTACTATCCATATACGTATAAAGATTAAGATCCTTGCTACGTTTTCCTACAGCCACTTTACAGTAACCCTGTAGGGCTCCTTTAGATGAGTAGCAAAGCAAGAAGCTACTAGGGAAAATCCGTTTCTGTTCCAATAGTACTGTAGATATTTATGCAGGAATTTGAAATGGTTTAGTTCTTAACGTAACTTGACTTAATATTTTTTTCTCTACTGAGTTTTAAGCACATTTTATAGATAAACAACTGTTAAACTAATAGTCTGTCAAATGTTACCCATATAAATTTAGAAGAAGGATCCAGTGAGCTGGTTAGTGGGAGATGGGAATGCCGGTTAAACTGTGTGAGTTACAGACAGGCGTGCATGCCTTAGGGACACATCAGAGCTGAGTCAGAGACTGAAACAATCAAAGCGTTGAGCAATGAGACTCAATAGGTGATAAAGGAAAGAATTAAACCTATGGAAATTATTCCAACTCAGTGAATTAATTGCTGAATAATACACAGCTCAAAGACTTTATAGCAATTGACTTAAAGATTTGTTTATTTCTACTTTTCTTGTGCTTACTTAAGTCTTGTAAGTATTAACAGATTTCAGAACATTGGATAAATGACTTGTTGGAACACTTGCTATCTATATCATGATCAATTATGTGTATATTATACTTGTATTTATTGTATTTATGGGATCCTTCAAAATATATTCATTCCTTCCTATCTAGCTCTGTTATCCAAGAAGTATCGTTTCTCTTTGCGGAGATTGACATGCTAAGCATGCCGAAATGAGGCGACTTAAAGCTGCAACGCTCCTCTGGGAAATATGCAAATTGTCTCTTCAGAGAGGAAGAGGACTAGAACTCTAGTGCCACCTATTGGAAGTAGCAATCCTAAAAGTCAATGTCGACCCTTTAACGAGCCTTGTCACATGACTTAAGGGCCTGTCACACTAAGCGATATCACTAGCAATATCGCTGTAACGTCACTGGTTTTTGTGACGTAGCAGCGATATTGCTAGGGATATAGCTATGTCTGATACTTACCTCCGACCGCTCCCCCGCTGATTATCGCTGATCGCGTGAGAACGTCCTGGGCCGTTTCTCGTCGTCAGCTTCCTGCTGGGCTTCCTGTGGCGCCGACGAGCGACACGTGGACGCGGGCGGGAGGACGTCAGGATCGCCTCATCTGACAGGTAAGTAACGACCCCTGACCCCTGTTATATCGCTGGTGAGATCTGCCTGTGTGGCAGCTCACCAGCGACCACTTAGCGATGCACCAGCGATCCTGACCGCGTCATATCGCTGGTCGGGATCGCTGGTGCATAACTAACTGTGACAGTACCTTTAAGATAAAAGCCAAAACCAAAATCTCAATTTGCATATCTAGCTCTGTCAAAGCCATCTTGATGTTCATGAATACCCATTAGTATCAGTGAAATGTAACTTACTGTAATTAGATGTGATCTCATCTTTTGAAATTCATATTAACCAGGTTCAATAAGTTTATATTTTAAATTTGATTTGTAACAAGTTGATTTGTCAGAAATAACAGTACTGCAAAGCCTCAAATGCACTGAAAAGATTTGTGTATCACTCAGTCGTCTCCTAGAACTGTATCCAACCCCTTTCAAATTTTATACCTGTATGCAATAGTGACCTCACCATAGGAACAGATAGTAAACTGGTAGCAGGCAACAGCACGTATTATAACAGAGCGCACTGGCAGACATTTTAGGCTTTGTGAAATTAAAAAAATGGGCCAAAAGTTATCCCTGTTGAGCCTTTGTGGTCATACAGATTATTCTATGTAGAATATTGACTTGAACGATGTTCTATGTATATAGATAACTTTATCCTTCTGTGCTTGAGACAAGTGATGTTCCTTAAATATCATAATACCCTTCACTTCTCCTCCACTAATAAATTTGACGGGGGCATAGGGGGCTTATTGTGATCTTCGTTTGGTAGTGCTACTGCCCGTATAGCTGGTATCAGTGTTAGTGGCGGTGCTTCTGCTTCTCCTAGAGGCTGCCACATCCTTATTTGCGCTATGTTTTTTTTCTACGCTATCACATCTAGGGAAGGGTGAACCCAAATGGTAAAGTTCAGGATCTGTACCAAACTCCTAATGTCCGTGCATGGACCCAAAATACAGACTTCTTCTGTGTGACAGCATGAGGAACATCGGCTCTGATTGGCATTAAGCTCGTTATGGTCGGTAAGAGTGCTGCGGTACCCATGCTGTCATACCAATGACAGCGTGTGAGCCAGCAGCTGTGACCGTCAGTAAAAAGGTCTCGCTATCGTATGCCTAGTCTTGCTGATAGCAGTGAGAGCTGGCATACGATGATGAGAGTATTCATCAACCAGTGCCTGTGCAATCAATACAATTAAATAGTGGCTTGGGGTCCCCTCTAATTTTGCTAACCAGTGAAGACAAAACCAACAGCTGCTGGCTGCAGCCCTCAGCTGTCAGCATTATCTTGGCTGGTTATCAAAAATAGAGGGATACAAACATTACTATTTTAAATTACTTAAGTAATTTTAAAAAATGGTATGAGATCCCCCCATTTTTGACCACCAGCCAAGCAAAAGCAGACAGCTGGGGACTAATATTCTTTGACTGGGAAAGGGGCCAAGTATATTGTCCCTCCTTTTTAAAAGGAGCAGCCTGCAGCCACATCAGAAAAGGCACATATATTAATTGCCTGGCTCTTCCCACTTGCCCTGGTGTGGTGGCAATATTGGTGTGTAATATTTGTGGGGTTGATGACAGCTTTATAATGTCAGCTGACATCAAGCCCACATGTTGGTAATGGAGAGGCATCTATAAGACACCCACATTACTAATACCATAGTCAAATATAATAAAGACACAGACAAACATTCTTTATTTGAAGTAAAAACACAGACTTGTTATTTGAAACCCTCTCCACCCTCTTTCACCCATTACTGTAAAATTAAAAATAATAAAACATCATATTCCTCGCATGTCTGAATATAATGCATATGTCACACGATGTGCTCCAAATTTGCTACATCTATATTGCATGGCGCGACTATTCAGTCATGAATCCAGGAGACACTGAGGTGAACCTGAAAGGAGCTTTAGTAATCTGCGGTGATGTCATTGAAGTTACCATCAGAAACAGGAAGCGGTTCTCAGGCTCTGCTCAGTGTCTCCTAGATTCATGGCTGAGCGGTCACATCATACCACCGCTCAGCTATTCAATACAGATGAAGCAGAGTTGGGCTCCTCATGGCACAAATGAATTATCTGCAGACAGGTTGGGAAAGTGGTGTTTTAGCATTTTAAATTTGACAGTAATAAAAAGGTAAAGGAGGATGGGCAGCATTTATTTAGAAAAAAAGGATTGTTTTCTGTGTCTTTTTTTTAATTTTCAGTACTGGATTAGTAATGGGAGTGTCATATACCAGCCTCTCCATTAATGTCATGGAGTGACTGACCCAGTGTGACACGACCTAACGGTTGGTCGGTCACCAAACAGCAAAACAACTCAATGCTGATGGAATAGGGGAGA
Source organism: Dendrobates tinctorius (assembly GCF_039654945.1). Taxonomy (NCBI): domain Eukaryota; kingdom Metazoa; phylum Chordata; class Amphibia; order Anura; family Dendrobatidae; genus Dendrobates; species Dendrobates tinctorius. Next base: position 36,287,798 of record NW_027361672.1, on the reverse strand, counting down.
GGAAGGCCCTGACAATAGGGAATCAGGGAAAGTCACTCACTGAGCTCCAACCTGAGCCTGTCCCTGTTCTAACCTAAGACCCTATGCAGGTCCTTCCCCCTGCCAACTTCAGGATACCTTGTCCATAAATGTCACCTACAACTGCCCTAGCTAATGCACTAGCCAGAAAGGAGCACTAGCCTCACCACTGCAGGATTAGAAATACAGGGAAGGGACAGACACTGAAGGGACTAAGAAACAAAAATAACACTTAGCTTTCTGCTGCAAAGCACCGCACAGCAGGATAAAGATACCCGATCAAAGCATTCAGCTAAAGCACCACTGCTCCCAGAAAGCTCCTCGCTCCAGCTTGGTCACTGCAGATTTCTCTAACACAGACAGTCAGCTGATGCATCAGGTGACCTCTTGAAGGGTGGTGGGAGTGGTCACCACCCACATTTGCTGACCCAGCAGCAATGCAATACAACAGCAGGCCAGCGGAGAAAAACTGACATTAACCCCCAATGGCCAGAAAGGAAAAAGTTTTAAGTTAAAGAAACCAGATCTACCACAAAAAATGGATCATGACAATTATTTACCACTGAGTTTGATATCAGCTGAGATTAGAATGTTGACATCAACCCCATAAATATTACCCCACTTGCCACCGCACCAGGGCAAATAGGAATAGTGAGACTAAGCATCAGAATTAGCGCATCTTATGGTTACATCATTTCTGAAGTGGCTGAGGGCTGATGTTCTTAATCTGGGAGGGGGGTAATATCCATGGTCCCTTACCTAAGCTATTAATATTAGTCTGCAGACGTCTGTTTAGCCTTTTCTATTTATTTATTAACACGTGCAGTAAAATATACTCTCAAGGTAACCTTAGTTCACAGCCTCCAGGTGTTCCTGCAGCTGGAAAATCCAGTAACCTTAAAATGTCCCTCAAAGTATCCAGGAGGTTTCCAGGCCTTGCAGCTGCTGGGAGACCCAGTGGCTGTGAATCCTGGTAAGGTTACCTGAGTTCACATCCATAGGTGCAGAGTTTAAAATAAAGGACTTTATTCTTACTATGGGGTTAGTAATTGGGGTGTCTTATAGACAATTCTCCATTACTAACCTGTGGGCTTGAGGTCAGCATACATAACAAAGCTGACATCAACCCCACAAATATTACTCTACTTGCCATCGCACTAGGTAAAGTGGGAAGAGATGGGAAAAGCACCAGAATTGGCTCATCTAATAGATACATCTTTTCTGGGGCCGCTGAGGGCTGCTATTTTTAGGCTGGGGAGGGAGAATATCAATGGACCCTTTCCTAGTATGAAGAATACCAGCCCCCAGCCATCTGATTTGACTTGGCTGGTTGTCAGAAATGGGGTCGATCCTACACCTTTTTTATTATTTATTTAAAGTAGAATCTTGAGAGCTAATATTATCAGGAAGGTCCATGATTACTGGGTGACTATGATGAGCGGTGATGTCAGTAACGTTACTGCTCTTCACAGTCACGTGAGCTGGGAGTGGCTGCTACTAAAGGGGGTTTTACACATAGCGATATCGCTAAAACATCACTGATTTTGTGACGTTATAGCGATATTGCTAGCGATATCGCTATGTGTGATACTTACCTCCGACTGGCTCCCCCGCTGTCCATCGCTGATCGTGTGAGATCGGGCGGCTCCATTTCTCGTCGTCTGCTTCCTGCTGGGCTTCCTGCTGGCGCCGACGAGCGACGCGTGGACGCGGATGGAGGACGTCAGGAGCGCCTCATCTGAAAGGTAAGTATTGTCCGCTAGATCGCTGCTGCATCGCTGTGAGATCTTTCTGTGTGAAAGCTCACTAGCAATCATTTAGCGATGGACCAGTGATCCTGATCAGGTCGTATCGCTGGTGCATCACTAAATGTAAAAGGGCCTTAAAGCACATAAATTGGCAAACAAGGGACAGTGTCTTGTTTTTTTCTCTCTATGTTTTTCAGATATCCATTTGTGGACTACATTTAATTCCCTGGACTACATTAGACTTGCATGGGATTTTTCTTTTAATAAATTAATGAGCCAGGAAAAGCGTTGCTGAGCGATTTCTGAATAAAGTATTTGTGCGTTTTTTTTCTTTTTAGGACTGATTTAGTAATGGGGTGTCCGATAGACACCTCTCCTTTACTAACAACATGGTTTGATGTCAGCTGTGCTTTTGGACAATTCACAGCTAACATCAACCCCAACTACCAGCAATCAGGAAAATCAAAGACTGCAGACAGATATTTTTAGGCTGGAAAGGGCCCGATAACCATGGACCTTCCCAGCCTGATAACATCAGTTCACAGATGTCTGCTTTACCTTTGCTGATCACCAAAAATGGGGGGGACCACACATCATTTTTTTTCATTTATTTACTGTTAGTACATTTACAGTAAAATATACATGCAAGGTATTAATTATATATTTCACAGATATTTATTTATCTATTTACCCCATATCTAACAATTTGCACAACTATAACACCTAAAAATCTGTCATTTCTATTTTGCATTCTATTCCAGTACGTGTCACACAGATGGTAGACAGATTTCACATGGATGAAACACACGTACACATGGATGGTACACAGGTACACATGGACAGCCAACACAAAACCACATAGATTGTAAAAATGGAACACCCTGTAGAATATAAGCCCGAAAGGGCAGGGTCCTCTCCACTCTGTATCAGTCTGTCATTGTTAGTTTGTTTACTGTAAGTGATATCTGTAATTTGTATGTAACCCCTTCTCATGTACAGCACCATGGAATCAATGGTGCTATATAAATAAATATTAATAATAATAATAATAATCTCATGTGTATGCTTTTTTAAGGGAACATGTAAAGTGGGCCTTACTGTCATCCAGTTCTCTCGCATGCAAGAATTGCAGCACAGCTGTGGAGAATATGGAGAAGGTAATTTCTCCATGTTCTCCATCGTCTCTGAGTGTACTTCGAACTGCTCTTGGATGACATCCGAGTGTAGTCCGATATTACACATGCACCCATAGACTTGTATGGGTAAGTGCGATCCAAATATTGGAGTCACTCTCAGCATGCCTAATTGGCATGAGAAAATAATCGCAGATCTGTACTGCTCAAAAGTATAACTTTGGGCTGAGTACTATCCTATAAAACATTGGAATGCACTCGGCCATGTTATACGCAATAGTGAGCGTACCCTTACTCAAAGTCTATGACACTCATTTCCTTTGCTGTTGTACTACAACATACTACTGTCTGGAGTATTTGACCAATATTTTAGTGACGTGAGCTTTGAAATCCCCTCATCATTCAAAATCACTAACTGATTGGCTGTGCTATACCATGAGATGTGATTGCATTATTATTATGAGGAAGCCTATCTCACCTGAAGTCATGTGAGCCTTTTGTTGCCTTGCAATCTTTTGCAATTTGTATAATGATTGTGTTAATTTTTGGGGCGATTCATGCAAATAAAATCGTAAACTGTCTGAATTCACCAATTGCACTCAGAAGATCATGGTGCATTCAGCTAAGTGTTTGAAGGCCTTAGGACTGGATACTCACCATGTTTTTCAGTCCAGATATAACTGTCTATGATGCTATCCAATTCCAGTCAGGAGATCTTCAGCAGATTCATGCACTGTGGTTCGTACTTGGAGAGCTTAACATGTTGTGATAATCCTGCCGTTGGCTACATTCTCACATCCGTTGTACACGTCCATGTGCTGTCTGTTCTTTTAAAATTGACAGCACATTAACCCATAGTTTTGTAGGGTCGGTGGGGCGAGCTGGGGGGGTGGTCCCTCTTCTTACCGCGCAGAGACGAAACAGAGACAAGATGGAGGCAGGTACTGGGTACAACAGGTCCAAGTTTATTTCTGCGCGCCGTCCGTCTGACGGCCCTCGCAACACATCGCCATATCGCTCTCTCTCGGCCCTCCGCATCCTGAGCCGCTTCACGACACAGCACAGTACCTCACTCATGGCCCTCTATACCTAGAGCCGCTTCACACACCGTGTTTCTCGCCGAGGACGTATATATACGTCCTGTCCTTTCTCCTTTCCTAACGTAGTTACAGCTTCCGACACTGTGGCTGCCCTAAGCCAAATCACCAACAGTCCGTTCACTGGTCAGACGTCGTACTCTACACGGTGTGCCTATTCCCTTTTAACTCGTCTCTGTTGCGGTGTATCTGTCAGGACCACCCCCCTGTTGTTCTCTCTCCTCAGTCCCCCTGGTCGGATTCTCCTCAGAGCGCACAGACCGTCGCAGTCCTCCTGTCACTGCGGCTCCCCCTGGGGACTCGAACCTTCTGGAACCCTCCCTCAGTATTTATAGCTAACCCGGTTCCTTGAAACTGTCACTATCACCACGCCCCCCATGACCAACGGTTTCTAAAGCCCTAAGCTGATGTCAAGTCCTTTGCTCACACTCCTCCCTGCCATCTAATGGTCAACCCAAGGTACTGCACGTCCACTACACTTTCCTAGCTGTTTCCCCACTGTAATAACTGACACCTACCTACACTGTGCAAACCTTTCCTTCTTCTCTCTGACTAGTCCGTCCGTCAGGTCACCGTCCCTACACTCTCCCTTCCATTGTCCATTGTCATCCTCGACAATCGCCATCCCTGCCTTCGTCGTTCTGAAGCTACACCTACATTCTGTTGTCGGACCAGCTGTTGAACCAAACCCACTATCTGCGGGGGCCGAACCATACTGGGAGCACTATGCTCTGAGCAGCCTACTGCTACTCACCAGCGCGCACGCCACATGACAACGTCTTTCAAATTGGGCTAGGTACACCCATATTCTCTCTATGGCATGTACCTTCCCCTACTCTCCCCTACTGTCACCTTCCACTATTCGGTACGCCATGATCGAGGTCTCTTACCTTCCAGATCATTACCAGCGCCCGCCTTCCTTCTTCAGGGGTGTCCGTGGTGTTGGGGACCTGACCTAGGACGGCTGTCTCTCTCACGTCTTCCAACTCATTTTCCTTTCTTTCAATAACATGTCATGGTCGGCGTCCCGGTCTCCCAGACCTCCTCAACTCTTAGATCCCTACCGGATCTCACACCTTCCTTTGGTCCCGCAGACCTTCCCGTACCCGGACCTGTTGCATTTTCTTGTGTATATTGTACACCAAAACAACTTTACAATATCACAAGTACCCATTTTTATAATTTTTTTTTCATTTTCTCTTGCTTTTAAAACCAAAATATAACAACATAACATGGCAGATCCTCTTTCTTCCTCCCCCCCTTCCTTAGACCTGGACACTCCTCCGCTTTTCCGTATCCCCGTTCTGTCAGGTAAACATATTTTCGTATATAAAGAACATAGAAAGAAGAAAGAAAGAGAGAGAGAGAAAATAGTTGCATCAGTTAAACAACAACAAAAACATTTTTTCCTAAATGCAACTGTCCTTATAATCTGCACAACGGTGCATGCATCGAACTCCTGACAGCCTACTTCACTACGCAGTGGCTAGTAGTGAGGGACCCCACAGCCGTGGAGCCCCCGGGGATACTGAGGGTGTCCATTCAAGTCCTCTTCTTTTCCATGTCGGCCTCTCCTTGAGTGTGGAGCAGGTTCCACACTTCCTGCTCCCAGGCCTTCTTCTTCCTGATCACCTCTGCTACCCACACGGAGGGAACAGCACGGGCCCTGGATTCCGGCGGGCGGGACTCCGCTGAAAAAGACCGCAAGACAGAAACGGCCAAAGATTTCTGTGGCCCAGCAGCCGCTGGGGTCAGGTGGCAAATGGGGACAACCGGGTCCTCGGGGGCTGGAATCACAGGGCCCACTAAGTCGGCTGCAGTCGAGTCCAGCAGCGGCATAACCGCGGCCTCAGGACAGGCCGCATCCACTACTTCCAACGGAGCTGGAGTAACGGCCGGTTCCAACGATGTAGCTGCTATTAGCAGGGGAAGCGCAGCAGCGTCTTCTTTGGGTGAGCTCTGCACTGGTGACTCCGGGCGGGGTAGTTCGGGGACATGAGCGGGGGCCTCGCTCAGCTCCGCATACACCACGGGGCCCATGGTAACTAGGCCTTCCGATGCGCAGGGGGCCGCATGCTGCAGCAGAATGGCGGGGGCCGCTTGCGGAGGCACTGGTAGGGCCGGGGGTACTCTCACCTTCCCCGGCGCTGCGGCCTCCATCCCATCATCACGCGGTTTCCCACGCAGCCTCCATTCCTTGCTCCACTGTCCTGCGGGCCTTCCCTCCGGACTCGGGGGCTCCGCTGAGAAGTCCTCTGCTGGTATTGGTGGCGACCGTTCTCGCTGACTCTGCTCAGGCTCCGCTTCCCGGCTCAGCATCCCGCTGCCTGCCCGTGGTTCTGAAGATGACTTCTGGTGCAGCTCCATCTCTCGCCGCCATTGCCACTCTAGGCGGCCGATGCCCCGACACCCGCAGCGTCTCATACCGTCCGTTGGGCAGCATTTGAATGGCATCAGACAGCCGCAGCCAAGTTTTTCTTCTGTGCCACTCCCTCTGTGAGGTGGGGTGTCGGCAGGCCTCTCCACCCACCTGTCAGGGTCCAATATATGGAAGCGTCGATCTCCAGGCACATACTGCTTCCTTTTGGGGTACGTTGGAGGGGGTCCCAGTCCATTCAACACGACTGCAAACACCCGGACCTCTCCCCTGCGCTGTAGTAATGCCGCCATCTTGCGCAGCTCCTGATACCACCCTGGATCTTCGGTCAGCACCACGGAGTCACCACAGCGCTCTCCATTTGTAATCCACAGGTAAGTCATTTGTAATCCACAGGTAATTGTAATCCAAACAGAGTAGTCCAAGTCCTTTTCCATTCTTTGAGGCAGGTCTGCCGCAGAAGATGATGTATTAGCGGCGGCGATCCTGCCGACTACGCCAAATGTAGGGTCGGTGGGGGCGAGCTGGGGGGGTGGTCCCTCTTCTTACCGTGCAGAGACGAAACAGAGACAAGATGGAGGCAGGTACTGGGTACAACAGGTCCAAGTTTATTTCTGCGCGCCGTCCGTCTGACGGCCCTCGCAACACATCGCCATATCGCTCTCTCTCGGCCCTCCGCATCCTGAGCCGCTTCACGACACAGCACAGTACCTCACTCATGGCCCTCTATACCTAGAGCCGCTTCACACACCGTGTTTCTCGGCGAGGACGTATATATACGTCCTGTCCTTTCTCCTTTCCTAACGTAGTTACAGCTTCCGACACTGTGGCTGCCCTAAGCCAAATCACCAACAGTCCGTTCACTGGTCAGACGTCGTACTCTACGCGGTGTGCCTATTCCCTTTTAACTCGTCTCTGGTGCGGTGTATCTATCAGGACCACCCCCCTGTTGTTCTCTCTCCTCAGTCCCCCTGGTCGGATTCTCCTCAGAGCGCACAGACCGTCGCAGTCCTCCTGTCACTGCGGCTCCCCCTGGGGACTCGAACCTTCTGGAACCCTCCCTCAGTATTTATAGCTAACCCGGTTCCTTGAAACTGTCACTGTCACCACGCCCCCCATGACCAACGGTTTCTAAAGCCCTAAGCTGATGTCAAGTCCTTTGCTCACACTCCTCCCTGCCATCTATTGGTCAACCCAAGGTACTGCACGTCCACTACACTTTCCTAGCTGTTTCCCCACTGTAATAACTGACACCTACCTACACTGTGCAAACCTTTCCTTCTTCTCTCTGACTAGTCCGTCCGTCAGGTCACCGTCCCTACAGTTTCATCTTTTCAGTCATAGTTTCATGATCCATTCACACATCAGTTTTATAAATCTATGTGTTTCAAGTGAGACTCAGAGCACGTTGTAGTCTCATCTGCTTTGCAGGTAAGACTCACCAAGTCTATGTGGGGATCACTTATATGGAATGTATGCTTTTTGCATTAGTATTTCATCAGTGTTCAGTGTGTTATCCATTTTAAATGGGAATATGTCAGCAGGTTTTTACTATGTAATCTGAAGACAGCAGGAGATAGAGGCTGAAGCATAGATTTCAGGGAAGTTTCACTTGTCAAAGTGCATGTGCTGTTATTTGCTAACTGTGACAGATTAATCACTAAGAGATTAACAATGCCACACTAAACTAGTCCAGCAACACCCTGCCCCCTGCGTGATAAGCTATAGACATTGTATATACAGAGCCTGATGTGGGCGGAGTTAGCATTCTCAGCTCTGCTTCATTCTAAATATAAAAGCTCTGATTGTGTCAGAATGGCTACACCCAGTAATCGAAGGCTATGTGCACACGCTGCGGATTGGTCTGCGGATTTTTTATCTGCAGAACCGCAGGTAAAAAGACCTGCTGTTTTACCTGCGGATTGGCCTGCGGTTTATCATCTCTACAATGGAGGAGATGGTAAGCCGCAGCAGAATCCGCAGAAAAGAATTGACATGTCATTTCTTTCTGCGGATTAAAAACCGCAGCTTTTCCGCAGTTAAAAATCTGCAGCATGTGCACAGCAGAATGTAAATCCCATAGGATAGCAAGCTACTGTACACTGTCTGCAGAACTGCTGCAGTTCTGCTGCGGCCAATATCGCAGCGGAACCGCAGCAAAACCCGCAGCGTGTGCACATAGCCTAATTGATACATCCTTGGATTTAGCTTCCGTTTGCCTAGATTACCCTGCTCTTAAAGTAGGTAGAAAAACCTGCTGACAGATTTCCCTGTAACTGATGCATTGCTTAGAAACAATGGATACAAAATTCAGATAATCTACCTGCTACATATTTTACAAATAGATGCTAAAAAATAGATGCCGCATAGATGCAAAATAGACGTAAATGGCTAACACATGAAAGAAAAAGTATCCATTTAATATGGAAATGGATGTGTGAATTCAGCCTTAGAATATTAAATAAGACTGTACAGACAAGATTTGAGGGTATGAAATGAAGATTCCCCACAGTCATTAACAATTAAAGTGATTTTAATTGCTGTTACAAGTAACGCTGCTTAGCCTGTGATTTTGCTTTTTGTCCACATTGTGGTCTTCTTGATGGGGCTGCAATGTGTGGACACAGCCGCTAGGCTATGATATATGTGACTCTGTTTTCCATATAAAAAGATGATTTGGGTTTACAAATCTCTGGAGCAGACAATTCCTATGAGCGCGTTCCGCTTGAAAAACAGATGTTTTAAACATTGAAACAAAAGACAGTCTGAACACAGTCAGGTTGTCTTTTTCAAAAAATCCCTGTCCCTGGGTGCAATTTGTTATAAATAATCCCGATCACATTACTCACCATCCCCTGGTCCACCATTGAGTCTCCCTACTGTTCAAGGGCAGACAATCACGGAGCTCAGCAGCTCGGAGACGGGATTCCTATCTACACGGGCAGAGAAGGTGTGCTTATTGATTGGCTGCTGCGATGTTGTCATTATGGCAGCAGTGCAGTCAATGTCACACACTGGGAGCAGTAGCAGAGACTCAGTGGTGTGGTGTGCCCCAGAAGAATGAGTAAAGGCACAGATTTACTGAAAGGGGACAACCCCTTTAAGTGCATATGTAGCCCCCTCTACCCACCATTCACTAAAGAAGCTGATAGATCTTTTCAGCTATGAAATTGATGTAATATTTCATACAGTGGCAACCCTTTCCCAAAAAAACAGAATGTAATAAAAACACTTGAGGCAATTTTTGCAAAGGGAACCTGCCGTGTCAAAACACTAGCATACTCCAGATATGGGGTCATTCTGCAGGTTAATAGCCTTCTAAAGCTGTCTGGCCACTGCACTGAAGGCCCGGCTACAGGAAGGAAGCCTCCAGCTTTCATTCACAACACTGATGCACTGCCTAGATGGCTGTCAGTCAGTGGAGGGGTATAGTTACAGCCACCACTCACTATGTACTGAGCGGTGACTGAAGCCACGCCTCCATGAATGAAAGCCAGAGACCGTCAGAATGGATAAAGTTTATTTCTTCCCGATAACTGTTCTTATAGCCACAAGGCTTCAGAACACTATTAACCTGCAGATTAACCCCATACCGGCACATTAAATGCTTTTTAAAGCAATAGGTTCCCAATAAAGGCAGTACAAAGTATTAGAAAAATGTGTCTGCTTTCTTCTAAAAACAGAATTACTCTTGTGGAGAGGTTGTGTGTGTATTACTGCTCACCACCATTCATTTCAATGTGAATTTCTTTCCTTAGGTCTGACATTGCAGCTTGACTTCATACTGCAATGAATGGAACTGAGCTGCAGTACCCAACTACCTCCCTATGTGAAATACTATTTTTGGAAGAGAGCACCAATGCCTTTTACTTTTTACATTTACTCCAAATCCAAATGTTACTATTTTTAACATATGGTACAATATCCCCCGTGTGTGAACCTGAACTTACGGTGATGGCTCATTAAAACTGCAAGTAATCGCTTCTGAGTACCGTTTTGTAACTGTCTGAATTTTTTTTTTAAAACAAATCTATCTTGTTCTCTGGCAGATTTCTATGTAAATGCTATATCCAACCTCGATTTTGCTTTTCTTCTTTCTTGCTCAAAGACGGTCAAAGTTGAAATTGAAGAGCAATGTTTATCCAATTACTACAATTGCACCATATTCACATTAAACTGCATCTCATCTAAATCAGGTGATTAGCCAAGGGGAAGCAATCTGAACAATGAATTAGAACACACTCCATCTAAATTGCATAGCAATGCTTTTAGATGAGATACGTACGAGGAAATGTACTTTTTTATATTTGCAGGTGAAGCTGAAACAACAAAACATATCAATGATTTATCATCCCCGGCTTTCGGAGCGTATCTTACGGAGGTAATACTGCAAAGTTTCAGTAGATGGCGCCTTCACACAGCTCACATTGCCGCTCACTCGTGCTATCCATTATTCTAAGATATTCTATAAATATATGTACAAGTTAGTGACAAATCACATTCAGTCAATGAAATACAGCACAGACTTTACCGTTTTAGCCACATGAAAAATATTTTTCTTTCATGTGGTTATTTTACAGAAAGACTTTTTTTTCCATCTCCGGTATATTGGAAAATGTATATGTGGAAAATGGGCCATCATGGAGACATCACTTTACAATATCGTTCTCTTCCAGGTGAGTCATTTAAATACGTCTTTATAATAAATGCAGATGGAGCAAAACTAAGATTTTATATCATATGTCAGGATTTACTTAATCGATGCAGTTACACTTTAGCGTCTGATCACTATTTTTAATTAAAATTATTATTATAAACCTATTTATCTTATTTTTATCTGTACTTAATTTTTGTTTTTAGAAATTCAAAACCAGGAGTGGAAATTTAATGGAAATCTATATGCTTGGGCTACACTGCGACTTATTGATTTTAACTATTAAGTGGCAGCTGCAGTCCTCGCAATTGTATGCAGGTCAATATATAGCTGTAGCTACAAATAGTTAAAATCAATCACTAGTGCTACAAAAAGTCATAGGGTAGCCCAAGCCTTAGGCCAAGTTCACACATTCAGTATGTGGTCAGTATTTCACACCAGTATGTGTAAGCCAAAACCAGGAGTGGAACAATCAGAGGAAAAGTATAACAGAAACACGTCACCACTTCTGGATTTATCACCCACTCCTGGTTCTGGATTATAAATACTGAGGTAAAAAACTGACCAAATACTGAGGTAGAAAAAATCACCAAACACTCAGTATTTTACCTCAGTATCTGCAGGCCAAAACCAGGAGAGGAACAATCAGAGGAACAGTATAATAGAAACACATCACCACTTCTGGATTTATCACCTACTCCTGGTTTTGGCTTACAGATACTGAGGTAAAAAACTCACCAAACACTCATTATATTACCTCAGTATCTGCAGTCCAAAACCAGGAGAGGAACAATCAGAGGAACAGTATAATAGAAACACGTCACCACTTCTGGATTTATCACCCACTCCAGGTTTTGGCTAACATACGGAGGTAAAAAAAATCACCAAACACTCATTATATTACCTCAGTATCTGCAGTCCAAAACCAGGAGAGGAACAATCAGAGGAACAGTATAATAGAAACACGTCACCACTTCTGGATTTATCACCCACTCCTGGTTTTGGCTAACATACTGAGGTAAAAAACTCACCGAATACTGAGGTAAAAAAAAAATCACCAAACACTCAGCATTTTACCTTAGTATCTGCAGGTCAAAACCAGGAGAGGAACAATCAGAGGAACAGTATAATAGAAACCCGTCACCACTTCTGGATTTATAACCCACTCCTGGTTTTGGCTTACAAATACTGAGGTAAAATACTGACAAAAATTGATAATGTGAACGTGGCCTTATACGGCTTTCTTAAATTTTAAATCCACTCCTGATCTTGGATTAAAACAATAAAAAAGATGAAAAATACTTAGCAAAGTGTAACTAGGGCCTTAAATTCAGCCCTGCTACATATTTAAGCACCAAAAGGCCATGTCCCTTTTATTTCACTTTCCGTAAAAATAAGTAAAAGTGTGGCAAAAGTAAATTATACTGTTACCTTGTGATAATACAATATATCGATTACTCTACATCTGTATCTTTTTGCATGTTTGCTATCAAACGGAATAAAATAGTGCAGCACATTGGAAAACGCTTCTGCTTCCAAGAATGGTGTTATTTGTTAACTCCGCCATGTGCTGTCCCTCCAAACCTGACACGGCAGAAATGCGGACATTGTCATACTATGATTTATTTGAAATGGAATTATTTTTTTATGCAGCGTTTTATATGTTCCGCACTTTTGCCATCTATCTGCTTATCCGTCACTATTATAACTAACATTACATTCTACCATACTTTTCAGATGGAACAGTTTTCAAATAAAACAAAAGCTTGGTGCCGTTCCTTAAGAATCAGCAGAACATGGTGTTTCGTGATGTCCTTTTGGCAAGTCCCTGGATTGAAGGCTGTGACGTTCAGGAATTAAGCAATGGCAGCACACAGAACTGATTGAGAGGAGAACAGACCATCTGATACAGATCTGCCATAATGAAAGTCCAGCATGAGGCTGAATGAGTTTCCACCTCTGCTGACTGAGGGGCTAATGACAAACATCTCCCTGGGCACTTTACTGCTGCTGTTAGCTTTTTAGGGCATATGGCATTTGGTTACATGCCTTTCTTCAGAGATTTCTGCGATAGTCTGAAGTTTGCTGCTCCACCGCCTGTCTACATTTCTTAAGCAGCATTTTAAAGTTTCAGGAAACTCTTAAATATATTTTTGCTGTCACAAATCTTATTTTTATTTTTATTGTTCTTACATGTTTCAACATTTCAGTTTTGTGTAAAAATAGAGAATGCATTTTATATAGCGTAAGTTTTTCACTTATAGGTAAAATCGAAAATTAGAATATTAACATTATTATGATCTTTTAGTCTTATGAACCATTTTTGTCTATAGAAGCAATGAGTCTATGGGGAAAATACTTCCATATTCCATTTAATTATGTAACAGATTTCATATAAAAATTAAATTTGAGGCCCATATGTGCCTATGAGGGTGTAAATTCAAATCCGAAGACTCAAAGTTAGTTAATTTATTTTATTCACTTACGGGATATAGCGCCATTAATTTCCACAGCGCTTTACAGACATTATCATTACTGTCTACATAGGAAATTAAGATTGTGAGCCCCAGTAAGTATGTCTTTGGAGTATGGGAGGAAATCGGAGGAAATTCATGCAAACACAGGGAGAACATACTATGGTCAGAGTCACCTTAGCATATGGCACCCGATGCAAAGGTAGAAACTTGAGGGCACTACTAAATATTAAAGGGGATCACAGACCACAGACAAATGCATATGAACTAGAAAACAAGAAAAAGTAGTGTGTAGAAAGGTCACGATCAACCGCACAATAGGAGCAACAATAATACATAGAAAAATAACAATTTTTTATTATTGATGCAAACAAGACACATAAAAGAGACAAAATTTAAAAACAATTAAAAAGCCAAAAATTGGCCCTATGTAAACACCACCTATGTCCATGTGAGGATCTAAAGCTCTCCTCCTCCAATATGCTAGGCAAAAGAAAATATAAGCAATAAGAAGATTAATCATAAATCAACACCTCTGGTTTGTAAACTACACATATAGTGGCTTATTATAATATACCCACATGCTGCTGTCCAACATTATGATAGCGAATGAGGACAGGAATGCAAACCCATAAGAAATAACCAGATGAAAAGTAAAAAAAAAAACAAAAAATATATGCAACTGACAAACAGCCAAAAATAAATAACAATGAGTGGAACTATACAGATGGCAAAAGTAATAAGATGGCAATAATCTTGTGAATAAAGAAGTCCAAAAAGGACAAAGCATGAGGCATGAAGAGGTACTCTAATGCAGATAATTAAGAGCCAGTGAGCTACAAACCAATGAGGAAGGTGGATCACATACTCAAAGGATCATCAAAGAGAAAGCCTAATGCCAGCATGGGGTAAAAGAGAGGGGGAGGGCCCCATGCATATCGCCACCTAACAGCGTGGCTTCCTCAGGGGAAAAGTGGCGATACGCGTGGGGCCCTCCCCCTGTTTTTTACACCATGCTGGCCTATTCTGGAGCTTTATAATCTTAAAAACCTTAGTGGCGCTAAGGTGTATAAAAGGACTCAAGCAGCATAAGTAAAAAGACACCAGTCATTATAGATGTCAGAAGAAAAATCTATATAAATAAAAGAATTACTACTGCGCTTAGAGTCACTGGTATCTGACAACTACCACAGGATGGATCACCAATCAATATACTCAAAATGCAAGGCACAATCAAGCATAGGTAAAAATACCAGAAACGAGCAAAGAGTGAAAAAGTAAATTGATCATATAACCCATAGGATGCTTGCTAACACTTGCAGTTCATAGAACCAAAGTTACCTGATGATGCGGTAGGGGTTAACAGTCACAGTTGATGCGGTAGGGGTTAACAGTCACAGATGAGGAGGACGGGCTCAGTCTGGCAAGTGGGCACAGATTCAGCGTTCAAAGATCCAAAGGTTCTTCTGTAAACAATAATAATCTGGTGGAGGGTTGCCGATAATACTTGCTTGAGAGCCGCAATAGTGTTAGCGATGCTGCCCCGGCCGGTGGTGGCAAACGCTAATTGCAGGCTGGGTAGAAAAAACACACACGCGCACGCACCTGCGTGCTATGCTGGGTGCCCAATCGTCACAATGTGCTCGTCAGCACAGGACCTGTGTGACATCAGAAACACTTGATGCGCTGGGCTGCAGCCACTAGAGATCGCAATGAGAACCAAAAAGCTATCCTACGCGTTTCAGAGATGCCTGTCTCCTTCCTCAGGGATGTGGTCCTGCTAGCGATCTCTGTATTATATATGCACTAACTCATTCTGGAGCTTTGTTTGGTTCTTCCCACTTGCCCTGTAGTGGTGGCAAGTGGGGTCATAAGGGGTTAATGTCACCTTTCTATTGCAAGGTGACATTAAGCCCGGATTAGTAATGGAGAGGCTTTTCTGTGCAGCTGGGGGCTACTGTTTTTAGGCTGTGGGGGGCCAAGATCAATGGCCCCTTACCAGCCTGAGAATAGCAGCCCCCAGCTGTGAGTTTTGCCGGGTTGGTTCACAAACTGAGGGGGGACACTACATCTGGTTTTCATTCATTCTTCTCTCCTGCTCACTGTTGCCAGCAGAGCAGGAGAGAAGAATGACAGCTGCATTCAGCACCAACCACCGGGGAACAGCGGCTTACAGTAGCGCTTCTTCCCTGGCAGCCGTCTGTGTGGTCCTGATGTGGCACATGTGCGGCACATGGTTGCACCACGTATCCACACGGACATGGATAGCTCCGGTACCGTTTTTCCAGTACCGGAATTATCTGGACGTGAGAGACTTCTCTTAATGGGTCTTGCTCCTCATTTCCACTGCCAAGCTATTGGATCTTTCTTCCATTGTTCAGTCTATGCAAAGGCTGAATATCCTACCAGGAACTATTGGTCATGCCAGAATGTCACATAATAACAAAACATTCATGTTGCGCTTTTATCATATTGGGCTCAAAGCACCCAAGGGTCCAGGTGAGATCTCTTGTCTCTGCATAGACTGAATTGTGAAGAAGAGTATGATGGTTCCATGCTCCACCGTCATATTCAATATTATCTGTGTCCTGAGATGACAGATAAAACTGAAGTCGGAACATACTGTAGCCCTTACTTCCAGCAAGACAGCTCCCTAAAATCAGGACAATGTCTGTGAATCAGGAATGATTGAGTAGTATGGTTCATATACAGGTGCTTCTCACAAAAATTAGAATATCATCAAAAAGTTAATTTATTTCATTTCTTCAATACAAAAAGTGAAACTCATATAGAGTCATTACAAACAGAGCAATCTATTTCAAGTGTTTATTTCTGTTAATATTGATGATTATGGCTTACAGCCAGTGAAAACCCAAAAGTCATTATCTCAGTAAATTAGAATACTTTATAACACCAGCTTGAAAAATGATTTTAAAATCTAGTGTTGGCCTACTGAAATGTATTTTCAGTAAATGCACTCAATTCTTGGTCGTGACTCCTTTTGCATCAATTACTGCATCAATGCAGTGTGGCATGGAGGTGATCAGCCTGTGGCACTGCTGAGGTGTTATGGAAGCCCAGGTTGCTTTGATAGCAGTCTTCAGCTCATCTGCATTGTTAGGTCTGGTGTCTCTCATCTTCCTCTTGACAGTACCCCATAGATTCTCTATGGGGTTAAGGTCAGGTGAGTTTGTTTGTCAATCAAGCACAGTGATACTGCTGTTTTTAAACCAGGTATTGGTACTTTTGGCAGTGTGGCCAGGTGCCAAGTCCTGCTGGAGAACAAAATTTCCATCTCTAAAAAGCTTGTCAGCAGAGGGAAGCATGAAGTCCGCTAAAATTTCCTGGTAGACTGCTGCACTGACTTTGGTCTTGATAAAGCACAGTGGAACTACACCAGCAGAAGGCATGGCTCCCCAAAGCAGCACTGATTGTGGAAACTTCACACTAGACCTCAAGCAACTTGGATTGTGGTCTCTCCACTCTTCCTCCAGATTCTGGGACCTTAGTTTCTGAATGAAATGCAAAATTTACTTTCATCTGTAAACAACACCTTGGACCACTGAGCAACAGTCCAGTTCTATTTCTCCTTGCCCCAGGTAACACTTCTGGCATTGTCTATTGTTCATGAGTGGCTTGACACAAGGAATGAGAAACTTGTAGCTCATATCCTAGATACGAATGTGTGTGGTTGCACTTAAGCAATGACTCCAGCAGCAGTCCACTCCTTGTGACTCTCCTCCAAATTTTTGAATGGCCTTTTCTTAACAATCCTTTCAAGGCTGCGGTTATCCCGGTTGCTTGTGCACCCTTTTCTAACACTCTTTTTGCTTCCACTCAACTGTCTATTAATATGCTTAGATACAGACCTCTGTGAACAGCCAGCTTTTTTTTAGCAATGACCTTTTGTGGCTTACCCTCCTTGTGGAGTGTGTCAATGACTGCCTTCCAGACATTTGTCAAGTCAGCAGTCTTCTCCATGATTGTAGAGCCTACTGAAACAGACTAAGGGACCTTTTTAAATGCTTAGGAAGCCTTTGCAGGTGTTTTTGTTAATTATTCTAATTTACTGAGATAATGACTTTTGGGTTTTCATTGGCTGTAAACCATATTCATTAACAAAAATAAACACTTGAAATAGATCACTCTGTCTGTAATGACTCTATATAATATGTGAGTTTAATTTTTTTGTATTGAAGAAATGAAATAAATTAACTTTTTGATGATATTCTAATATTGTGAGAAGCACCTATATCTGTCTATTAAATTTGGGTCCGGAGACCCGTTTCCCTTCTGTGCTTTGCAGTCTGTACTCGGACTGTGAAACATGGACGCCTTAAATTTGACTTACTGATACTGCCCTACATCAATTACACTCTGGTGTAATTATAGAATTTCTTATGAAGAAGTGACATACCAATATTAATATTCCCCTTTGGATGACTAATTATTTAAGTAAAATGGTCCCCAAAATGCATAGAGTACATAACATAAGCTCGTCAGGTACTCGCCCCACCAGGGTACAGTGCCAGTGTCATCTGCTACTGCGGTCCTGGTATTGTGACAAGAAGGGTGATGTCACATCCACAGTGCATGTCGCTGCTCTAGCCAGTAACTGAGCTCTGCATCACGTGCCATCAACCTCTGCATAAGCGCTGAGTTCGGTGACTGGCTAGAGATGTGACAAGCTGATGTAACGTTACTGCTTTAGTCATAACACCGGGACTGCAACCACAGTGGAAGCCGGCGATGAACCTTGGTGGGGCAAGTACCTGAAAAGTTTTCTGTATTCTATACTTTTCATACTTTGGGGATCACTTTACTAACATGGACATCACCTTAAACCCAGTCATGTTCAGGCAATTTTCAGTTTTTTCGTTTTATTCTTTTACTTCCCTTCTTCCAAGAGCCATAACATTTTATTTTCTGGCCATATAAATGTATGAGGGCTTTTTTTTTGTGGGACAAGTTGTACTTTTCAATGGCACCATTCATTTTACCATATAGCATACTGGAAAAATTTTCAAGTGTGTTGAAATTGCAAAAAAAAGTGCAATTCCACAATAGTTTTTTTGTTTATCATGTTAATTATATAGAAAAACTGACTGGACAATATGATTCTCCAGGTCAGTACGAGTACGCAGATACTAAATGTATAGTTTTTTTTTCAAACTTAAGTGGTGAAAAAAAACTTGGAAATTTGTAAAAAATATCTATCTATCTATCTATCTATATATATATATATATATTTTGTCACCATTTTCGAAGACCTGCATCAATATTATTTTTTGGGTTCTGGGGCTGTATAAGGGTTTGATTCATGCCCCATGAGCTGATGTTTTTACTGATACCGTTTTGGGGCAGATACAATGTTTTCATCACCTCTTATTGCATGTTATTGCAATACTGTAGCTGAAAAAAATGTAATTATGGCAATTAGATTTTTTCCCATTAAGGATTTTACAGGACGGATCAATTTATTTTATATTTTGATAGATTAAACTTTTAAGAATGCAGCAATACCAATTATGTGTTATTTTGTTTTAATTGTTTTATTTATAATGGGACAAAAGTGGGGTGATTTAAACTTTATTTTTAAAAACTTTTTTTTAAGTTTTCACTGTATTTAATAGTCCCCTTAGAAGACTTGAAGCTGTGATCGTCTCATCGCCTGTGTTAGGGCAGTTTCACACGTCCAGATAATTCCGGTACCGGAAAAACCGGTACCGGAGCTATCTGTGTCCGTGTGCATACGTATGCCATCCGTGTGACATCTGTGTGCTATCCGTATGTCCCATCCGTGTGCTGTCCATGTGCTGTCAGTATGCTGTCCATGTGTCCGTGTCCGTGTTTTTGAAAAATTATTTTCAATGTTAACCCTTTGACTTTTAAAAACGTACACGGATTGCACACGGACAGCATCCGTGTGCGTTACGTGTTTACACGGACCCATTGACTTGTATGGGTCCGTGTGATCCGTGCTGTTGCACAAAAATGGACATGTCAGCGTGTTTTGCACACGGACACACGGTCCGTGAAAACACGCTGACATCTGCATAGACACATTCATTCGAATGTGTCTATTATGTGTGTCAGTGTCTCCAGTACATGAGAAAACTGTCACTACACGTACCGGAGACACTGACGTGTGAAACTGCCCTTATATGTAGCAGTGCATCAGTACTGCAATGTAAAGCAGAAACCACGATCTTATTTGAATGCCCGCCATGGGCAAGAGTTCACAGGAATATAGAAATATTGTAATAACAGGCACGGAGGTCATCAGTAGACCCCGACTGTCATGACAACCTATCGCCTCCCTGCGATCACTTGACGGGTGTGCTGATGGGTGCGTAAAATCGGTGCTCCCCACTGGTGTTAAACCCGCTAGTCAGAAATTGGTAAAGGGTTAAAATAATGGGGCTGGCGGCTGTGGTGGCCACATATGCTGTTTATCCAGTCACAGGTTGAGTGACATACAATTGTCTTTCAGAACTGATAGAAGGTTAAGGGAGGTTTGAGCTGTGTCCAGGGTTTTTGAAGTGACTGCTAGTAATGGCCCACAGGCATGGAATGGTCTCAGCAGCATTAGATGTGCCTGCACAAGCTGGTAATAGTACTCACTTGATAAGTCATGCAGACAGCACTGCATGGTGTTGGCCTTTGGTCTCTGCTCTCTTATTTGACTGCCAACATCCCCTCACTGTGCTGCAATACTGAATGCATAGCCCTCTTCAGGGGGCGGAGCTAGCCACATGCTGAATGAGATGATGTCCCAAGCAAGGAGGAAGAGGCAGCCTTAACCTCTTTATGGCTCCTCATCCTCCTCTTCCTCCTGCTTCTAGCTGTCTGCTCTGACACTATCACACTGAGGAAGCAGACAGCTGAATGGCACACAGCAGGGGTCCACAAGCTACTGCTTGACGGACCCTGATATAGAGTAGTTCGACGAAAGGCTCATTCATACATCAGTTTTTCTCATAAAAGTTCTATCAGTATGAAAGTCTTATGGTTCTGTGAAAAAAAAACAAACAGCCCTCGGATGCCATCAGTGTGCTATCCATTTTTCTTGAATTGTTTAATTGGATAAGCTGCCATCAGCTGCCTAAGGCCTAATAAATTCAATATTTGGTTAGTATTTTACCTCAGTATTTGTAACCAAAAACCAGGAGTGGATGAGAAATACAGAAGTGGTGACGTGGTTCTACTTTTCCTCTGATTGTTCCTCTCCTGATATTGACTTGCAAATACTGAGGTAAAATACTGACCAAATACTGATAGTGTGAATGTGGCCAAACTCTGATGGTAAAATCTAACACTGTTCAAACTCTGATGACACTCTGATCGAAAACACTGGTGAAACTCACACCGTTTTTTTAAATTGTAATTTTTATAGAAATACTTTTTTCAAATTTTACAGGAAAAGAAAAAAAAAATCCATTTTAAATTTTTCGCTATCATTTATAGGTTGTCAACCAATATTATTCTATAATAATTCTTTAACTTTCGGTTTAACATTTTCAAATATATAAAGCAAAAGTTCACAAACGAACAAACATACGGACTCAGACAAAAGGAAAAGGGGGGATACGATTTTCACTACTTTTGACGTCTGAATAAGGCCTAACAAAGCAACACAACAAGTTTTCTTTGATGCTGCATTTCACCCTGCATTTGTTAGTAATAAAGTGCTGGAGCCAGATGTTCTTTTTGGAGTATTAAAATCCACAAAAGTCTGCATAGCATTTGGCTTGCGGCATTTTTATAGCATTTTTGGATTTCTGTGAATTTTTTTTTCACAAAATCACCCCATTCTTTACAGTGTTTTTTTTTCTTTATTATTTATTTCTTAATTATTTAAGAATTCAAAATTGCATGCACAGAATCATAAAAAACAACTATATTAAAAACATCATAAAAATGCCTTAGGCTCTGGTCACACTGTGGCTATGCAGTACACTTCGGGATCTAGCCAAATGCCAGACATTTTGGAAGCAGATTGCAATGACACAAATGGGGTTTAAATGGACTTGTTTTGAGCTATTGTGCTGATGCTGTTTGTCTTTTTAGGTTGGTAGAATAATAACCTTCTCAAAAATGAACAACCAAAAAAGTCCAATGGAATAAAGACTTAAAAATATTTTTATTTAATTGCACATTAAAAGGGAAATCATAACAAATGGACATAATACAATTCCATAATCTATCATAGTATAAGGAGATAATTGCATCATGAGCACATGGGCCATAAGTAAATACCGTGATCATAAGAAATCCATGAACAATATAAAGTGCAAATAGTGGACAGACCTAAGGTCTGTATACCCAAATAACGTGCATAGGAAATGTAATAGGATCATAAATACCCGTGGTAAGTGGCTCAATGTGTCTCCAGCTCCCTCCAACGTACGTTTTGCCTACCGTGGCTTTCTCAAGGAGACACATTGAGCCACTTACCACGGGTATTTATGATCCTATTACATTTCCTATGCACTTTATTTGGGTATACAGACCTTAGGTCTGTCCACTATATGCACTTTATATTGTTCATGGATTTCTTATGATCACGGTATTTACTTATGGCCCATGTGCTCATGATGTAATTATCTTCTTATACTATGATAGATTATGGTATTGTATTATGTCCATTTGTTAGGATTTCCCTTTTACTGTGTAATTAAATAAAAATATTTTCAAGTCTTTATTCCAATGGACTTTTTTGGTTGTTCATTTTTGAGAAGGTTATTATTGTCTTTCATGAATATCCATATATGCTATTCTTATGTTAAGTGAGTGATCCTCACTAGGTTGTTGGTCTAGGTGGGTAGAATACTATAATAGGTAGAAGTAGGAAAAAGCACAAATAAAGTCCATTTGTATCATTGTACCTATGGCTCAAATCGGGAGGTTCTTCTAAATACCATTTTTTGGGAATACAGATGGAAGCCTTCGACAAACTACATAAATAGAATGTGAACAAGGCCTTAGACATTTGGGCATATTTTTACTTGCATCTTAAAACACAGATAATTGTGAGATGGGTTACGTTCCCACAATGAGTATTGGTGAGTTTATGATGTTGCAAATTTTCTGTAGCATTTCTGCACCTATTTAAATGTATTACTTGCATTTTTTTCATTGCGTTTTTATGTGATACTATGGTTTTTGTCACTTTGTGGTGTGTTATGTTCTAAATAAATCTGCTTTTTAAGGTCTCATACTCACATGAAAGAAACTCGGAGGAGTCTCGCATGTTAATACCTGGCACTGCCGCCGGAACTCGGATTGGAGCATTCAGCTGTATGTATTTCTATGCAGCTGTACGCTCCAGTCCCGAGTGCCGGCGGCAGTGCTGAGTATTGACGGTGCGAGACTTGTCCGAGTTTCTCGCATGTGAGTATAAGCCCTTAGACTTCCTGGTATTTGGCTTTGACAAAACTTTATAAATAAAGTCATGTATGGATTACATGTATTATTAGTATGTTTCCATAGTGGAAATGCACTAAAAATGTATATGTTTTTTGCCTTTGTATTTTCTGCATCTAATGCAATTTTGTGGGGAAAATCTGCACGTAAAGCTCAGCGTACCTGCAAGAGAAAATGACCTGTTGCAGATTTCAAACACGCAGTGAGCATGAGATTACTACAGAACATGTAGTGTCAAAAACTCATTGTGGAAAGTTAACCATAGAGTCTTGAAGCTGCTGATCTAGAAATAGAAAACATATTCAAAACTGTGGAATAAACGCTACTATGGTCAAAAATGCCCCAAAAAGGTACAAAAAAATGCATTGTCCTAAAAAAAAATAAATATTGGGTTGTTATAAACCTAACAAGTGCATAATCTAAGTGCTATGAGTATGTCCAGCCAAAGAGCTCATGCACACAGCTGTATTGTCCATTTATGTTGTGTGGATCCATACCTATAAAAATGTATGGACACATAAAAAGAAAAATCCATCAAAATAGGCTAAAATAAAAATTGACCATGAACTTTAATCCAACCAGGGACTGTAGTGAGATGTGCCAAAAAAAGTAATGTTTTTAAAAGTCACTTTTCATGAATCAGTCTAAAAACATCTAGATAAGCAAAGATGAAATAGCAAAAAAGATTTAAAAGACAAATTAAAAAACGGAGAATATGGTGCAATTTCTAAAGCCAATAATAAATGACAAATTACTCCTCAAAAGTGGAAAAACAGAGATGAATTGGGTCACACTTTCTAAGGCTAACTGACATTAAAATGTAGAAGCTGTTTGTGCCCCCATGCAAGCTCTGTACAAATGGCTTTGTAGTTTGAGGCTTCTTTTATACTTGCCGTGTTTTTGCAGCCTGTTTTTGTTTTTGCGGCCCCAATAGATTTCTATTGGGCCGCAAAAATGGGCCACAAAAATTCGTCGGAGCGCCATATGCCGTATGGTTGTGAGAGCCGTATTTATGGCCGTGAAAAAATATCGAGCCTGCT
This sequence comes from Dendrobates tinctorius, assembly GCF_039654945.1. Lineage (NCBI taxonomy): Eukaryota > Metazoa > Chordata > Amphibia > Anura > Dendrobatidae > Dendrobates > Dendrobates tinctorius. Next base: position 36,263,831 of record NW_027361672.1, on the reverse strand, counting down.
CGATATATTTCACGGCTTACGGATACAGCCCCCATTGAAAATCAATGGGGCCACAAAAACAACGGAAGCTTGCTCAGTGTGCTGAATTTGCGTGATGACCGTATTTGCGGAACGCCGTACTTTTTTTTTTCAATTTTATTTACAATTTCCTCTTTTTTTCCTACTTTTCAAAAGCTATTCCAAACCCGAAAAACGGTGATCCGAGAAGATTTTTGCTGCCCATTTTTGCGGAAGACCATGAAAATTATGGCAATACTGCCCTTTAAAAAGCCCCGCAAAAATAGGCTGCAAATACACGGCAACTGTAAAAGAAGCCTGAATGAGACTTTTTTGGTGGAATGACCTCCTTGCATTAGCCAAAGAATAGTCAAAAAGATCAAATTACAGTAATGATCTAGATTTGGTCCACATTTCTGATGGGGTTGACATGTTCCTTTTGCCACATGAAAAAGCACCACTATTATAAGTAGCACATGATAGAATGTAGGGGGCATGGGCATCCATTCAAAGATCTTCCAATGATTCCAGGAGAAGTAATGACAGATCCCATGGTAACAGCATTGAATTACATACTAGATGTTTGTTTTTCAATAAAAACGCAGCAACAAGAGCTAAAGTTGGAGTCCTTTCATTATAATGAGTCCTTGAGTTTTGGCTTACAATTATGGATATAAAATAGTGACCAAATACTGAACATGAGAATGGGGCCTCAGGATAGGGTCGGAAGACCTTATTTTCTCTAATCCGAGGAAATTGGTCTTAATCACATAGAGTGTGAACAGAGTGTGATCCAATTTATGGATGAAAATCATGCATACTGCAATTTTTTTTTCCTTGAACAGACTTGCTCCAAGCCAAAAATCGGACATGTGTACAACGTCATAGAATAACATTGGTCTGATTGAGATCCAATGTTTTGTCGGCTCACACTCGGACTTAAAATAAGGTTGCTTGCACGAGCCCTTATGAGCATTTTGTTAGTATTTTTTCCGCTTTCTCCCAATGCACATCATTACAATGAATTAAGGCTTGCAAGAGATGTCAAGAGCAATAAAAAAGGATTTGGGGGATATGTCAAAAGTAAAAGAAAAGTCAAAGATGCTATAGGATTTTTACAGGATGAAAATGATGAAATGGTAAGAAAGGATGTTGAGAAGGCCCAACTTTTAAATACCTATTTTGCATGTTTTCTCTCAGAAAAGAAATGTAACATCAACTGATCCTCACTGTCCTATTAAAGGAATAGAAGAATCCAGGATATCTATAAACAGAACGATAGTGAGGAAACACTTAGCTAACATAAATGAATTCAAGTCTCCAGGTCCAGATGAATTACACCCCAGAGTAGTGAAGGAGATAGCAGAAGAATATTTTGAACCCCTGTCCATAATCTTTGAACATTCTTGGAGAACAAGAGAAGTCCCAGAAGACTGGAGAAGAGCAAATGTTGTTCCTATCTTCAAAAAGGGGAAGAAGGTGGACCCAGAGAACTATAGGCCGATGAGTATGACTTCTATACCAGGAAAGATCTTTGAACAAATTATTAAACAACATGTATGTAAATACCCAGATAAGAATGAATTGATTAACCAGAGTCAGCATGGGCTTGTAAATAATAAGTCATGTCAGACTAACTTAATTTCCTTCTAGGACAGAATCACTGACTGAGTGGATCAGGGAAATGCTTTAGATATAGTATATCTTGACTTTAGCAAAGCATTTAACAAAGTATCTCACACAATCTTTATGGAAAAAATGACTAAGTATGGAATAGACAAGGCAACTGTTAGATGGATTCATGGTGTAAGGATTCCAGACTTTCCTTTGTGCTTGTTTGCTCTTATTCAAGATGGAGTCTTGTATCTCGCCCTGTCATAGAATTTCCTGTCTGTTTTGTGATTTAAGTCCGGGTCGTGTGTTCCTCCTTGCCTGAGTATTTTGTTGCTGTTGGCTCATGAGCTCCTGCCTGTCTACTGTGGACTCGCTGCTGCTTATTACTGGGTGCTCTGCCTCTCCACATTATGCTGCCTACAGTCCTCTGTGCATCTCCCTGATGCTGTCTGTGCTTAATGGGAATCTGTCACCCCATTTTCGGCCTATAAGCTGCGGCCACTGCCATCAGGGGCTTATCTACAGCATTCTGTAATGATATAGATAAGCCCCAATGTAACCTGAATGAGAAGAAAAACAAGCTAGATTATACTCACCGGGGGCAGGTGTGGTGGGTGTCACGGTCCTGTCCGGTGCCTCCTATCTTCGATGACGTCCTCCTCCTTACTTCTGCCGTGGCTCCTGCGCAGGTGTACTTTATCTGTCCTATTGAGGTCAGAGTAAAGTACTGCAGTGCTCAGGCACCGGAAAAGGTCAGAGAAGTCCGGCGCCTGCGCAAAGCAGTACTCTGCTCTGCCCTCAACAGGGCAGAGAAACAACAACTGCGCAGGAGCCATGGCAGAAGTAAGAAGGAGGATGTCATCTCTAGAAGATGGGAGGCGCCGTACTGGACGGCATCACTCTTCGGACCAGACCGGATCCCCGGGTGAGTATAATCTAACTCGTTTTTCTTCTCTTTCAGGTTACATCGGGGACTTATCTACAGCATTACAGAATGATGTAGCTAAGCCCCTGATGGCTGTAGCCGCATCTTATAGGCCAAAAATGGGGTGACAGATTCCCTTTAACTACTGCCTGGACATCTAGAGTGAAACTATTCACCTCTGGATCTGCTGTGGCCTGTAAAGAATCTTGACATCACCATCTCCTCTAGACCTGTGTTTGTTGGGCTGCAGTGCTGGACTTGTGTGGGACTTTCAGCCCAAAAAGGTACATATAGGGACTTTCTGCTGTTTATGCCACTACCATATAAATCTGGTCTTCTACGCTTAAGTGCCGTGTGCATTTCCACCCATATGATTGCTGGATTTCTACACTTTAGTGCTGTGTGCTTGCTTATTCATAATATAGCTGGACTTCTTTATTGAACACGGTGTGCTTACTCTCATACTTACTGCTAGACTCCCACGTTTAGTGCCTCGTGCATACCTGCACCATATTGCTGTTGGACTGATTCATATTAGCAGTGGTGCCCCACTCTTCAGTTACACTGGACATTTCCATATTGTGCTGTGCATTCATTACTGTTACTGTTGCAGGAAATGCTCTGCTAGTTTTGCTTTACTTGCATCATTCAATATTGTGCTGTGTTTTTGTTACTATTGCAGGAAGTGCTCTGCTAGTTTTGTTTCTCTTGCTAATATACTCATTTGCATCAACTTTGGTCTCAGTTTTGTATTATCTACACAATCAGATCTGTAGTACCCATATAATTGTTAAAACTGGCTTAGTGATTGGACCCAAAGTGTGGTTGTAAATGGCTGCCCATCCAGTTGGAAGAATGTCTCAAGTGGGATACCACAGGGCTCTGTCCTGTGCCCTGTATTGTTCAACATCTTTATCAATGATTTAGATGAAGGAATTGAGGGTAAACTAATTAAATTTGCTGATGACACAAAGCTGGGAGAAATAGCTAATACTAGAGTCGAGAGAGAGAGAGGATTTAAAAAGATATAAATAAACTGGAGCAGTGGGCAGCAACTATCAGAATGGTTTTTCACAGGGAAAATGCAAAATACTATTTCTGAGCAATAAAAATGAAAAAAGCATATACAGAATGGGAGGAATAGGGCTAAGCAATAGTACATGTGAAAAAGACTTGGGTATACTAATAGATCACAATTTGAACATGAGTCAACGGTGTGATGCAGCAGCAAAAAAGGAAAATACAATTGAGGGATATATTAACAGAAGCATACAGTCTAGATCACGTGAAGTTATTATTGCCCTCTAGTCCTCTTTGGTTAGACCTCATCTGGAATTCTGTGTCCAGTTTTGGGCACCACATTTTAAAAAAGACATCAACAAACTGGAGCAAGTTCAGAGAAGAGCGACCAGAATGGTGACCCATCTGCAGACCATGTCCTATGAGGAAAGGTTGCAGGATTTTGGAATGTTTAGTTTGCAAAAAAGAAGATTGAGAGGAGACTTAATAGCTGTCTACAAATATCTCAAGGGCTGTCACATTGCAGAAGCATCATCTTTATTCTCATTTGCACAAGGAAAGACTAGAAGCAATCCATCCCTCATCCATCCCTCATCCATCCAGCCATCTCTTCATCCAGCCATACCTCCATCCCTCCCTCATCCACCCACCCATCCATCCCTACATTTAGTCATCATCCATCACTCTTCCATCTTTCCATCCATCCTTCATTCAGCCATCCCTACATCCATCCCTCCATCCTTCCTCATCCAGCCATTCCTCATCTAGCTATCCCTCCATCCCTCAACCATCCCTCCATCCATCCATCCCTCATCCAGCCATTCCTCATCCAGCTATCCCTCCATGCCTCAACCATCCATCCCTCATCCAGCCATTCCTCCTACAGCTATTCCTCCATCCCTCAACCATCCATCCCTCATCCATCCATTCATTCATTCCTCATCATCCATCCCTCTATCCATCCATCCCTACATCCAGCCAGCAATCCCTCCATCCCACGCAGCCTCAGTGACCGGCGGCAACCTTGATGACGTTACCTCTAGTCACTGATGCTGCACTAGCAGAAGCTCATTCACCAGTGGTTGTCAGCCTGGACGGTCACATCTGGGCACCATCCAGGTTGAAAACTGTTTATCCCCAGACATGGATTATGGCATGGGACAGAACAACAGACAGATAAGGGTTATGGTTGTTTTGTTGTTTTTTTATTTTTGTTTTATTGCAGGAGACAATAGCATGAAATGGGCATTACATGAGAATAACTGTGTTTGCTATTTTTAAATAAAAATTGAAAAGTGTGTTTTGCTTTTATTTCAAATTGAGGACTTTATACTTACTGTGTCTTTATTTACCATATAACAATAGGATTAGTAATAGATAGGTGTCTTATATAAGTCTATGGGTGGGTGTGAAACATCGCACTGCACTCAAATATCACCCAAGTGCAGTGCGATTCCAGGATACTGGCAATGGAGGAGATGAAGAAATTACTTTCTCCATCTCCTCCACACCTGGGCAGTGATTCTCACATGCGAGAGGATCAGAGCACAGAGCACTGACACTCTGCTCACGCTCGCAGCAGAGCTGGAGTCAATTCATCGGATGCCATAAGCTTGTGTGACTGTGGCCTAAAAGTGAGCACAATGTAATTTTTAGGTGGATCCAGTCTGGAATCCAACTGAAAAAGGACTAAAAAGCCTAAAAGAGAAAATTAACTTATGCACAACAATCTCAACATTATTTGATTTGCATATCTTCTTTCTTTAGTCACTTGCTATAATTTCTTCAAGCTTTGAAAGCTAATGAATCGGCTAAAAGAGGAGACCTGTCCATTCTTCAGGTGGCTTCTGTTTGGAAGATGTCAATATGTTATGTAAAAAGTGAAAAAAGACACTGGCAACAAAATCATTGCAAAAAATAAAAATAAATAATATAAATAAATGGGATTCACATCCTGTTGTACAGGGTGAGTCATTTATATGGATACACCTGGGTGGGCCACTTAAAAGATGCAATCCAAAATGGCCAACTTCAAAATGGCTGCCATGGTCACCACCCATCTTGAAAAGTTTTCCCCTCCCATATACTAATCTGCCACAAACAGGAGGCTGATATCACCAACCATTCCCATTTTATATAGGTGTATCCATATAAATAGCCCACCCTGTACTGATGGCAATGTTTTTTACTGCCTTTTTGCACTTACTCATTGCTTTATATAGGTGAAAAAATGCTGCAAAATTATGGAAGAACTGACATGGTTCAGGTTTTTTGTTAACTAAACATCAGTTTTCCAAGTCAGTCAGTAAAAAAAAACAAGCGTGTGCATAAGAGTTCTGAAATCTCATAGCTTTTGCTTGTATTGTAAAAAGGAGCTTTTCATTTGCATAAAAAATGCAGCAAGAGCGCAATGTGTGAACACAGCATTACACTTCCTTAAACCAGAGGTTTTTGTAGTTTTCTCGACTTTTTTATGCACATGCTTTCTATGCATTTTTGCACACATGGAAAAACGGTAAAATAAATGCAATAAACACGTATTTTCTCAATGACAGCCAATGTCTGGCCACAAAATAAAAACACCAAAATACATGCTGTATTTTTGTTTTTTTGCATTAAAATAATCCAGTTCTCAGAACATAGTCCTGTATTGCTATAGTAAACCACAAAAAAACATGTATAACAAGAAGATTCAAGCTCTAGGGAAAACTCAGACGAGCTACATATACAAACTAACCTCTGCAACATCTGTATGCAGCGATATAGGCATGTTGTGTACTTGCTGTTGATGTTTTATTATTGGTGGGATAGTGGAAATGTATAAGGGTTCTCATGTGAGAAGCCATTTTACTGGATTATAACTAGGAGTGTGTATCGGTGACCTCATAATTCACATTTTCTACCTGCAGATACTGAGAAATCCCCTAGATTCATCACGGCAAGAGATTTGTCATAGGGGTCGGATGTAATCTCCATATCTCCGGCAGCTCAGCACTCGCAGCCACTCAGGCTCTTTAGCATGTATGTTTAATAGCAGTGTAAGGAAAGTATAACAAGATGGAAATCTTTTTATCTTTGTATAAATAAGTCCCGCGGCCCACCTCTAAGTGTTATGCCTCTGTCTCCAGAGGGGAAGTGCCATTCAGCTAACCATGAAACTAAATGAATGATGGAGGATAGGGAAATGACTTTATACCTCTCCAAACTTTTTAGGTAAACCGTGCATTCTTCATGTGGCTCGAGTGCACACATCAGCATTTTTCTCAGCTTTTCGATTAGGAACTCAGCAGCGGCGGTCACACTCTGACAAATAGAAGGATGCAGTCTATTGTATCATAATCAAATTTGTTAATATTAAAAAGTTACTTGGAGGACTTTTTACAATTGATAAACACAATTTTATTTTTTCACATTAAGGCCTCACTCAGATGTGTGTGAATCATGTGATTTTCACAAATGTAGCACAAACCCATAAAAGGGAATCTGTTAGTAGGTTTATGCTATGTAATCTGAGGACAGCATGAAGTAGAGGCTGAGACACTGATTTCAGCAATGTGTCACTTAGGTTTCTTTCACACGTCAGTGTGTCTGGTATGTGTGGTGACAGTTTTTACACGTACCAGAGACATTTACGCATGTAGACCCATTGAAGTGAATGGGTCTGTACACATCAGTGTGTTTCCACAGACCATGTGTCATTGGCAAAATACACTGACATGACCATTTTTTAACAACAGCACAGGTTGCAAAATGTCCCACACACATGCACACTGATGACACACTGATGACACACGGATGACATCCACGTGTCATTAGTGTGACACGTACCAGTGCTTGGGTAGCAACGGTACTGTTAGTGCTGTTCCCCAGCGCTGGTTGCTGAAGACAGTTCTCATCATTCTTCCATGCTCACTAGCAGAATGTTGAGAGTTGTATTCAACTGATAACAGTGAGAGCAGGCGGCGGCTGAAGGCACTACTACTCCCATCAGGAAATACCTGTTGCTGCTAATAATGGTGAGAGCAGGAGGGGGCTGATGAGAGCATTCATCAGCTGCTGCCATCGCGCTATAAATAAATTAAAAAAACAGCATGTGTTATATGTTTAATAACCAGCCAGGCAAAACTGACAGCTGTGGGCTGCAATCTTCAGATGTCAGTTTCAGCAAAACTGGTTATCAAGAATAGAGGGGTCCCCATGCCATATGTTTTAATTATTTAATTAAATAACTAAAAAAAATGGCAAAGGGTCCACCCCATTTTTGACAACTAGCCAAGATAAAGCAGACATCTAGGGGCTGGTATTCTCAGGCTGGTAAGGGACCCTTGATATTGGCAGTGGCCCAGAAAAGGTGCATCTGTTAAATGCACCAATTCTGGTGCTTTGCCCAGCTTTTTCCTCTTGCCCCTGTTGCAGTGGCAAATGTGGTTCATATTTGTGGGGTTGGTGTCACCTTTGTATTGTCTGGTTACATCAAGCCCATGGGTTAGTAATGAAGAGGCGTCTATAAGACACCCATCCATTACTAATCCTATAGTTGTATTGGAGAAAAATCACAGCAAGTATAAAGTCTTATTTGAAATAAAATATTTGTTTCATTACAGAAAGCGAGGGCTTCAATAGAATGGGTGTTAGGGGAGTATAACTGGTGTTTGTTATTTTTAAATAAAAAGGAAAAGTGCGTTTTGTTTTTATTTCAAATAAAGGACTTTATTCTAGCTGTTACAATGCAAAAACACTTGGAGTATAATCCAAAAAAATATTTTTTATTGAAGTTCAAAAAACATCAAATTGAGTAATAAACCAGAGGCTACTAATGCATACAGAAGGACTAAACAATAGCAAAGTATCTGAAAATAATGCACAAAGCCCATAATTAGAGAGTAAAAATTAAGTAAAGACCATAATGACATAAATACAAATATACCCATATATGAATGAAGTGAATTTAATGAATAAATGTGCCAAGTGACAAGAATGTATATGTAAATACCAAAAGTACTAAAGAGATTATATATACATGAACCTGCATACATTGTCTGCAAACTAAATTGCTATTTAGTGCATACTGAAAGGAAAAGACCAAGTGGTCATGTAAAAACAGTCAAACAGTCAGGGACTAGTGTTGAGCGATACCTTCAGATATCGGGAAATATCGGATCGGATTGGATCGGACCGATACCCCAAAAATATCGGATATCGCCGATTCCGATACCGGAAACCAAGGCAAGTCAATGGGACACAAATATCGGAATGAAAATAAACCCTTACTTTCCTTGTAGGTTAATTCTACATGAAGGAAAACAACTAAGAATAATGTAGAATGTATTGGGGGAGGTGGAGGAGACATTAAAGGCATAGAGGTTTAGCCCAATCAAATGGAATAGCAGGAATTAATTTTTTTTTAAGTCGTTCGGAGTTACAAAGATATTGACTATGTTAACCTCTTTTATATTTTGTCAGATATTTATGTTTCACTACTTCCATGCTCTTCACCTTCTTTTTTACTTCTCCCACACTTTCTCCTTCATCATCCTCAGCAGCAGCATCTTTTTCATCAACTTCTTCTTCACCGCATTCATCTTCTTCTTCACCTTCTTCCTATTATTCTTTTTTTTTTTACATTCTTCATATTCATCTTATTCAACTATTATTCTTCTTCATATTCTACTTCTTCATCTTCTTCATATTCTTCTTCTTCATCATATTCTTACTTGTGACAGGCATTCCTGTAGTTGTTATCTATAAAAGTTTGAAGATTACACCTTCCGTTCTGCCTGTCACAAAAGATTTACAACAGGATTTGTCCACGTTCAGTTTTGCCTGCAGCAGCAGGTATTTTCCAGGGGCACCACGAGGAGGAACGGACTCACCCCCATACACGGCTTAGTCTTCTTCTGCTTATAATTTAGATAATATCTTTTGCTCTGATTTTTAGTCTTATGCTTAATGTTCTTCTGCTTTTTGTTCTGCAGCTTCTTGCTCTTCTGCTTCTTGGTCTTCTGTCTCTTGTTCTTCTGTATCTTGGTGGTTGTCTTCTTGTTCTTTGTCCTCTTGGTCATCTTCTTCAGGGTCATCTTCTTGGTCTTCTTCAGGGTCTCTTCAGGGTCGTCATCTTCGGGGTGGTCTTCAGGGTCGTCGTCTCCAGGGTCGTCGTCTTCTTTGGGGTGGTCTTCAGGGTCATTGTCTTTAGGGTCATTGTTAGGGAGATCCAGAGTGATTACCAAAAACCATTTCAAAAAGCTTAAACTTGGAAATGTAGCAGAAGGTACAAGAAGGCTGAGGAACTGCTGAGAACCAGTTCACGGTACTGGAACCTGGATGGGTAGCCGAAGGTACAAGAGCCAATGGAATTACTGAGGACCAGCTGATGGTACTGGAACCCGGTTACTAAGCCGGAGGTACCTGTGCCAGAAAGCACTACCAATGACCAACAGACATTGGTGGAACTCGGATACCGAGAAGGAGGCACATAAGCCAAAGGCTCTGCCTGGAACCAGCTGACGTTACTGGAACCCAGGGGGACATATTCAAGATTGACTTCCAAAGAACCAGCTAATGGTACTGGAACTCAGATAGGCAGCAGAAGGTACACATGAAAAAAAAATTGCAAGGCCGCGAGCCGGCCGGAGTTACCGAAACCCACAGTCCTACAGGGGGAGCTTGTCCTATTGGCACTACGGAACCAGCCTTCATTGACAGATCCCGCAGCCCACATAGGAAGCACCTGAACTGCAGGCACCATAGAGTTGGCTAACCCGACTGCAACACGACAGGACAACGTATTGGAGGCAAAGTGACGTTGACACTACCCGGAAACAGGTGGCGTGCTGGAACCAGGCTGGGCAGGAGGGAGTACCTGTGCCAAAGACACTTCTGAGCAGCAACTAGTGGTGTTGGAGCCCAGGGATTACAGGAGAAACAGAGTGCAGCCAGGGGCCTAATTGGAGCAAGTTTAATATCTGTAGTAGTGTGAGTGTGGTCAGAGCAGGAGAAATTGCCGGACACACAGCAGGGGATCAGCTGATGTTACTGAACCCCAATAACACTGGAGCATGTGTTGACTGTGCAGACGGCACTTCTGAGCAGCAACTGGTGGTGTTGGAGCCCAGGGATTACAGGAGAAACAGAGTGTAGCCAGAGGTCTAATTGGAGCAAGTTTAATATCTGTAGTAGTGTGAGTGTGGTCGGAGCAGGAGAAATTGCCGGACACACATCAGGGGATCAGCTGATGTTACTGAACCCCAATAACACTGGAGCATGTGTTGACTGTGCAGATGGCACTTCTGAGCAGCAACTGGCGATGTTGGAGTCCAGGGATTACAGTTCAGGTGGTAGAAACATGAACACAACAAGAGACCTGGATACTGTTGCCAACCAATTATTTAATCTGGAAGAGGACTGGCAAATTCCTGCGAGATCCAGGCCTTGTTCATCTTCAGAAAAGTAAGCTGGTCAACATTATCGGAGGATAGTCGCATGCGACGGTCTGTTAGTACACCACCTGCGGCACTAAAGACGCATTCCGATAATACTCTAGAAGCAGGGCAAGCCAGCACCTCCAATGCATACTGGCTAAGTTCTGGCCAGGTATCCAGCTTAGAGACCCAAAACTTGAAGGGTGAAGAGCCATGTGGGAGAACACTGAGAGGGCAAGACATGTAGTCTGTCACCATCTGACGGAAACATTACCTCCTGCTGACTGGAGCCGTCTGTGATGGTGTAGACATTTGTGGTGGGGACACAAAACTTTGCCACATTTGGGCCATACTGGTCTTGCCTTGTGCTGAGGTGCTGCTTCTGCTCCCTCTTTGTGCAGAGCTTCCTCCACTGCCTCGACGCACTGAGCTGCTTTGTAAAGCACTAGCAGCACTGCTCTCGGGTGGAATGGAGAACATGATGGAATGCACCAGTGTGTCTTGGTACTCCCACATTTTAGGCTCCCGGTTCAACGGTGTTATGAGGCTTAGTAAGTTGTCCCGGTAGCGAGGATCTAGGAGGGTGTACACCCAAAATCAGCCGTGTTGAGAATGTGGGCGATGAGACGATTATTTCTCAGGTACTGCAGCATGAAATCAACCATGTCCTGCAGACTGCCAACTGGCCAAGAAACACTGTCCCCTGCTTGAGGCGTCATCTCTGCCTGCTCTGCATCACCCCATCCTCGCTCTACATACTGACTACTAGAGCATTGTGTACCTCCCTCCTCTGGAGAGATGTCTTCCTCCTCCATTGACTCCTCCTCATCCTCCTCACAAAGTGTCCCCTGCCTAGGCCTTTGTGAGGAACCACATTGTGCACACTGTCCAGAAACAGATGGCATTTGTGACTCCTCATCCTCCACCTCTTCCACAACCTCCTCCCTTAGTGCTTGCAGTGTTTTTTCAAACAGGCAGATAAGGGGGATAGTCATGCTGACTAGTGCATCATCTGCACTCGCCATCCGCATGGAATCATCGAAGGAACGCAAAACGTGGCAGATATCCTTCATAGAGGCCCACTCAGTGGTGGTGAAGTATGAACGGCTCGCAGTGCGGCTTGTTGCGCCTGATGCAGCAGGTACTCCATTACTGCTGCCTGATGCTCACACAGCCTCTCCAACATATGTAACGTTGAATTCCACCTGGTGGGTAGGTCACATATGATGCGATGTTCCGGAAGGCGGAATCGGCGCTGCAGAGCTGCAATGTGCGATCTTGCCATGCCGGAACGCCGCAAGTGAGCGCACTCTATGCGGACCTTGTGCAGCAGTGCATCAAGATCCGGATAGTCCCTCAAAAAACTCTGCACAACCAATTTGAGCACATGTGCCAGACATGGGATCTGAGTGAGGTTGCCTAGGCCTAGAGCTGCCACCAGATTTCGGCCATTGTCACACACTACCATGCCTGGCTGGGGATTCGCTGGCACAAACCACACGTCGCTCTCCTGCTTGATGGCATTCCAGAGCTCCTGCGCTGTGTGGCTTCGATTCCCCAAAGAAATTAATTTCAATACGGCCTGTTGACGTTTGGCCACGGCTGTGCTCATACCGGTCGTAACCGGTTAGCATTCACAGGTCCATGTGGAGGTAGACTGTGATGGCTCCTGCAGCGCTGATTCAGAGGAACTGGAGTATGAGGAGGAGTCAATGTGTACAGATTGGATTTCTGCAATCCTTGGAGTTGGCAGAACACGTACAGCGCCACTCTCAAGATCTGTACCCGGCTCCACAACATTTACCCAATGGGCAGTCAGGGAAAGATATCGTCCCTGTCCATGGTTACTGGTCCACGCATCGGTGGTCAGGTGGACCTTGCTACCGACGGCGTTTTGTAGTGCATGTTTAATTTTTCCCTCCACATGCTTTTGCAGGGCAGGGACGGCTTGCCTGCTGAAATAAAAGCAGCTGGGCTCGTTGTATTGTGGGACTGCCAATGCCATGAAGTTACGGAAGGTGTCAGTCTCCACCAGCCTCAATGAGAGCATTTCAAGGGGCAGTAGTTTTGCAATGCCAGCATTCAGAGCCTGTGCTCGGGGGTCTTTTGCCAAGTATGGACGCCTTTGCTTCCATGCCTGTGCTACTGATGGCTGTAGACTGGCCTGGGAGGGTGAGGATGACAGGGAACGTGTTGCTGTGGGTGGAATGACACTGTATCTCTGTACAACAGTGCCAAAGGTTCTTCCATAGCGATCCTGTGAGGAAGCCGAACCAGCTGTGTGTGAGCTGGAGGAAGAGGCTACAACACAAGCTGAAGAGGTGGTAGGTGGCGCTGTAGGTTGGCCTAGGTTGCTGACACTTTTCCCTCTTTTGACAAAGCAAATGTCATCTGCAACTGTGTCAAAAAAGGACCAGGCACTGCATGTCTTGAGAGCGCCCGTTTTGGGTTTTGGAAGAGGCATGCTCCTAATGGGTGCCGAAGTGGAGGCTACAGGCAACCGAGTCTGCCCCCTCCCTCTCCCTCCTGTTTTGGCCGTTCGGGGAATCTCTTCCTCAGAGCTGCTCTCACCAGCTTCCTATACCTCACACCATGATGGGTCAAGGACCTCATCATCTATACTACCCTCTACAAACGACTGCTTCTCCTGGGTAGTCTCGACAGCACAGTACGCACCAGAAAGAGGCACCTGAGTCTCATCATCAGATGTGTACTGAGGTGTTCTGACCATAGGCACTGGCCCACCCGCCTCTTCAGATTCAGAGAGACAAAGCTGTTGTGCATCACTACCTCTTCTTCAAATTCGTGAATGCAGCTTGGCTGGCCCCCTCTTTCCAAGCCAACAGATTCAGAGAACAGAAGTAGAGATGGCTCCTGTCCAGGGCTCTCTGACTGCCTGGGCAATTTGGCAGGTGGTGAAGAGACAGATGGGTTCTCTTCAGTGCTCTGGACCTGAGAGGATCTGGAACTAATTGAAGTTGATGCGTTAGATGCCATCCATCCGACAACGGCTTCAATTTGTTCGTCCCACAGCAGTGGCGTACGGCGTGCTCCTACAAGGACTGTTCCCTGGTAAAACTGGGGGATGCTGAGTCACTGGTGCCTGCAGCAGGCACAGAATCCTCTCCCTGCAGAAACTCCACACCCACGACCACATGCTTTACTCCCTGCCTTCTTCATCTTGGTAGACTGATAAAGATAGGCAGAAAAGTACTAAGGGCTTAGTGTGCTTATTCCTGAACAGCTACTAACAGGTATAAGAAACACTAATTTTATAAAGTGTGGACTAGACTTTAATATGAGCTAATGTGGCCTACACAACTGTAAAGTAGAGAGTTTGGTGAACTTTATTAACTTTTTTTTTCGCAAAAAGACACTGGATGTGCCCAAAGATGTAAAACCGATAGTATCACAAACTTTTTGTAGCTATTACAATGCAGGAAGGTAACCTACAATGCAATAGATGAGGCTCCAAAAAATAGGCTAATACTAATCTGGCTGGGGCTGCAGGGCACAAGCCAGCAGAAAGGCTCCTCTATCTACTCCTATATAGTGTTTGCAAATATTCTAGCTGGATACGGATGGAACCACACTAATAGGAGAAATCTGGAAAAATGAGCAGCACTAATGCAAAAAGGACAATGTATGAGGCAGTGACGCACGCTGAGTAGACTGCAACTGGAGGTGGCTGCAGAACACACTACAGCGTGAGCTGCACTCACACACAGAGACCTTGCAGACAGCCGTGAACAGCGCTGCAAGGCTGCAGAAAAGCTCCTCTATCTACTCCTATATAGTGTTTTCAAGCAATCTAGCTGGATACGGATGGAACCACACTAATAGGAGAAATCTGGAAAAATGAGCAGCACTAATGCAAAAAAGGACAATGTATGAGGCAGAGACGCACGCTGAGCGGGCTACAACTGGAGGTGGCTGCAGAACACACTACAGCGTGAGCTGCACTCATACAGAGAGACCTCGCAGACAGCCGTGAACAGCGCTGCAAGGCAAAAGAAAGCTTCTCACACAGCGGTTGCTAAAGTAGCCTGGGTAAAGCACAATAAAGCAAATCACTAGCTCTAACTGTCACTCAGAGTCAGAACATCAGCGTCCTGTCCCTAAGTAAATTCACAGCAGAGTGAACCCAAAATGGCGGCGGCGGCTTTTATAGTGCATCATGACATCATTTCAGCAACCAATCACAGCGATGCCATTAGTTAACATGCTTAACATGCATAACAGGATGTGCCCACACTTCTTAGGATTCCTCATTGGCTGAATAAAATCAAACTGGCTCATTGCATTATGGGAACTTCCGATTCCGGTATTCGATATTCTAAAAGTATCGGAACTCAGTATCGGAACTCCGATACCGCAAATATCGGCCTATACCCGATATTGCAGTATCGGAATGCTCAACACTATCAGGGACTCATGAGACCTACTAAAAGGATGTCAGTATAAGGGTGGTTTCACATTAGCATTTGAGGCCGCAGCGTCGGCCTGCACACGGCCGCGGCTAAGCCCCGCCCCCTGTCGACCCTCCTCCGGTAGCTCCGCCTACAGGTGCATGACGCTGCATGCGTCTTGCGTCCCCTATCTTTAGCACTGGGGATGCTGGCCGTGCGTAGGTATGTGTTTGGTGGCGCGTCTGTGGTTTTGACGGTGCGCCGACCAACGCCAAATGCAACCTGTTGTGTTTGGCGCTGGTCGGCGCATCGTCAAAAGGACGCATGCGCCGCCAAACGCATACCTGCGCACGGCCTGCGTCCCCAGTGCTAAAGATAGGGGACGCAGGATGCATGCAGCGTCATGCGCCCGTAGGCGGAGCTACCGGAGGAGGCTTGGCAGGGGCGGGGCTTAGACGCGGCCATGCACAGGCCGACGCTGCGGCCTGAAACGCTAATGTGAAACCACTCTAAGAGGCAAAAACGTGCATTCATTGTCTGCAAACTAAAGTGCTATTTAGTGCATGTATGTGAACATCAAAAGTACTAAAGAAATTTTGTATGCATGGGACTATATTCATTTTCTGCAAGCTAAAGTGCTATTTGGTGCATAATGAGAGGAAAAGACCAAGTGGTAAAACAGTCAGGGACTCATGAGATGTAATAAAAGGATATCAGCATAAGGCCGGGGTCACACTAACTGACGCAAAATATGGTCCGTAGTTTACATGCGTAAAACGGATGAATGACCATAAATAGTGCTCCGTATGTCATCCGTAAGCAAGGTGTGGTCGCGTATTTTACGCAAGTCAGCATCCGTATGTAATCCGTATGTAATCCGTATGGAATCCGCATTGCGAGATTTTCTCGCAGGCTTGCAAAATGGACATTTAACGGTTTTGAGGCCTGCCAGTTTCCTAATTGTGTTGGGGCTCTTGATGGCAAACATATCGGGTGCGTAAGCCGCCGAACTCTGACTCCCAATTCTTCAATTATAAACAATACTTTTCTGTTGTATTGTTGGCTCTGGTCGACCCTCAATACAAGTTTATAATTGTTGACATTGAGGCCTATGGAAGGACGGGAGACTCTCGAGTCTTCAATACTTCCATAATGGCTCGGCGGCTACGCACCAACCAGTTGGATCTACCACCACCACGCCAGCTACCAGGCTCCACTCAAGAATCTGTCCCTTATGTCCTTGTGGCAGATGAGGCGTTTCAGTTAACGTGCAATGTCATGAGGCCATATCCCCGGCACAACCTTGACCACCGGCGCAGAATTTTTAACTTGCGCCTATCACGTGCTCGACGACTGGTGGAGTGTTCCTTTGGCATTCTTTGTGCAAAATGGTGGGTACTCCAGTCTGCCATTCAGCTGAGTGAACAAAATATTAATGAAGTAGTTAAAGCCTGTGTGGTTCTTCATAACTTCACCAGGATACATGATTGTTCCTCCTCTGCTGGTGTTGTGCGTGGGTTGGACAATGTGCGTAGGACGAGACCACCTATCAACCCTCAACGTAGACCGCTCTCTGGCCTCAAAGTGCATGATATTTTCACAAATTACTTTATGTCACCTGAGGGGGAAACTTCTTGGCAAGAGCATGCTGTGTCTATGTTATAATATTCTGGTTTCTGTGTGTCTAAATATATATATTTATTCCCCTTCTGATTTTATGACTGTTGAATTGCATTGGTAAGCGTATGTTATTATGCTGACACGGTTTTTTAGAATTGAGACAGAGCCGTAAAATGTAGTAGACAAATGTTTACTTTTGCCTTTTTTTTTTTTTTTTTAAAGCAAAACATATTCTTGCCATATCAGAAATGTGGCAATGGCCCAAATTGGCCTTTTTGCAGATGTCAACATTGTGTAACAATAAAATTTTCACACATAGAAAACAACAAAAATAACATTAGGCAATAACAAAATGGAAATATTATAAATGTTGGTACGTTGGGGGAGGAGAAGGCGGAAGACCAGCCTGTGTTTGCTGCTGGCTACTTTGCCCAACTTGCCCATCGCCCTGTGTGGGGGCATACTGTTGCCCATTATGTGGGTACTGTACTGCCTCCTGGGATTGGGCTTGGTACTGGCCAGAGTGATAATGAACAGGGGCATCTTGTTGGATCGGGTAGGCCCGTGTCTCATACCCACCAATATAGCTATGTCGTCCCCAACCAGGTTGGGACCAGCCTCCAACACTGGGTGGGAAAAAGTGGTCATATTGGTGAGGTTGGCTAGAGGCAGACACATGTGGCTGCTGTTGGAAAGGTTGGGTAGGGGGAGGAAGGGGGTGAGGTGTAGGCCCACGTATTTGAGGATGCTCAGAGCCTGCTTGAGCAAGCATGTGTGTGGGTGGTCTAAGGAGCATTAGATTTTTTCAAGAAAGCTGCCACCTCTCCAGATAGTCAAATAACTCATATGGGGTATTTGGGTGTGTGCTTGCATCAAGCAGGATCTGAAAACATCCTCGAATACAGAGCCTCACCTCATGGGAAAGGGCACGAAGATAAAGGGCCAGGCTGCGTGAGTATGCCTCCTCGCCATGATCATTATTCACTGTAGACAGATAGTTGAGGAGCCCTGTGTACACATTGGTATGGGTATCTTGGGCAGGGATATGGCGCCTTCTTCTTCCTCGCTGGGATGGTCCAACAGGCTGTGGGGAGCCCGGGATCTGGGCAGTTGGGCTGCTGCTCTTGTTGTCCTGCTCCTCCTGTATGGCTGATGGAGCAGCAGCAGACGGTCCTGGTTGTGGATGTGGTCCTGGTGGTGGGGTTTATGAAGCAGGCAATGGGTTTTCCTGAGAGGATTCTTCACCCATGCTTCTTGTAGGGGGAGAAGATGGGCCAGCCACCTCATCCCCTACAGGTTCAATGATGGGCTCTGTATCTGAGCCAGTTCCTCTCTCCGTGAGGTTGGACTGAGTTCTATTATGAAATAGAACAGAGCCAAAAATAAATCAATATTTTTGGCTCTGTAAAATATGTGTGTAATGTGGTGTGAGGTATCTACTTATGGTCTCAGATCCAGAATAGGGGCGAGGAAGGAGAGGTGGTCATAATAAATGTATTTCCTCTTTAGGTGGCCTGCATCACCACTCCTGGACCGCTGCTGACGTTCCCGCCTGTATTGGTCGCGCATGCTGTGCCAGCATCTCATCACATCTTCCACTGCAATGTGACAGGAAATATTCTCAATTTCACATATTTGATAGGTCAAATTTGCTACCAGTAGCCTAGGCATGTGGCCTTCTGGGGTGTGCTTTCTACCAAGGGAGGCATATCTAATTGGGCCATCCAGGCCAGATACACAGGGTCACAATAGTTCAGGTATGAAGTAACTACACTTAATAACTTGGTTGGCTAGGAGGATGAGGAGCTTGTGGCCTGTGCCAAATGATGGCAGTTTAAAACCATGGGTCACATCAAAATCTACCAGCCTCATGAGGAGAAAAGTGCAAGTGCAGGAAGGGGGGGCTGATTCTATATGCATATTTTGATGTGAGGCATTTTTAAACAGCTTTTGGGTTGTACTTACTCAGTTGCTGCTGCTCCTCACGTGGGCGATCACCAAAATCATGGAACATCTGGCGACATATGCACCTCCATGATGCCTCCTTTCTTGCTCGGCTGGCATAATGTGCATCACGTTGGTCTCAGAGTTCGGGCTGCTCCTGCACTAACACAATCAACATCTCCACATTCAGAAAATATGGTGCCATGACGCTGATGTACTCCATGGAGGCGTACTTTTTGAGCTCATTTGCATGTCTAAGCTTCCTGATGATGGATTGGCCCATTTCCTGTCACCAGCCAAAAGACCTGCATATTTCTCGCAAGTCACACGTGTGGTCCGTGTGTAATCTGTAATTTTTGCGCACCCATAGACTTGCATTGGCGTACTACGGGCGTAGTACGCTGACAATCACAGCATTCTGCGATTGGCATGGTCCGTAGAATACGGGCGAGAATTATACGGCTGTTGGGAGCTGACCCATAGAGAATCATTTGTCCGTGTGTAACGCCTCACACTCATCCGTATTCCTCTCTAGTGTGACCCCGGCCTTAGAGGCAAAAATATGCAAAGTAATCTTACAAGAAGCCAGTGGAAGTCCAGCCGCCCCAACGCACATTTCGCGTCTCACTTCATCAGATTGCTTTGCATATTTTTGCCTCTTATACTGATATCCTTTTAGTATGTCTCATGAGTCCCTGACTGTTTGACTGTCTTTCCATGACCACTTTTCCTTTCATTATGCACTAAACAGCACTTTAGTTTGCAGACAATGAATGCAGGTTCTTGCATATATAATCTCTTTAGTACTTTTCGTGTTTACATTATACATTCTTGTCACTTGGCACATTTATTCATTAAATTCACTTCATTCATGTATGGGTCTCTTGTAACATTCAGGCGTGACTAATCTGTGTTACTTTATGCATTTTATTTCTTGCAGGTCTCAGTTATATTTGTATTTATGTCTTTATGGTATTTACTTAATTTTTACTATCTAATTATGGGCTTTTTGCATTATTTTCAGATACTTTGCTAGTGTTTAGTCCTTCTGTGTGCATTAGTAGCCTCTGGTTTATTACTCATTTTGATGTTTTTTGAACTTCAATAAAAAATATTTTTTTGGATTATACTAAGTGGTTTTGCGTTGTATTTGCTAATTTTGGGTTCTCTGTCCAAATTTATTTTGTTTGTGGACTATTTGTGTATATTTATTCTAGCTGTGTATTTTTTTACAATACAGATGTTTTTGGGTGGCTATTGTTGGGCTGGAGGTGGCAATATCCATGGCCTCTTGCCAGCATTAGGATACCAGCCTCAACTGTCTACTTTAGAAAGACTTGTCAAAAATGGGAGGGACCCAACAACACTTTTTTAAAATTATTTTAAATCATAGAAATTATTCTATTCTGATAACCAACCTTGCCAAAGCTGACAGCTGAGTTTTGCAGCCCACAGATGTCAGTTTTGCCTGACTGGTTATCAAAAATACAGGGGAACCCACAAAGTTTTTTTATTTTTTTATTTATAGTGCAGGCAGCGGCTTTTGAATACTCCCATCAGCCACCTCCTCTTCTCACTGTTATCAGTTGAATATAACTCTCATCATTTTCCCCTACTTGCACTGATCACTGGCAGAGCAGGGAAGAATCATGACATCCTTCTTCAGCACCCGACACTGGGGAACAGCACGTACAGTACCACTGCTTCCCAGGCGCCAGTACGTGTGGTACTGATGCTGCACACAGGTGGCACACGGTTGCAACACTTACGCTACAAGTATTACAGACACGTGCGCATGAACACTCAGACACTGATATCTCCAGTACTGTTTATTTTTGGTACCAGAAATATCAGGAAGTGTGAAATAGGCGTTATTAAGATGTTTGCTGTAGTTTCAGTACAATGAGTGTTTTATCGGCAGGAAATTACTGCCAGGGTGATGTGTCCATGTGAGCCCTGGTCCAACCATGTCCCCAGCACTGATTAGCAGCTTCCTGTCAATATACAATGTACACAAAAAGATGTGGTGTGGATGGGGTTAACTTTCTGAGCTCTGCTACATGCTATATCTTAAATCTCTGACTAGATCACAACTTCTGCATCCAGTAATCGAAGTGATGTTCATGATTAATGTTGCAATGAATAGGAGAGGGTTAACAATCTATTTAGAATTTCATACATGAAAATAACCAATGAAACACTGATGGTAAAAATGAACCATACTCTGATGCAAATTGGATCCAAAACACTTATGAACGACAGTCTGTTTTTTGATCTATGTGAAAAATCACCAGTGTCTGATATATACTTTTTTAATAATGAATTTAAATAGCAATTAAAAATATCAAAGGTTTTATTGGTTACCATCCACTAAGTACTCAATGACTTTAATGTTGGCATGAAACATCCAATATCCCAAGCATTTTGCTTGGGTAGTTGCCGGCATGTCTAGACTGCTTTCATACGTGGACTTGGAGAGGCATGTGACTCTCCAGAAAGAAAAACACTGCCCCTTAAAACCCTGTCAGAAGCCTCTCATAAAGCCAAATCAGATTTCATGCTTTGCACTGAGGAGAAGCACCCCACTGAAACACGTGTCTGTAAATTAGAGAGTCTTGTTTGCATTTTATAGTAAGTTATGTGGCAAGTTATGGTTAAAGAATTGATATTGACTTTGAGGCCATATTCACACGTTTAGTTGGTCAGTATTTATCATCAATATTTAGTAAGCCAAAACCAGGAGTGGAATAGTCAGAGGAAAAGTATAATAGAAACATGTCACCACTTCTGTATTTATCACCCACTCCAGGTTTTGGCTTATAAATACTGATGTAAAATACTTACCAAATACTGAATGTTTGAAGGTGACCTTAGGATTACTACTTCCAATAGATGCCACTAAAGTTGAAGTCCTCTATCTCTCTGAAAAAACAGTTTGCATATTCAATTTCACAGAGGATCATTGCATGGCTTAAAAATGTCATTACCCAAGCATGTCAAGCATGTCAGTCTCCATAAGGAGAAATGCTACCCCTTAAACCTAAGTAAAGTGAAGTAAAGTGAAGAGAGCTCATGCCTTAATGGGAATATGTTACATTTTGAGAAAAGCATCCATCGGAAGAAGCTGGATGCGAAATGCGCATTGGGGTGAGGAGGGATGTGCAATTATCCATGTTTCTGCTGCCTTCACCTTCAACCTACGTTCCCTGGTAATGTGTCCTGACTTTTACTGTTTATTTCAATGTGGATATATAGCGCTATATTGTGAACCTAGTATGGGATATATTTTATAGTGGTGTGTGAGCTGCCGGATATTCAGCACATATTGCAGATCCCCCCTAGTTTTGGGTGCTTTTTGATTAAATGTTTTAAAATTGTTGTTATTTTAAATACTGAATAAAATATTGTATGGTTTTATATTTATATTCTGGAATTCTTCTTTCAGCTGTGCTATATGTAAGTCCGAAATGAGGCTACTAGTATTGTGAAGTGCCAGGTTTTGGACAGTGTAGGACATTTGGTTATAAATACTGATGTAAAATACTGACCAAATACTGAATGTTTGAAGGTGACCTTAGGATTACTACTTCCAATAGATGGCACTAAAGTTGAAGTCCTCTTCCTCTCTGAAAAGATAGTTTGCATATTCAATTTCCCAGAGGATCATTGCATGGCTTAAAAATGTCCTTACCCAAGCATGTCAAGCATGTCAGTCTCCATAAGGAGAAATGCTACCCCTTAAACCTAAGTGAAGTAAAGTGAAGAGAGCTCATGCCTTAAAGGGAATATGTTACATTTTGAGAAAAGCATCCATCGGGCACAGATTTGAGCATGAATGTCACACCTTGCATTATGTGAACCTAAAATCATATTTTTTTTAATTTCACATTCCACTTTCTATCCCTACACACAAATAAAAAATGTCATATGTGAACAGATAGAAAGGTTCTTCTAGCCTCTGTTCACACAGCTGTAGAAAGGTCTGACGGCAATCCCCTGTTTTTATAGACTGCTTGTAAATTTACTGACAGTTGGTAACCTGCTCTCAACTTAGTAATTAATAATACATTTAAATGGGCCAGGCATGCATGTGATCTCAGCAAGTAAAAGTGAAAGTGACCATCACTATGTATAGCACCGCTTCTCTCCTCAGGGAACTTTGAATTGTAAAAATAAAATATTTCTAATTCTTGTTTTCCTATAATATTATTGTTTTTTTCGCTCTCTTAGATTGTCGAAGATCTGTAATACAAATGTAATACCTAATATACAGCCTATTAATTGTTTTCAGCCTTCTCAGACAGCAGTCTGCCTTAGACTATCGCCCCTCGGAACATTGCAGTTCTGATAACTTCCAGAAATATGTAGAGACATATTTATGAAATATGTTAGCAGCTTATCATATTAATTGTATTAATTATGATTTTATCATAGTAAAAGTCTTTAAATATGCCCTCCAGTCAATTCTAAAATTGTATAAAAACCATAAAATGTCTGCTGTATCAAGCCCAACATGATGTCACCACAACCTGTCCAACCAGACATAACATTATGAACAAACTTCAAAAGCATACTTGTGACTCACAAAAGTTAATTAAATATTTTATAATGGGTTGGTGAGGATGTACCAAGTCTACAGACATGACAGAATTTTAAAACTAGATTTCATTAAGGATTGTATTTAGGTCAAATACAACAATGTTCCATTTGACATTTTTCATATAACTTATACTATCTACTAGAATGCTTTGCCAACAAGCATGATTCAGTGTGACAATCCAAACTTCTTTTCACTGTTAGTGCTCATCGCTGTTAGTGTTGTCACTGTTAGGGCTCGGATATCAGGTTTTTTCATACTAGTGTTATCAGTGTTTTTCAAGAGCGCTCGTACCTATGAATGCCTATGGGGTTGTTCACTAGAGATGAGGGAACATCATCAGCTCCCTCCTTATTCAGCAAGCTATAGAGCTTACAGAAGAAGCTACATCGGGAACCCAGATATCTGGAGTGCTCCTGTTGATCAGCTGTTCAATGCCACAGCTGCATGAGTTGCGGCTGTGTGACAGTCACAACACATGGATGGAGAGCTTGGGTGTTGTGACTGTCACACAGCCGTGACACTGAACAGCTGATCATCGGGAGCACTCCAGGTATCTGGGTTCCCAATGCAGCTTCTTCGGTAAGCACTTTAGCTTGCTGAATAAGGAGGGAGGCGACGATGATTGCTCATCTCTATTGTTCACATATCCTTTTTTTTCCTTGGAGCGATAGGTCCACACAAAAGCATGGAGACTTGTACAGTATTGATCTAAGTGTTGGATCAGACTTGAAGGTCAATAAAAAAAAATCAAACAGCAATGAAATCCAATCTGTGTGCAGTTTCTTTTTCATGGACTGTTTGATTCAAGAAGCTTGGGAAACCACCATCAGTTTGATAATTGTTTCACCCTTCTTGGACAGGAATAGAAATGTAGCAAGGCTACTGCCATACTTTTCCTTTTAAAAAATAACTAGTCAGTTGAATTTTCTATTGGTAATCTTAATTGTCTGCTTTAAACCTATGAATTCTTAATTTTAGTAGATCAGATGAAACAAACAATTTCTTGTCTATCAGAATGAGCATCATTGTTGCTATGAATCTCATATAAAAATTAATTGGTATAATACAGTAACTATTCACACACATTAGTTGTCAGAAGATCTCTAGATGCCAACAGGATTCACCAACAATATATAATGTATGGTGAAGCCGAGTGTATGTGTCAAAATCTGCGCTGCTGATAAAAATGGATGGTGGACAATATTCTTCAAAGCTTTATTTCAAACAGGTTAACGCGCTTTGAGTTCTTGCAGGACCTCTTCCTCAGGACAAAACATAACATAGGTAAGGTTTTGTCCTGAGGAAGAGGTCCTGCATGACCTCGAAATACGTTGACTATTAACCTGTTTGAAATAAAGCTTTGAAGAATATCGTCCACCATCCATCTTTATCAGCAGCGTAAATTTGGACTCATACACCCGGTTTCACCATTATCCACGGTCTTTGGACTCATGTCCTGCAGCAGATGATCCATGCTTTTTACATTTTGCTTAGCTACATCAAAACAAGGTGAGTGTACCTCTCCCCGGTACACCCCATGTTTTTAACCAGTTAAGACCCTATTTGCACTTTTTTTACTCTGCAGATTTCCTACTTCTATAATATATGGTGACAGTCTCATTGCCCCCTATGTTTGTTAGTAGGGTAAATCAAAAAGTTGCATTTTTGAGGGTGCTTTCACACTACATTCTTTGCCACACGTTCAGTGGCTCCATCCAAATCCCCACAAAAAACATGATTCTGGAGCATGCGCCGACAGGGCCATTTATAATAATGGTGCCTGTTAGGTCACCGTATGCTCTGTTATACATCATTTTTGGGAGTATAAACCTATTGAAGGCATTTTCTTTGCATTTTGACACACTTAGAATTGTTTTCCTGCTATCCATGTTAAAATGGATGGTATATTTCGAAAGTACAACTTATGGTACAAAAAATAAGACCTCAATGGCTATGTTGGCAGAAAAAAAATAAAAAAGTCAAGCTTTTTGAAAAAGGGGAAGCAAGAAAGGAAAGTTTTCCAGTCAGGAATAGGGTTAAAGTTTTGTTCTAAGGTAGTGAGCGGAGCCAGAAGCATCTACCACTCAATTGCCCCCTTACTTATTGCCAATAAAATTGAACACTGAGCTCTGAATATAAAAAAAATAAAAATCGAACTCTGAATAACATTTTAAAATAGCTACATAACCACCTCTTCTGCCTTATGCAAACTGAGAAGGCTTAAAGGCCCATCTTCCATATTAGGAGACCACAATATTATAAATATGTCTCAGCCACAGAATCTTCTGTTGGGCTTAGTTTTGTTTCCAAATTCAGTACTTGCTTGCAGATCAAATTAACATATGAAATCATTTTTGAAGACCAATCATTCAACACTTATATACGTAAGGGGAAATTTAGTTGAAGATTATAATTTGCATCTAATGGGAAACTAAAGCTGGCTCAAATTGTCCATGAACATAATTGACAGGAGGAACTAATACATTGACTCTGTAACTAGAACCATACACACACATAAAACCTCAAAAACATTTCATGGAGAGGCTGGTTTTGTAAATCATGCATTAACCTTGGAATTAAAATTTAGCTTTTTCAACAACGTATTGAATTATAGAATTTTTCAAACAGATTTTTTGATGGCCCATTAGAAAAACATTATCTGTTTAATCTGCTTAAATGCTGCAATTTGGGCTGAAGATAATTGAGAACAAATGTATATTTAAGATTTCGACACTACCCCGGTATATACAATACAACTGCATTTTAGTAATTAGGCAGACATTTAGTGGACAAATCCGTATCTCGAGGCCATAACTTGGAAGGCTCTTAATCTGTTCAGAATCTTACATTTCATGCCATTTTTTCATCAAGTCAGTCAGTTAATCAAAGTCCAAGTATGGTCAAGCCGAAGTCATAAGACATTTAATGTTTGCCACTGGGCTTATCTGGGAAAATGGCTCTCTTTATTTAGATTAAGATTGCAATGTAATTAAAAATCATGTTTTGAACTAAGTCAGCACATATAATTGTAAGTGATTCAAATCAGCTTCAGGGTGTTCCTTGAATGACTTGCATTTCATTTTCATTTAGTGCTCTTTGTAAGCAGTACTGTACGGCGTGTTTCACTAGAAAGAGAGCACAATGATGGAATCTCCCTGTTGATACAGGAAAGATGTATATCTTTGTAATGTGTTAGATAGTAGAGAGAAAAATATTCACTATTAAGAGTCCTCAGTGGTTAATACCTTTTAATGGCTAACTGAAAAGATGATAACAAATTGCAAGCTTTCGAGACTACTCAGGTCTCTTCAACAATATGTGAGGAAACCATACAAATATCGCAGTTGCAGGGAGGATATATTTAGTTATCCCACTGCTGCCACCAATATGTCACCAACTGCAGGGATTCATGTATATCCCACTTTCCAGTTCCGGTTTGGAACTTGCTGCTCTCCAGCACCCCCTTACCCTCAGGTCAGTCAGGGAACTTCACCCAGGATAGTTAGTCTCCAGACGGGCTGCCTGGATGTGTACTGGCTTTTAGGCAAGCTGCTAATTACTCCCAGCCGCAGCCAAGCAATACGCTTATTAAACCCATTCCATCACTGCCAGCTTTACCCAACAAGACCAGAACACACTTTGCTGCCACCAGCTCCGATTTCTTAACTAATAACAGGTCTGGAGCTAACCCGAATTAGTAGCGTAATTCACTTCAGAGGACGTGACAGTACGTTATAGAGCAAGGCGAAACAAAGCTAGTAATTTTATGTTTTCCTTCAAAAAGGTAAGCAGTGTTTACAAAAGATATAAAAAGGTATTACAACATGAGACAATTGAAATATGCACAATGATTACAAAATAACAGGGAATAAGGGAAGAAAAGCACTTCCATTTGCTTAAGTCATTTCATAGCAGACCATGCAGTTGGGGGAGGGGCGATACATCAAAGTGCATCAAAGAGCCTCACTGCATCAGGTTTCCAGTCAGTGCCTGATGAAGAGACCTGAGTAGTCTCAAAAGCTTGCTATTTTTTACCATCTTTTCAGTTAGTCATTAAAAGGTATCAACAACTGAGGACTCTCAATTCGGAATCTCCCTGGTTTCTTACAGAAAATCTAAGATGTTGACAGTCAAGAAGAATGTCATCAGCAATATTCATCACATCCTGTGGGTCAGCTCTAATTTAATGATGGATATTGGATGTATTGGATAAAGTATAACGCTTTTAATTAAAGTTTTACAAAAAATTTTTTTCCAATTAAAAATTGTGTAAAATTAAAAATAACTTTTTTGAAAATAAAAATTAGGAAATGAGTGATTGGTTTGAGCACATCACCAATCATTTTAGTTACTGAATTACATATATTGGATCATTTAAAAAAGCCTAAGGGCAGTCTCACACGTCCACTTAAAACAGAAAACAGTACTGTAGGTATCCGTGTCCGTGTGGACAGGGCTGCACCTATAATGAGGCAATTTGAGCCAGCTGCTGAAGTGGCAGGCAGCAGGGGGCGGCATTATGTGCTCTCCTACCCACAGCACCTACAATTTAGCTTCCGCACACTGGTGCTGCGGTAGCGTGCAGAGCCTTGTAATTGATAAGGTCACAGGAGGGAAGGAGTCAGGGCCCCCTGATCATGTGATCCCTGACTCCTCCCCTCCTGTGACCTCATCACAGGTTCTGTGGCACAGCCCTCAGTGTGTGCAGGACTCTGCTGTGCTGGTTATCATGGTGCTGGATCAGTAAGTTTATATGTGGGGTCAGGGGGGGTTTACAGGGTGGATGTAGCAGAGCCGTGTGTGCGAGGTGTACGGAGCAGACCCATGTGTGTACAAGGTTTATGGAGCAGAGCCATGTGTGAACAAGGTGTACAGAGCAGAGCCACTGGTGTGTGAGGTGTACGGAGAGGAGCCATGTGTATACAAGGTGTACAGAGCAGAGCCGATTGTGTGTGAGGTGTACGGAGCAGAGCCATGTGTGTACAAGGTGTATGGAGCAGAGCCGCGCATGTACAGTGTGTACGGAGCAGAGCCATGTATGTACAAGGTGTGCAGAGCCGTACGGAGTGGAGCCGCGCGTGTACGGAGCAGAGCCGCGTGTGTATGGGGCGTACAAAATGGTGCCCTGTGTGTACGGAGCTGAGCTGTGTGTGTACGGAGTGGAGCAGAGCCGTGTGTGTACGAGGTGTATTGAGCAAAGCCGCATGTGTGCAAGGCTTACAGAATGGAGCCATGTGTGTCCAAGGTGTACAGAGCGTGGCCATGTGTGTAAAAGGTGTACGGAGCAGAGCCGCATGTGTACGAGGTTTACGGAGTGGAGCCATGTGTGTACTGAGTGGAGCCATGTGTGTGAGGTGTACAGAGTGGTGCCATGTGTGTATGAGGCATAAAAAGCGGAACTGTGTGTGTAGGAGGTGTGCGGAGCCATACGTGTACAAGGTGTATGGTGGGGAGCATTCATACCTCCCAGCAGGACAGTCCCGATTTTGAGTGAGAGTTTGCCCCAGCTGGGAGCTTATTTTTCCAATAGACACAGGAGTACACGGCGGAGCCCAGAGGAGCACTTTAAAATTCGCACGTGACGTTCCACCAGAAGTGACGTGCTAGAAGGTGACCGGAAATGAGGTAATTTCGGGAGAAGATTGTGACGGACCCATGGAGGCACTTCAGGGAATGATTCAGATCATCACCGTGTCCTCCTCCAACAGCGCGGACAGCGGGATTTCCTTGGACTCGGGGAAGCCAGCCATGTGAGCAGATCATGATATGTCCTGCATCGGGAGGCTCAGGTGGGCATTACAATGGGAGCTGGGCTGCTATAATATCTTTATAGAATCTTTCTTTCTTTCTCTCTCTAATCTTTCTTTTTTTCTTTCTCTCTCTCTGTTCTTTCTTTCTCTCTCCTTTCTTTTTTTCTTTCTCTCTCTCTGTTCTTTCTTTCTCTCTCCTTTCTTTCTTTCTTTCTTTCTTTCTTTCTCCTCTTTCTTTCTTTCCCTTTCTTCTTTCTTTCCCCTCTTTCTTTCTCTCTCTCTGTACTTTCTTTCTCTCTCTGTTTACTTTTTTCTCTCTCTCTGTTCTTTCTTTCTTTTCCTCAGTACCAGTCAGTGTGCCCACAGTACCAGGAGAGTAAGAGGAGTAGGAAACTAGGTGGCACTGATCACATTGAGCCTCTCATACTTTTTACTGGTGTATAATCATATGCCGTGAGCACTCCCATAAAGTGGGCCAGCCCCAGGCAACAGGGTACAAACAAATCACTATTACTATCACTCCAAGTGGACAATTATATACGTAAAGATAATGATGTCCCTGTGCCAAGCAGTGCGGAGGATCAGAATACACTGAGGAGACCAGAGCAGCAGGGTTTGGGAAGAAGAATTATATGGGACCCATTATACTGTATGAAGTAATATATGGGGACTAATATACAGTACTGTATGAAGTAATATATGGGCTCATAATACTGTATGGAGCATTATGTGGGGATAGGGGATGACTTTCTGCTTGTTGTGGATCTGACCGCTGGGAATCCAATGATCCTGGGAAATGTAGCTTTGAAGAGCACCATGTAAATGGAGCTGTGGTGGATCATACGCACTGTGGTGCCATTCACATGTGGCTCTTCAAATAATTCCTTTAAGATAGAGTGATGAAGGGACGACAAAGTATAGCAAAAATTCACTGATCGGGGTGATGAGTGTTATAGTTTGTGGGCTGGTGGGATTTGTGACAGGGCTACATTTTTGTCCAATGCCGGGCCTGTGCCAAGCCTATTATTACCATTTTTTTTTCTATTTATCTAAATCAAAATGTCCACTATTGTACTCAGTTTTACAGGATAGATGTAAAAATCTACTTTGTGTGTGTGGGGGGCGTCATTTTGCTGTTCGCCTCAGGCAGCAGAGAGGCTAGTTTCACCACTATGTGTGGATATGTGGTGCATCTGTGTGGCAGACTCAGTGATGAGCGGTGTTGTCACGGCTAGTTACTGAGCATGAGCTGGCTGTTTCCATTCATCCCCCAGTAGTTTACAGTCAGAGTAGTCGCATTAGCACCCCTCTGCCTGTAAACTGATTAACCCCCCAAGATGGATTTACACTGTGGGACATGACTGATCGCCGGACAGGTATGGTGTCATGATCCATGCTGGATCAGGACTGATATAAAGCACAGGTAACCTTTTTTTTCTGTGCTTAAATTTGGTTTTTGCCCCCGGTGGCCATTTGGATTATTGCACTGTGGTGTCGTTTGTTCTAAGTTTGCCCCCGGTGGTGGTGAGCGTCATTGCACTCTGTTTCTTTAGTTAAGTGCACATTTATAATGCAGGTGTGATTGCTGGCTCTGCTATAAAAGAGTCACAGGTATTGCAATCAGAGTTGGTGATAGTATTCATTTCAACCATCCTTGGTGGAGGAAGTAGCTGGAGAACGTTCCTTGCAGCACTGTCTTAGCCCTGGTGTGGAAGGAGTCATAGGGGATTTCCTTGTAGCTCTGACAGAGCTTGGTGGCAGCATTTCAGGAGGAGAGCTGCATTCTGGTGGTGGACTCTGTTGCCAGGAGCAAGAGCAATAGAGTAAAGCTAAGTGGTGTTCCCCTGTTTTTGTTGTCCCTTCGTGTGTATTAGTACAGCGGTGGGGCCAGTGCAAGCTCCACCCAGCTCCCTAGCAAGGGATAGGTGTAGGGTGTGCTAGGGCGACAGGTATCCTGAGCGGCGCCCGGTGCAGAACCGGCATAGGGAACGTTAGGAGCATTAGGGACACTGACTCAGGGGAGTGCAGGAGGTCTCCACGTCCCCTTTCCCTATCGCAGGGCCCACCATTGTAACTGTTGTCCCACTCACTTGTCTTGTTGTTTACAGTTACCGGCCTGCGGGCCGTGTCACACAGGACAGCTTCACGTGCAGCGTCTTGTTGCTTCAGTTATTGGCCTGCCTTACTAGTAGTAAGTACTAATAGTAGTGGGAATGTGGACAGAGCAGGAGGCATTGCCGGACACACATCAGGGGATCAACTAACGTGAATGGGCCCCAGTAACACAGGAACAAGTGTGGATTGTGCAGACGCCACTTTTGAGCAGCAACTGGCGGGGTTGGAGGAAATACTAGAGACAGTGGAGCCAGAGGCCTAAGTGGAGCACGGTTACAATCAGTAGTAGCGTACAACCGATATAAAACTTGCTTCAGGTAGGCCTCAGCCTGCTCCTTGATTGATCCTGGGCTTCAATACAGCCAGTTGTTGCTTGGAAGTGCCATCTGCACAGAGAAAAACACATGCTCCAGTGTTAGTGGGGTTCAGTAACACCAGCTGCTCCCCTGCCGTGTGGACGACAAAGTCTCCTGCTGCCTCCAAAATCACACTATATCTTATTTTCTACTTGCTCCAAGTAGGCCTCAGCCTGCTCCTTGATTGATCCTGTGCTTCAATACAGCCAGTTGTTGCTTGGAAGTGCCGTCTGCACAGAGAAAAACACATGCTCCAGTGTTTGTGGGGTTCAGTAACACCAGCTGCTCCCCTGCTGTGTGGACGACAAAGTCTCCTGCTGCCTCCAAAATCACACTACATCTTATTTTCTACTTGCTCCAAGTAGGCCTCAGCCTGCTCCTTGATTGATCCTGGGCTTCAATACAGCCAGTTGTTGCTTGGAAGTGCCATCTGCACAGAGAAAAACACATGCTCCAGTGTTAGTGGGGTTCAGTAACACCAGCTGCTCCCCTGCCGTGTGGACGACAAAGTCTCGTGCTGCCTCCAAAATCACACTACATCTTATTTTCTACTTGCTTCAAGTAGGCCTCAGCCTGCTCCTTGATTGATCCTGGGCTTCAATACAGCCAGTTGTTGCTTGGAAGTGCCGTCTGCACAGAGAAAAACACATGCTCCAGTGTTAGTGGGGTTCAGTAACGCCAGCTGCTCCCCTGCTGTGTGGACTACAAAGTCTCCTGCTGCCTCCAAAATCACACTACATCTTATTTACTACTTGCTCCAAGTAGGCCTCAGCCTGCTCCATGATTGATCCTGGGCTTCAACACAGCCAGTTGTTGCTTGGAAGTGCCATCTGCACACAGAAAAACACATGCTCCAGTGTTAGTGGGGTTCAGTAATGCCAGCTGCTCCCCTGCTGTGTGGACTACAAAGTCTCCTGCTGCCTCCAAAATCACACTACATCTTATTTACTACTTGCTGCTCAGAAGTGTCTTTGGCACAGGTACTCCCTCCTGCCCAGCCTGTTTCTAGCACGCCTGCTGTTTCTGGGGAGTGTCAACGTCACTTTGCCACCAATACATTGTCCTGTCGTGTTGCGGTGGGGTTAGCCGAGTCTATGGTGCCTGCAGTTTAGGTGCTTCCTATGTGGGCTGTGGGTTCTGGTAATAAAGGCTGGTTCTGTAGTGCCAATAGGACTAGCACCCTGTAATGTTTTTAGGTAAAAACTATGTCAGAGAGTGGACCTTCTGGATCGCGGATCCGGAGCCCCTGGGCCGAGCACGCCAGGAGAAGACCGACCCCTATACAGGGATCGTTTGGGACAGGACCACAGTGGACGGAGGCGCGACAGCCGGAACCAAGAGGGACGGCTCCACGGACATATGAGGACTCGGGAGACTGTGGACTTAGATACGGCCAAGGACAGGAGGGCACAGAGGAAATGCAATACGGGGGACGGCAGGAAGGCTGGCCTGGACTGACTGGAGACAGAGGGAAAGGAACACAGAGGACGGCAGGGGAACTGAGCCTGGACAGGCTGGAGACAGGGGGAATCAAGACCGAGGACAGCAGGGAGGCTGAGCCTGGAGGGGCTGGAGAAAGAGGAGATCAAGGCAGAGAACGGGAGGACTACAGGAGTACTGTAGCGGCCAGAGGGTGCAGTAAAGCTACACAATCATCAGGCGTCCTCCTCACAGCGAGGACGCCTGAAGTATCCTAACACCCGGAAGTGCGTCCCCCTGTCCTGCCCCTCAGCGCCGCCCACCGCTGGAGGGAGAGAGCGGGAGGGGGCATGCGCGCGACAGGGAGCGGGTGCCAGGAGCCGCTGTGAGGTGGAACGCAGGACGGGCGCGCGCCTGGACGGGGGCGCGCAGGTAAGAGGACGCTGCGGCGTGCGCTGCTGCTGGAGGGACATCGGTGGGCATAGCCGCCGATGTCACAGTACCCCCCTCCTTACGTCCTCCCCTACTGAGATTGGCCAAAAACTTTTTCAGAATCCGGGGAGCATTGATATTTTCTTGAGGCTCCCAGGACCTTTCCTCGGGGCCAAAACCCCTCCAATCGATAAGAAAAAGGGTCTTTCCCTTGACTCTTTTCATAACCAAGATGTCCTTGACCTCAAAGACGTTGTCCGAGACAACTGGTGAAGGAGGGGCGATGGAAACTGGTTGGAACCGATTCAGGACTATGGGTTTCAAGAGCGAGACATGGAAGGCGTTGGGAACCCGGAGCGAAGCAGGCAACCTCAGCTTATAAGCCACTTCATTAATGCGTCCGATCACTTCAAATGGCCCAATGTACCGAGGACTCAACTTGTAAGAGGGGACTCTCAGACGGATATGTCGAGTTGAAAGCCAGACTTTGTCACCTGGATGGTACGGAGGCACGTCCTTTCGTCTTTTGTCCGCATGTTTCTTGATTCGGTTGTTGGCACTCTTGAGCGCTTCCCTGGTCTCTCTCCAAATCTGCGAGAATTCCATTGCGAGTGAATCAGCTGCGGGCACTCCCATAGACGTGGAAAAAGGTAGCGGAATACCTGGATTTTGACCGGTTACCACAAAGAATGGTGACTTGGCGGTAGATTCGCTGGGATGGTTATTGTGCGAGAATTCAGCCCAAGGTTTTCAGCGCGACCCAATTGTCCTGATGGGCGTTGGAGAAGTGACGTAAGAAGGTAGTTAACACCTGATTAATTCGCTCCACTTGCCTGTTGGTCTGAGGATGGTATGCAGAGGAGAAGTCGAGAGATGTACCCATAAGCCGGCAGAGAGCCCTCCAGAAGCGAGAGGTGAACTGGACCCCCCGATCTGACACAATCCGCTGAGGAAGACCATGTAGCCTGAAGATCTGGTGGATGAAGATCTCGGCCAACTTCGGGGCGGACGGCAGTCCTGGTAAGGGAACAAAGTGGGCCATCTTGGAAAAACGATCTGCTACGACTAAGATGGTGGTACATCCAGCTGAGCGGGGTAAATCAGTCACAAAATCCATGGCGATTTGCTGCCAGGGAGCCTCTGGAACTGGTAATGGGTGAAGAAGACCGGAGGGCAAAGCCCTAGCCACCTTGTTCTGGGCACAGGTTGTGCACGAGGCTACATAGTCCATCACATCCTGGCGAAGCGTGGGCCACCAGTAATACCGGGAAAGCAGCAAGAGAGTCTTCTTAGTCCCAACGTGTCCAGCAACTTTGGAGGAATGCCCCCAGCGCAACACCTCTGAACGTCTGCCTTGAGGGACGAAAGTTTTACCAGGCGGAGGAGAAGAAAAATTCACAGGAGCCACTGTGATCATCTTAGTAGGCTCGATAATATAGGATGGGTCTTCATCCCTCTCCGGTGACTGTAACGACCTGGAAAGGGCATCGGCCTTGATGTTCCTATTACCAGGTCGAAAGTGAAGTTGAAAGTCAAAGCGGGAGAAATACAGGGCCCACCTGGCTTGCCGGGCATTGAGTCTTTGGGCAGACTGCAGGTAAGCCAGGTTCTTGTGGTCCGTGAGGATGGTGAAGGGATGTACAGCCCCCTCGAGTAAATATCGCCATTCAGCCAAGGCCATCTTAATGGCAAGTAATTCCCGGTCTCCAATGGAGTAGTTGCACTCCGCAGGCGAAAAGGTTTTAGAAAAGAAGCCGCAAGGGGCCAGCCGCCCGGATGAAGCCTGCTGGGACAGGACTGCCCCCGCTCCAGTGGAGGAGGCGTCCACCTCTAGGACGAAGGGCCTGCTGGTCACTGGCCGATGCAAGATGGGTGCCAATGCAAAAGAACGTTTCAGAGCCAGGAAGGCGTTTTCAGCTTCGGGGGACCAGCTGTTGGGTTTCGTTCCCTTACGGGTCAATGCTGTGATGGGTTTAGTAACCGTAGAAAAATGAGGCACGAATTGACGGTAATAGTTTGCGAACCCAAGGAACCGCTGGATGGCCTTTATCCCCACTGGAAGGGGCCACTTGAGTACCGCACTGAGTTTTTCGAGATCCATCTTCAGACCGGAATCGGTGACGATATATCCCAAGAAGGGCAATGACGTCTGCTCAAAAAGGCATTTCTCAATCTTGGCGTAGAGTCGATTCTCTCGAAGGCGATGCAAGACCAAGCGTACGCTCTTGCGATGGGAGGACAGATCGGGCGAGAAAACGAGAATGTCGTCTAAATACACCACCACACAGGAATAGAGCAGATCACGGAACACCTCGTTGATAAATTCTTGAAACACAGCTGGGGCATTGCAAAGACCGAATGGCATGACTAAGTATTCATAATGCCCGTCACGGGTATTGAAGGCCGTTTTCCACTCATCCCCTGCGCGGATCCGGATCAAATTGTAAGCTCCCCGCAGATCTAACTTCGTGAAGATCCGAGGTCCTCTCAGCCGGTCAAAGAGCTCCGGAATCAACGGAAGGGGATATCGGTTTTTAATGGTGATATTGTTTAGGCCCCGGTAATCTATACAAGGCCGCAGTGATCCGTCCTTCTTCCGGACGAAGAAAAAACCCGCGCCCGCAGGAGAAGAGGACTTCCGGATAAACCCCTTGGTCAGGTTTTCATGAATGTATTCCATCATGGCAGAAGTCTCGGCTGGAGAAAGAGGGTACGTTCTTCCTCTGGGAGGGACAGCTCCGGGAATCAGGTCGATAGGGCAGTCATAGGACCGATGTGGAGGCAGGGAATCCGCTTCCTTCTTGCAGAAAACATCAGCGTAGGCGTGGTATGGAACAGGAAGGCCCGGGAGATCCGTTGGCCTAGGCAGAGAATGGGGACGAACAAGGGTACGCAAACAGCGTGCATGGCAGACGTGCCCCCAGCGCAAGATCTCCCCGGAGCGCCAGTCGACAACTGGTTCATGCCGCCTGAGCCAAGGTAACCCTAAGAGAATGGCGTGGGATAGTTGAGGCAGGACATAAAAGGCAATCTTCTCGGAGTGAAGTGCGCCAATTTGAAGCTTAACTTCGGTGGTAACCGAGGTGATGAGTCCAGGCAGAGGTTTGCCATCGATGGAGGTGATTGCTCGCGGATTACTTAAGACGACCACGGGAATCTGGAGTTTGTCAACCTCTTCCTGGCGGATGAAGTTGCCTGCTGCGCCCGAGTCCACATACGCCTCCACGGAGCCTCGCCCCCGACCTGTAATAAGCAGAGCTGAAACAGTAAGTGAAAGAGAGGGGGTCTGATCACCTAGGGGGCCCTCTCCTACCTGGCCTAGGTGGATGTGTTTCCCGGTCTCTCAGGACAAGAGCGTACGAAGTGATTGGCCCCTCCACGATGTAAACAGAGTCCATTAGTCATCCTCTCCTTGCGCCGTTGTTCGGACAGCTTGACGCGATCCACCTGCATAGGCTCAGGAGCAGAGTTACTAGAGGGAGCAACAGCACGCGGAATGGGGGCTTGGTATAACCTAAAGGGCCTCCTCTCCCTGGTTGACTCTCTTGCGCGTTCCTGAAAACGCAGATCAATACGAGTAGCTAGAGAGATGAGATCTTCCAGGGTGGTTGGGGAGTCACGCCCAGCCAGATCATCCTTGATTTTACTAGAAAGACCTCTCCAAAAGGCACCTACAAGGGCTTCATTATTCCACCCCAGCTCCGAGGACAAGGTCCGAAAACGGATGGCGTATTGCCCTACCGTAAGGGACCCCTGGCGGAGGTTAAAAAGGGCCTCCGTAGAGGAAGCTAGGCGCCCGGGTTCATCAAACACCTTACGAAAAGTTTCCAAAAAACTCTGGATATTAGTAACCACCGGGTCATCCCTCTCCCACAACGGATTCACCCAAGCCAACGCCTCTCCCTCTAGATGGGACACTATAAAGGCCACCTTAGCACGGTCCGTGGGATATTGTTGGGGCAGAAGCTCAAAGTGCCGTCTGCACTGGTTTAAAAAACCCCTACACAACTTTGGGTCCCCACAGTACCTGGGCGGCTTTCCAAGGCGGGGAGGTGGGCATGAGACAGCGTCCCGGGCTTGGGTAGAAGCGGCCGCGGAGGACTGCAGAGCAAGCAGCCGATCATCCACGGACGCCATATACCCCAAATTGTGAGATTGCGCATCGCGCTGCTGCGCGAGCTCCTGCTGGAGGCTGGCTAAGAGAGGGGCATGCGCTGGGTCAGCGGTTTGCAGGGCGGAGAGCCGGGTGTCCATGGACTTCATGAATGACATAATTCGGGTCTGATTCTCTCTTAAGAAAAGCAGTTCTTTCTGAGTGGCAGCCGCGGCACCGGCGGGGTCCATGGCCTGATGATACTGTAATGTTTTTAGGTAAAAACTATGTCAGAGAGTGGACCCTCTGGATCGCGGATCCGGAGCCCCTGGGCCGAGCACGCCAGGTGAAGACCGACCCCTATACAGGGATCGTTTGGGGCAGGACCACAGTGGACGGAGGCGCGACAGCCGGAACCAAGAGGGAACGGCTCCACGGACATATGAGGACTCGGGAGACGGTGGGCTTAGATACGGCCAAGGACCGGAGGGCACAGAGGAAATGCAATACGGGGGACGGCAGGAAGGCTGGCCTGGACTGACTGGAGAGAGGGAAAGGAACACAGAGGACGGCAGGGGAACTGAGCCTGGACAGGCTGGAGACAGGGGGAATCAAGACCGAGGACGGCAGGGAGGCTGAGCCTGGAGGGGCTGGAGAAAGAGGAGATCAAGGCAGAGAACGGGAGGACTACAGGAGTACTGTAGCGGCCAGAGGGTGCAGTAAAGCTACACAATCATCAGGCGTCCTCCTCACAGCAGGACGCCTGAAGTATCCTAACACCCGGAAGTGCGTCCCCCTGTCCTGCCCCTCAGCGCCGCCCACCACTGGAGGGAGATAGCGGGAGGGGGCATGCGCGCGACAGGGAGCAGGTGCCAGGAGCCGCTGTGAGGGGGAACGCAGGACGGGCGCGCACCTGGACGGGGGCGCGCAGGTAAGAGGACGCTGCGGCGTGCGCTGCTGCTGGAGGGACATCGGCGGGCATAGCCGCCGATGTCACACACCCCCTATTGGACTGTGGGTTTCGGTAACTGCGGCCTGCTCTCGGCCTTGCAACTTTGTTTATTATGGGTACCTTCTGCTACCCATCCAGGTTCCAGCACCGTCAGCTGGTTCTCAGCAGCGCCTTTGGCCGAGGTGCCTCCTTCTCGGTATCCGAGTTCCAGCAATGTCTGCTGGTCCTTGGTAATGCTTTGCAGCACAGGTACCTCCTGCTTAGTAACCGTGTTCCAGCACCGTCAGCTGGTCCACGGTTGTGCCATTGGCTCTTGTTCTTTCTGCTGCCCTTCCGAGTTCCAGCACCGTCAGCTGGTTCTCAAGTAGTTCCATAGACTATTGCAGCTTCTGCTACCCATCCGGGTTCCAGCACCATCAGCTGGTTCTTGGCAGTGCCTTTGGCCGAGGTGCCTCTTTCTCGGTATCCGAGTTCCAGCAACGTCTGCTGTTTCTTGGTAGTGCTTTTTAGCACAGGTACCTCCTGCTTAGAAACAGTGTTCCAGCACCATCAGCTTTTCCGCGGTTGTGCCATTGGCTCTTGTTCCTTCTGCTGCCACTCTGGGTTCCAGCACTGTCAGCTGGTTCTAGGTAGTTCCATTGACTCTTGTAGCTTCTGCTACCCATCCGGGTTCCAGCACCGTCAGCAGGTTCTCGGCAGTGTCTTTGGCACGGGTACTCCCTCCTGCCCAGCCTGGTTCCAGCACGCCTGCTGTTTCCGGGGAGTGTCAACGTCACTTTGCCACCAATACATTGTCCTGTCGTGTTGCGGTGGGGTTAGCCGAGTCTATGGTGCCTGCAGTTTAGGTGCTTCCTATGTGGGCTGCAGTTTCTGGTAATAAAGGCTGGTTCCGTAGTTCCAATAGGACTAGCACCCCCTGTTGGACTGTGGGTTTCGGTAACTGCGGCCTGCTCGCGGCCTTGCAACTTTGTTTATTATGGGTAACTTCTGCTACCCATCCGGGTTCCAGCACCATCAGCTGGTTCTCAGCAGTGCCTTTGGCCTTGGTGCCTCCTTCTCGGTATCCGAGTTCCAGCAACGTCTGCTGGTCCTTGGTAGTGCTTTGTAGCACAGGTACCTCCTGCTTAGTAACCGTGTTCCAGCACTGACAGCTGGTCCACGGTTGTGCCATTGGCTCTTGCTCCTTCTGCTGCCCCTCGGGGTTTCAGCACCGTCAGCTGGTCCTCGCTAGTTCCATTTGCTCTTGCAGCTTCTGCTACCCATCCGGGTTTCCAGCACGTCAGCTGGCTCTCGGCAGTGCCTTTGGCCTAGGTGCCTCCTTCTTGGTATCCGAGTTCTAGCAACGTCTGCTGGTCCATAGTAGTGCTTTGTAGCACAGGTACCTCCTGCTTAGTAACCGTGTTCCAGCACAGTCAGCTGGTACACAGTTTTCCATTGGCTCTTGTTCCTTATGCTGCCCCTCCGGGTTCCAGCACCATCAGCTGGTCCTCGATAGTTCCATTTGCTCTTGTTCCTTCTGCTAACCATCTGGGTTCCAGTACCATCAGCTGGTACTCAGCAGTTCCTCAGCCTTCTTGTACCTTCTGCTACTTTTCCAAGTTCGAGCTTGTGGAAATGGTTTTTGGTTCTCACTCTGGATCTCCCTGACGACGACCCTGAAGACGACGACCTTGAAGACCACACTGAAGAAGATCAAAAAGATGACCCTGAAGAAGATGACCAAGAGGACAAAGAACAAGAAGACAACCACCAAGATGCAGAACAACAAGAGACAGAAGACCAAGAAGCTGAAAAACCAAAAGCAGAAGAACATTAAGCATAAGACTGAAAATCAGAGCAAATGATATTATCTAAATTATAAGCAGAAGAAGACTAAGCAGTGTATGGGGTGAGTCCGTTCCTCCTCGCTTATGCCCCTGGAAAATGCCTGCTGCTGCAGGCCAAACTGAACGCGGACAAATCCTGTTGGAAATCTTTTGTGACAGGCAGAACGGAAGGTGTAATCTTTAAACTTTTATAGATAACAACTACAGGAATGCCTGTCACAAATAAGAATATGATGAAGAAGAATAGGAAGAAGATGAAGAAGTAGAATATGAAGAAGAAGAATAGTTGAATAAGAAGAATATGAAGAATGTAAAAAAAAGAATAATAGGAAGAAGGTGAAGAAGAAGATGAATAAGGTGAAGAAGAAGTTGATGAAAAAGATGCTGCTGCTGAGGATGATGAAGGAGAAAGTGTGGGAGAAGTAAAAAAGAAGGTGAAGAGCATGGAAGTAGTGAAACATACATATCTGACAAAATATAAAAGAGGTTAACATAGTCAATATCTTTGTAACTCCGAACGTCTATTCCTGCTATTCCATTTGATTGGGCTTAACCTCTGTGGCTTTAATGTCTCCTACACCTCCCACAATACATTCTACATTATTATTAGTTGTTTTTCTTCATGTAGAATTAACCTACAAGGAAAGAAAGGGTTTTTTTTAATTCCGATATTTCTGTTCCATTGACTTGAATGGGACTTCCAGGATCGGAATAGGCGATACCCGATACATTTTGGATATCGGCCGATCCAATCCGATCCGATATTTTTCAATATCGGGTGGTATCGCTCAACACTGCTCATGGCATTACACTGGAGCCAAACGAAACAAGAACAAAATGGTGACATAAGGGATTTCATAGGTAAAGCACTGCTTCACTTCTGGATGAAATATAGGCAGTCTGATTAAATGGGCATTAAAACTTACAGTGCCTTGCTCAGTTAGAGATTCTTTTTTAAAGTTAAAGGGGTTGTCCAGGATTATACATGCATGCTTCCTTTTGAAAAATGACACAACACACAGGTTGTCTGTGGCATTGCAGCTCTGCCCCATTCACGTTAATGCTAGAACTGAGCTGCCACACAACATACAACAATTGTATTTGTGGCACTATTTTAGAAGAAAACAGCCATATTTTACTTCCCCTGAAATCTTTTAACTCTTTAAGGACTCAGACTTTTTTTTGCTTTCATTTTTTCCTCCAATTGTTCCAAGAGACATACGGTAACCATATGAGAGCTTGTTTTTTATGAAACTAGTCAAAGTTTTAAACTACACCATTCATTTTATCATATAATGTATTGAAAATGGGGAAAAAAGATCCAAGTCGGGAGAAATGGTGAATTCCGCCATTGTTTTTTTTGTGAACTGTTTTTATGGCGATCGTTCTGCAGTAAAAAAAGACATAAAAATTAAGACTATACCAAACATAAGCTTTTTTATATTTTAGTGGTTAAAAAAATTCTGAACTTTTTTTAAAAAAACTTTTGTTGCTATAAAAAGAGGGCAATTCTGACATTTCATTACTTTTTTGGTATTTAACATGCAGTTTAAATAATTTAATATTTTGATACATTATACTTTTTATGGACATGATAATACTAAATATGTTTATTTAAATAAATAAATCCTTTATTTTTGAAGACAGAAAAAGGGGTGTGATTTAAACTTATATTTTTATGTTTGTTAATTTTTTTTTCAATATTTACTTTAGTTTTTAGTTTACATTCTGCAACAACAAATTATTGCAGTATATATTGAAATTGCTATTCTCAAATATAAAACTCAGCTAATAGCTGACCTTCAAAGAAATACTAAAATGGCAGTTTGGATCTCAACAGGCCCCTAAACTGGCTCCACTGTTAACTGATAGACTCTCTCTGATTGCATCTCGGGTGGGGGTCGGTGGGAGCCTATGCAGATAATTTTAATTCCACTGTCACTAGCTGACAATGGAATTTAAACAGTTAAACTACAGTGATTGGTGATTGCTCCGGGCACTGAAGTTAGGGTATATCTATGGGATCATACTCACTTGCGAGAGACTCGCACGAAAACCTGGCACTGTCGCCGGCACTCGGACCGGAGCATGTGGGTACATGTATTTCTATGCAGCTCCATGCTCCGGTCTGAGTGCCGGTGGCAGTGCCAGGTTTCATGTGAGAGACTCGCACAAGAATCGTGCGAGTCTCTCACAAGTGAGAGAGGATGGCATTTCAGGAAGCTAGAGCATATTTTTCCTGAAGAATTTTTTTTGCATTTTTTTGGTAACTTCTTGAGTGCTTGAGTGCTTTTGCAATGTTTTTGGAAACCAGCATATTTTTAGCACTTTTCCAGAATTTGTCAATGTAGTTTTTTTTTACAGAACTTTTTCTTTAAGGCCGGGGTCACACTAACCGACGCAAAATACGGTCAGTATTTTACATGCGTAATACGGATGATTGGCCCCTAAACAGTGCTCCGTATGTCATCCGTAATCAAGGTGTGGTCACGTATTTTGCGCATGTAAGCATCCTTATGTAATCCGTATGGCATCCGTATGGCGAGATTTTCTCGCAGTCTTGCAAAATGGACATATAATGGAGTCCTATGACAGGGTTTATAACAGAAACCAAAGAATAGATATAGACACATAGAATGCATATATATGCATGCATATATATATATATATATATATATATATATATACACACTGTATATATATATATATATATATATATATATATGTATTCTATGTGTATATATCTATTAATTAGTTTCTTTATTAAAACTGTCAGTGTGAGTTTACTGTATAGCGTACTGAATTGCCGGCTTTGCTAAAAGACACCGGGTGCGTATTTCTCGCAAGTCACATGTGTGGTCCTTGTGTAATCCGCATTTTTTGCGCACCCATAGACTTGCATTGGCGTACTATGGCCGTAGTACGCTGACAATCGCAGCATGCTGCGATTGGCACGGAGCGTAGAATACGGATGAGAAATATACGGCTGTTGGGAGCTACCCCATAGAGAATCATTTGTCCGTGTCTAATGCATTCTTTTAGCGCCTCTCACTCGGCCGTATTCCTCGCCAGTGTGACCCCGGCCTAACTCTCGTCAACAATGAAAACAACACTAGTTGTTTTTTTGAGCAAAAACAGTTTGCCAGTCATATATTGAGCCTTGCCATTAACTTTTATTGCAAAGTATAGAGCATCTTCAGATCTTATATCGCCTAATAAATCGTTAGCTCATTTGTTTTAACCACTTGGTGTCTTTGGAAACCAAAAGCAGTAAAAAGATGTTAAAAATAATGGACATTTGAAAAACAAGTCATTTAAACAAACAAGGCCTTTTAAACTTTGGCAATCTGTTGAGTTTCCCAAGAGGAAAACACGTCAGGAAAATGTTGTCAGTGTTTTTCCTGAAGCATCTTATTTGGCGTCTTATTGATTGTTTCTGTGGTGGCTTGGCTGCTGGCATTTTTCTTTACAGAAGATACAAACTAGAGAGTGGCCTATAAACTGAAGACACCTGAAGAATGGTCAGATAATTTTTTCTGCAGCTTTGTGCCTTTCAAGACCTGAAATAGTTAAAAGAAGGTTTTGGAGAGGGCAAGCCCAAAAAAGCATTATGTGCACATACACTTGCAGGCAAATTCTGGCTGTTTAACACAAATGTTTTTTTCTCAATGACATCATATACAGAAGATTGACCAAGTGTGCGAAGCCTAAATACTAACCTACAAGATAATGTTAATATGTAAGGTATGATAGATAGGGTATGTGCACACTATAAGTAAACGCTGCTGTCATGGTATGCCTAGGTTACTTTAGGCAAAAACCCCGGGACCCCTGCGATGTCCCTCAGACTAGGGAAACCCTGTCTGTCCCTCTACCCAGGGTTTACACTGAAGGTGTGCCTGCCTGAGCCTCCACCCTGTCCCTGTCTCCTGTCCAGCCCTAAGCTGAACCCACCTCCCTCCACCCAGTGAGGGGACCAGACACCAGACCCCACAAATACGTATGGACAGGGGTAAAAGAAACACCACACAGTTAATACACAAGGGAATACAATAATGTGCAAGGGCAACCAAATATATATATATAACAGATTGGAGAAAGAACCACTGAGGGATATACTGCACCAGATATCAGACGCTCCAACACCACCACTGCTAACCGGTATTGCTAGCA
This sequence comes from Dendrobates tinctorius, assembly GCF_039654945.1. Taxonomy (NCBI): domain Eukaryota; kingdom Metazoa; phylum Chordata; class Amphibia; order Anura; family Dendrobatidae; genus Dendrobates; species Dendrobates tinctorius. The sequence continues at coordinate 36,219,168 of NW_027361672.1, read as the reverse complement.
CTAGGCTAAAGCTATAGTTGGCGACGCCCATAGTCAGGACGAACTATTTAAAGACCAAGGGCGTGGCCCAGCCCTCAGCCAGCATGACAACCTGGTTAACCCTATCCCGACTGGAACAGAATACCCAACAGGGTATTACCGCTGTCTGCCGGACATCCTGGTGTGAACAGTGTCCGACATGACAGTACCCCGCCTTCTACGAGGGACCTCCGGAACCTCACCATGTCGAGGACCTGGCTTGTCCGGATGGCGACGATGGAACATAGTAACCAGTCGATCAGCATGAATGTCAGAGGCCGGCACCCATGTCCTCTCCTCAGGACCATAGCCACGCCAGTGGACCAGGTACTGTAGAGTGCGACGCACAACCCTAGAGTCCACCACTTTGGACACCTCAAATTCCAACGCGCCATCCACCAAGACGGGAGGTGGTGGCCCGGGGGAACCATCCACCAAACCCACGACCTTCTTTAGCAATGCTTTGTGAAATACATTATGAATCTTATACACAGCCGGCAACTCCAAACGAAATGCCACGGGGTTGGTCACTGCGGAGATTCTAAATGGGCCAATGAACCTGGGACCCAACTTAAGTGACGGTATCTTGAGCTTAATGTTCCTAGTAGATAACCACACCCAATCACCCACACACAGGTCTGGACCTGGCACACGTCTGCAGTCAGCCACCCGTTTGTACCTGGAACCCACCTTCAACAAGCGCTGCTTGACTCTCCTCCAAACAGACGACAATTGAGCTCCCAACTGGTCCTCCTCAGGGACGCCAACTGAGCACCCCTGACGCAAGGTGCAAAATTGAGGATATTGACCATACACACAAAAAAAAGGAGATTCCCCAGACGATTCCTGGCAATGGTTGTTTATTGCGAATTCTGCCAGAGGAAGAAACGCTGACCACTCTTCCTGATTGTCGGAAATAAAGCAGCGCAAGTATTGCTCCAGCTTTTGGTTCATCCGCTCAGTCTGTCCATTCGACTGAGGGTGGAAAGCCGATGAATGAGATAATTTGATTCCAAGGCAAGAACAAAAAGCTCTCCAAAACTTTGCCACAAACTGCGTACTTCGATCAGACACAATGTCAGACGGGACACCATGAAGTCTGACCACCTCGCGAATAAATATCTGAGCAAGAGTCTTAGCATTGGGCAAAGACGGTAAAGCAACGAAATGTGACATTTTGGAGAACCTATCAACAATTACCAAAATGACCGAGTTCCCTGCCGAGGCGGGCAAGTCAGTAATAAAATCCATGGAAATCTCAGTCCATGGCTTACTGGGCACCCCGAGAGGCTGCAAGCTACCAGCGGGACGGGAACGAGGAGTCTTGGCCCGTGCGCACGTGGTACAGGCAGCCACATATGAGGCCACATCCTGCCGGATTTTAGGCCACCAAAAACGACGTGATACCAGTTCCAGAGTGCTCTTAACCCCTGGATGACCTGCCAGTACCGTGTCGTGATGTTCGCCCAACACTCTAGAGCGTAGATGTAGCGGCACAAAAGATTTATTAGCAGGCAACCCCGGCGGTACCACCTCCTGAGCCTCCGCAATCTCTGCCTCAATCTCTGTCGTGATGGCAGATACCACCACACCCTTTTGGAGAATAGGCACCGGCTCTTCACATAACTCTCCACCAGGAAAACACCTGGATAAAGCGTCTGCCTTAACATTCTTCGACCCAGGTCGATAGGTAACAATGAAGTTGAACCGGGTGAAGAATAATGCCCAGCGAGCCTGTCTGGAGTACAGGCGCTTAGCAGATTCTAAATAAAGCAAATTCTTATGGTCGGTTATCACAGTAATCTGATGAACAGCCCCCTCCAAGAAGTGTCGACACTCCTCAAATGCCAATTTGATGGCCAATAATTCCCTGTTGCCAATATCATAATTACGCTCCGCAGGCGACAGCTTCTTGGAAAAGAAGGCACACGGATGCAACTTGGCCCAAGAGGGGCCCTGAGACAGTACAGCCCCCACTCCAACCTCCGACGCATCCACCTCCACGACAAACGGTAAGGAGACATCGGGCTGCACCAGAATGGGCGCTGAGGCAAAACTATTCTTGAGGAATTCAAACGCCTGTACCGCAGGCTCAGACCAGTCAGAAAAGTCGGTACCCTTCTTAGTCATGTCAGTCAGTGGTTTGGCAATCATAGAGAAGTTCTTAATAAATTTCCTATAGTAATTGGAGAAGCCAAGAAATCACTGAAGCGCCTTAAGATTATCAGGCCGATCTCAATGTAGTACCGCCTGCACCTTTGCGGTGTCCATCTTAAAACCTGAGGCGGAGATTATATAACCCAAGAACGGTAGCTCCTGTACGAAAAACACACATTTTCAAGCTTGACATAGAGCCTGTTCTCTCTGAGCAACTGCAGAACCTGTCTAACATGCTCTATATGTGTATCATGGTCGCGAGAGAAAATGAGGATGTCGTCAAGATAAATTATAACGAACCTCCCCAACAGCTGAGAGAAGACATCATTAATGAAGTGTTGAAAGACCGCTGGTGCCATAGTCAACCCAAACGGCATTACCAAACTCTCAAAGTGACCCTCAGGGGTATTGAACGCCGTCTTCCACTCATCCCCCTGACGGACTCCTATAAGATTGTACGCCCCCCTGAGGTCCAGTTTGGAGAACCACCTGGCACCAACCACTTGGTTGAATAAATCGGGTATAAGTGGCATAGGGTAAGGATCATGGACCGTAATCTGGTTGAGTTCTCTGAAATCCAGACACAGGCGTAAACCGCCATCCTTCTTTTTAACAAAGAAGAAGCCAGCAGCCAGAGGAGAAGAGGAAGGTCTAATATGACCCTTGCTCAGGCTATCCGCAATGTATTCCTTGAGAGCTAGCCTCTCGGGACCTGAGATATTAAACATTCTAGCTTTAGGTAACTTGGCCCCTGGTTTCAACCTAATAGCACAGTCATAGGGGCGATGCGGTGGTAGTTCTGAACAACCCTTCTCAGAAAATACATCCGCATAGTCCAGCAACGGCTCCGGGATACTGGGGGTCAAAGCGGAAATACATGTAGCCAGGCACTTCTCCTGACACTCCCTGCTCCACTGAATTATGTCCTGGGTCTTCCAATCAATAACAGGATTATGCATTGACAACCATGGAAAGCCCAGAACCATCTGAGCCGGTAAGTTACTAAGCACCTTACAAGTTACCCGCTCTGAGTGTAATACTCCAATGTGGAGTTGTATATCCAACACACACTCTGTGATCTCCCCTTGAGACAACGGGGAAGCATTGATGGTAACCACCCGGATGGGGTTCGGCAATTTCTCCACCGGAAATCCCGCTGTATGCGCGAACTTCTCATCAATGAGATTGGCAGCTGAGCCACTATCAACAAACACTGTAATAGAGAGCATTTGCCCCCCAAGTGCTACCTTAGCAGGGAGCATACACTGGGAAACCATGACGGAGGATACACAAAGGCTCAGACTAGACTCCTCCAAACCCTCTGAGCCTATCAGTTTTCCGCCGGTGCGCCCTTCTTAGGTACCAGGGGGCAAGCGTTAATAAAATGTCCTCCTTTGCCACAAAAAAACAGAGCCCCTGCCTTCTGTGCCAAGGACGTTTAGGCTTGTTACTCGGTGTCTGTGCTATACCAGCGATCTGCATGGGTTCCACGGATTCACCAGCGGCAACCTCACCGACCACTCCCCCACCTCCCGGAGGCAGCGAAACCAGCGCCCCCTGACGGAGACGTCGGTCTATGCGTACTACAAGTGCCATCGCAGCCTCCAGAGAGGCGGGAGTCTCGTACATTAGGAGAGTCTGTTTAACCCTTCCAGAAACCCCATGCAAAAATTGACTTCTAAGCGCAGGGTCATTCCACTGCGTGTCCACCGCCCAGCACTGGAATTCCGTGCAGTAATCCTCAGCTGGTCGATCACCCTGTAGCAGTGAGCGTATCTTAGACTCTGCTAAGTTTAATCTATCCGGATCATCATAGATCAAACCCAGAGCAGAGAAAAAAAAATCTACAGATTCAAATGCCGGTGAGTCTGAAGGGAGTGAAAAGGCCCAGGCCTGTGGGTCACCACTCAGCAAAGAAATCACCAAGCCCACGCGTTGAGCCTCATTACCTGAGGAATGTGGACGCATACGGAAATACAATTTGCATGACTCACGAAACACCGTGAACTTACCACGATCACCAGCAAATCGTTCAGGAAGGGGAAACTTGGGCTCAGCTGCCCTGGCTGCAGCCTCAGCAGGTACTGCAGGAGCTGACAGGCCTTGTTGCTGGACCGCCCCCCTGAGGTCAGTGACCTGTATGGATAGAGCCTCCAGCTGCTTGGCTAGGGAAAGTATAGGATCCATAGTAATTAACCCCTATATTCCCTATCTATACCTCTTTTTTTTTCTCTCACTTTATTATTTGGGCCGACTATAATGTCATGGTATGCCTAGGTTACTTTAAGCAAAAACCCCGGGACCCCTGCGATGTCCCTCAGACTAGGGGAACCCTGTCTGTCCCTCTACCCAGGGTTTACACTGAAGGTGTGCCTGCCTGAGCCTCCACCCTGTCCCTGTCTCCAGTCCAGCCCTAAGCTGAACCCACCTCCCTCCACCCAGTGAGGGGACCAGACACCAGACCCCACAAATACGTATGGACAGGGGTAAAAAACACCACACAGTTAATACACAAGAGAATACAATAATGTGCAAGGGCAACCAAATATATATATAACAGATTGGAGAAAGAACCACTGAGGGATATACTGCACCAGATATCAGATGCTCCAACACCACCACTGCTAACCGGTATTGCTAGCACTAGGCTAAAGCTAAAGTCGGCGACGCCCATAGTCAGGACGAACTATTTAAAGACCAAGGGCGTGGCCCAGCCCTCAGCCAGCATGACAACCTGGTTAACCCTATCCCGACTGGAACAGAATACCCAACAGGGTATTACCGCTGTCTGCCGGACACCCTGGTATGAACAGTGTCCGACATGACAGTTGCAGGTTGGATGCTGCGTACTTGTGAAGCGTCCAACCTGCAGCGTCCAGCTGTTACAGCATAGTGGATGGGATTTCGAGAAATACCATGTTCACTATGCATCCAGAGACACCTGTGGATCACCCGCAGAGACTGACATGAGGCGCACCTCTCCAGACAGCAGCATGTCTATTTATCTTGCAGAGACGCAAGTCTCCACAAGATAAATTTCACCCATAGAATTTATTGGATGGGGCGAATCCACAGGGTTCAGTGAACATATGCAGAATCACCTCCGTTCAATAGATGGCATCACTTTGGACACAGTGAACATGCGTCTACTACTCCAAAGCACTGCCAGTTCCAGATCATCTGCACATACCTTAAAAGGTATATATTTCTACAACATGCTTGGGCTTGATGATAGATGCAATGTATAATGCAGTTGCAGATATGCTTCTTGCCCTAATGACTCATTTAACTAGAGCAGTAGTTTGACATCATTGTATACTGTGTAGAGCAGCACTCTCTATAACCGGTATGTGTTGATTAACAAAAGGTTATTTTTAATTAGATATATTAATTAGATAGGAGTGCTGCTAGCAGTATCTAGAAGGGTCCCATGCTGGCACTGCGTGATTGGGAAATCACAAAGAGGCCATGGTTGATTTAAATTATAAAAAAAAATCTTTACTATAAAAATCCAATTAAAGCGTCAATGCAAAACTAAATAGTAAAAATCATACATTTAAGTAAAAATTGAAACATATGACATTATTTATGTTTTCTAACCATTCCAGGGGTTGTGTTATGTAACACATTCATACTGTATTATGAGCACTGAAGTTATACAGTATGGCAGGAAAGTAAAATATTGTAATCAGTTTATCGAATTAATTAAAATTGTTTGTATGTGTAGTACATTAAGTGTAGTACATTACTTTGTAGAAATGTTATATTTAAGGGTTATCCTGTAATAGGATGTACCATTAAAATCGATGGGGGTTCAAGCACAGCAAACAAATAAGAGTCCCAAAAATTGAGGGGGCCCTAATCATTTTCTTATTGTGGCACCTTTACTATCTATGATAGGAGGTGAGATTAGATAAACAGGACCATGGACATGTGCACACAATACCTTATTCAGGCAGATTCTTCTCCAAAAACTGCCTGAAAAAGTGTTAATAAATGCTCAAAAGAATGAAAATATGTGGATCACCCCCAGGGCTGTGGGATACTCGGTACCGGGCCAGTGTCTCAGAGGGACGTGTCATGGTGGTGGTGACCTGGTCAGTGGCCCAGAGAGTCCAATGTAAAATCAGTTGAATGGAATAAAGTTTATATGTAGATAGTTCGTGACGCCACCTGTGGTACTCGGCAAGGAAGGTGTTCAGCTGACGCTGCAGTCCAGATCCTCTGGGACAGATGGTGGGGTGCAGCAAAGATGTAATAGCTCTCCACAGGTAGAGCTGTAGTCCTAGGGCAGTAGTAGAATAGGTGTTGAGGTAGATGGTGTAGTGTTGAGTAGGTTGGCACAGGAGAAAGGCAATGACACAGATGACTGCAGTTCCAATTCTTTTACTCACGGTTCTGGCACAGACAGGTGCCCACTTCAATGCTGCAGCTTCCAGGTCAGGGACTCAGCCAACTCCCAGGCAGATGGAATTAACCCTTCCAGCACTTCCTTTCGTGTGCCTGTTCCGAACGTCTCCTCTCTAGCGCTAATCTGAAGTACTTGCAGTTCTGAATTACACTCAAGTGCCTCCTTCTCGATGTTACTTAAGCTCCACTCGTATGACAGGTGGCTGTAGCCTGCTTTGGGGACTCCATCAATCATGTCCCAGCTCACTCATAGGTTGCCACTGTGTCTTCGAGTCTTTGGTGGGAATAGAGCCGTCTCAACTCCTATTCCTCTGGTTTCTGCTGCAGGATGGTTACTATCACAAACAGCCTTGGATACCAGCGCCCAGCCTTGGCACAATGAACTTAGGGAAAGGCTCTACTCTAGCCCTCATCCCCAGTCTCTCTCCTCCTCACGTTCCGTTCTTATCTATCTTCCTTCTGAACAACTGATCATTCTTTCTTCTCTTTCCTTCCTAACAGCTCCAACTTACAGGAGGCTGCTGCAACCACCTTCTCTCTCTATCCCTCCACTGGGGATAATCACTGTCGAGAGTTCTCCTCTCCGCTACCCCCTGCGGGGAATTTCTGCCTTCCTCCTCTCCTTCCCCCATAGGGGAGACTGACCCAACTTCCTGTCAGCTTTCCCTTCTTAGTGTTCCTAAGCTCCACCCACCCCCAGCACCCTTCATGAACCAAAGCAGCTGCCATAAAGGGTGCTCTGCTGTTCTAAGGTGTCTGCGCTGGACGCAGGTGCTGGAGTCTGGTCAGGTGTTACCATCTTACCTGGGAAGTGGGATACTACACCTCAGGATGAGGTGCAGTACCTCTGTGGCGACTGAACCCTCAGGGGCGCCACATATGCATATTTTGTAAAAATCACTTGATGTTCATATGTTCAGTCTTTTGAACTTTTTTAAACCACTTCATTTTTCCAAAGTTGCCAAGCGGATAAAATAAGTAAGTTGACAATTCTTCAGGCATTTTCTGGTCAGAAGACGCTCTATACTTTATCATAGAAGTTAATGGTAAGGTGCAAAAGACACCAGGAAGATGCCTGGGGATCTTTTGCTTCAAAAACTGCTAGCGGTTACTTCATTGTTGAATGGAGATTAAAAAAAAATCTGGAATACACAATTTAAAAAGACACCCTAAAAATGATACAAATAAAAAACCCTAGTGTCAGGAAATGACCAAAAAAAACAACCAAAAATATTGCTAAAAAAGGACGTTTCCTGAAGCCTTTTCCTCTTGGAAAACTCAACTTGAGGCTGCATGCCCACGATCAGGAATAGCAGCTTTTTGGATGCATTTGTGCTGCGCCCCAAATGTTGCATTCTACATTACAAGCACAGTATATTGGATTTATAGAAATCCTATGCCCACTGTGATTCTATTTACCGCTGCGTAAACTCACTGGCGGTGCGGGTTTACGAGCCGCAGCATGTCAATTTCTGCAGCGGAGATGCTAGTCTCCACTGCGTATTTTGACCAATTCAATGTCATTACATGCAGTGAATTCATATGTACCAACAAACAAGGACGGCAATTAAAACACTATTATTCTTGATCATGGGGACGTAGCCTGAGTTGTAGTAATAGCACTGCACTTGGCTCCATGTCATTGGCAATTTGCAGGAAAAAATCGAAATAAGCGAAAGATTATTAGCATATTCATTCAATATGTTATTATTACATACTATGAGTGAAGTACCCCATTAATTACATAGAAATTTAAATGTACCAATACTACATGATCATATCACCAGAAAAGTGAAACATCTAGGTTTTTGATTAAAAGTTTATATAATTCATAATTATGGCTATACAACAACAAAAATTATGATCTCAAGAGATAAGGCTCATGCACACAGTCGTAATATTATTTTGACTTATGCAAAGCCCTAATCCTGTAGATATGTAGTATTTACTTTACAACTGTCTTCTTGCAGTTTTATAGTTTTTATCTGTTGGATTTCATATCTTAGATGTTGCACTATTTTTCTAGGGAAGAATAGTTTCATACATGTGTGACACCCCAGAGTCCGGTTGTCACAGTGACATTACCTCCCTCTAATGGGTAAAGTCATGCTTGGAGGCAGAAAGGGACCCCATGCCAGGCAGCAAAGATTAAATCACAATTCCTGCTGCAAGTCAGAAAAGGGAGATGCCTTATAAATTCTGGACAGCAGAGGGGGTTGGTGAGTCAGCTATAAATCAGCTGAGGGGGTTGTCATGGAAACGAAACAGCTATGAGCTGTGAGGAAAAATGATGACAGTTAAACGTGAGGAGGTGAGGTAAAGAGATGTTTCTGGAAGATCCTGTGAGATAAAAACAGAGAGCTGATCTGTGAAGAGGGAAAGGACAAGAGCAGAGACTGAGAGACTCTAGGGTAGCTAAAATACTGCATATAGCAGACCCCTGACTGAAGCGCTCATAAAGTGAAAAGGGACATCAGAGTCCAAGGCTGACAGGAGTTGTACATCCTGATAGCCGAATCTGAAAGTACAGGGGATTGTAAATTCCTGTGCACATTAATCACCTGAGGGCACTTCACCGGATAAGGAGCCCAGGGCCGACGGTGAAGAGAACGGTACCCATGGAATAGGCTCACGCTGACAGGTTAGTGAAACCATCACGAATAGTGTTGAGCATTCCGATACCGCAAGTATCGGGTATCGGCCGATATTCGCTGCATCGGAATTCCGATACTTAGTTCCGATACTTTTTTCATATCGAATACAGGAATTGGAAGTTCCCATAATGCTAGGAGCCCGCTCGATTTGATTCAGCCAATGGGAATCCTCAGAAGTGTGGACACATACTGTTAGGCATGTAGGCATATTAACTACTGGCATGGCTGTGATTGGCTGCTGAAATGATGTCATGATGCACTATAAAAACCTCCTCCTTTTTCTCCTGTATAGTGTGCTTCCATACGTATCCATATACGTTGGTTGCAAACACTAAAGGAGTGGACAGCGGAGCCTTTCAGCAGCCTTTCAGTGCTATAGCCCATTTCTCTGCACTGTTTTTGGCTGTCTGATAGGTCTCTCTGTGTGTGAGTGCAGCTCACGTTGCAGTGTGTTCTACAGCCACCGCTCATTGTAGTCCACTCAGCGTGCGTCACTGCCTCATACATAGTCCTTTTTTTGCAGCAAATTTAGCCAGATTTTTGCTCCTATATTAGTGTGCTTCCAACCGCATCCATTGTCATTGATTGGTTGCAAACACTATATAGGATTAGATAGAGGAGCCTTTTTGCTGGCTTGTGCCCTTCAGGGCCAGCCAGACTAGTATCACCCTATTTTTTGGAGCCTCATCAATTGCATTGTAGGTTAGCTTCCTGCATTGTAATCGCTCCAAAAAGTTTGTGATACTATAGCTTTCAAACTTTGGTCACATCCTTTTCTTCCCCCCCCCAAAAAAAAAGGAAATAAAGTTCACCAAACACTCCACTTTACAGTTGTGTAGGCCACATTAGATCATATTAAAGTGTAGTACACACACTCCTAGCCAAACTAGTGTTTCTTATACTGGTTAGCAGGTGTTAGGGAATAAGAACAATAAGCCACCCCTTTTTTACTTTTCTGCCTATCTTTATCAGTCTACCAAGATGAAGAAGGCAGGGAGTAAGGCACGTGGTCGTGGCCGTGGCGTTTCAGCAGGGAGAGGACGGGGGGATTCAGCAGGGAGAGGACGTGGGGATTCGGTGTCTGCTGCGGCCACCAGTGACCCGGCATCCCCCACTTTTACCAGGCAACAGTCCTTCATGCGCAGCTTTGTAGGACCTCGCCGTACCCCACTGCTGCGTGACGAACAAATTGAAGCCGTTGTCGGATGGATGGCAGCTAACGCATCCACTTCAATGACTTCCGCATCCTCCCAGGGCCAGAGCACTGAAGAGCAACCATCTGTCTCTTCACCACCTGCCAAATTGCCCAGGCAGTCTGAGAGCCCTGGACAGGATCCATCTCAATCTTTACTTCTGTTCTCAGAATCTGTTGGCTTGGAAAGAGGTGGCCAGCCAAGCAGCATTCTAAAGCGTGAAGAAATGGGAGTATGCAGTGATGCGCAACTGCTTTGTCCCTCTGAATCTGAAGAGGCGGGTGGGCCAGTGCCTATTGTCAGCACACCTCAGTGCTCATCTGATGATGATGAGACTCAGTTGCCAATTTCTGGTGCGTACGGTGCTGGCGAGACAACCCAGGACCAGCCGGTGCTTGAAGAAGGGAGTGGAGATGATGAGGTCCTTGACCCAACATGGCGTCAGCCACAGGAAGGTGGTGGGAGCAGCTCTGAGGAAGAGATTCCCCGAACGGCAAAAGAGGAGGGAGAGGGCGGGAGCAGACTTGGTTGCCTGTAGCCTCCACTTTGGCACCCGTGAGGAGCAATCCTCTTCCAAAACAGAAAACGGGCGCTCCCAGGACTTGCAGTGCGTGGTCTTTTTTTGACACAGTTGCAGATGACATTTACTTTGTCAAATGCAAGCTGTGTCATCAGAAAGTTAAACGAGGGAAAAATGTGAGCAACCTCAATACCACAAATATGTGGAAACATGTGCGTACCAAGCACGAGGTGGAGTTACACAGACACACTGAAGATGTAGGCCCACCTTCAGCAGCACCTACCACCTCTTCAGCTCGTGTTGGGGCCTCTTCCTCCAGCTCACACACAGCTGGTTCAGCTTCCTCACTGGAACGCCATGGAAGAACCTCTGCCACTGTTGTCCAGAGACCCAGTGAAATTCCACCCACTGAACCACGTTCTCAGTCATCAGCACACTTCCAGGCCACTCACCAGCAATCGGTAGCACAGGCATGGGAGAAAAAGCGTCCATACTCGGCAAACCATCCCCGAGCACTGGCTCTGAATGCCGGCATTGCCAAAATACTGGCCCTTGAGATGCTGTCATTCAGGCTGGTGTAGACTGACACCTTCCGGAACTTTATGTCATTGGCAGTTCCACAATACAATGTGCCCAGCCGCTTTTATTTCAGCAGGCAAGCTGTCCCTGCCCTGCAAAAGCATGTGGAGGCAAAAATTAAAAATGCGCTACTAAATGCCGTCAGTAGCAAGGTCCACCTGACCACCGATGCGTGGACCAGTAGCCATGGACAGGGACGATACCTTTCCCTCACTGCCCATTGGGTCAATGTTGTGGAGCCGGGTACAGATCTGGAGAGTGGCTCTGTACATTTTCTGCCAACTCCAAGGATTGCAGGAATGTAGTCTGTACATATTGAGTCCTCCTCCTACTCTAGTTCCTCGGAATCAGCACTGCATGAGCCTGTTAGGCCAGATATGAGCACAGGTGTGGCCAAACGTCAACAGGCCGTCCTTAAATTAATTTCTTTGGGGAATCGGAGCCACACAGCACAGGAGCTCTGGAATGCCATAAAGCAGGAGAGCGATGTGTGGTTTGTGCCAGCGAATCTATAGCCAGGTTTGGTAGTGAGTGACAATGGCCGAAATCTAGTGGCAGCTCTGGGCCTAGGCAACCTCACTCACATACCATGTCTGGCACACGTACTCAATTTGGTCGTGCAGAGCATTCTGAGGGACTATCCGGATCTTGATGCACTGCTGCACAAGGTTCGCCTAGAGTGTGCTCACTTGCGGCGTTCCAGCATGGCAAGATCGCGCATTGCATCTCTGCAATGCCGATTCCACCTGCCAGAACATCGCATCATATGTGACCTCCCCACCAGGTGGAATTCAACGTTACATATGTTGGAGCAGTTGTGTGTGCAGCAGGCAGCAGTAATGGAGTACCAGCTGCATCATGCGCAAACAAGTCGCACTGTGCGTCGGACACACTTCACCACCACTGAGTGGGCCACTATGAGGGACATCTGCCAAGTTTTGTGTGCCTCCGATGACTCCACGCGGATGGCCAGTGCAGATGATGCACTAGTCAGCATGACTGTCCCCCTTATCTGTCTGCTTCAAAAAACCTTACAAGCACTAAGTGAGGAGGTTTTTGAAGAGGTCGAGGATGAGGAGTCAGAAATGCCATCTGCTTCTGGCAAGTCTGCGCAATGTGCCTCCACACAAAGGCCCAGGCAGGGGACACTTAGTGAGGAGGATGACGAGGAGTCAATGGAGGAGGAGGAACACATCTCTCCAGAGGAGGGAGGTACACAAGGCTCTAGTAGTCAGTGTGTACAGCGAGGGTGGGGTGATGCTGAGCAGGCTGAGATGCTGCCTCAAGCTGGGGACAGCGTTTCAGGTCCAGTTGGCAGTCTGCAGCACATGGTTGATTTCATGCTGCAGTGCTTGTTAAATGACCGCCGCATCGCCAACTTTTTCCACATGGCTGATTATTGGGTGTACACCCTCCTAGATCCTCGCTACCGGGACAACTTAAAAAGCCTCATACCACAGTTGAACCGGGAGCGAAAAATGCGGCAGTACCAAGAAACACTTGTGCAGACCATCAAGTTCTCCATTCCCCCCGCAAGTGTTGCTGGTAGTGCTTTTCAAAGCAGCCATGTGGGTAGAGGCAGTGGAGGAAGCTCTGCACAAAGAGGTAGCAGAGGCAGTGCCGCAGGACAAGGCAAGGCCAGTATGGCCCAAATGTGGAAAAGTTTTGTGGGACCGCCACAAACGGCTACACCATCACAGACGGCTCCAGTCAGCAGGAGGCAACGTTTCCGTCAGATGGTGACAGACTACTTGTCTTGCCCTGTTAGTGTACTCCCAGACGGCTCTTCCCCGTTCAAGTATTGGGTCTCTAAGCTGGATACATGGCCAGAGCTTAGCCAGTATGCATTGGAGGTGCTGGCTTGCCCTGCTTCCAGTGTATTATCGGGACGTGTCTTTAATGCTGCAGGTGGTGTGGTAACAGACAGTTGCACGCGACTATCCGCCGATAATGTTGACCGGCTTACTTTTCTGAAAATGAACAAGGCCTGGATCTCACCTGAATTTGCCAGTCCTCTTCCAGAATAAATAATTGGCTGGCGACAGGATCCAGGTCTCCTGTTGTGTTCATGTTTCTATGACCTGAACTTTTTTTCCTGGGCTACAGCAACACCCGTTGTTGCTCAGAAGTGCTGTCCGCACAGACAAAACACTCGCTCATGTGTAAGTGGGGTTCGGTAACGTCAGCTGATCCCCTGTTGTGTGTATGGCAAAGTGTCCTGCTCCCTCCACAGTCAAACAACCTCAGATTTACACCTGGCTCCAAGTAGGCCTCGGCCTACTACCTGATTTTCCCTGGGCTCCGACACCGCCAGTTGTTGCTCAGAAGTGCTGTCCGCACAGACAAAACACTCGCTCATGTGTAAGTGGGGTTCGGTAACGTCAGCTGATCCCCTGCTGTGTGTACGGCAAACTCTCCTGCTGCCTACAACTTCTGACTACCTCTGATTTAATATGTTCTCTGATTTGCCCTCTGTCTCCACTCTGTTTTGAGTATTTCCTCCGGCCTACAACACCACCTGTTTCTGCTCTCAAGTGCCGTCTGCACAATCCACACTTGTTCCTGTGTTACCTGGGTCCTGTAAAATCTGCTCATCTCCAGAGGTGAGTCCGGCAATGTCTCCTGCTTTGTCTACATTCCCACTACTTGTAGTGGAAAAGTTGACAGAGCAGGAGACATTGCCTGACTCACCTCTAGGGAGAAGCTGCTGTTACAGAACCCCAGTAACACAGGATCAAGTGTGGGTTGTGCAGACGGCATTTCAGAGCAGCAACTGGCGTGGTTGGAAGCCAGAGGAAATACTCAAAACAGAGTGAAGACAGAGGCCTAATTGGAGTACATTGACAGTTAGTAGTAGTCTAGAAACAAACAATCGACAACTGCCACCAAGTAGGCCTCGGCCTACTACCTGATTTTCCCTGGGCTCCGACACCGCCAGTTGTTGCTCAGAAGTGCTGTCCGCACAGACAAAACACTCGCTCATGTGTAAGTGGGGTTCGGTAACGTCAGCTGATCCCCTGCTGTGTGTACGGCAAACTCTCCTGCTGCCTCCAAATTCAAACAACGTCTTATCTTAAACTGCCTCCAAGTAGGCCTCAGCCTACAAAATGACTATCCCTGGGCTCCAACATCGTCAGTTGTTGTTCGGAAGTGCTGTCCACACAGAAAAAACACTCGTTCATGTGAAAGTGGGGTTCGGTAACGTCAGCTGATCCCCTGCTGTGTGGAGGGCAAAGTGCTGCTGCCTCCAAATTGTAACTACTTCAGATTTAAACATTCTCTGATTTGGCCTCTGTCTCCACTCTGTCTCTAGTATTTCCCCTGACCTCCAGCACCGCCAGTTCCTGCTCACAGTTGCCGTCCGTGCATTCCACATGTGTTCCTGTGTTACTGGGGTTCTGTAATGTTAGCAGATCCCCCAATGTGTGTCCGCCACTGTCTCCTGCGTTGTCCACCTTCCCACTGCAAGCGGTGGGAACGTGGACAGAGCAGGAGACAGTGGCAGACACACATCAGGGGCTCTGCTGACATTACAGAACCCCAGTAACCCAGGAACACGTGTGGATTGGGCAGACGGCTACTGTACGCATAAACTGGCGGTGTTGGTGGTCACGTGAAATCCTGGAAACAGAGTGGAGACAGATGCCTAATTGGAGCATGTTGACAGTCTGTTGTAGTCTACAAACAATCTAAAACTGCCACCAAGTAGGCCTCGGCCTGCACCATGATTGTCCCTGGGCTCCAACAACGCTAGTTGGTGCTCGGAAGTGCTGTCCACACAGAAAAACACACTTGTTCATGTGAAAGTGGGGGTCAGCAACGTCAGCTGATCCCCTGCTGTGTGGAGGGCAAAATGTCCTGCTCCCTCCAAAGTCAAAATACCTCAGCTTTACACCTGGCTCCTAGTAGGCCTCGGCCTGCACCATGATTGTCCCTGGGCTCCAACAATGCTAGTTGGTGCTCGGAAGTGCTATCCACACAGAAAAAAAACACTCGTTCATGTGAAAGTGGGGGTCGGTAACGTCAGCTGATCCCCTGCTGTGTGGAGGGCAAAGTGCTGCTGCCTCCAAATTGTAACTACTTCAGATTTAAACATTCTCTGATTTGGCCTCTGTCTCCACTCTGTCTCTAGTATTTCCCCTGACCTCCAACACCGCCAGTTCCTGCTCACAGTTGCCGTCCGCGCATTCCACACGTGTTCCTGTGTTACTGGGGTTCTGTAATGTCAGCAGATCCCCCAATGTGTGTCCGCCACTGTCTCCTGCGCTGTCCACCTTCCCACTGCAAGTGGTGGGAATGTGGACAGAGCAGGAGACATTGGCAGACACACATCAGGGGATCTGCTGACATTACAGAACCCCAGTAACACAGGAACACATGTGGATTGGGTAGACAGCTGCTGTACACATAAACTGGAGGTGTTGGTGGTCACGTGAAATCCTGGAAACACAGTGGAGACAGATGCCTAATTGGAGCACGTTGACAGTCTGTTGTAGCCTACAAACAATGTAAAACTGCTACCAAGTAGGCCTCAGCCTGCACCATGATTGTCCCTGGGCTCCAACAACGACAGTTGGTGCTCGGAAGTGCTGTCCACACAGAAAAACACACTTGTTCATGTGAAAGAGGGGTTCGGTAACGTCTGCTGATCCCCTGCTGTGTGTACGGCAAACTCTCCTGCTGCCTCCAAAGTCAAAATACCTCAGATTTACATCTGGCTCCTAGTAGGCCTCGGCCTGCACCATGATTGTCCCTGGGCTCCAACAAAGCCAGTTGGTGCTCGGAAGTGCTGTCCACACAGAAAAAAACACTCGTTCATGTGAAAGTGGGGTTCGGTAACGTCAGCTGATCCCATGCTGTGTGGAGGGCAAAGTGCTGCTGCCTCCAAATTGTAACTACTTCAGATTTAAACATTCTCTGATTTCGCCTCTGTCTCCACTCTGTCTCTAGTATTTCCCCTGACCTCCAACACAGCCAGTTCCTGCTCACAGTTGCCGTCCACGCATTCCACACTTGTTCCTGTGTTCCTAGTGTTCTGTTATGTGAGCTGATCCCCCAATGTGTGTCCGACACTGTCTCCTGCGCTGTCCACCTTCCCACTGCAAGTGGTGTGAATGTGGACAGAGCAGGAGACATTGGCAGACACACATCAGGGGATCTGCTGACACTACAGAACCCCAGTAACACAGTAACATGTGTGGATTGGGCAGACGGCTACTGTACGCATAAACTGGCGGTGTTGGTGATCACGTGAAATCCTGGAAACAGAGTGGAGACAGATGCCTAATTGGAGCACGTTGACAGTCTGTTGTAGCCTACAAACAATCTAAACCTACCACCAAGTAGGCCTCGGCCTTCACCATGATTGTCCCTGGGTTCCAACAACGCCAGTTGGTGCTCGGCAGTGTCTTTGGCACGGGTACTCCCTGTTACCCAGCCTGGTTCCAGCACGCCAGCTGTTTCCGGGTAGTGTCAAGGTCACTATGCCACCAATCCGTTGTCCTGTCGTCTTGCGGCCGGCTTAGCCGACTCTACGGTGCCTGCAGTTTAGGTGACTCCTATGTGGGCTGCGGGAACTGGCACTGAAGGCTGGATCCGTAGTGCCAATGGGACATGGACCCCCTGTAGGACTGTGAGTTTCGGTAACTGCGGCCGGCTTGCGGCCTGGCTACTTTGCTTTGGATGGGTACCTTCTGCTACCCACCCGGGTGCCAGCACTGTCAGCTGGTTCTCGCCAGAGCGTTTGGCCTAGGTGCCTCCATCTCGGTATCCGAAGGTCCAGCACCGTCAGCTGGTCCTTGGTAGTGCTTTTTAGCACAGGTACCTCCTGCCTAGTAACCGTGGTCCAGCAACATCAGCTGTTCCTCGGTAGTGCCATTGGCTCTTGTAGCTTTTGCTACCCATCTGGGTTCCAGCACCGTCAGCTGGTTCTCGGCAGTGTCTTTGGCACGGGTACTCCCTGTTGCCCAGCCTGGTTCAAACACGCCAGCTGTTTCCGGGTAGTGTCAAGGTCACTATGCCACCAATCCGTTGTCCTGTCGTCTTGCGGCCGGGTTAGCCGACTCTACGGTGCCTGCAGTTTAGGTGACTCCTATGTGGGCTGCGGGAACTGGCACTGAAGGCTGGATCCGTAGTGTCAATGGGACATGGACCCCCTGTAGGACTGTGGGTTTCGGTAACTGCGGCCGGCTTGCGGCCTGGCTACTTTGCTTTGGATGGGTACCTTCTGCTACCCACCCGGGTGCCAGCACTGTCAGCTGGTTCTCGCCAGAGCCTTCGGCCTAGGTGCCTCCATCTCGGTATCCAAGGTCCAGCACCGTCAGCTGGTCCTTGGTAGTGCTTTTTAGCACAGGTACCTTCTGCTTAGTAACCGTGGTCCATCACTGTCAGTTGGTCCTCGGTAGTGCCATTGGCTCTTGTTCCTTCTGCTACCCATCCGGGTGCCAGCACTGTCAGCTGGTTCTCACCAGAGCCTTTGGCCTAGGTGCCTCCATCTCGGTATCCGAAGTCCAGCACCGTCAGCTGGTCCTTGGTAGTGCTTTTTAGCACAGGTACCTTCTGCTTAGTAACCGTGGTCCATCACCGTCAGTTGGTCCTCGGTAGTGCCACTGGCTCTTGTTCCTTCTGCTACCCATCTGGGTTCCAGCACTGTCTGCTGGTTCTCGCCAAAGCCTTTGGCCTAGGTGCCTCCATCTCAGTATCCGAGGTCCAGCACCGTCAGCTGGTCCTTGGTAGTGCTTTTTAGCACAGGTACCTACTGCTTAGTAACCGTGGTCCAGCACAGTCAGTTGGTCCTCGGTAGTGCCATTGGCTCTCGTTCCTTCTGCTACCCATCCGGGTTCCAGCACTGTCTGCTGGTTCTCGTCAGAGCCTTTGGCCTAGGTGCCTCCATCTCGGTATCCGAGGTCCAGCACCGTCAGCTGGTCCTTGGTAGTGCTTTTTAGCACAGGTACCTTCTGCTTAGTAACCGTGGTCCAGCACCGTCAGTTGGTCCTCGGTAGTGCCATTGGCTCTTGTTCCTTCTGCTACCCATCCGGGTTCCAGCACTGTCTGCTGGTTCTCGCCAGAGCCTTTGGCCTAGGTGCCTCCATCTCGGTATCCGAGGTCCAGCACCGTCAGCTGGTCCTTGGTAGTGGTTTCTAGCACAGGTACCTCCTGCATAGTAACCGGGGTCCAGCACCGTCAGCTGTTCCTCAGTAGTGCCATTGGCTATTGTTCCTTCTGCCGCCACTACGGGTTCCAGTACTGTCAGCTGGTTCTCGCCAGTTTCTCAGCCTTCTTGTACCTTCTGCTACATTTCCAAGATCAAGCTTTTTGAAATTGTCTTTGGTAATCCTTATTGATCTCCATGAAGACAACCCTGATGATGACGACCCTGAAGACCACACCAAAGAAGACCAGAAATATGACCCTAAATAATAAGACCAAGAGGACAAAGAACATGAAGACAACCACCAAGATACAGAACAAAAGACAGAAGAACAAGAAGCAGAAGAAGCAAAAGCAGAAGAACAGAAAGCAGAAGAACATTAAGCATAAGACTAAAAATCAGCATAGAAGAAATCAAAATTATAAGCAGAAGAAGACTAAGCAGTAAATGGGGGTGAGTCCGTTCCTCCTCGTGGTGCCCCTGGAAAATGCCTGCTGCTGCAGGCCAAACTGAACGCAGACAAATCCTGTTGTAATTCTTTTGTGACAGGCAGAACATAAGGTGTAATCTTATAACTTTTATAGATAAGTACTACAGGAATGCCTGTCACCATAAGAAAATGAAGAAAAAGAAGAATAGGAAGAAGATGAAGAAATAGCATATGAAAATTAATAATAGCTGAATAAGAAGAATACGAAGAATGGAAAAAAAAATTAATGGGAAGAAGGTGAAGAAGAAGAAGATGAATAAGGTGAAGAAAAAGTTGATGAAAAAAATGCTACTGCTGCGGATCATGAAGGAGAAAGTGTGGGAGAAGTACAAAAGAAGGTGAAGAGCATGGAAGTTGTGAAACATACATATCTGACAAAATATAAAAAAGTTAACATAGTCAATATCTTTTTAACTCCGAACGTCTTGAAAAAAAAAATTGGAATTAATGCTATGCCATATGATTTGAATAAACCACTATGCCTTTAATGTCTCCTCCACCTCCCACAATACATTCTACATGATTCTTATTTGTTTTCAATTATGTAGAATTAGCCAGCAAGGAAATAAAGGGCTTTTATAAATTCCGATACCGGAAGTCCCATTGACTTGAATGGGAAATCCAGTATCGGAATCGGCGATACCCGATATTTTTTTCGTATCGGGCGATACCATCCGATACGATATTTTTGGGTATCGAACGGTATCGCTCAACACTAATCACGAATAGAGGGTCGCAGCATAGTTAAATACAGCGGAGACCCACACACAAAACGCAGAAAGGAAGGTCCTAAATCCCCACCTGGCAAGGTGGATCCCCTGAATGCCTCCAGGCGAGCTGGACTCATTCCATCACCTGTATGTGGTACTCCGGACTGCAACCTATTACCAGCAAAAGGTAAAGAAACTGCACCTCTCTGTGTCTCTCATTTATCTGCACCCCAACGTTAACAGCCATCTTTACTATTTATTTAACATCTTTGCCCTGGGACTACAGCCCTACCTGTGGAGGGCTACAACATCATAGCTGCGCCCAACATCCATCCCAGAGAAGCAACACCGCAGCACTGGTAACCTCTGACTAGAATACCACAGGTGGCGACACGTATTTCACCATCTAATAACTTTATTTTCATCTTTTTTACCACATAAATACCACACAACTTTCCCCTATTTTATTACTGGACGCCTCTGGGCCACGAACCGGATCGCCGCCGTGACACCGTCCCCCATGGAAGTCGACGGGCCCAGTACCAAGTACCCCTGACCCCGCGGGGCGCTCCACATGCATCATCTGCCTAAGCATTATATAGCTGCACAAGGGACAAGTGTGCAGCTATGTAGCCTCTATTGTGTCAAAAAATCCCAAAATATTGGTGTTTTTGTAAATTAATAACTCAAGCATTTTTGGGTATGCATTTTTTTAACATTATCTTGAAAAGTATTGTGAGGCAGTGACCCCTGTTACAGCTAGTAGGCGCTGTATGAGCTCCTCAGGATATGCATGTGGGTGTTTCTTTGATTGTGGTGGTGAAACAGTGACCGGCATGATTGTAAAAGGCCGGTATGTGTCGCAGAGGTCCTCTGCGCTGTAAGCCCAAAAATGATGTTGTGCTGGGACTTGAAGTCCATGACTTTATTTACCTATAAGGGTGGCTTATAGGGCTATTCGGAGAGCTGGACAGGATCGACTAGCCACACGTACACTACCCACATATGGGGGTGGTTTGGGATATATAGCTTCACTGAGGTCTGGTCACATGGGCGTGTGTTTGGAACCTGAGTGGTCAGAATGCAAGGTACTGTGTTGGGAGCTGCTATCTTCCTGAAGAGCATATGGTGAGGCCTTGGACCTGGAGGCCGGTTTGTAGGGAGGTCCTGGTCATAGGATAGGATCCCGGAATAGCACCCAGTGAGGCTGGTGTGTTGGATGGTCCCAGGGGAGGACAGACATCCTGAATAGCACCCGCTGATACCAGGTGTGAGCAGAGTCTGTGACAGCCCTGCGTTGGAGAAGAGAGAGAACTGACAAGGCGTCTGGAGCAGGAGCACCTGTAATGTACCTCCACAGACTGTTAGCGCTTGTCATGTTTTATGAATGTTAAGGAACTGTTTGGCGTGCGATCGCCCCCGGTCACTGGACAGACAGCTCCAGAGTGTCAAGGGACTGCAAGTTAAAACCATATGTTTAAATATGATGGACGGTGGTAGGCCTGTGATGTGCAACAGGGCCTACCGTGTGATTTATGCTGTGTAAAATAAGCCGATATAGACTGTTTTATGTGCAAAACTGTGCCTGTCTACGTTAATCCGGTGCCAAGCGAGTGTCCCCCAACACACTCAGTAAGCACGGTCTTACATTATGTTTAAATCTACTGAGAAAATTGCCATAAAAATGGCACACATACAACATTCTCCATTTAGAAATTTTGCCACCATCCACAAAATGCCTAAGGATAATTTGGGCTCTGAACTCCTAAATAGAGTTGCGCGAAACGGGTCGAAAAATTTCAAAAGTCGCCGACTTTTGGTAAAGTCGGGTTTCATGAAACGAAACCCGACCCTAGGGTGAGGTCGGCCACGAGCTCGGCGACTTTAGCGCCAAAGTCGCATTGCAAAACTTTGTTTTCCGCTCTTTTTCAGCCAATCAGGATCCACGGACACTGTGGGCAACGTGATGACATAGGCAGGGGTCACCACCATCTTTGAGAAGGGCATGCAAGTGATTGCCTTGCTTTGGGGGGCATCACAGGGGGTATAAAAGGGTGTGCACACCGACCGCCATGTTACTCATGCTGATCTCAGAATAGGGAGAGCTGCTGCTGCTGCTGATTCTGTAGGGAGAGCGTTAGGCAGGGAAGAAGACACCAAAAACTGCTTCTGCTGCTAGCGATTTTGCCTGTACAACACACCAGTCACTGTGTGTGCAGTGCAAGTGGAGGTTATATTTTGCTGGATCAGCTGTGTTGGTTGTTAGGCTGCCTTATAAGGCTTCCTGATAGCTGCATTGCTGTTTTCCCACTGCTCTGCAAACTGCTTTTTTAAAAGCAATCCAAATTTTTTTTTTTGTCCTGGTGAGGTACTGAGCGTGCATTTTTTCACACCATACAGCGGTGTACGCTCCTCACACAGTACCATGTAACGGCTGTTATCACAGCCACAGTGAAGCTATATGTGTGTCACTCAGTAAGAATAAGTCGAGGACATGTTCCGTTCTTACAGACCTACACCTTCTAGTTTTGTCTGCTTTTCAAACAGATAAGTATATTTGCTGTTTGATCACATTCAAAACTATAGAGAGACAGCGTGTGTCAGTCCGTATACTTAAAAAACACGGAGCTTGACAATTTTACGGTCACCGGACAGTGGTGTACGTGCACGCTCCTCTCTCAGTACCGTGTAACTGCTGTTATCACGGCCACAGCGAAGCTATCTGTGTGTCACTCTGTAAGAATAAGTCGAGGACATGATCCGTTCTTACAGACCTACACCTTCTAGTTTTGTCTGCTTTTCAAACAATTAAGTATATTTGCTGTTTGATCACATTCAAAACTATAGAGAGACAGCGTGTGTCAGTCCGTATACTTAAAAAACACGGAGCTTGACAATTTTACAGACACCGGACAGCGGTGTACGTGCACGCTCCTCTCTCAGTATCGTGTAACGGCTGTTATCACGGCCACAGTGAAGCTATCTGTGTGTCACTCTGTAAGAATAAGTCGAGGACATGTTCCGTTCTTACAGACCTACACTCTAGGGAGATTCCTATTCTGCCCAATTCTTTATACACCTAGTAGTTTGTCATACACTAGCCAATTTCTGCCTGTGACATAGCGGTGTGATATTCACTGGGCCTCACACAATCCAACAGTGTCCACAAGTGTGTTCAGAAATTCTACATCTCCCCTGTCCTATAGTGACATTTTTCACACCTGCGACATAGAGCCTGTGACATATCGGTGTGATATTAACTGGGCCTCACACAACAGTGTCCACAAGTGTGTTCAGAAATTCTACATCTCCCCTGTCCTATAGTGACATTTTTCACACCTGCGACATTGAGCTTGTGACATAGCGTGTGATATTAACTGGGCCCCACACAATCCAACAGTGTCCACAAGTGTGTTCAGAAAGTCGACGTCTCCCCTGTCCTATATACACCTTGTACCTTGTTTTACATTACTATATAGTTTGTGGGATTTTGTGTACATTTTTACCAAAAATGAGGAAGGCTGGTGGAAGAGGCCGTGGAATCGGGCGGGGGTTGCCAGCTGGTAATGATGGTGTTGGTGGTGGATCTGATGGTAGTGGCAAAAGCAAAATAGGACCGAATGCAGGAGGTGTTGAGCCTGCGTCATCGTCTGGCTCCACAAGGCCTCGAAGGCTTAGTTTTCTAGGAGTTGGCAAACCGCTTTTAAAGCCAGAGCATCAGGAAAAAGTTTTGGCTTACTTTGCTGACTCAGCCTCCAGCTCTATCGCCTCCTCTTCTGAAGTTGTAAAAAATAAAAGCACTGAGTCGTCATTGGAGGCTCATGTTCATGAACCACACCTTTCCTTGTGTCCTTCACCTCAACCAAGATTGAAGGATGATGCAGGCCATACAACTGATTACTCCATGGAGCTGTTTTCACATACCATGCCTGGGTTATCAAGTGAAATGGTGAATTACCCAGGCCAAGATGAATCTGACATGGAGTGCACTGATGCACAGCCACTGAGAGATGATTCTGCTGGTACATTCAGTCAGAGCACTACATTGTCCTCGCAGTGTAATGAGCCAGATTCTGACCCTGATGAGACTCAGGTGCCCCTTCCCGCATACTATATCACCATACACAGTGACACAGAGGAAGGTGCATATGACATTGAAGAGGAGGTGATGGATGACCCAGTTGTTGACCCAGAATGGGGGAAGAGGGTGCTGCTTCCAATAGCTCAGATGAGGTGGAGGAGCATCCACAGCAGACATCGACATCGCAACAGCTGTTATCTGGCAGGCCCGGAGCCCTCCAAAGACAGGTTCCAAAAATCAAAAGAGTTGCTGGACAGCTTGTCCAGACGGTCAAAATAGCACAGCGTGCTAGGCCGCAAAATGTCTTCCAAAGCAGGAAGAGTGCAGTGTGGCACTTTTTTGAACAAAATCCTCATGATCAGGCCAAGGTTATCTGTAAGAAGTGCGCAAAGACCTTTAGCCGAGGGAAAAATCTGAAAAATTTGAATACCAGTTGCATGCTTAGACATTTAACCATCATGCACTTGCAAGCGTGGACACAACACCAAACCTCAAGTACCACATGTGCAACTGATCACAAAGAAGGTAGTCAGCAACGCTACATTGTTTCCCGCACTGTAAGCCCACCGGTTAGCACAGCAGCAAATGTTGAGGTGTCGTTGCAAGACCAAAGCAGTCAGGGAATCCCACTGTTATATCAACGAAAGACTGAATCTAGGCCATCAGAAAGAACACCAACTCCATCACCATCATCAACCCTCTCTCAGTCCGCCCTGTCCACCGCTAGTTCCACCATATGCAGCGCTCAAGTCCAGCTCACCCTCCCAGAGACTATGAGTAGGTCAAGAAAGTACTCAGTCTCTCATCCGCGTACACTGAGTTTGAACGCCCACATTGCCAAACTAATCTCATTAGAGATGATGCCCTATCGGTTGGTGGAAAGCGCAGCTTTCCGCGAACTCATGGCCTATGCAGTACCACGCTATGACCTACCCAGTCGCCACTTCTTCTCCCGCAAAGCCATCCCAGCCCTCCACCATCATGTGAAAGACCGCATTGTCCATGCACTCAAGCAGTCAGTGAGTGGAAAGGTGCACCTCACAACAGATGCATGGTCCAGTCGGCATGGCCAGGGCCGTTATGTGTCGCGCACTGGGTTAATGTGGTGGATGGTGGTCCACAGGGGACAGCGGTGGTGGGGCAGTGCTGCCTAGCCCACGGTATAGGAAACAGTTGGCTGTAGGCGTTCGACCCTCCTCCTCCTCCTCCAGAAGCGAAAGCTCGTCCACAGAGCGCAGTCGTAAGAGCACTTCATCTGCAGCTGCCACTGTTGCACACGAGGTGTCCCCCTATCGAGCAGCTAGTGGAAAGCATCAGCAGGCTGTGTTGCAGATGATGTGTTTGGGCGACAGACACACCGCGGAGGTGCTGGCCGAGTACTTTCAGCGACAACTGAGTCATGGCTGGGCAGTATACATCTTGAGGCAGGCAAGGTAGTTAGTGATAATGGCCGTAATTTTGTGGCAGCCATAGCCCTTTTAAAACTCAGCCACATACCTTGCTTGGCTCACACCTTGAACCTGGTGGTGCAGTGCTTCCTCAACAATTATCCGGAGTTAACAGCCCTGCTCCAGAAGGTGCGAAGACTGTGCGCGCACATCCGCCGGTTGCCTGTACACTCCATTACAGAATTACGTATGCATCCATTACGTATGCAGAAGCTGCAGCGATTGCTCCACCTTCCCAACCACTGCCTCATTATCGACATTGCAACAAGGTGGAACTCCACCCTGCACATGGTTGAGCAGCCGTGCGAACAGAGGCAGGCCATAATGCATTTGTGGGAGGATACACGGCCAGGCACTTTGAGAGCAGACATGGAGTTGACAGGTGTGCAGTGGTCGAAGCTGAAAGACCTCTGTAAAGTCCTTCAGTGTTTTGAGGAATGCACACGGCTGGTAAGCGCAGACGACGCCATCCTAAGCATGAGCATCCCACTTATGCGTCTGCTCATGCAAACTTTGACGCACCTTAAGGAGCAGGCGTCTGCAGCCAATGTTGACAAGGAGGAAGAGGAGGAGGGAATCCTTGATGACATTCAGCCATTGTCTGCTCAGGGACCTCTCCTGGACGAGGTGGAGGAAGAAGAGGATGAGGAGGATGATGATGAGGATGATTACTTAGGGGAGGAGGATGCATCTCGTGGGGCAAGTGAAAATGTTGGCGTGGCAAGGTCTGGTACAGGGTTTTTGCATGACTGGAGGGATGTGGATTTGCCAGAAAGTGCTCCTCCAACCAGAACTCGCAGTGCATCATTGACACCGGGAACATTGGCCCACATGTCAGATTATGTCTTGCAGATCCTAAAAAGGGACCTCCGCATTGCCAAAATGATGAACGATGATGACTACTGCTTGGCCAGCATCCTGGATCCATGCTATAAAGGCAAATTACAAAACATCATGCCACACGAGAACCTTGACCTAATATTGGCTAATAAACAAGCAACTCTGGTAAACCGGTTGGTTGAGGCATTCCCAGCACACAGCAGCGGTGATGGTTCTCACACGAGCCGTACGGGCCGGGGGCAGCTTGGCAGAGGTGTTCGTGGTGCACACAGCAGAAGTGGCATTGGAGACAGGGGTTTCATGACAATGTTGTGGACTGATTTTTCAAGTACCGGTCACACAACTGGTAATACTGCATCGATGGAAAGTGACAGGAGATAGCAGTTGTCAACTATGGTTACAAACTACTTTTCGTCCCATATCGATGTTCTCCCACACAGGTCATTCCCCTTTGACTATTGGGCGGCTAAACTGGACACCTGGCCTGAATTGGCACAATATGCCTTACAGGAGCTCGCTTGCCCAGCTGGAAGTGTGCTATCGGAAAGAGTCTTCAGTGCAGCTGGATCAATCCTGACAGAAAAAAGGACCCGTCTGTCAACCCAAAATGTGGATGATCTAACCTCCATTAAAATGAACCATGCATGGGTTTCCAAGGATTTTGTCCCACCTTCCCCTGATGACACATAGGGTGACAGAAAAATGGCTTGCTTTGGTCCTCCTCTTCCTGGGACTTGAACAATTTCGCCTTTTGCATCAGCTGAATGTCCAACATCAACATATGCCACTTTCTAAAACTCCCTAACAGTGCTGCCTCCCCCCCCCCCATGGCCGGGGTCACCACCTAGCGCACGAAACCATGCGAGTGCCGTTGCCCTGGACAGGTGGGTAGGCCGACTCTTGGGCGCGGGCACTGGCACAGGGTCCCTTATAGTGCAATCAAGTGTCTCTGACGGTGGTGGTGCACACCCGCCGTCAGACACACCGCCGTACTATGAGGGGCCCAGTGCCAGTACCGACGCCCACAAGTGGGCCCCCCTTGCATGGGCAGGGCCCCAGCATTTGCAATCTTTACCTCTCCCTGCTCCTCCGCTGTGTAGTCTGGGCCGTCAAATCCATACTGGGCCTGACACCGTCTGAGCCTGCCTCCTGATCTATAGACATATATTTTGAATGTGTACACTATGCTATCCATACATGTTATCCGGGGATACGGTACCCTTTCTCACCTTTGTGCAATCACATGTAATCCATACTGGGCCTGACACCGTCTGAGCCTGCCTCCTGATCTATAGACATATATTTTGAATGTGTACACTATGCTATCCATACATGTTATCCAGGGATACGGTACCCTTTCTCACCTTTGTGCAATCACGTGTAATCCATACTGGGCCTGACACCGTCTGAGCCTGCCTCCTGATCTATAGACATATATTTTGAATGTGTACACTATGCTATCCATACATGTTATCCAGGGATACGGTACTCTTTCTCACCTTTGTGCAATCACGTGTAATCCATACTGGGCCTGACACCGTCTGAGCCTGCCTCCTGATCTATAGACATATATTTTGAATGTGTACACTATGCTATCCAAACATGTTATCCGGGGATACGGTACCCTTTCTCACCTTTGTGTAATCACGTGTAATCCATACTGGGCCTGACACCGTTTGAGCCTGCCTCCTGATCTATACACATATATTTTGAATGTGTACACTATGCTATCCATACATGTTATCCGGGGATACGGTACCCTTTCTCACCGTTGTGCAATCACGTGTAATCCATACTGGGCCTGACACCGTCTGAGCCTGCCTCCTGATCTATAGACATATATTTTGAATGTGTACACTATGCTATCCATACATGTTATCCGGGGATACGGTACCCTTTCTCACCTTTGTGCAATCACGTGTAATCCATACTGGGCCTGACACCGTTTGAGCCTGCCTCCTGATCTATACACATATATTTTGAATGTGTACACTATGCTATTCATACATGTTATCCGGGGATACGGTGCCCTTTCTCACCTTTGTGCAATCACGTGTAATCCATACTGGGCCTTACACCGTCTGAGCCTGCCTCCTGATCTGTAGACATATATTTTGAATGTGTACACTATGCTATCCATACATGCTATCCGGGGATACGGTACCCTTTCTCACCTTTGTGCAATCACATGTAATCCATACTGGGCCTGAGAACGGCTGGCGAGCTGTTAAGCAAGCTACAGCACCTGTGGTTTGCACACGTAAGTTTTTCATTTTTTCAGGAATGACGGTTAGGCCTAATTCCGGAACTGCGGTTGACCTGCACTTACTGGGAAATCATCGTTCACGGGTAATAATTGTAATCCCAGATCCCCATCACTAACGTTGTTCAGTGGGTTATCTGCAACTGTAAGCGACAAACGCTGGCCTTTTCAGTGTAGCGCACATGCAGCCACGGACATGTAAGGGCATGACACACCAGTTATTGGCCAATCTCACGTGCCAGAGCCTCGCATGTCCCTCTAGTAAGCCGGACTCGGACCGCGGGGCATGACGGAGTCTTGTTCGTTAACGGAATTAAGCTTGCAATGTGTGCATCTTTTTTGTGGCTGGATGGTTGAGGTTGCCCATGATGAATCAAATTACGCCGTAGGCTCCACTCCAGGTGGTGCCCTTCTGGACATTCCTTTAAGGTTCAGCTTTGCAACCATACTGCCCACGTAAAACAAACACTTTGCCTTCATGAATGCTGTTTGGAGGGTCGTGACTCATGGAAATAACGCCGCCCAATAAGTTAACCTGCTAGAGAGATCCTTCGTTGCTCCCAAGCATGACATCACACTCCCTAGGAGGAAGGTAATGCCACTGTGGCGACCGTACTCCAGGGGGCGACACAAGTGCACTGATGCCCAGCCACTGCTCGATGAATCTGCTGGTACATTGACCCAGACCACGACATTCCCCTCGCACGCTACACGGCCTGAATCTGACCCTGATGAAACTCAGGTTACCCTTCCCATATACAGTTCCATCTTACACGGTGACAAAGAGGAAGCTGCAGATGAAAGTGCAGGTTCGGCACACCCGCCGTCAGTCACACCACCGTACTATCAGGGGCCCTGTGCCAGTGCCGTCACCAACGAGTGGGCCCCCCTGCTTGCTCAGGATCACAGCACTTGCAAGGTTGAAATACTGTGCAGTGAGATGGAAGATGGGGACGACGAGGAGTCCAGACTAGTACAGGGATTCCCTAGCGAGGAGACTTATTTCATTGTTTTCAATGTTGGGACAGCAATTTTTGGGGAGTACTATACTCTGGAGAATGATAGATGGGGCCCACCATACACTGGAACATTCCAAAGGTGGACATCAGACACTGGAGCAGCATTTACAGGGCCCATTATACACTAGAGCATTAGAAATGGGGCCCATTATGTTTGGAGCATTATTTGGGCCCATAGGACAGTGGAGCTTCATCCATGGGGACCAACATATACTGTAGCATTATGTGGAGCTCATCATATACTGTTTCAAACATTATATGGGACCAATGATTCTGTATAGAGAAATAGATGGGCCTCGTCATGAGATGTAAAAAGTGAAGTATTTTTCATTGTACTATACCGCTATTTCTCTGCTGTATGGGAGCATCATGAGTTGTGGTATGTGTTAAAGGGGCGCTCTTTTGCCCAGGGCACATGAAAACCTGGAGCCAGCCCTACCCCCCCACAACTTTAGCCAAATAACCCACATTTTTCAGTGCGTAACTAGTATTATGAAGTTAATTAAGGTTGACAAGCTTAAGTAAGAAGAATTGATGCTTTTGGCATTCAAATAGGCACTGTAGGTGTGTTTCCTGTCCTCCTCTCACTGCCGACTTTAATTCCCCATTGACTTACATTGGGTTTCGTGTTTCGGTCGGACCCCCGACTTTTCCCTATAGTCGGCGGATTTTGCTCCACCCGACTTTTGGAAAAGTCGGGTTTCATGAAACGAAACTCGACCCTAAAAAAGCAAAAGTCACTCAACTCTACTCCTAAACATTGCATATGAATCCAACTTTACTCCTCCCCAATTTATAGTGCATTTTGCTAAAACAATTTGTTATACATACTGCATAATTATTATGTATACATAACTGTAACATACAGAACATCTGCTGCCTGCTATTTCTACTGTGTCATACCCTGCCTTAATGAAGTTTAAAAAATACTTTGCTATCCTTCATCACATTCCATCCTGAGAGCATAAAAAAAAAGGATATGCCACATGAAGTTTTTTTACGTGAATATTGGAGCAAATTCTGTCATCAAAATGCCCTTTGAATAAGCTTTACTGCACATGGCACTGTTTTTATATCCATGTTTTTTTTAGCGTGGAAAAAAATGGCAAGTATTTGAGTTACTTCTTGGAAGAAAAAACTCGGCTACGGAATAAATTTAAACAAAAATACCATATGCAGAAAACAGCATCAGAAGCAGATTTTCTGGCAGAAAAATCTTGTATGGAGAGTTTACAGCTCACTAGTAAGAAGCAAAAAAAATTCCACATACTGCTATTATCTACTGTATGCTCAAATGCTGCTATTATCAATGCTCAGATGGCAAACACTGCCACCTGATGAAGACGGCGTTGACGGTCAAAACACTTTGTGGATTAAAGACAATCATCTTCACTAGAGTTGAGCAAAATGGGTCGGTCAAATTCAAAAGTCGCCGACTTTCGCTAAAGTCGGGTTTCGCCGATCGAAACCTGACCATAGTGTGAGGTCGGCCATGCAGTCACCGACTCGAGTGCCAAAATCGCGTTTCCCATAATGCTTCCAGCACCTTTTCTCAGCCAATGATCAAGGACGCACACTGTGGGCAATGCGATGACAGGGGCAGCGGCCACCACCATCTTAGAGAAGGGCATTGCAGTGATTGGCTTGCTTTGTGTGGCATCACAGTGGCTATAAAAGCCCTGAACGCTGACCGCCATCTTACTTCTGCCGATCTTAGCATAATGAGAGGTTGCTGCTGCTCTTTCTCAATAGGGAGAGTGTTTAGGCAGGAAAGAAAAAAAAATCTATGCTTCTGCTGATAGCGATTTTCACTGTACACTACAGTTAGTGTGCAGTGACAAGGGAGGATTTTTTTGTGTGCAGCAGCGCTGGTTATTAGGCTGCCTTATAAGGCTACCTGATAGCTGCATTGCTGTGTGCACACTGCTGTGCAGACTGCTTTTTTCAAAGCAAAAATACTTTTATTCCTTTTTTCTGCACAGTTACCGAGTGTTCATTTTTTCACACACCGTATAGAGGTGTACACTACTCACACACTACCGCATACTTTCTGGTATCACGGACAAATACATGCTATATGTGTGTGACTTTGTTAAAAAAATACACAGAGATTTACATTTTTCCATACATACATCGTATAGAGATGTCCGCTTCTCAAACAGTATCGTATATCTGCTGTTCGCATTACGGTCACATCTATACATAGACAGCGTGTGTGTGTGTGAGACTCTGGAAATACATATACGGACATTTCCATTTTTCCATACACTGTATAGAGCTGTCCGCTTCTCAAACAGTATCGTATATCTGCTGTTTGTATTACTGTCACATTTATACAGAGACAGCGTGTGTGTGTGAGACTCCGGAAATACTTATACGGACATTTCCATCTTTCCATACACCGTATGGAGCTGTCCGCTTCTCATACAGTACCGTATATCTGCTGGTTGTATTACGGTCAAATACATACTGGCAGAGCGTCTGTGTGTGACTCCAGAAACAAATCTACGGAGATTGACATTTTCCCCAAAAACATATACAGCTGTACACTTCTGATACAGTACCGTATATCTGCTGGTTGGATTACGGTCAAATACATACTGGGAGAGTGTCTGTGACTAAGGAAATATATACGGGGATTTAAATTTTTCCATACACCTTATACAGCTGTACGCTCCTCATACAGTACCATATCTCTGCTGGCATTTTTGGTACATTTTCCCAAACATGAGGAAGTATGGTGGAAGTGGCCGCGTTCGTGGGTGGGGGGATGCAGCTGGTACTGATGGTGGTGGTGCATCTGCTGGTTATGGCAAAAGCACAATAGCAGCTAAGGCAGGAGGTGTTGAGCCTGCGTCATCGTCTGGCCCAAGAAGGTCTGTAAGGTTTCCTTTTCTTGGAGTAGCAAAACCACTTTTAAAGCCGGAGCATCAGGAACAGGTTTTGGCTTACATTGCTGAAACAGCCTCCAGCTCTATTGCCTCTTCTTCAGAAGTTTCAAAAACTGCAAGCACTGAGTCGTCAGTGCAGGCTTCTGGTCAGGAACAACACCTTTCCGTGTCCTTCACCCACACAAAAAGTGAAGGATGCGGCAGACCACACTTCAGATTACTCTATGGAGCTCTTTTCACATACCATGCCTGGGTTATCAAGTCAAATCCTGAATTCCCCAGTCCAAGATGAATCTGACATGGAGTGCACTGATGCACAGCCACTGCTAGATGATTCTGCTGGTACATTGACCCAGAGCAATACATTTCCCTTGCAATCTACTGAGCCAGAATCAGACCCTGATGAAACTCAGGTGCCTCTTCCTGCATACTAAACCACCTTACACAGTGACACAGAGGAAGGTGCTGATGAAAGTGCTGGTTCCCTGAGCTGGTGGGGGGGCATACACGTGGGCGACGGCACTGGCACAGGGCCCCTCATAGTACGCAAAAGTGTCTCTGCCTGTGGGAGGGCCCACTCGCCGTCAGACACACCGTCATACTATGAGGGGCCCTGTGCCAGTGCCGTCTCACACGAGTGGGCCCCCCTGCTTGCTCAGGGCCACAGCACTTGCAATACTTACCTCTCCCTGCTCCACCGCCGTGACGTCTTCCGTGTTTCCTGATAGCGATATTCAGGTCAGAGAGCATGATAGCATCACGTCTGTATGCCCTATGCCTAAACAGTCCAAGTGCAGAGAGCTGGAAGATGGCGACACTGAGGAGTGCACAGTGAGGAGAGGTATTTAAATTTTTAAAGGTTGGTAGCAATTTGTGGTGAGCACTATACACTGGAGAATGATATATGGGGGCCATTATACACTTGAGCATCATCCATGAGGCCCATCATATACTGGAGCTTTCCAAAAGGGGGACATCAGACAATGGAGCAGTATTTACGGGGCCCATTATACACTGGAGCATTAGAAATGGGGCCCGTTATATATGGAGCAATATTTGGGCCCATAAGACACTGGAGCATCATCCATGGGGCCCATCATATACTGGAGCATTCTAAATGGGGCAGATTATATATGGAGCATTATTTGGGCCCATCATACACTGGAGCATCATTCATGAGGCCCATCATATACTGGAGCATTCCAAATGGGGGACATCAGACGATGGAGCAGCATTTACGGGGCCCATTATACACTGGAGCATTAGAAATGGGGCCCATTATATATGGAGCAATATTTGGGCCCATAAGACACTGGAGCATCATCCATGGGTCCCATCATATACTGGAGCATTCTAAATGGGGCAGATTATATATGGAGCATTATTTGGGCCCATCATACACTGGAGCATCATTCATGACGCCCTTCATATACTGGAGCATTCCAAATGGGGGGCATCAGACAATGGAGCAGCATTTACGGGGCCCATTAAACACTGGAGCATTAGAAATGGGTCCCATTGTATATGGAGCATTATTTGGGCCCATAAGACACTGGAGCATCATCCAGGGGGCCCATCATATACTGGAGCATTCTAAATGGGGCAGATTACATATGGAGCATTATTTGGGCCCATCATACACTGGAGCATCATTCATGAGGCCCATCATATACTGGAGCATTCGGGACATCAGACAATGGAGCAGCATTTACGGGGCCCATTAAACACTGGAGCATTAGAAATGG